>NC_137167.1:35371322-35971322 GCF_951394435.1 Stenella coeruleoalba | reverse complement strand
AATTTGGCCATGGTCCTTTGGCACAGAAAATTTCTTTCAAATAATTTATTCCGACCAAAGATTTGATCGACGGAACCCAGCTGCACATATAAACACACACACACGCGCATAAGAGAACAGTCACTGCATTTTTTGGAAACCGGTTAATTTTTTTTTTTTGAGAACTTTTTTTTTAGATGTTGGGGGTAAGAGTTTATTAATTAATTAATTTATTTTTGCTGTGTTGGGTCTGAGTTTCTGTGCAAGGGCTTTCTCTATTGTGGCAAGCAGGGGGCCACTCTTCATCGCGGTGCGCGGGCCTCTCACTATCGCGGCCTCTCTTGTTGCGGAGCACAGACACGCAGGCTCAGTAGTTGTAGCTCACGGGCCTAGTTGCTCTGCGGCATGTGGGATCCTCCCAGACCAGGGCTCGAACCCGTGTCCCCTACATTAGCAGGCAGATTCTCAACCACTGCACCACCAGGGAAGCCCCCTGGAAACCGGTTAATTAAAAATAGCTGCTAGGGCTTCCCTGGTGGCGCAGTGGTTGGGAGTCCGCCTGCCGATGCAGGGGACGCGGGTTTGTGCCCCGGTCCGGGAGGATCCCGCATGCCACGGATAGGCTGGGCCCGTGAGCCATGGCCGCTGAGCCTGCGTGTCCAGAGCCTGTGCTCCACAATGGGAGAGGCCATGTCAGTGAGAGGCCCGTGTACCGCAAAAAAAAAGAGCTGCTAAATGATGTTTAATGAATGATAAATGAGAAAGTCTGGTACAAAATGAATTAAAAATATGGGACTGTAGATGTATATGTGCATCGCGAAATATCTCAAAGGGCAGACACCAAAGAGTTAGCAGTGGTTACCTATGCAAAGGTATAACACTTACCTATGGGAATTAATTTTAATTTCTTTCTTGGCCTTTCTTTAGTCTCTGAAATTTTTTATAGGGATAGGGAAAACAACCAAACAGAAAAGTCTGTCCCCCTCCCTTCCTCCCTTTCTGACTATCCTGAGATAATTTTATCTTAGAGAAGAGACTTGTTAACGCTACAGTATCTCATAACTTCTCATGACCTTACTGGAAGGTGAGAAAGAAAATTCTAGGCGAGAAATAATTTCTCAGGCCTTCTATTTTACTTATTTCTTAAGGCTTTGACTTTATATTGACAGTCAATATGAGGGAAGGGGACCTCTAAGGGAATGGAAACAAGAAAATTTAAGGATGGCTGCCCTTTTGCTGAAGGTTGTGAGGTCAGTGTGATGATGACATTGGTCTCCCATCGACTGTGGGGCTATCAGGCTGATCTGGCCGGACAGATCCCCCTCTCTGCTTTACGCACACACTCAATAGAAAAGGACAGCCTTCCCGGGGACAGAAGTGTCCTATTTTTTTTTTTTCAAGGGTAAAGGCAGTATCTTCACTCTCGAAAGGATTTATCATGCTAACTGATGCAGACATGAAATGCTTTACCTGATCTAAACAACAACAAAAAACCATCATGCTAGAGTGTTAGTTACTGAAGTACAGGAAGACCAGTGAAAGTTCTAGGTATATCTGTGCTTAATTAAAGCAATAAAATGATGAGATAATTCTCTGATGATAAAAGTAATT
The DNA here is from genome assembly GCF_951394435.1 of Stenella coeruleoalba. NCBI lineage: Eukaryota > Metazoa > Chordata > Mammalia > Artiodactyla > Delphinidae > Stenella > Stenella coeruleoalba. The sequence continues at coordinate 35,969,732 of NC_137167.1, read as the reverse complement.
TTTTGGCAAATAACACTTGGATTGTATCAGCTTAATTTCTAGGACAGTAACTGAATCTTAACAGATGTTCAACAAATATCTGTTAAACTAACAAAAGTACGTGAGTATATTAATTATATAATTTGTATGTTTCCATGTGGGGAAAGATAAAATCAAAGGGAGACATTTATGATAGTGGTACTGGTAGGTGTAAACTGGGATGCTAACCACTAAACAGTCAAAACAGGAAATATGAAAAAAAGGGGAACATTTAAGTCTTTATTTTCGTCTGATATTCAATTATATTCACTGATGGATCCTTAAAGAGAGTACAAGGCTCACAAATAATAGGGATGTGATCTCACATTAAAATGCTATTTTTCTTCCTAGTCACGCAATGTAAATAAAATTAAATGGTATCAGAGTTGATATTCAAAATATTTAACAACTGGTAGGACACAGGTACGTAAGATCAGAAAGGATGTCTGACCACACATCCACAGCACAGACACTGAACTCTGACCGTGCATAGTACATATCTACCTGTTTAGCATGTACTATAGTAAAAAAAAAAAAAAAAAATCCCATACAAATACACATGCTTAATCTATTACATCCCATTTGTGACCGGTGCGTTTCAGAAAGCATTTAAAATTCTTCAGCAGCACGCTGCTGACAAGTACGAGTAATGTATACAGTAACCAGAAGAGACGCTCTTCATGGCTGGACAGTTTTTAGCTGAATACTAGCAATCTGTCTGTGAACACAGATTTTTGTTGTGACCTTCCTCGTGTCCCTCGAGCGTTATGGAACGGCACAGCAGTACATCATTAGTGTGTGATCTCGGCCAAGTGGCAACCCCTTTGGTACCTGGTTTGACCACTTTTACAAGGAGGGAGTTAACTTAGATTGAAAAAAGACAGAAAGGTTCCATCTCGCGTTCATCTCTGATGGACAGTGGCTGTACGAAGCCCTGCGATGACGATAACGAGGCTGTGTGCAGGTTTAGTGGGAAAGGGTGCCCGGATTCATTAGCGATGTCGACCACCGTCAAAGGATCGGAAGTCACAGTACTCCACATGCCACCGAGTTGCCAGCCCTGACTCAATTACCTCTAAAGTTCCTCCCTTCATGCTCTAAAATTCTATTTTCCTCTTAAATGACGTGACTCAAAATGGTTATTTCACTTTCCAAAGGACATCATTTATAACTAAGGGGTACTGTAGTTAATGATAGAAACTGGCTCACCACAAAAGCGTCATACCATTCTACAGACAGCCCTGTGATGCTCTTATTCAGCTGTAGAATTTCATGGGGCATCACACATCGCTTTGTACACCTGAGGATGCATCACTGGCTGTTGTTCTTGTTGGCAAAACACACAGCCTGTGATTTATCTCAGTGGACACCACTTGCATTTCGATGCGGCGGGCCTTGCCCTACACTTAGAAGCAGATCAAGGTCAGATGTGGTCATTTCTGACACTTGGATAAGCAACTTTCCAATAGTGTGAACACTCATCTATGCTCTGAAACAGTTAGAGGAAAGGCATATTTACAACTTCTATTAGCAGCTCCCATCATGTGGGTGACAAAAACCATGATCGATACCACATTGGAAAAGCTGGCAAATCCACACAGAAGAGCGCGCGTGATCCAGCCATTGTTTTACAGATGGTCGGTCCTCTAGAGAGTGTTTCCTGAGTGCAAGAGGATGGCCCTGAGCGATGGGTTTTACATTTAGACAGCCGAGCTGGCTGAAAGACAGTAACATCGCAAGGAGCACAGAGCTTCCTATCGACTGCCCTGAAGGAGATTCCTGCACAGAGTTCATTCCGCCTACAAGCGCATCAATTATCTCCTGGACATGAAATGCCACAGAGCTGCCCATATCTCACGAGGGACAGATCCGACACACACAGACACTCCACTGTGTGTCCAAGACAGACCTCGTGCCTCATGCAAAGGCAGCTTTTCCATCTATCTACGTATGATGGAAATTACTTAAAATACTCTGCGATTTATCATATATCAGTACCAGCCCCTCCCCCATGACATATAACCTCCAAATACACACCTTGACCAAATAAATAGAGTTCTAGAAATGTGTTCTTACCTATAAAATACGACAGAAGTATTGCCAGGAGCACTGAGACCCCTACAGCACACAGGGCGGTGCATTTCCAGCTACAGTACTTTGAAGACTTCTTGAATTTAAAAGCACTTCTTGATAGGGTGTTTCTAGGTAGTGGCCGAGTAGGTGGCGAGTAAACAGAGCCAGATGCCATTGTGTATCCTGGGGTTGCAGTACTGAACAGTGGCGTTGTCCCTGTTCCTGTTTTGAATAGGAAATGCCTGCGGGATGGGAAAAAAATCATAATAAGATACAAATAGATTAAAATGTGAGAGACAGAGACGGCGAGGCATGAGCTCTCCTCTCGCTCGCTCTCTGGCTTTAAAATCATTTACTGCATATAATTCAAAAAATGAGAAATTAAGAAAATATTTTAACCAGAAAACCCAACTCAGAAAAATGACTCCGGGATGAAAGAGACTGGTTTGTAATGAACACAGGAGGATTTACGCACACAAATGATCACCGCCCTTTCAAGCAGGTGTCTTGGGAGACCGCAGAGTTGTTCTAATCGTACCATTTCCTGCACAAAACCATTGTGGAAGTTCCCTTTATGAACTGCCTTCAGAACATCTTCACATTTCACTTAAGAGAAGTAATTATATTACTTTATAGCTATGTGTGGATTTGCTCTATTTGAGAATATGTACTCCTACAAACACAAGCACACCCGATCACGTGGTACAGACTGATTTCTTTTCTGGACGTGTGTGCGAACTTTCTTATCCTTCCCCTCCCCAATAAAGGGTACCGTCAAGCCTGGCCACAGGCAGCAGGTCAGTTCTCCAGGGGGGCAAACTAATCTTATCTTTCGCTTATGTCAAACATAACCAGGAAAGTAAACCTGCTGGAGGGAGGGAGAGAGAAAGAAAGGACTCACAGAACACTTTCTAAAACCAGCCTAAATAAATGAAGAGGTTAGTGAAGCAAGTTGTTAGATCAACTACAGAAAGATTCCCTAATGACTTGAGCCAAACGACAGGGGGGTAAACTGCCTCTAAGAAGCGGTCTGCTCTCTTACCTTGAAAATGTTTAAGCAGAAATTTGAACGATCACACGACAGGAGTGCTGTATAGGGAATTCTTTAGGAAAGATGACTCGTTTTAAGATTTCTATTAACAATGAAAGTCCCCAAATTTAGAAAAAAGCACCATGTTTTTCACAGATTACATTTCATATTATGCTAGTATCTCATTGCGTATTTAGTTTGTGTCCCAATATTTACTATCATTTTCCCTAATAACACATCCAATTAAGTCAACAGACTACTCTCTCTTTTCTATGCAGGAGGCTATAGGAAATAAGCTGGAATATTCCACCACGGTACAATACAGTCTTTATGCAAGATGATTTTAGATGGGTCACAGCTGACTATTTTAAATTGTAATACAATGTACCTATTTTAATGGGTATTAGAAAATACATTGAGTATATCAAACAAGTTAACGGGTTAAAAGGACAGAACTTGGACGCTAGATTGCTGAGGTTCAAATCCTGCTTTACTACTACTAGGTATGTGTCTTTGGGCAAGACAGCTAACCCCTCTCTGTGTTTTGGTTTCTTAATCTGGAAAATACAGATAATAATAGTATCTTCCTGTCGGGGTTGTTATGAGGCTTATATGAGTTAATACTTACTGTAGTGTACTTGGAATACACTAAGCACCATGTGCTTCAGAAATGAAAACATCAAAGTCATAATTTTACAAATATTATTGTTTATGAAAGGCGAACCAGGTATTTAAGTTACAGAGTCCATTTCCAGAAAATTATTAAGTGAATAATAGTGTAGCTGGTGTACAGATATGGTAAAAGTCATGAAAGTTTGCCTGACAGGTATAGTGGAAAAAATTCTAGGCTAGAAATCAGAAGATTGAGGTTTAAGTTCCTGGTCTAACATTTCCTCCTTTTATGATCCTATTTTCATCTGTAAAATGATTTACTTATCTCACAGGGTTGTAAACCAGTTAATGCGTCTAAAGATGCTTTGTCAACCACAAAATTAGAACAGATGCAAATGATAAGTAACTACTTCTGTAAATTATACTAGCGACTGTATTGTGAATCCATTTTCCCCCACGGAACAACTTTACAAAACAAATTTTAAAGTTTATAACCTGAATTAAATGGTATGTTGGAAGCAGTACTGTTAGCACCTACTACCATATTTATATTCAGCATAAGTATTAAGAATGTGGGCTCTGGATCCGGACTGTCTGGGTTCAAATCCAGACTTCACCTATAACTATCTGCACGAAGTTTCTAAGTGGCTCAAATCTTCTGCGTCTCGGTTTTATCATCCATTAAATGGGAATACTAACAGTACCTACTACATAGGCATTTTATGAGATTAAATGAAGTAACCTACGTGAAGTGCTTACATCTGGCACCAGGGAAGTGCCGAAGAAGCATTAGCTAGTTTTCTTCCCAAATTCACTCACTGGAATCTATATTCCAAAAGACCCAAAAGTATCGCTTGAAGACTTTCAATCCCAAATCAGAATATAACACCCTCACAAGCAATGTCTACAGAAGGAATTCCCTGGTTTACAAACTTGACATTGGCGATCCCACACATGGGAGGGCACATACGCTGGAGAAGATGGAGTGTGTGGTACCAGGGAGGGCCCCGATCGTCCAGATCAGGGGCAGGCAAGCTTCTTCTGTAAGGGACCTAACAGTCACGATTTTAAGCTTCTCTGGCCATACCGTCGCAACTCTGCTTCTATAGTGACCGCAGCCACAGACGATACATGCTTGACGATGGCTGTGTTCAAATAACATTTATTTATGGACATCGGAATTTTCATTTCATGTCATAAAATATTCTTCTGCTTCTGACTTTTTTTCAATCACTTAAAGATGGAAAAATCATTCTTAGCTCATGATCACTACAGAAACAGGTGACAGGTTGGATGTGGCCTGAGAGCTGCAGCTGACCCCCTGATCAAGGCTCTCACTTTCTTCACGGTTATACATGAAGAGTGAGTGAGCAAGGGTCCCAGCGGCCCACAGGAACAGACTACTTCCTCCCTGCAGGTGGAAAGGAGTAACAAAACGCATTCTGAAGGATACATACCCACCCCTCTTGGAGAAGGAGAAGGTGAGGCACGAAAGATAATGGAACCAGACAGAGATCCTACTGAAGCCCCGTTCCCTTTACTTTCCATCATATCATCACGCTTACTTCCCCCAAAGCGCTTATTACAGTCAGTTCCTATCTTGCCCATCTGTTTACTTGGGCGGTGGGTTAAGTTTTTTTAATGCTATTTTAAATGTGCATTTTTCTTCTTAAATCTCCCCCGCTTTCTGTCTTCGCGCTTCCACCCCTTTCTCAATTCCAGCAGCTGCCTTGTTGCACTGCCCCCAGGGGACACGAGACAGGACAAGAAGCAGAAACAGCCTGAGAGTCCTGCCGGTTTCCCAAAGCCCAGTCTACTGGGTGAAATGGGGTGGACTGGGGTATAACCAGAATGTTCGGGAGAAACGCAGTGTGACGTAAAATAGGGGTTTCTCTCCAGGTGGGGGGCAGGAAGAGAACCCTCGGGGAGCTGATGAGAGCAGAGGGCTCCACAGGGCCCAGTGGGACAAACCCGCCCGGGGGAGGGCTGGGAGGGAGGCGGGGGCTGAGGGTCTCCAGGGAAGCCTGAGGCTGTCTCTATACCTCGACGGAGGGTACGGAAAGGGCAGAGCGAGCGACCCGATGAAGCCAAGCACCCCGAAACAAGCAGCATGTGAGCAGCGACCAGTATGCAGGCCCGTGGCCAAAGACAGACGCCTTTGCCTTGGTCTTTGGTACCAGGAAGAACCTCTGGGTGGGGTGAAGTAGACAGCATCTGGATATAACCAGAACGTCGGAAAGAAATCAAGTTTAGGAGGTAAAGATTCCCCTTAGACCAGACAATTTTCCCATCACGCGTGAGGAAGAGGGAAATGGGGGAGAAGGCGCTGAGAGCAGAGGATTCACTGTGCCTGGAGAAAGAAGCGGAGGCCAGGGAGCGGATCAGCAGCCCTGAGAATGGAAGACACGTGTCCTCAGACCTCAGACAGAGACCGGCAGAGGTCACAGGGTGCCCAAGAGAAAACTAGTGGGTGGAGGGTTGAGGTGATGAAGTTGTGGAGACCCTCCCTGGGATTTCTGCATCTTAGCGTGATTCACAGGAAGCAGAGTGACCTCTACGGCTTCAAGAGTAGCAGAGAAACTGGACCAAAGTGGCCTGCGCAGACAGGAACGCAGCTGTCGCGGCAGCAACACTGCGACTGATAATGAGGAAACAGCGTGAAGACTCAAGCGCCTGGGACTCCCTGCTGTACTCACAGCATCGCGGCGGGGTGGGGTGGGAGACCGAGACCCAAATCACCCGAGCCAAGTTCCCAGGGATGAGAGTTTCAAATAAAACCGAGACGGAAATATAGAAACATGAAGTTGTTTGTCTAGTATCCTCAGTTGATGGATATGAATACTATACCCACTGCCCAAACCTCTGGTCTGTCTTCTCCAGTTAGAATGTAAACTCCCCAAAGCCTCATTCGCCTCTAAGTATTCTCAGGACTTAGAAAGTTCCTGGTACATAACTGTTGCTCCGTAAATCCTGTAAAATAAATAAAATGGTGACTATTGTGCCGATGTGGGCAGTGAGTCTAACAGAAATTAAGCACCTTTTGGACAAAGACCCACAGCTAATAAACAAATGATGGAATAAAAATAAATAAAAGTTGGAAATTATAGCAAAACCCGAACCTGGAAAACGTGTCAGAGCTTTATTCAGAGCGCTTTGGGTCATTTCTCGACGGGAAATGGGGTTTGAACCTCAGCCTATGGACCATGAAAGATTATGACCTTAGCCTTAACACTGAAAACATGGCTCGGGACAAGGAGTTAGACACATGCTGACTTCAAATCAGACATCCCTTTTCTAGTTTCCAAAATTTGTGGTATCAATACATGATGTCCATCTGCTTTGGTGATCCTGGCAAGGAACTCTTTCAAGAACTAGGCTTGAACGACTATGAAATTATTATTTTTCTTAAACCAAAATGCAACTGTGAGATATTGTTGAAAACAAAGATATATTACTCAAAAATACACTGCTCATCAAGGTTAGTAGAACTGAAGACTCTTTACTTTCAAAGAGTTTCTAACTGTATTTATTTTTAAATAAATCTAGGACTGTACTGTTGATATTGTCATACAGTCTTTTAGTTTATTTTGTAAAACTCAAGTAATTTATTTATTTTCTGGCTGTGCTGCACGGCATGCAGGATCTCAGTTCCACGACCAGGGATCGAACCTGTGCCCCCTGCAGTGGAAGCACGGAGTCTGTACCACTGGACCACCAGGGAAGTCCCCTAACTTATTTAATAAATAAATTTACTTTTGTCGCTGCAAGAGAAAATAGAATTTGACTGTTTTGGGGGTTATTTTGGCCACTGACTTTAAAGGTCTGAAGTGCATTTCCCCTTCCTCTGTCTAAATGACTAACCATGTTGGGGGTGGCATCATATTAGTGCCTTGGAGATGTGAGTGCATAGTAAATAAAGAAACATTATAAAACACTGAAAGAGAAACCAAATCACCTTCAATTGTATTTTAGAATGACTGGCCTTCAATATTTTCAGATGGCTTTCTAGCGTGTAAGTATAGAAAAAATTCGTAAAGACTGCTTAAATCGATGTATTTTGAAACCACTTACAAATGATGGCATTCATGTGAGGATGATTCCTTTAAGAATCATTACAGCCTCAAAACAGATATGTTAAAATACACATGGAAAAACCTCTCAAACATTAACTAGACTAGTAGAAAAGGTCTATGTCAACCTACTTTCTATAGAGAACACTTGGTTTCAGATTTGGTAGGAATCTGTCCATTTTTAGGTTCAGACAGGATGCCGTCTTTCCAAAGTCAACAATGTCCTTTCCACTGCAGTACAGAAATTACCACACACTGACAAGTGTATTTTGTGACTTACCTGTATCTTTAAGTCCAGGATTTTAAAAAAACTGTTTCAAGCTCGAACACAATGCTTAGTTTAGGTCTAGAATTCCACAAATATTTAATAAATGAACAGATAAATGAATACTGGAATTCAGCTACATGAAAAGTATACAAGGAGTTTCCAGAAAATTCTTTTATCACCTAATACTCTCTAAGGCACCTACTCCTGTGTGTCATGATGGTCTTTCCCACCCTGAGACTCTTCACCCGTCACACAGCCTTGGGAATATGCTTCTCACATATCAAAAATTCTGCAAAAATTACTGTCAAAAACATATGCTCTTGACCCGGCATCCACATGAGGTTTGGAGAACAAAGACAGGGTTTTCTTTCCTTCTCAGACCATATTTGGGAATGAAACAAGTGGATCCTGTGAGAATATGCCCCATTGTATTCGGCGATAACGCAGAAGCAGTTTCCTTGTAACGCAGGGCATACCAGAGCAGCCTGAGCTTATTCTGATGTTCCTAATGATGCCCTGCACGGCACCTGTCTCCATTTCCGCTGCCATTTGTGCCACCACTTTCACTCTGGTGACAAATGAGAGATGCACACTTGAAGAGAAACTATCGGAGACTGGGAGGGGGAAAATCAATTTCAAAGCCCCAAAGGCAGCCGGTGCAGAAGGTCACCGAACACTAACAGTTGCTTTGTGGCTTTGGAACCTTGATGGGGGATTCTATTAACAACAACAAACAGACAAGCACCGTGGAACCGCGTGGCACCATTAACTGTAACGCCGTGAGGCAGCGAAAACATAAATGGGGAGAATCACTCAGTATTAAGCACAATTAATAGTTGCTCGTTTTTCCTCTGAAGTTGAAAGATCCGTTTCTTTGTTGATATGCCTTCACACCAGCCTTTTCGTTTCAGCTTTCCGCCTTTGGTTCTAGCATATATTTCTAACTGACTCTGTGATGGCGCTTTCTCTAGGTCATGCCACAAATTTTAAATTACTGTCTAAAAAATGACATAGATGAACTTATTTACAAAGCAGAAAGAGACTCACAGACTTAGAAAACAAATTTATGGTTACCAAAGGGGAAAGCTGGGGGAGGGATAAATTAGGGGATTGGGATTAACATATACACACTACTATATACAAAACAGATCATCAACAAGGACCTACTGCAGAGCACAGGGAACTACACTCAATACTCTGTAATAACTTATATGGAAAAGAATCTGAAAAAGAATAGATACATGTATATGTATAACTGAATCACTTTGCTGTACACCTGAAACTAACACAATACTGTAAATTAACTACACTCCAATATAAAATAAAAAAGGAAATTAGTAGGGACACAGACTGAATCTCCTTGTCCTTCTTGCTGTCTCCATTCCCACCTTTTGGTCACCGTCGGTAACTCTGTCCTTAATGTTTCTCTAACTGACGAATTTAGGGGTAATTTTCAATTACCATTCTTTTCTGCCTGCCCCCTCCTCCCAACCAGTATTCAACCAGTCAGAGAATCTTGCATTCTTTCCTTTACAGCATTTCTCCTTTGCTTTTTTCTCTGTTTCATTCTTTTCTTTTCTTTTCTTGTGCCAGGGTGGAGAAGTTTCTCTGAGTTCTTATACCTCAACCTCCTCTTTTTAATTTGTTTGGCAAACACCAAGAATGGGCACAGTAACATTTTCATTTCACATTTCCTTCTACTCTCAAGTGAAATGTCATGTTTTAAGTACGGAACCTGCACAATACACTGAATTACTTCTATATGTCCAGTCATAACTTCTATCTACCTTTACCTCAGACCACGTACAATTGCTTTTTCTTGCTGTTTTCCTCAATCTCTCAGCAGGTAACTTTGTTCCTTGGTAACTCTTCACTTTTGATCGTTTTTGTCTTCCAAAGTAATCACCATAAAACTTACTATTGTTAAGATTTTTAGTGGAAAAATAATCAGATTTTTGGAGTAAATTTAAATGTGCCTTTCTATATTATATGTAATATCAATTTATTCACTGCTCATTTTATAAGATCCTAACATCAAGTACAAAATTAAACAACTTATAAAATACAATTAAATTGTAAGCTTACAAGCGTCACCAGGAAACAGGTTAATGTTAGTCTTTTGTTCAGAAGCTTAACATAATCATGATACTCCTCTAAACTCAAGAACATGGTTTAATAAGTCGGAAATTATAGGAACCGAATGAGAAGCATCCCTGGAAAATGTGTTAGAGCATCATTTAAAGCCGTGTGAGTCATTTCCTCAGTGGGGCATTAGGATAGAAGACAAAAGTCAAAAAGAAAGTGTGCAACCACTGAACGAAATTTTAATTAGATTAACTTCATAATTGGTTATCTTCATAGAAAAGAAGGTTTTTTTTTTTTTTCCATGTTTTATACAGTAGTAAAAACCTTTTGAGAGATGAGCAAACAAAGCAAATGATTAGGATGAAAAGAGAATAGTAGTGAGTGTTCAGTTCCTGTCCCTAAGGCACAGCTGAAACCTTCACTGGTGACACACAGACACCTGGAAAGCTATTTCTATTGTCTAAAACCCGATACATCTTATGGGGAGAAAGGCTCCATTGCACAGGAAGTCATGCTTTCTTCCTCTTCTTATAGTCTTTGTTGAATAGAGAGAGTACTTTACATCAAACTAAACGTGAGCTGTTTAAATGTCTTGATGCCTTGCCTTCTATTTATGTTTCTAGGCAAATCAATAAAAATTTTACCCATAATATAGATTGCTTGCTGCAAACTGTATGCTCTGATTTCAAAGACAATGTGCCAGTAAGAAGAAAGACTGGCAATATTTGGCCAAATTTACAACACTTTCAGAATCCAAAGTTCTCACTTAAGAGCTAAGGATGGGCTTCCCTGGTGGCACAGTGGTTGAGAGTCCGCCTGCCGATGCAGGGGACACGGGTTCGTGCCCCGGTCCGGGAAGATCCCACGTGCCGTGGAGCGGCTGGGCCCGTGAGCCATGGCCACTGAGTCTGCGTGTCCGGAGCCTGTGCTCTGCAACGGGAGAGGCCACAACAGTGAGAGGCCCGCGTACCACCAAAAAAAAAGGAGCTAAGGAAATTTTAAGTTATAGGTTCTTTTTCCTTCTGGCAAAGTATAACTTTCTGGATTTAAGAGGCTTATTAAAGGTCTCATAAGATTTCCTCAACATCAAACAGCTCTTCTGAAATGACATTTTCAGATTTAAAGCAAATGAATCCCACACTTGTGGATTAAATTTACCTGGTAATATATGAAGGCTAAAATTAACTACTGAGTTCAAAATAGTTTTAGTCACTTGATGATGCCCAAACAATGGATGGTTTGCCTGGAATTCATTTTAAGATAAAATACTTTCTAAAAAGATTCAAAATATACAAAATTTAATTATTGTGTTATCTTTCATATTGCCCATTATCACTCACTTAATTACCTGTAATCTATCGTTGAGAGTATATACATTAAATATTGCATGAGTTAAAACAGACCCAAATATTTGTCAGTATTTATTTATTTATAAATTTATTTATTTCATTTATTTATTTTTGGCTGCTTTGGTTCTTCGTTTCTGCGTGCAGCTTTCTCTAGTTGTGTCACACAGGCTCAGTAGTTGTGGCTTGCGGGCTTAGTTGCTCTACGGCATGTGGGATCTTCCCGGACCAGGGCTCAAACCCATGTCCCCTGCATTGGCAGGCGGATTCTTAACCACTGCACCACCGGGGGAGCCCTGTCTGTATATATTTATAAGAAATGATAAAACTGAAAGATGATATTAACTATTGTCTGAGCACTTTGAACCTTAAAACCTGGGCTTCATTATCACAGTCTTCAGAATTTTCACTATCAAATTCCGATTTTTCAATTCCAAAGCCAAGTGGATTATCTGCTAAATATATACTTAGCAGCATTTGGTAACTGATTAAGAGGCTTGAAAAAGCAGTTTATCTAAGTGGTGTGCTTTAGGATAATGATGCAAGCAAATATAAAATTTGGGGCAGCTACTAAACAGAAAACTAAAGAAAGCAAGCGCGTGCAGAAAATTAGCTGTTTCTATTCAAGGCTGGGTTCCTATTGGTTTTCCTTACCTTTCAGCGACTGATTCTCAATAGATATCCAGAGACATCTGCAATTACTTACTGTGCTTAAATACCTGGCTGTTTGGAAAGAAACCTCCATCAGTCAAGGATGATGGCCCTACGCAGTTCTGGGACGAGTCCAGAACTAAGAGATTGCAGAGGCTGCTATGAATTCTCAGGGAGAAGCCCACCCACACTAACATCTGTGTGAGACTGCAAAAAGTATTCTACAGTCACCTATCTTTCTCATGGAAACGGGTCCATCAGACTGATGACGGACGCACAGATTTTGGTAGGGCCTTGTGAACTTACATACTCAAGGGTCAGGCCACCAACATGAGGAGGAAGGTACTTCGAGACCATTACATACATTAAAGCAATGGTTCTCAAACTTCAGTTTATATCAGAATCCCTTGGCAGACTTGTTAGAAAAGTTCTGGGGTGCAACGCCAGCAGCCACAGCGGCTGGTCCAGGGACCACGTTTTATTCAAGACTCCCATCCAGATGGTACAACAAAACAGAAAGTCAGTTCAAAAGACTCCTGCTTAGACAGTCCCTGCTGCTAGCTCACTTCAAGTAGTCAATTTAGAGCAACTGTAATTTGTACAATACGAGGCTCAATCCATCTGATCTCAGAATCAAATGGTTTAGATATTTCATTGCTTTGTGTCATTTCACTCAGTTCCTTACTTCCAATACCCCCCCTTCATTGTTCCTCCCTTTCAGTTTCACCTGTCTGTTAAGAAATTGGTTGCTTCATCCTTTTTAATCTCATTGCTACTTTTAAATGTCTACCATGTTTATTGGCCTTTACTTTATCTCTAAATTAGACACCAGTATCCATTCTCTCCTGGCTCTTCCGTTTCCTAGAGGTATCTATATTTCCATGTGCTTATCAAACATTCAGCAATATACTACCTTATTTCACAAGTACTTTCTTTTAGGGAGTTCTTTCCTTTTCTCTTTGAACTTGACACTTGGACTTGTGAGTCATGTAGAAGGCTAGCTGATAATTCACCTTGGGTATTTACAGCTTCCCAAAAGGTTTCACTACTTTTCTTCATAGACATGATGCTATTTCTCTACTCTTAACCTTTTTGGTTGGAATTGTTTTTATATATTCTTTTTTTCCTCTAAAAACTTTGCTTCAAGGTATTACCTGGATTAAAATCTATCTAGGAAAGAAACAGCTATCTCTACTCATTCTCTTTATCTATTAGAAGAGACTTCTGGAAAACTCAGTTCTAAACATTTAAAAAGCACTGTATACACACACACAAACATAACCTCCTTACTCCTTTACACATCTGCTGCTTTGAGGGGAAGGAAAAAAATAAGAGTATTTTCCCACACAACATGCCTTCTCCCTAAGTCTTCTCCTTTGAAGCAGCTGAGGACAAAGCAGTGACAATCGAGGTGCTGCCCCCAGCGCTGGCCACGGCGGGTGCCCCACCACACACACCCTGACAAAGGCTGCAGCAGTGGTAGCTTCGGATCCACAAAGCTACACGATGAAAAAAAATTGTTTCCCTGAAGTTCAGAGGTAGCAGAAATCCCCCACTGAATCCTCATTATTACGGGTGAAGTTTTTTCTTTCATCCTTTACATATTATATTAAAACGTGCTTTCAAGGGTGGGAGTGACAGAACCAGTGAAGAGTAGTACTTAACTGGTAGAAGGAAAGTAAAAAGTATTTGGAGGACTAGTGTTTAACTAACTTCTTCAATAACCACTATGGTAGCGGCAGCCCTGGCCAAAAGCTTTAACTAAGAATAAAAAATGATCAAACGGGACCTAAAACCAGAAGAGGCTTGTCTCAAGCGGGGATTAAAAAGGTGAAACAGTTAAGAAAAATAAAATTTACCTCGAGTGAGTTAATGATAAACTGAACCTCAATATTTTTTGACTTTGCATTTTGATCATTTAATTTCTGCTAATTTCTAAATAGGACGAGTCTAGAAAAGGTGATGTGTACATGTGTGTGTGTAAATTTTCTAAGAATTGGACAGGGCTCGTTCAAAATGGATTAATTGGGAGTTCCCTGGTGGAACAGTGGTTAAGAATCCGCCTGCCAATGCAGGGGACATGGGTTTGAGCCCTGGTCCGGGAAGATCCCATATGCCGCAGGGCAACTAAACTCGTGCGCCACAACTACTGAGCCCGAGCACTGCAACTTCTGAAGCCTGTGCGCCTACAGCCCGTGCTCCGCAACAAGAGAAGCCACTGCAATGAGAAGCCCGCGCACTGCAAAGAAGAGTAGCCCCTGCTTGCCGCAACTAGAGAAAGCCTGCACGCAGCAACGAAGACTCAACGCAGCCCCCCCCCAAAAAAAAGTGTACTTTCTAAAAAAACCCCAAAAAACAAAATGGACTAATTATTTTGCTTCTAATAGAAGGTGTTATTATTATAAATCTAATTGAAAATGCTTTACAGTATAATATACTGTGCATCCCTGAATTGCAAAAAAAGGAAATATTTTAGACTCCTACTAATTAAAATGCCCCTTCTTGTACTACCTTTAAATTAATTATGGTATGCATTTAAAGAAAAATATTCTAAATAAGAAAATTAAACATCCTCCAAGTGAGTAATCAGCATTAGAATGTAAATTACATATTTTGACATGAAAACAGAAAAGTATGTAATGATTCTAGCTGTGACACAGTGAGTGAGTGAGGCTGATAAACTATTTCATGCTGATAGCATGTTGTGTTCTCAAATCTATTACACTTTTGAATTGATGTGCTATTATCTTTGGACAACTTTCACACTAGGAGGTGATCCCAGCAAGAAAAATGTCTTAAATGAAAAGCTTATAAACAAGATACATTTCACTGCTGTCACCTGAATTAATATGAGCTATTAGTGGTTGTACAAGAGGTTTGAGAAAAAAATTGCTTTATAATATTTTACAAAAAATTGCAGTATGAATGTATTAATAATTATACATTTTAGCAATTGCCTCTGTATCAATTTATAATCATACTGAATGTACAACAGGTACGTGGTAAGTACAGCATTATGTGTTAACTGATCTCTGAAAATTGGGAGGCAAAATTCTAGACAGTTTTAAGGTGATTTGTGGGAAATATATTTTAGTGAATTCTCTACTGTCTTATACGTTCACTTTTCAGTCTTAAGCAAGAGACATAAAATATAAAATTTAAGTATAACCACAGTTGTAAAAAATAAATAGGTCTACAATAGGAGACAAAGTATTTTTATTATGACTTGTTTTAACTTAGACATGTTTATAATCAAGTAACAAGTCATGTTATACAGTTTGCTTGGGAGCATCAAGAACTGAACAACCAGGGCTTCCCTGGTGGTGCAGTGGTTGAGAGTCTGCCTGCCAATGCAGGGGACACGGGTTCGAGCCCTGGCCTGGGAAGATCCCACATGCCGCGGAGCAACTAGGCCTGTGAGCCACAACTACAGAGCCTGCGTGTCTGGAGCCTGTGCTCCGCAACAAGAAAGGCCACGATAGTGAGAGGCCCGCGCACCGCGATGAAGAGTGGCCCCCGCTTGCCACAACTAGAGAAAGCCCTCACACAGAAACGAAGACCCAACACAGCCAAATAAATAAATAAACAAACAAATAAATAAAAATTTAAAAAAAAAAAAAAAAAAAAAAAAGAACTGAACAACCAGATTAAATATGCAGACTTTTTTTTAACCATTATCAAGATGGCTAAAATAGTTTAATAGTCTTTGTTATATTTTAGTTATTTTAACTGTGTAGCCATGGTATCAAATGCCCAAATCTATATTAGATATTTTCCTACATGTTTTACGATATCAATTACACTGGGCTTCCCTGGTGGCGCAGTGGTTGAGAGTCTGCCTGCCGATGCAGGGGACACGGGTTCGTGCCCCGGTCCGGGAAGATCCCACATGCTGCAGAGCGGCCGGGCCTGTGAGCCATGGCCACTGAGCCTGCGCGTCCGGGGCCTGAGCTCCGCAACGGGAGAGGCCACAACAGTGAGAGGCCGCGTACCGCAAAAAAAGAAAAAATAAATAAATTAAAAGATATCAATTACACTACTGTTGGCAGTTATTACATACTAAATATATTAAAATTAAGATGGAAATGAAAAAGATCTTAAAATTCCTATGTGCTGGGCTTCCCTGGTGGTGCAGTGGTTGAGAATCTGCCTGCCAATGCAGGGGACGCGGGTTCGAGCCCTGGTCTGGGAGGATCCCACATGCCGCGGAGCAACTGGGCCCATGAGCCACAACTACTGAGCCTGTGCGTCTGGAGTCTGTGCTCCGCAACAAGAGAGGCCGCGACAGTGAGAGGCCCCTGCACAGTGATGAAGAGTGGCCCCTGCTCGCTGCAACTACAGAAAGCCCTCGCACAGAAACGAAGACCCAACACAGTCAAAAATAAATAAATAAATTTATTAAAAAAAAAAATTCCTATGTGCTATTTGAACAAGATTTAATCTACTTAATTATTAATTCATTTAATTATTGATGGCTTAAAATTGCTCAGCAAAGCTCTTTCTATAAATTTGAGAAGGAAGTGTGAATATAGGTAAAGAGAAGAATTTCAGGTGTCGATGTAAGTTGATGAAGAATAAAAGAATTCCAGGGTTGTTAAGAGATGTTGAAGGTATCCTAATCAATCAGATGTGTGACAGTGAACAAGAAGGATTTAACAAAACAAAACAGAAAACAACCAGTGCAAAGAGTGGTGAGTGGTTTAAATTAGGCTGATTGAGGACCTATTTACTGTGTACAAAGAAAAAATCATGTAATTTAAACTTCATAAAATCTCCACTCTGTGTGATTGTAAACTGCTTTTTCTTAAGATGAGAAAACTGAGCCTTAACTTGGCAAAGTTAGTACAGGGGCAAAGTCATGACTTTTTGTCCTTAAAGCTTACGTTTTTAACCAGTTATGTAATATAGTAGTAGTCGCCCAATGAGCTCTGTATCTTAATGCATGTGTAAAGCACCCTTCTATCTGCATTTATCTCGTATTTAAAAAATAAGATACCAGGCTTTTACGATATTGAATACACGGATGACTGTGGAGCTTACAGCCAGTCCTTTTGTTGGAAAGTCATTAATGTTCATGAGGTATCCTGAGACAGAGAAAAGAGCTCACCAAGAGGAGGGGTTACCAGTAACGTCCTCACCTTTTAGTTTTTGCAGCTTGTGTGTGATTGATGCAATACAAAATTCTTCACTCATTCTTTGGGATGAGTAGTGGAGTGATCTTGAAAATCTTTTTTAACCACTTAAAGGTTATCCAGCGAGCTCATGGCAAAGTACCCCCAAAGAGTTATAAACCATAAAAATGGGTTAAACATATAAAATGGGTCCAAATTTGCTGACCTTTTCGGTGATGACAAGTGGCTGTCAGTAGTATGCTACCAAGAATTTATTTTTGAAAAAATTATCCATGTCTCTTTAAGGTGCAGGTATTATTCAAGAATGAGTAAGAAAGTACTGCTGCTCTGAAGGAACTGTTAGTCCAGAGAGAATATTTTGAAGACGTGCATTTGGAATTATTTTCATTATAATTTTGTTGCCAAGAACGGTGATTGCCACCTATGCCAATTATCAGTTTTCTAAACTGCTTAAATGTCTGCAAAACATGGAATTTTAGTGGGTTTTGCCTTCATTTACTTAAAAATGTGAAATTGCAAAAACATCCAATTACTTTGCTAGAAAATGAAATTAGCCAAGATACAACAGATACAGTATGATCTCATTTATATGTCGAATCTAAAAAAATTAACTTCGGGACTTCCCTGGCGGTCCAGTGGTTAAGACTCTGTGCTCCCAATGCAGGGGGCGTGGGTTCAATCCCTGGTCAGGGAACTAAGATCCCACATGCTGTGCTGCACGGCCAAAAAAAAAAAAAAAAGAAATCAAACTCATAGAACCAGAGAGCAGAATGGTCTGGTTGCCAAGACCAGGGCTGGGAGGCAGGGGAACTGGGGAGACACTTTCGGTTACAAGGTGAGTAAGTCGGGAGCTACTGTGCAGCCTGGTCATTACAGATAATAATACTATATTGTGTACTTGAAACTGCTAAAAGAGTAGATCCTAAGTGTTCTCACCACACATTACACAAAAGATAACTATGTGACGTGATGGGTGCGTTAATTAACTCAGATATACACACACACACACACATATACAAAATCATCATGTACACCTTAAAAAGACAAATTGTACAATCTAAATATATACAACTTTTATTTGTCAAAAGGAAGTATATATAATTGATAGGATTGAAAAATGTTTAAAGTATGATGACTTTGATATGTAATTACTTCATAAGTGTATATTTAATAAATAATTTACTAAATGAACAAACTTAATAGACTTAAATAAAAGAAAATTATTTAAAAATATTATCGGGGCTTCCCTGGTGGCGCTGTGGTTGAGAATCTGCCTGCCGATGCAGGGTACACGGGTTCGAGCCCTGGTCTGGGAAGATCCCACATGCCGTGGAGCAACTAGGACCGTGAGCAACAGCTACTGAGCCTGCGCGTCTGGAGCCTGTGCTCCGCAACAAGAGAGGCCGTGACAGTGAGAGGCCCGTGCACAGCGATGAAGAGTGGCCCCCGCTTGCCGCAACTAAAGAAATCCCTCGCACAGAAACGAAGACCCAACATAGCCAAAATAAATAAATAAATAAATAAAATAAAAAATAAAAATATTATCTATTTCATTTCATCCTTTCAAGTTTTAGTTTTATATATGTATGATAACATGCATAAGATTAGTACATTGCTACAACTGTATAATTTTTAATTTGATAAACACATATATTTTGGAGTTGTGTACTTTATTTTTCTCTTTCATATGTAATAAAAAAAATGTGGAGACACTACAAGAAGAAAAGGTAATGAATTTGGAACCTGAGATCTAGCTGAATGCTAGTGACCACATGATCTCAGGCACTTTACTAAATCTCCATGTACCTTACAAAGAAGTTAATCTCTAAAATCAGTTCCCACCTTGAAATTTGCTCTGGAATATAGTCCAATCTTTTTCAGAAGCAGTCATACCTTCTACAGGTCCTCCATAATAAACTTGAGTTTTTCATATGGGTACATTTCATAAACATCTGCTGAATGAATGAATGCATTCAGGCTTTATTTTATGAAGTATCACTACTCCACCACTATCTCAGATAATTTCTTCCCCATATTATCACTGTTAGCTTTTTCTAAAACAAACCCAAACCCTGTCTTTGAAAATTTACTTCATAATTTATTTCCTCTAGGAAGTCACCCAATTAAACTGAGGATATAGTGATCATTCTCACAATAACAAAATACCTAGCTCCAAAGCTGAGAATGCTACCTAATTGCTCACAGCAGTTAATCAGCGTAAATTCCTGGTAATTGTCATTGCCTTCACTGCCTTGGTAGCTGTCATTTACCTTTATAAATGCTAACTCAATTATTTTATTTTTAAAGGTACAGCGTAAGAAGAGAATAAAGAAAAAAGAAACTGAAATGCCAGATACTTTACATATGATATTTCAAGGAACACTTATAAAATGTTTGTGGAGTATCATCAAAGGTTATCAGGTTATCAGGTAAAAATGTATAAGTACTTGGCCCAAGGTTATATAGCTAGTAGGATGTTGAGATTTTAACCCAGATCTGGTGTCTAGTACACCATGACCAGAAAGAAGCAATATTCTATTAGTGCAGGATGTAACTGGAGCAAGATGACTTCTGGTGGTAGCACTTTAAGTGGTTCAGAATATGAGGTGAGATGCTAAGAAATCATAAAGATGGTTTTAGCAGAATCAGAGGGGTTATCAAATAGAATTTATTAAACTTAGTTGGCTAATTGCATGTTCAAGAATTTAATCTTAATGGGCTAAGAAGAAAGGGTTCTGAGAATGGTGTAATACGACACAGACTCAGGTTTGCAATTAAGGGAGAAAGAAATCAAACAGGCACAAGAATGTCAAGGCAAAATGAAGAAACGCAGGAAAAGAAAAGCAATTGTCTTTGACAGGGTATATATTAATTGGTGATGAAACCAGGGGATGAAATTTTAGAGAGAAACACATAGTTTTAAAATTGCACAATAAATTCTAGGAAAAGATAAAATCAACATGTAGTAATGATGTTAAGTAGAGACAACAAACACACACACACACACACACACACACAAAATCAAGGAAAGAGGACTGAAACATATTTTCACGGACGACATTAGTGAAGAGTAAAAGAATTTTTTTAAAACTTCCAAAAACAGTTGCCGAGGAAGAAGAGAGGTGTCTCAAAATGAGTGGGTCACATCCAGAAAAAGATTCTGATTAAATCACAGTCATTAGCTATGACCAGAGTAGTGGCACAGACGACCTTTTACTTTGATCATGTTCAGAGAAGCGACCAGAAATGTGCTAGAAGTAATTAAGAATTCATTACTCCAGATACTATGGAAATTCAGGTTATCATATATGAATATTTTATACAGATTGATGTTATCCAAAACCAAACATTACCGGAGTATACAGTATTTGCAACTGGTTGGAATTATGCTTTCAAAAATCATCTAAGGCCTACAGCAAATGATTAATACATACTTTCTTGGTATCTTAATTACTATTAAAAAAAAACTGGTTCACCTCAGTTAAACAAAATAACACTCCTACTCTTTTGTACAGTAACTTCATCATACTCAAAAGATACCTAAAGCTTTAAAAACCTTAAATATAACTGGGGTCTAACTTCTGACTGATGTGAAGACAATGTATGTATCAAGGCTTTTATGGATTAATTCCAAACATTTATTACTTTAGTTAACTAAATGTTTCAGGGATATGAATAGTTACCTTTCATTATAATTTGAAGATTTTTTTTTTCTTCTCAAGAACAAAATTAACAGACTTGCAAAAATTCATGTACTTTTTGTTTAATGACAGGAATAGTGAAAAAAAAAAAAACCAAGAGATTTTATTCTGGTAAAACTATGGTTAAGGCTTGGACTACCTAACTCATAAAGATAAATTAGACATAATTATTCCAGTTAAGACAAATATGTTCTTCATTCCTGGAGAGAAGAGAGCTACTTAATAATAAAAGATATTCATTCAGCTGTTAAGCAATTGGGTTATCTAATCCTATGCAATGGTTGTTATTACTATTATTATTGTTTGGTCATATTTAGAAAAAACATTTATGAAGCACCTACTGCCAGATGAGTTGTTTACATTATTTCATTTAATACAACACTATTATGAGTAGGCATTATTATTGCATTGGAAATTGACCTCAGATTTAAATAAGTAAATAATTTGTAGATGACTACGTGGAGAGTTTAAATGAGGGATCTACGATTAAAAATCAGGTCTGGGGCTTCCCTGGTGGCGCAGTGGTTGGGAGTCCGCCTGCAGATGCAGGGCACGTGGGTTCGTGCCCCGGTCCGGGAAGATCCCACATGCCGTGGAGCGGCTGGGCCCCTGAGCTATGGCCGCTGAGCCTACGCGTCTGGAGCCTGTGCTCTGCAACGGGAGAGGCCACAACAGTGAGAGGCCCGCGTACCGCAAAAAAAAAAAAAAAAAAAAAAAAAAAATCAGGTCTGACTGCAAAGCACATGTTCTTCTCATGATGCTAAACTGTGTTTATATCTCTACTAGATCTACTAGGTTTTATTCCGGAATATATATCAATATTGACTCCTGGGAATGACCTTTACTTTAGAGCTACAATCAGCCCACAGCCTACTTTCTCATTTCAATTATTGGCAGGATGCCTGCTAAACAGCCGAATTGAGACTGTAGCATTGCAACAGTGGTTGGTAGCATCCTGTATTAAACATGGTGCTTTTGCTTTCACTTGGTAATCATCTTTGAATCTTTATCTCATACTTTATTTTAGAATGAGGACTCTCTCAGTATAAGAGAATGGTTTCGGAAACCAAATTATAATGTTGCCAGAGACACATGGATCTTCGAGTAAAACCAGGATCAAATTTATCTTTGCTTAACATTTTTAGTTAATATATGATTTACCTTTAACATTTTACATTTAAGAAATTAAATTTGAACTTTTTGGGAAAAAAAAGTCATTCAACATGCTGACTTCACTATATGCCCCCTCCTGTTCTCTTGATACTGTGAGAAGAAGATAAAGACGACCATTTTATGTATCATTTCTAGGAGTGACACATTTTGGGGGCCAACAGAAGCTTTCTCTGTGAAGGGGTTGACAAAGGGTTAAATATTTGCTACATGTCGGCAACAGAAACTAGAAAGTTTCAAAGTAGGAGTCACACCTGTATTCAACCAAGGGCTGCCTTTCCACTGCCTCTAACTTGATCTCTGTTATTATTTACCTTATGTATAAAATAATTTGAACTTACAAAGTAACTTTACTCTTGGGAATAAAACTTCGCAGGGTAGCCATGTGCCTCTTTGCCCACCACAGCCTTGGTTCATGCCTGTAGCTCCGGTGTAACTGTTCAGTCCCCTTTCACTCTCATATTACCCTAGTTTGATGATCGATTATATGGTCACGATAGAGCACAGGCGCTGAACTAGGGCTGCAACAGCTGCTGGAATTACCCTCCTCTCATTGAGACAAAAATTTTTAAGCCACAAATTGAAACAAGTCTTAAATATAAACACCTCCTAGCAAATGCTCCTGAATCACGCATCCGTCTTCCTCTGTCTTCCTATTACTCTTACAACTGGACACATATCCCTCTATGGGCCTTTTAACAAATACCGTAAGTTATTAAAGGTGAAATATTTCAAGAGATCTGGAATTCCTTGATTTTTACGATTCATTAGTATGTAATTTTAGATGAGTTTACTGGTTTTTTTATTTTTAAAAACAAATGGAGATGGTGAGACTCTCAAAGATTAATTAAGAATATCTTAGGACTTCCCTGGTGGCACAGTGGTTGAGAATCTGCCTGCTAATGCAGGGGACACGGGTTCGAGCCCTGGTCTGGGAAGATCCCACATGCCGCGGAGCGGCTGGGCCTGTGAGCCACAACTACTGAGGCTGCGCGTCTGGAGCCTGTGCTCCGCAACGAGAGGCCCGTGCACCGCGATGAAGAGTTACCCCCACTCGCCGCAACTAGAGAAAGCCCTCGCACAGAAACGGAGACCCAACACAGCCAAAAATAAATATAAAAATAAATGAATAAATAAAAGATTACTATTAAAAAAAAAAGAATTTCTTATCCTAGATCCACATCTGATTTTGAAGTTTACGTTCAGTAACTTTAGCTTCTTCAGTTTTACCTCTTTACTGTATTTTGTGATTTTCTCTTTTCCCACAGGTATCCTTGGGTTTCCTCAAACTATCTTTAACAAAAGGATATGGCATTACTCAGTAAACTTAAGTCAGTAGATTACCTTCCCAGGTATATTTTACTTACAGCTGTATCTTTAATTACGGAGGATCTTACTACTTACTGCCTTGTTAAAGGTAGCTGGTTACCAGCTTGTAGGTAAAGGTACAATTTTTCAGCTGGGAAAGCTCTACCCTGGTACTATACGGCCAGGATGTGTGTGTTGCTGCCTAGACTTCTAATAGGCAAGGCTGACTCAGACCTGATTGTCTTTCCTTTTCCTCAGAACCATTTAGAGTGAAGATAAAAGAGGGGGGAAAAAAAGGAGAATATCTTACTTTAGTAAATGATACTTCTGTTTAGGTTTGTTTTAAAAGATGTAGCAATTGATCTCACATTAAAGCAGCCCAAGACATCTTGATATTTGAATTAAAAATGCAATAATAAAAAGCTAATTTAATATGCAATTTCATACATTAATAATTAGCAAAGCATTGCTGAGCTACAAGGTAAAAAGCTATGGGAACATCACTAATGAACTATCAAGGCCAAAGTAGACTTCAATAAATGAAACTTTAATAAATCTTTTATTAAATAGCTACACATGAACCACTTGGTTAACATCTAATAGGTAACTACTAAGCTACGTAATTCACATATGTAAGTGAGCAACTTGCAGGCAATTAACTTTCCAATTGCTGAAGGTCAGGATTCTCAATGCGAGTCTTCGTACTGCACCTTTAAGTGGTGCTATCCTGAGTCAAGTGTACACTTTTCTTCAGCCGCTCTATATTCTGGTAGCAGCTATTATTATGTACGGAAGCAGCTGAAGTATAAAATAAACAAAGGATGAGCTATAGGCTATCAGATGCCCTACAAATGAATTATACAAAGTACAAGAAATACTGAGCTCAAAGAAAAGGAGTCTTCAGAAAAGTTCTAAGCAAGTACTGGTGTTCCGTCTAGGCCCTGATTGTTACTTTTAGGAGATGATGAGATAATAAGAATATGCTTATAAATGGCAAATGCTTGTTCGCATCTTGATGTAACTCTAGATCTGAAACTCGCTGGAGATGGGCGACCAGAGCTACTCTGTTTAGTGGGTGGAAATGCACGGTACACAATAACATCGACAGTCTCCAGCGGCAGCAACGGCTAAATTCATTAGAGAAAGGACATACACACTTTTACGGAAGCAAGAAACTGCTGGTGAGAAAACATGCTTTTTACTAAATCAAAAGGAAAGCTACTGTTGAAACAGATAGGACACATCTTTTACGTCTTTTGTACCAAGTTTAGGTGCAAATGACTTGAGATTTTCATGGGTTATTACACGCCACTTGTAACCATTATCAGGATACGCTGAAAGGAGAAAAGGGGAAGAGACAAAGGGAAAAAACACCAGAGATCCTAATCTACACAGAACTGAGTTTCCATCTTTATAGCTCACATCCCTTAAATGACAGTTTCAGAAAAGTGACAATCAGTAGGATGAGTCTATGTATAAATAGCAATAATTACCAAAGACGAAACTCCACTAGATTAAAAAATAGTCAAAGGCAGACACAAGTCTGGATAAAGTCGTTAACATACTTGAAACTGAGAATCATGCTCAATAGGGAACCTTAACTAAAAAAGGAAAAATCAATGATAAATAAGACTGGTTGTTCACCTCAAGTTCCAGCCAAGCGAGACTATTAAAGAAACCACAGTGGCACTATGTCAGGACAGTGGGAAACTGTCACACCTCTGCCTAGGTTGATTCACTGAGTACCTGCAAGTTGAAATGCCATTTTTTTTTGATTAGTAATATTATAAGATGTGAACATTGGAAAAGGCGAAAATAACAAAATCATACTACAGATTGAAAAATTTTAGCATGATGTACAATTTTCAAATTCATTATACTTTCTATATATGTGTGTGAGAATATCAACTGATAGATTTTCTTACTACGTCAATTCATAAAACTATAAAATGTAACTCCATTGATGGTTCACGAACGGTATTGCTTTGAAATGGAATTTCAAATGGTACGGCTTTGAAATCGCCCTGAGAGTGATTTCTCATACGGTCTGAACTTAGAGAAATCAACTACAGTTTCACATGTAGCTACTGTGGGTTGTCCTCTAAGGAGCTACTTTCTTCCCTAACTTCCCAGCAACAAATATTCATTAGCACAACGTGAGGAATAACAAGAACACACTTATCTTTCCCCCAGGTTATTCCAAATACCTGCTCTATAAGACGTGGCTTCAAGGAATACCAACTTTCCTATCACTGGTTTTTGAGGCTTTTGTGCTAACTACCACGTCCCCTAAATTAAACACATTTCCGATGACCTAACTTGGCATATTTCATAAATATCTGTCAAAACAATTATTGTCAACTACAATGCAATTATCCATATTCAATTTGATGACTCAACTGGAAAATTACTTTTTTCCTAATAAATTTTTTTCCAAATGACAGTAGTGCATCAGCGTTGATTGTTCAGTGTGTGCTAATTAATGTAAGTTTAGCTCTGCGCTAAGAAGAGAATCTGTGTACGTGATGCTTCGTCTTTAAGTGAAAATCCTGCTGTTGGCCTACTTCTCCTGCACTTTCGAATTTTTCCCAGAAGAGTGTTCAATATTACAAAATACATAATCAAACCCAACTACTCTTGGCTGACACTGTAGATGAAAAGACAAGGGCTCTTTGGAAACTTCTTTTTAGGTCAAGAGTAAAAGAAAAGACAGAAATACGTTATTGCTGACAACTAACTGTGAGGACATCCTGCTTGCTCGTCCTCAGGGCAGAATTGGTTTAGATCATGCAATTAATGGCAAAAAAAAAAAGTAAAAGGAATTTATTCATCATGAGACCCGTTTCTTCACCCAGAAGCTAATTTAAATGCTGACTTTAGCCAGGGGCTCTACGGGGCAGGGCACCCTCCCAGGGGGTTCAG
Organism: Stenella coeruleoalba; assembly: GCF_951394435.1. Taxonomy (NCBI): domain Eukaryota; kingdom Metazoa; phylum Chordata; class Mammalia; order Artiodactyla; family Delphinidae; genus Stenella; species Stenella coeruleoalba. The sequence goes on along the minus strand of NC_137167.1, from coordinate 35,943,346 downwards.
AGCCCTCTGGTTTCTGGCTTTATGTGGTGATGAGTCTTTTTCTCTGAACCTACTGGAACCTTAGGGCAGGAAAGAAATAAATACCAATAGGAGTGTTAGAGGAACATGGCCGCAAAGCTGCCAATAGGAGACCCATGAGTTAGGGCACCACACTCTTTGCTTGTGTGATGCGTGACACAAAGGAGATGCTGACTGTTGAGGTCCTGGCCAAAGGAAGAAGGTAAGATTTTCTGTACCCGGAGATATTTAAAAATGAAACGAATTAGCTCAAAATAGCTCCTACTGACCTACACTCTGTGTGAGCAGGTCGCTAGCTGTGGCCCGAGATGTGCTAGACGTCATTAAGAACCTCACTGAAGCACCAGCACGTGTCAGAGAAAGAGCACTGAGCTGGCGAAGGTTCTGGAAGCGAAGGGGTCCACAGGCCATGCCGAGAGCGGGCCATGCTGCAGAAACGGGGCAAAATGATTTTGTACAGTTACAGATTCTCAACTGCATGATGAAGACCAGAGGATGGAAATTTCAGGAATCATAAGGAAGAATTTTCGAACAGAATTGTCTAAAAATGAATGGAAATAATGATGGAAGGAACCTTAAAGGTCCCATCTCCCTCATATTGCAAGAAACGAAAATATCCTTAACAAATGGTCCTCTGACTTGTGCTGAAGCATCATCAGTGGGGGTCCACTACGATTTTAGGATGTGATGGACAAAACGGAGTCTGTGAAAAGCAGGGATGTCGGGAACCAAGTAGATGCTCGATATGGTCACTGCGTCATGAGCTGAGAAACACATTTGCATTTCCATCCTTTTCTCTACGTGCCTGACCATCTGTAGATAAGGAAAAACGGTAGCAAAGAGAAGGTTCACTGAAGCCGTTTATTCTCATCTCTTGTAGGCTAAAACATGTGTGAAAAGGATAGGAAACTTCATTGGTCCAGCAACTAAAAGAGCACCAGTCATCTGGAACTGTTTCTAGAGAAGACAAATCAGAGAGTATATAAGAATGGTAAATCTCTCTTGGTGAGGAAAGGGTTGGACTAGTTTATCTTTCTATTTCGGATATTTAAAAAATATGGTTTGTTGACTGTTGTCAAACACGCATTCTCCATGCAGGTACATTGTGTGGTCCTAACAATCAAATACTCTGAAAGTCTCAACTTCAAGGCTTACCTGCTTTCCAGTGGTACATTACTGCCAAGGACCCAGCTGTCCTGCAGCTGGACGGACTCGGGTGTGGTTTGCAGCTCGGCGGGCAAAGCAGCCGGCGGGGCCGGACTCTGGTTCCTCCTATTGGTCAGGGAGTTTCTATTGAGAGAAGTGATGGATGGGTGATGCTGTGCGGAGTGTTGCTTATGGGAAGGCGGCAGAGGCTGCAGGGTGGACTGGCCTTGGTTGTTTGCAGGTTGCTCTGAAAAAAGAAATGGAGACATTATATTTATGTGTATATGCACATACACATCTATACACACTACCAGTTTCTTGGGGATCCACTGTAGATGAATTAGCATTAAAAACTGCATGCAGGGCTTCCCTGGTGGCGCAGTGGTTGAGAGTCCGCCTGCCGATGCAGAGGACACGGGTTCGTGCCCCGGTCCGGGAGGATCCCACATGCCGCAGAGCGGCTGGGCCCGTGAGCCGTGGCCGCTGAGCCTGCACGTCCGGAGCCTGTGCTCCGCAACGGGAGAGGCCACAGGGGTGAGAGGCCCGCGTACCGCAAAAAAAAAAAAAAAAAAAAAAATGCATGTAAATCCATAACCTGATACACTTGCCTATTGTTCTATTAAGCGGGTGTTCAGTGACATTCTCTAAGAGTAAGTTTACCCTTGATACACAAAGTTCTAATTAATATACCACAGATGGTAAAATTGCTTTTGGTTTTAATTTGTTTCAGATTTTTTTTTCATCTGCTTTTATTAACACCTACAGAAAACAGCATCTGACAGCTCCCATAATGTGCTCTTAGGTTTCAGCTTTTTTAAACAAACCAACCCTGAAATTAAATGGGTAATTTCTGTAGAACACAAAGGTTTTGGAAATGCATATAATCCCTATAATTATTTAATGGAGTTTTTTTAAGCTTTATTTAACTGCAATAAATTATTACAAGCTAGTTGCTAAACAGCAGTAGACTACTCTAGCGCATTTCAAATAAGGCAGATCTGCACTGTGATCTACTAATAGACGCTAAGTATTCTTCAGCAGAAGGTCACTGTGTGAAGCAGATGTTGTTTCATGGATATTTAACAGACTGAATCACAGCTGATTACAACGTCAGAAGACTCATATACTTAATGACTGTTACATCCATTAGCACACATGCAGAACAGACTTTCCAATTTCACAGTATGCAGGAGAACTACATTTTGGTGTAAGTCATCAGAGCGACTCATGCCACTATGTCAGTGGTACAAATATTTTGTTCTAAACCGGAATCATAAAGGATCCAGCAACTTCAAAATATAAACACAACAGTGGGTTGTAACCAGGAAAAAATTCTCTAAAGCTAATAAGTCATAAGTTAAAATACGCAAATGAATGGAACATTTGAGACCCACTTCTCATTCTCATTACCTAGCTTTGGACATGCTAGAATGCACAAATACTACATTTTAGCCAACAGACAGATGACTCCTTAATTTAATGCTAAACTTATTATGGTTCCGCACACATAAGATGTCAATTTTTGACTAACTTCAGTTCAGAGTGCAATATAATTTTAAAGTGTTGTATTAAATCATGCTATTAATATAAATGCACATATTAAAAGAGAACAGGAAACACAGGGACTATCTTTCATCTACCGTGTGAACTCCAGCAGTGATTGTTAACACAGTCTAACATTGTAATTCTGGTTGCATGAAATGGATACATGATATGTAAGAGTTTGAATACATAGTATCAAACCTCTTTACAGGGTACAACAATTAAAATTACTCCTCCCACAGTGTATAATATTAGTAACACCATGTTTCCAGGCGTCTCTAATAATCTGTATCATATCATTTAACAACTAGTAATTTCTTACTCCTGAAATGAGGGACAGATATCACACCCAAATCTATGGAACAGAGTTGCTTCCTTGTACAGTCACTATTCTTGAAGATTCCCATTCTGGAAACTATAGAAATCTTACTTGGTCCACTGTTTTGGTGCTCATGAAAAGTTACGGAAGTCTAATTCTCAGTTAAAGTGAAATTAGCCTTTGCAGACATGGCAGGGTTAAAATAGCGCATACAGTTTTAATCGTGTGAGAATAAAAGAAACAGTTTAAAATTCTAAGATTTATTATTCAGGTATCATTTAACTACTTAGCTTTGCTGTTCTTAGCATCAGTGCATATGATTAGAATCTCTATAGGTGTCTTTAAGGAACATTTCAAGAAGCTGTTTATAAGATGACATATAATAAGCTACAGTTACGGGCTTCCCTGGTGGCGCAGTGGTTAAGAATCCGCCTGCCAATGCAGGGGACACGGGTTCGATCCCTGGTCGGGGAAGATCCCACATGCCACAGAGCAACTAAGCCCGTGTGCCACAACTACTGAGCCTGCACTCTAGAGTCCGCGAACCACAACTACTGAATTCGTGTGCTGCAACGAGAAGCCACCGCAATGAGAAGCCTGCACACCACAAGGAAGAGTAGCCCCCGCTCGCCGCAACTAGAGAGAAAGCCCACGCACAGCGACGAAGACCCAAACACAGCCAAAAAATGAATGAATAAATAAATAATAAAATTACTTTAAAAAAAAAAAGCTACAGTTATGAGGGCCTAGACAAGGTCGGCCTCATAACAAAGAGAGAAAGAAGAGAAACATTTCATACATAACAATACATAACAAGAGACACAACACATAACCAAGTATTAAGACTGTGCCTGGAAAGAAGCAGATGACTGCATGTGTTTAAGCACAGCTCCATGGAAGAGTGGTTTTATATTATAGAGAGGTTACAGAGAATAAACGACACATCAGATATTATACTATGTCCAGGAAGAGCAGTGTCGTAGAAGTCAGGGTACCAAATTTACTTCCTAACTGTCAGTCATCATCATAGTGAGCCTCTGTTTCTTCAACTGTAATGTGGGAAATATTGCTTGCCAAAAAGTTAGTTAGGGTTTTTCATAGCATCTTACGAAAACCCGAACGAACTTTTTGCACAGTCCAATACCACTGTCCCATCCAGGTATTAGTGCAATCTAAAGATTCAATGAAATGCACTCATTCATTCATTTATTCACACACGTCCTCATTCATCCCACAGGCATTTATCAACCTTCTATGTTCTAAGGATCTGCGAAGTCAGTAACGGATGAAAGCACTGTGTAAATGATAAAGCATTATAAATATTAAGATTGTTACTGAAACATTAAAAGATTTAAGGTCTGTTATATATTTCATTATGTTGAACTTAAGATTCTTATTCTTTTTTAGTTTTTAAAAAAAATTTTATTTTTTATTGAAGTATTGTTGCGTTACAATGTTGTGTTAGTTTCTGGAAGATTCTTATTCTTAAATCAAAATATAAATCGTGGGTTAAAACCTTCCATTTGAGGTTTTGAAACTAATTAGTTTCTGCTGCTGTTTTCTCTGGATTACTCATTCCTTTTGCAAGTATTCGTTAGGAACTTGCAATGTGCAAGACATCATGTAAACATCCTTCCTTTTTCCAGTTGTCTGAGGTTATTTCAGCACACGTGTTCTGTCTGCTGGGACCTCTTTTGATTTGACTACCTAATTAGGAGGACTACCAATAACACAAATCCAGATCATGAAAGCTAGGTTCAATCTTAAATTTGATGGAGGGCTTCCCTGGTGGCGCAGTGGTTGGGAGTCCGCCTGCCGATGCAGGGGACACGGGTTCGTGCCCCGGTCCGGGAGGATCCCACATGCCGCGGAGCGGCTGGGCCCGTGAGCCATGGCCGCTGAGCCTGTGCGTCCGGAGCCTGTGCTCCGCAACGGGAGAGGCCACAGCAGTGAGAGGCCCGCGTACCGAAATAAACAAATAAATAAAATTTGATGGAACGGAATAAGTGCAGAGTCTGAGCGAGATGGGGTGGATGGCCAGGAATTTAAATTCTGACGAATCACAAACAGAAGCAAATCCAAGGATCCGGTGGGAGGTCAACGCTAGTTCTAGAGATTCCGGCTTACAGGACGTGAGAAGTAGCTGGCGTAGGCACTTATTTTTACCGACTTATTCAAGGTAGATTACTTTTATAAAGTATAACAAGATAAAATAAAATTGAACATAGTCAGAGAGGAAGATAGAATGAAAGAAAACTGCAAGTGGGAAAGATAAAGCCAGGTATGAGGCGAGTGGACGAAATGCCTGCTGTACATAGCTCTACACATCTTTAGAGAAAGGTACAAACCTGGCTCTAAATTACCTTGTTGCAAAGACGGAAAAGAGGAAACATGATCAGTTACATGATTTGAAGTGTTTTTAAGATCAAAAAGTTTGCTTAAGAAAAGTACTGAGAATAGAGAGAACATTCTCTTTTCACCTCATAGGAAGACAGATGAACACCCAGGGAAGTTCGATGACCAAGGTCCAAGGTGGGCACAAGGCAACAGAGAACAGGGCTTGGACTTGGAGACCAGCACTTAGAACCTAATAGAGGTGGGCAGATCCACCCAAGGACAGCTGAAACATCAACCGTAGCCTTTGCTTTAAGCTAAGCCGCTGATACAGGCTTTGCATAGGCTTGAGAAGAAGTTTCAGATGAGACCTCACAGAGTCACCAAGTTCAGTGTTCCTGAAACACAGCTCTGAACATGTCATTTTATTCCTGGAAAACTACAAAGGCGTTTTGCCTATAAAACATAAAGTGAACGCTAAAGGTGGATGTGATCCTTGTTCAAGGTATCTTTGCAAACGCTACCCCCATGAATCTCTTCATGTATCCCTGTTCCAGTCAAGCTTGCCGTACGCACTGTATCTCCACCACAGCTTTCCACTTCTGTGCAGTGGCTTCTATTTGAAACACATGTTCCTCCAACTTTCTATATCCAAACCCTGTGTATTTCAAGCTCTCAGAATGATGACAGCCCTTCTGTTTTCTTCAAGTAGAAATCAGTTATTTCTCCTGAGTCTTCTTAGAGTCTTTTATCTTTCTTCTCTTTTTCTTTTTTAAAATAAATGTATTTATCTTATTTTATTTATTTTTGGCTGTGCTGGGTCTTTGTTGCTGTGTGCAGGCTTTCTCTAGTTGCGGCGAGCAGGGGCTACTCTTCGTTGCGGTGTGCGGGCTTCTCATTGCGGTGGCTTCTCTTGTTGCGGAGCACGGGCTCTAGGTGCGCGGGCTTCAGTAGTTGTGGTTCGCGGGCTCAGTAGTTGTGGCGCACGGGCTTAGTTGCTCTGCGGCGTGTGGGATCTTCCTGGACCAGGGCTCGAACCCGTGTCCCTGCATTGGCAGGCAGATTCTTAACCACTGCTCCACCAGGGAAGTCCCTTTTATCTTTCTTTTCCACGGCTCTTTTCACTTTTCCCTCTGTATTATACTCCTTTTATAGGTTTCATGTCCCCTGTTAGACTCTCTATGGAGAGTCACCTTGGAACCCCTAAGGACCACACGATGATAGATACTCAGTAAATATCTGTTGAATGAATGACTATTGGTGAAGAAGTCAATGAAGGGGGAGTTGAAGTAGAAAGTGGGGCCTGCTCATATTGCCTTTTCTTTTCTTTTACTGAAATACAGTTGATTTACAATGCTGTGTTAGTTTCAGGTGTACGGCAAAGTGGTTCAGTTACACATCTGTACTGCCTTTAATTCTAAGGTAATTTGCAAACATGTCTTATTTCCCCAACTAAATTCTTAGATCCTGAAAGGCAGGGACTCTAATTTAAAGCTCTTTGGATTTTTCAGTACCTTCACTAAGGCTTGTGCTTCAAAGACTCCTAAAAATATGCTGAATGATTGGTGATACTTATGAAATAACAGGACCTTGGGAGGGGGGTGTCATCTCGTCCAGGCAGGTACCATGTAACTCACTACAGAAACTGGTTTTTCAGAATATTTCTTTTGAATCATGGCAGATGTTCCAATATTTAAAATCGACCTTTTAAGATGTGTGAATAATAGAGCAATTACCTAAAATATACAAGAATATGTAAGATATAAATATATAAGATATGAAACAATACATAAAATATGCATTATAATTTGCCAAGTATAGTACGTTTTCCTTATATTTTAAAGCTTATGATTAAAAATCCTCCAAATTAGGTATTTTAGAAAAGATGTAGGTTATTTTTTCCAAGTGGTCTTCCCCACTTTTTTTAAAAAAAATTAAATTCTTGGCACTATGCTTACCGGACTTTATACACTGTACCTAACTAGTGCTGTTTCTTTCAGCCTATCTTTCTTTGTTCAAGTGCCTACCGCTCATAGAACGTTCATGAAAGCCTGACAGCTGCTTGTTTTTATTTGATAAACTGGACACAAATGATAGCAGATCTCTGTTGAAATTCACATTATAGTAATAAACATTAGACAGACTAGACTTCACTCATTGTGCTCAGCTCTTTGCCACCAAAGAAGTTAGCTCTTTGACAGAACATTGAAGGCCATCCCATTAAACCTATCAGCTGGGGGTAAGCCTGGATCATAACATACACAGTAAGGTGTGCCGCCTACTAGACCACACAAAGCTATCTGACAATGCAGTAGATTCCAGTTTAATCAAATTATAAAACCCAATTCCAAGCAAATGAAGGCATATTCACTGAGCTCCACAGGGGGAAGAAAAGAAACTTTTGACCACTTGCCTGGATAGCAACTCTGCTGTATGAGCCAGTGAGGTGGAGGGGCCGTAGAGACAAATGACAATAAACATGGGAGACTTATTTTTCATGGGGTGTTTTCTTGAATAAGTTACATAGCTCTCTGAGCTTCATTTATTTTATAGTGCTTATTTAAAGGAATCTAAAAAATACAGGGCCTGACATACAGTAAGTGCTGAAGGCAACTTATTAAGCTGGAAGAAACAGCCATCTTCAGGGCAGAGCATCATGAGGGAAAACAAAGTAACTCAAGAGCCTTGTCCGCGAGAAGCAAGAACACACTATCCAATATCTCTGAAGAGGAAACGTCTTTCCTTTAACAGGCAACAAAGCAAGAATCGGAAATATCACAGGCATCAAAAATAAACTACTGTCTTGGCAGTTCCCAGAGAAGAGGGAATCTGATCTCTTAGTCATGAAGTTCAGCGGGTCTCTTTTTTCCATCTACTATAACCACAGAATCATGACAAGAATTTGAAAAAAAAAGGAACATGTTTTTTTTTTTTTTTTAACCTAACTGGGCATATTTGCTGGTTTGAATTTTTTTTTTTTTAATTAAAAGCCACTACAGGCAGCTTCCGGACAGCTAGGTGCAATTCAGTCCAGCTCTCTCTGCTTCACAGCCTTGGGCTGAGGTCTTCGGGGGCCAGAGTGGAAATGGACTTTCAAACAGGAAAGTGGGGAGAGAAAATAATAGCTGCTGGGAGATACAAATACCTTTGTGTGGGTGCATGTCCACATGTGCACATGTGCCCCTTAAGGCTTTGGCGGGCTGGCTACAAATGTCCCCAGGGAGGAAGCACTCTATTTTGGAAGGGAGATGGAAGGCTAGGGGCTGACAGCTGTGCTGCTTTAAGATAATTGTTTGCAGTTTGAGTGGAGTGTGCTAACAAAAGACAAATGGGTGATGGAAGATGAGGGCTGGAGAGAGGGAGGGGGAGGGAGGGAAGGGAGGGGGAAGGAGAGGGAGGGAGGGGGAAGGAGGGGGAGGGAGATGAAGGACAGGGGATGAGGCTGGGGGAAGGGAAGAGAACCAAGGAAGAACAGAAACGTTTTTAACTTGACTGAACTACTAGAGAACCGGAGAAGCATTCTTCCAGTGGCTTGAGAATTCTTGGATACCAAAGACAGTGAGTTGAATGTATGAATAAACTCTGGTTCTGACCCCCCCAGGAATTTACAAGATACACAGACCGTGTAGCACTAGACAAACATTTAGAAGGAGACACACCCGTTGACTGGGGATTAGCAATGGTGGGGTTAAAGCCTTTGTTTCTCTACCACCAAATTCATTCATTCTCACTTTACTTCCTGGCTGTACCTTTACCTTCTCCCACCTGTCTCAAGCAAAACTGAAGTTTCCTGCAAAACTGACCTCTTTCGTAAAACAGGCCACCAAAACAAAACCTGTAAAACACCTTGCTGTTGTATATTTTATTACCATATTAATTTTTTTTACTGAAGTACAGTTGATTTACAATATTTCATTAGTTTCAGGTGTACAGCATAGTGATTCAGGTTTTTTTTTCTCTTTTGCAGATTCTATTCCATTATAGTTTATTACAAGATATTGGTATAACTTCCTGTGCTATACAGTAAATTCTTGTTGCTTATCTATTTTATGTGTAGTAGTTTGTATCTGTGAATCCCATACTCCCAATTTATCCCTCCCTCCCTCTCCCCTTTGGTAGCCATAAGTTTGTTTCCTATGCCTGTGAGTCTGTTTCTATTTTGTATATAGATTTATTTGTATTATGTTTTAGACTCCAATATAAGTGATACCATAGAGTATTTGTCCTTCTTTGTCTGACTTATTTCACTAAGCATAATATTTTCTAGGTCCATCCACGTTACTGCAAATGGCAATATTTCCTTCTTTTTGAAGGCTTAGTAATATTCCACTGTAGATATATGCCCCATCTTCTTAAGCCAACCGTCTGTCAATGGGTACTGAGGTTGTTTCCATGTCTTGGCTGTTGTAAACAGTGCTGCTAGTGACCAGGGCTTGGAGTGGATGCTCCAAGTATACAAGGACCAAACCATAGATAGCTTTTGCGTTTGAAAATCCCAATGTAATTCTTAGATTTAGTTTATTCTTTTGTTCCATTATCAACTAACTCAGTGGCCTTACAGAAGTTGCTTTTCCTTGATTTTCTAATGGTAAATTTTTCTACTGGTAAAAATGGTAAACACCTTCCTCATCTGGCTACATTTCAGGAGCTATTAGGAAAGGCATATTATAAATACAAAGTATTTTATGACACTGAAAAGAGGACATTGCATTAAAAATATCTCCTTTGCTCAGAAAATATCATATATATTGCAGACATTTAGTTGACATTACATCCCTATGGAGAAAAAAATTAAGTAGGAAGAATTTTCCTCATAAATGGGAAAAACTTGAGTTAAGAAAATATGTGTACTTAGTCATACCAGAACTCAGTGGAGCCCAAATTGAACGAAAACATTTACATATTCAAGGTGCTTTCTTCTCCTCTCCTTTCTCACCCTCATCCTCCATACTATAATAAAAAGATAAGAAATGGTATAATGGAAATTAGAGAAGAGAGACCTCACCTCACTCAGAAAATCACTTTCACATAAACCTGCTCCTCTGGTTCATTGTTTTATCTAGCGATTCTCACACAAGCTAGGTATTTGAAAGGGAATTGTCCATTTACATAGCTCTGCAAGCCTTTGGTTAAAATATGGCACTGTGTAAAAACTGTCACCACAGTATCTGTCACTGAAACATTTCTGACAGTTGCACACAAATCAAATGAAAATTTAACATGTGCTTTAAAAACCATAAAATACTACAAACATAAACAGCATTGTTCTCATCACCTTCACCATCAGACGACGGATTGTAAGGCTATTTATATAAAGATATTTGAGTATGAAAAACCTTGAAGATACACAAGAAGATGTAAAAGGAAGATTTGTACTGGCCAGAAGGCATTATTTAATCAGCACACGTGAACTGGTTTACTGTTCTTACTAAGTTAGTGAGAATTTGGTTCCGTTTCTTTACGGTCATTCCTTGCAATGAGGATTAGAAGAAATCATCAAGGGCTGAGTCTTTTCAACCTTTGTATTCCTTTTTCTTTGAGAGTCCGCTGTATTTTCTGTTTCTAGCAACGTGGCAACCTGGATTAGCTGTCAACTCCCTTGCTATGAAATATCCAGAATTGCTGGGTGAAATATAGTAAATATCTTTTGGACGATTTCATTCAGTGTATCTATTGTCTAACATTTGCCAGGCTCTGTTGCAGGCATTGAGGATATAGCAGTGAACAAAACAGCCAACAATCTTAGCCCACCAGTGGAACGTGAACTTGATTAATATAACTGAATTAGAAAGAAAGGATGGGCCAGAAACAGAGGGGAGAGGAAAACTGTTGAGTGCACATGAGCCAACACTGTAGCTTCCCTGGGGAGACCTGCCAGTCTCTGTAATATTTCAACGTACAAGCAAGCGTCAAGAATTCATGCCTCAGCTGCTACTGAGACCCCTACATTCAGCCTGGACACGTAAAGCGCTATACCCTCAGTCTAAGAGTAGACTTAAAAAACCTTCTCATCGCAGAAAGACAATAAGGAATCTTGCTGTGCTGCCTTGAACCCAGATGGGGAAGAAAACAACTTGTAAAAATTTCAGCCGGTAGCCTGGGCTTCTCTGGAGTCGGAGTATGAAGTTGAAACTTTTACTATCAACATAGTTGTGGGACCCCCAAGCCAAGAAATTAATATTAAAAGTGGTGCTCCTCAGCAACACTACCCCCCTCTCCCCAAGGACCCAGAAGAAGCAAATGCAAAACTTGTCTGGAAGAATACGCTCTCAACTCAAGTCACAAAGGATTTCCACAGAAAAAACCCTACTTTCACTGAATTTACTGTCTAAAATTACAAAACTTAAGAGGAAACATCTACCTTGAGTCAAAATCTACAGACAAAACAAAAAGCAAAAATTTATCTCCCTGAACTTCCGATAATATGGCCATAAGATAAAACAATAAGTATGTTTAGAATGATTACAGATTTAAAAGAAATTAGGAACATGAGAATAAGAGACCATGAAAAAAGAAGGAGCGGTTACAAAAAAAGGTAGAATGTGTTTGCAGACACTGAAGTTAGAAACTTACTGGGTGGTTCAAACAATACATTAAATACAACTGTAGAGAGTACCGGTGAGTTGGAAAAGAGATCTGGGAAAATCACTCAGATGGCATCAGAAAGACCAAGACTGCTTAGATAAGAAAGAGTAATTCAAAGACAAAAAAAGAATGAAAGAAGGCTCAATATACATTCAGTGGGAATTCCAGAAGGAGAGAATAGAGTTTTCTTCGGAGCTACTTAAACAGCTTTCTACAAAGTCCCTAATATCACACACATGGCTGTCAAATTCTAGAGAACGTAAATGTATTCCTCTCTCTTTCATGTCGTATGAATTATCTCTGCTATTCTCTTTTTTGTTACTGTCAAGCACCCCAACCTACTTTAGTGGGTGGAAGCAAATGGAAATGGCTGCCTTCTGCTTGTTAAAGTAGTTCCTCTTTCAATATACTTAACGCCAATAATGCCACAGACACATTATCCTCTACAGAATTCTTAGTTTTCCATAACCGTTTTTTTTTACAGAATCATACATAAAACTTATATATGCATAGAAAAATGGATCTAAATACCTTTTGAATGTCTCAGTATATGTTTCAGGATATCCTTCTACCCATTTAAAAAATATTTTACCTGAGAGAGTAAGCAAAAAAGGAAAAATCTGTCCCAATCCTGACAAGGAAGAACTGCTGACATACAATCAACAGACGCTTTTCTCTCCTCTCTGATTTCCTAATGGACATTTGATTTTAGTGCAATTAAACTTTACTGACTTGAAATGGAGTATATGGTATGATATGAATAGAGCACATTTTGGAGTATGGAGAAGAATAGGCTGGAAGGCAACTAAAAGCTATTACTATGTGATAATGGCTTACAAAGAATAAGAAAAGCGAACTGAACGCCCCACGTAATGCAGAATTTGTTATGCTATTCAGATAACGTATTCTTTATCACAAAGAAAATGTCCGGTATAGAAGGAAAAGTACTAGAAAAGGAAACAGGAGACGTAGGGTTGAGTACCTGCTTTATCTGACTAAACATAACCACATATAAACCAACTAACTTCTGAGCCTCAGTTTCTCTCCTCCTCAAAGAATAGTGCTGGTGGCGGGGCGGATGGGTCATGCAGTGAATTCTAAAGCTTTTAGCTTTATTTCGGGCACTATACAATATTTTCTTGAAACATATTAGTGTATGTTATAAATATTAAAAATTTAAGGTAATTAAAAAACCTCATCATAGTATCTTAAGTTATACACGTAAAACATTTAAGGGACATATAGTAAAAGAAATTACTTCACTTCAAATGTAAACACGAAAACTCTACCATATTAATTCTTATCATAAACACTCTACCATATTATCTTATGTTATAAATACTGAAAATAATTTTTTTTCTAAATAAAACACTGTTACCTTATGTTGTAATTAGTAACATCTTAAGGTACATATAATTAAAATCATTTTATACCAAATTTCAATTTACTTCAGATTTCAATTGTTAAAACTGCTTGTGAAAACAGCTATGTAAAAAGTCAGAATGGAACTTTCAAACTTAAATAAAACTGACCTGTTTTTGAAAAATTATGATGACAATTATAATACATTTAAAAAATTACAGCTAATTAATCAATTATGGGAAAAAGATTCAGCCTACTTTACCTGAACCTTTTTCTAATTTTATTTTATTTATTTTTTTTTGCGGTACGCGGGCCTCTCACTGCTGTGGCCTCTCCCGTTGCGGAGCACAGGCTCTGGACGCGCAGGCTCAGCGGCCATGGCTCACGGGCTCAGCCGCTCCGCGGCATGTGGGATCTTCCCGGACCGGGGCACGAACCCGTGTCCCCTGCATCAGCAGGCGGACTCTCAACCACTGCGCCACCAAGGAAGCCCTAATTTTTATTTTTTAAAATATTTCCGGAACTATAGGAAAAATAAGTGACTAGAGAATACAGAGAAAGTACCCAGCAACCCTGCTGCTCTGGTCCCCCCCTCCGCCGCCAAATATTAATTTTGCCGTTGATCTTCTTCCTTCGCATATTATTTGATATCATATTTGTTATGTGGCAGTTTATTGAGTCCACATTGTCTGTCGATGTCTTACATAGAAATAGAATCGAATGTTTAGTTTCCTTCCAATCGTATTATGGCCTCTAAGCAGAGATGTGTGTTATCACAAACATTAAACATTACCTAGAGGCAACATGGACCGAATGGAACCCACTGAATCCTTCCCATTCTCGGCATTTGCAATGAGGGTGATCTGTTAAGTGGAAACCATGCTATGATGCTCTTTGATTAAAAAGGAAATAGAGTCATAGTTTAAGCTGACATATGCATACTTGCTGAATTCCCTTCTCTGTCATTATTAATTTGGGGATAATGTGTGTGTGTGTGTGTGTGTGTGTGTGTGTGTGTGTGTGTGTGTGTCTATGCATAACACTAAAAGCCTCTTCCCAATAAACATTCTTCTGCTGCTTTAATGACTGAGCACCAATGGAGAGCAGGATGGTAGAGTGAAAAGAATACGAAATCTGGGAGATATAATGAAAACCAGCATCAAAACGAGATCATGCATAGGAAAGTGTTCCATAAACTGTAAAGTGAGGCGCTGTTATTGTTTGGGAGATCAACGATATGTATTTTCTGAGGCTTTGTTGCACCTTTAAAAATGGTGAGCATGAAAGAAAAAAAAATGGTGAGCATGATTTGTTCAGGCTGGAAGCCTGTGTCTTCCTATAGGATGCGAATTGCCTCTAGAAGCCTTCCTCTCAAAATAGAGGTTTAAAAAGAAGCTGGTGACTGAGATACCCTCTCACAGATCTTCTGATCTTTTATTTCATGAGTCTACAGATTTTTTAATGCCAGTTGATTAAAATTTTCCATAGAAGAGGTAAGTAAGCAATAGATTTACAGCAGAGAAGAGTAAGAAAGACCTGGACTATTAGTCTGCTCGTGCTGCCGTAACGAAATACTGCACATGGGGTGACCTTGGCAACGGGAGTTGACTTTCTCACGGCTCTAGAGGCTAGAAGCCCCAGATCCAGGTCCAGCAGAGTCATTTTCCCGGGAGGGTTCTATTACTGACGAGCAGGAAGAGAACCCTCCTGTGTCCTCACAGGGCTGGAGAGAGAGCTCTCTGGCGGCTCTTCTTATCTGAACACTAATCCTATCAGATCAAGCCTCACCCTGACCATCTCATCTAACCTCAGTTACTTCGTTAGAGGGCCTATCTCCAAATACAGTTATGGGGGGGCTTAGGGGCTTACGAATTTGGGGGTAGGGGAGGACACGAACATTCAGTCCCTAACACCTGGGTTCAAGCTCCCTGTCTGATATTTAGTAACTGTGCAGCTCTGAGCAAATCAATTTCATGTTCCAAACTCTCTGATTCCTCATCTCTAAAACGGGGGTGAAATGTGGGGATCAGAAGAGATAATGTCTCTTAATTTCCAGACTTTACCCATTTATTCAAATAAAGCAATAAAATTATTTTAATCCTTTTTTTTTTAGGCCAGAGAAGATGTTTATGTGTGAGTATGCCCATAAGGTAATTTCCTTCTACAGGGATGTCTTTAAAAACATTCTCTTCTCATTTCTAAATGTATAAAGGCAAATATACACCTAATTATTTTTCTATAGTGTCTCTTAATATCATTCAATTAGAGTGTTTTCTTAGGATAACGTATCACTAGCATAAAAGATGGAAAGAAACGTACATCATTAGAGAAATAATTCCCTGCGTTTGCAGGGCGGCTGGCGGAAATGTATTTCGATCCTGTAGGCTGAACTCACACTCTAAGCACTGAATCGTATTCTTTGCATTTAAAGCAACACACGAGGAAATGATGTTCCCACGGAAACACGTGAAAATGTAAAGATGAATGAAACAACTTTATGTTTTACGGCATTTACTTTGAAAATCTGATTAAGATAGATGTCTTCAGCTCATAATTCTTCAATGTCACAGTCCTAGTTCCCATCAGCAAGCTGTTTTAAAGGCTTTCGATTAATATTGCATGCCAGAACTGAAATTACATCCTTTGTCGTTTAGTTCTTAATGGTGCAAGTGATAGCTATCAAGCAGTGTTATATGAAGCGTGTGTGATCTTTATTGCAGGCTGTTTTCACAAATCTTTATCAGGTTTCACAAAGGCTGCTTGGGGTTTACAATAAATATGTCCTTCTGCTGGAAACCATACTGATTCTTAAAAGTGAGGTGAAACTTGGATTATTAGAATTTACTTATCGATAAAAAAACTACTCGGATCTGCCGTATTGCCATTTGCAAGCAGCCTTGAACATATCTGCTTTTACCCAAATCTTTTAGTAAATCACTGTTAAAATATATGCAAAGTACGTGTCAGATACACATAGCTCACGAAGCCTTCTTCAGTCAGCAGGCACATCACGTGCCTAGTAAGGAGAACACAGCTGGACGCGGCTGCAGTGCACACTAACTACTGAACGCTGGCTGGGATCGTGCCGCAAAAGTGTATGTTTCATTTTTTAAAATATAATTACTAATTTATTTTTAAAGGGTCCTGAAAAATAATTTCAAAATTTCTGAACCTCAAGCACATCAAAGACAACTCAACTTCATTTATTAAACACCCAGACTCATGAAAGAATCTTACTTATATATAGATTAGAAAGATACAGGTAAAAAAAAATTCTTACATTGATATTTTATATATACATATTTTTTGTTTGTTTTTTGCTTTGAACACAAGCCAACATATTTTGATCCTGGCTCTATCATTAACACATTCTACTCCTTCAGTCTTGGTTCCCTTTACCTATAAAATTAAGGGGTAGATTATGATTTCTAAGGTCTTTTTTCCAGTTTAAAGAAAATTCTAAAATCCTAGAGTGTTTTAAGTGTGTGTGTGTGTGTGTGTGTGTGTGTGTGTACGTACATATATACACACACAGTTTAAAGCTTCGGTTGCTGAAGTCTCAACTGCTGTTATGCCTTGTCACGTTGAGTTTTACAAAATACACATCTTCTCAAGATAAAACAAGTGATCAAAAACATTACAAAGGACAACAGCAAGGGGCTTATTCTGGGATGTGTCTCCCTTGGGCAGCATCTACATAGTTGATGTAAGAGAAATCTGGCTGCATCTCTCCTGAGTGATCTGTGGGCTTTAGGGACCTCCCAGACATGGCCTTTGCCAACTGTATGTCTATTATAAAGGAGAATAAAAATATTAACATTAAGATCGACGTTCTATTCAGCAGCGCACAGCACATTCATCTTGTCTGGATAACCGCACACTTAAAATTAGAGTCTCCTTACCTGGTTCTAGACATTGGGAATAACGCACATGTAGAAAAGGGTTTCCGCAACTCCACTTCCCCATATGGCAGATCACTGCACTTCTCATTAATTCTATAAGGAAGAGCTTGCCTTTTCTACTATGTTTACTTGAATTTTTTCTACTGTATGTGGTTGACTGAAGGAATGGCAATAGTTCACTTTAAAAACATTCTCTCCATTAGCTAGGATCGATATTTTTAAAGCATTCCAACACGTCCATATCCACTCTGTAACAATTCCTTTACAGCTGATACTAAAAAATATTGTGTGCTTAAAAGAGAATGCTCTTCACGTTAAAAAAAAAAAAAGAAAGAAACTACATATGTTCCCTCTATTTTACGTTTTTTTTTTTTGCTAGCTATAAGTAAATTAGTTTTACCCAGTAATTCCAGAAAGAAGTTACTAAAAATCTAGCCTCAATGTAAACTTATAGATCCTAAATGCCAAAGAGGGGTTGCACAATGGAGAGAAAAATGCACAAAGGAAATTTATACTCACTAAAGCTTATTAAGCTATACGCTATGTGCTCAATATACATTATTTAATCTCACAGCCACCTTAAACTGTCAGTATTTATTCCTATTTCACAAGCAGCGGGGAGAAAAGTTCTGAGAAATTGAGAACTCCAGCAATGGTCACAGAGTATGACTCCAAAGCTTTTCATACTAATTTACACGGGAATAATTATTTTTGTCAGTTTTGTTTCAGGCATGTTGTCAAGAAGAAAACGAAGAGGAAACGTTAGCTTTAACATAGGTCTGTAGAAACTCGATATTAAATGGGAAAACAGCTTGTTTTATTCTGAGTGTGGGGATGGACTGGTGTAGAGACCAAAACCCAGCAGCAGAAACAGAAGCATTGTTTTTTCCTAAGGAAACTACGCAGCATTTTACATGGGGAACATAGATGACAAAATAATTTGAGTGTTATTTTCAGTTTTACAAAGAGTTTAACATTTTTTAGTATGTAGGCAGTGTTTTGTCTCCTTTTTAAATTTTCTGAAGCCAGTTTATCTCTTTCACGCTAAGAAACAAAAATATGTTAGGTTTAAAAAAAAACCTCTAAAAGAAATGATTAAAAAAAATACAAGATCCTAGCTCCTACTGTTCTTCCTTCCTGTCCTTATACTATAACTTGGGGCTGGCAGGTTATTTTTACAAACTCATAATAGTTGCTAATGTCAGCATACGGTATTTCTTCTAACATTTTTAATGGCTTGTTAGAGTTATCAAATCAAACAGTACTACAAAGCACAATCCCATAGGCTCACCTTTGATTATCACCACAATTTACTGAAAAATATTTGAGACAGCATGATTAAAAGTTACTGGCCTTCTGGTTTATAAAGAACTGTTATCTCTTTAATTTCTTACTTTCATCATATACTGCCATGTTTCTATTTTTGTGAGGGCATCAAAATAGGGTCAAACAATTTCACATATTATATTCAAAACAAAATAGTATCTGCTTCCCATTATAACTTCTTACTTCTTTCCTGTTATCTTAAAATAATGGATAATTTTGATTCTTCCCTGAATGCATGATCCAAAAACCGAGTATGAGAACAGAATACAAGTATGGTTTATATTAACATGTTTAGTAATCGGCGTTTTGCACGTCAATGCGATTACACTTTAAATACGTAATTTGACTTAAAAAGCACCCACCAAAATCGAGTGAGAAAGACAGATGCAATTAAATGATTATTCAAGCGAAGAAGCAGATATTCTAACAAAGAATACTAATTGACTTTCAAACAATGAGTACTGTGAAATCTACGTTATACACTGCACATTACTGCGCGCGTAAAAATGGAAGTGACCGCAGAGCCGCTCTTTAAATTCAAAAATGTACCGCCCATAATTAGCAATCAAAGCGAATCATGAAGTTCCGCCGTAAACATTTGCCCTGGCGCTGGGTTAAGGCAGGTAAGTTGGCTGAAGAGGCTGTGACGTCTGCCATGCCACCCTTCACGCTTGCTGCTCACACAACCAGCAGAATGAAAACACTTCCTGATTTCAAGGCAGTCAGAAATACGAAGATTTATAACTGAGCAGATCTAACGCAGCTGTCACAAAGGGAAGTTACACTCACAATGAAACGCTCACATCATGATCTAGTGTTTATCCTAATTGGGGAAAAAAAAATTCTTTGGGAAGAACCCTGCAAACGTTGTTGGGAGAAGAGACTCACAATAAAAGAAGAAGGGGAAGAAAAAAGAGAGCTCGGGGAGGGAGGGGCGTTATTTCTTCAAAGAATTACTGCTGAGGTCACAGATAATGTGGTGCACCAGAAGACAGGGAATTTAGGATAGCACCTTCCTTTAAGTGCTTTATTCCTCTTTCATTTAGAATGGAGAAAAGAGTCAGAACAAGACAAAAGACAGCAAAAGAACCAAACTTCCAAAATAGCATTACACGACATTATTAATAGTGTCGCACGAAAGAGAAATGACAGCTCTCAAAAGAGTACTTTTGTCTCTACTTACTTTAATTAAACTCCCTAAGCTTTAAAGTGAAGTTTTCTTTTTTAAAGAAAACAGAAAAATACATCCAGGCGGATTAAGATTTGATTTCTGTCCCCTAATGGTCCTCAAGCATTGTGAGATCCTGTTTAAAGCAACAGAAACAGCCACAGCAGAAACAAACCTCAACAGCATGCAATTTTCTCAAAAGAACCAGGATTTCATCCTCTGCCTTTTCACAGGTAAGTCGGCGCCCAGTGCGCCCCTTCCTTTGCAGCAGGTACCGACTCATTAAATTTGAAATGAGAATTACAACAAAATTATACTAGTATGAATGTTTCAATTAACTTACTTTGTACCGGAGTACCCTAACAATCTTGCTTTAAAATAAACTAATGTGATTTTAAAAGATCAGGGTACAGTGTGATCCATGAACATGAGTCCTGATGGTACATTCCTACTGGGGGAAAAGAGTTTCCAAATCTGTGGCCACAACTGACAAAACTCCGTTGTAGCCAATGTAATGTCACTATTCTTATTCCAAAACACCTTAAAGGAAACCTATTTCTTTTTTTTAAACTTTTTATTTTATATTGGAGTATAGTTGATTAACAATGTTTTGTTAGTTTCAGGTGTACAGAAAAGTGATTCAGTTATACATATACATGTATCTATTCTTCAAATTCTTGGGATTGACATGTACACACTGCTCTATTTAAAGAGGATAACAAACAAGGACCTACTGTATAGCACAGGGAACTCTGCTCAATATTATATATTAACAACCTAAATGTGAAAAGAATTTGAATTTGGAAAACCTGTGTCTTGCCTTCTCACCATGCATTGTTAATCTGCCCAAAACTAGGTTCACCCTTCTCCTCCTATATACCTTGCCCAGCCCAAATCCTCTTTCTCAACCTTTCCATTCTTCCACTGAAATCACCATTTTCTCCTCGAAAATTTGGTGATAGTTTTGACTCTTAGTTCATCATCAAGTTGGTTGTTAGTTCGTTCAAACTGTACCTTGGTTTTGTATTTTCCCCTGGATCGCCATTGCGTCACCCTATCTAGACCCTGATTTATCACCCTTCCTCTCCACCTCTCAGTCATTTGATAAAAACCCTTGCCTGTTGACTAGGTATAAGCCCTGTGAAAACCTCTGCGCTGACATTTTTGCCTACTGACTCTCTCCACTACAGTCTCTCCTGCATACAACTGACAGCTTCATTTTCATAAATTTATTCTTTCTTGACCCAAGAATGGTTCGCTGCTGGAAGTCACAAGTCCACATTTTATTTACCCAGTAATGTTCAAGGACTGTGGAGATACAGAAGGAGAAGATAAGTTTACTGGCCTAAAGGAGTTGATGCATTTTTTCGAGTTGACACACCTGATGCAGCTAGAACACAAATCTCAGGCGAGTGCAACGAACAAACAAATACATTCAATTGTATGAGGAAACGGAAGGAGGAAACATTTGCTTCGTGCAGGGGTTAGTTTCGAAGGCTTCAAACTAACCCCTTCAAACCAAAGTGTAGGCTAACCTTTAGCTAAACTTGAAGGGAGAAGCAAAGATTTAGGAAAGTCAAGGTGTGGGTCACAAGGAAGCCTGTAGAGATCAGTAGTGACACTGGTTTGGAAAAGCAAGTAAGAGAGAGAGTTCTGGATAGACCAAGTGGCGACAACTGATGGCTTTAAGTCCAAGCGGGAGAATCTGTACTCGATTTGGGAAGCCATGCAGAGGTCCCTTGGAAGGGAGACAAGAGAGGCCAGAGGAAGATTAACGTGGATGCTCTTCCAAGGTACAAGGACCTTGTGGAGCAACCTGGCTGTGAAGTGATGGCCATCTTGTTACGTCTGGAGCTGAGCAGACTCATTGGTAATGGTCATTCACTCACTCCACACGTATTTACTGAGCACCTACCATTGCATGAGGGATACATCAGTTAAAAAAATACTGAGTTAGGTTTTAGCCATGTTGATAATGGTTTAGAAATGTTTACATGTTAGGATATTTTGGTGATACAGATTGTTGAGAAACTGTGAAGATAGTTGAAACTGGGAAAAATAAGTGCTATTATTTATGTGCATGATAACCATAGCTATTGATGTTAATACAAAATATATTCCCCCAATTTATATATTCTCTTCCAGATTCACTAAATTTTCTATGTTGTTAACATCGTGGATCAACTTGACGATGACTCCACTGCTACTTCTGAAATTACTCTTACAGTTTCCTATGTAACTTACTGAATGGTTAGAAATTCCCTTTAGATGTTCATTCCTTCATTATAGCAATACTCCAGAAGGGGGTCTTCATTTAAACCCTTAGTATGTCTAGAAAGGCCTCTTGGGCTGTTATCCTACCCAATTCCAAAGAGTAGGACACATTCACCTCCTCCCTCCCTTCCTTCGTTCCACACATATGCAATAAACTCCTACAATATTTCAGGTACATGCCTGCTACTAGCAGTTCGATGATGAGGTAAGTACTCTTCTGCCCTTTTGGAGCTTCCACTGTGTCTGACTCCAAAGTTTTTTTTCCTACTATACTATACTGCCCTCCCACTCTTGAGTACAGAAACATGCAAAGAGATGAAATATTAGCTGGTAAATAAGAGATGAAATAGCCTCAATTCTGAAAGGTTCACACAAGGCTTTTCTGATAATATAATGCTTGAGTTGTCTCGAGCAATGCCAATTTCAGGCAAAGAACCTACGGGAAACTGGGGAAATGCAAGAGCACGGAGGTGAGGCGGAGTGGAATGAAGCAACAGCTCAGATCAGCTGGAGCATAAAGGGTGTGGGTGGGTGCTGGGGTGGGTGCTGGGTGGGGCGGGACGGCAGCAAATGAGACAGAAAATGAAGTGGCAAAGACAGGGAGGAGGGAGATGTTGATGGGCTTTGCCTTCTGCACCGACTACAGAAATCTGCATATTGTTGTATTAGCAACAGGGAGCTGCTGAATGGTTTTAAGCAAACGACGACAAGGCCAGAGATGGAGTAATGAAGACTCTTCTGGCAGCAGCTTGGAGGATAGACGTGGAGTGTGTGTGGCTGGGTGGTAGGTGACGAGAGTTAGTATGGATCTGCCGTAAATATCTGTATTGAGTACATAAATGAAAGCCCTGGAAGTGGGGATAAAGATGCAGGGTCAGATTCAAGAGATAATTAAGAGGTAGAATAAACTGATTACCTTTAGCAACACATTAAATGAAGGGTGGGGTAAAAGAGAGGGACGAGCATAGAATTTTCAAAATATTTTCAGCAATGTCTTTCATCTTTTAAAATCACTTAAAAATCACAAGATTTCATCATATTAACCTTATTCGGCTCTAACCACGCTAATCATTCTGGAAACCGACACAGGACTGGCCTATGTTTCTGTTGAACTGTGGTTACTGAAACAGTTCTTTTTACACACCAGGGTCTGGTGGTGCTTGTATTTGCCTCTTCTTTTAAATTGCAAAGTCTGTCTCGGGAACACTCCACAGCACCGAGTGAAACTTAATACACATGTCTTTCTAAAGCAAATTCTTTTCTTTTTTAAAATCCCACATTCAAGGTATTTTTCCACACAAGCTACTCACATTAAAAACAGATGAAGAAGCAGAAGGAAAAAGAAACAGACTGGGAGAAAGAATGTGGTATTGACGGGAAACTGAACCTGAATGTTTAAAGCTAAGCTCAGGATGTGGTGGAATGGGGAGAAAGCAAAGTTAACCCAAAGCCCTACAGAGTAAATGTAAAATCTACTGAACAAATACCTTGTATAGTGGATTTTCTGAACACTGTCTGAAACATAGGCCTGAGTGCACTCTGACTTAATTCTGCTTACAGTAATGCTTCATCACACTCTGAAAGGGAGAGTAATCGAACCCAGCCTAAACTCTTCCAGAGGAAATTCAACTCTTGGCCAGAAGAGATAAACAGAAGCAAAAGGAAAGAAAATGGCTATTTTTCAGCTTAGAACCTTACTCTTTTAACTGTTTACTATTCGTGTTTAGAGATGAGAATTTTAGGAGAGAAAGTTCATGTTATTTCTTCCTTTTATATAGTGCTCTGTCTAAAAAGGATTTCTTATTTTCTTAAGACAAGTAAATTTATTTTGATTTCCCAATATCCAGAAACATGATACTGGACTCCCCTGGTGGTGTAGTGGTTAGGAATCTGCCGGTCACTGAAGGGGACACGGGTTCGAGCCCTGGTCCGGGAAGATCCCACATCCTGCGGAGCAACTAAGCCCATGCACCACAACTGCTGAGCCTGCGCTCTAGAGCCCGTGAGCCACAACTACTGAGCCCATGCGCCACAACTACTGAAGCCCGCGCGCCTAGAGTCCGTGCTCCACAGCAAGAGAAGCACCGCAATGAGAAGCCCGCGCACCGCAACGAAGAGTAGCCCCCACTCGCCGCAACTAGAGAAAGCTCACGCGTAGCAACGAAGACCCAACGCAGCCAAAAATAATAAATAAAATAAACTTATTTAAAAAAAGAAACATTATACCAAAGCAATGCTTTGCAGAATATTTAAAATAAACTGAAGTGTATATGTATACTTTACATATAAATACTTACGCAAATTAAGAAAATTATAAAGACAGATCAGCTTCAAATTACAGCGTTACATAAAATAAAACAGACTCACAGATATAGAGAACAAACTAGTGGTTACCAGTGGGGAGAGGCAAGATAGGGGTAGGAGATTAAGAGGTACAAACTACTACGTATAAAATAAATAAGCAACAGGATATATTGGACAGCACAGGGAAATATAACCATTATTTTGTTATACCTTTAAACGGAGTATAATCTATAAAAATATTGAATCACTACGTTGTAGCTCACACTAATATAATATTATAAATCAACTACTCTTCAATAAAAAATTAAAAAAAGAGCAAAAGAATTAATAAATATATAATTAGCTTTTGTTACCATTTTTTTTTTCCTGGAAGGGAGCAACAGATAGAATATTAAAAGCTTGTGTTTCTTTAAACCTGAGATCTGCAGAGAGCAAGTGTGCTGTGCCCTTTTCTATAAATAAAATTTCAAAGGAACACAGCCACGCCCACTCGTTTACATTTGACTGCTTCTCTACTACAGCAATGGATTAGCGCCGCCAGTCCCCATAAAAGCCTCAAATATTTACCACCTGGCCCTCTAAGAAAAAGGTTGCCAATCAGTTGTGTTTTGTTTTGTTTTCTGGTAACTGAAAATTTTATTGAGACAATTGTAGATTCCCATGCAGCTTTAAGAAGCCATACAGAGATCATCCATGTACCCTTTACTCAACTTCCCCGGGGGATGACATCTTCCAAAATCAATACATCCAGCTTTCTTAGTCAGACTTCCCCAGTTTTATTTGTGTTCCTGGTTGTGTGTGTGTATGTGTGTGTGTGTGTTCAATACAATTTTACTACATCTTTATGTTGACCAGTTTTAAACATAAACTTGTTTCCTCAGTAATGAGGGCTTTTTCTTATCATTTGTTTAGAAGGTAAAAATTGCAGTTCTAAAAGCAAAAATTAAAAAGTTCGTGTTAGTGTCAAGTTTGGCAGAAGTTGGCAAGATAAAATGGGGTAAAGACAGCCAGATTTAGGGCCTATCTGTAAAGTCATTTTAAAAAAGGAAACATGCTCTGTGTCTGTGAACAGAATAAACCGTTTTACCATCTGCAATTGCACTGTGAAGATTTTCCTTTTTGAGATAAGTTTTACTGAGAAGCTTACTTTCTTACTACCAAATCTTGTGGGAAGGGAGGGTTACCAGGGCAGTGGCAGGTAGAGAAAGAGAAAAAGGAAGAAAAAATGTAACCAAATTTAGGTGTATTAATAGTTGTTTGTCACTTAAAATTAAAGTTTTATCTATATGAGTCACTTGAAATTATTATCAGAAAGGCAAAAATAATATATTTCACTATGCGTTTGAGTTAAAATACATAATAGCATCTATAAATGGCTCAATGAAATGTTCAGCATTTTAAATAATTCTTTACAGAGCGGCTCGGGAGAATTCATTTGCTTAAAGATGCCTCCTTCATTTCTAAAGCAAGGAACTAATAAAGCACAAGTTTCATAAATACAATTTAGTTGAGAAAGCAATAAATAAATGCATGAAGTAATGCATACCAAATGAAAACAATCCTTAAGTAAATCCTTCCTGTGAATATCCTCTCTGGAATTAAATGGAGAATAAATTAATGAATAAATAAATAATAAATAATAAAGCTGTGGTAAATTGCAATTCTGAAAAGAATAGAAATCTACATGTTACAAGAATCAATTGGACATGACAAGTCATTTTGAACGACTGATAAAAGGCATACGAAAGAATGTAAATTTCTAGCCTCACATAACCAAACTGAACTGTCAAGTTTGTTGTAATAAAAAATACAAATTTTTTGTATTTGTATAAATTGTGAGAAAGCATTTCAAGTCATAAATGGAGAAGGAAGCATGTTCAAAACTATGTCTGTTCGTGAATTAAAATACTTTTCTGTGCTTGAAGTGGAAAATATATTGAGCTAAAGGTCCTTAAGAAGAATTCATTTTAGTTGTTATTTTATTATAGTTAATCTATTTTTATTACTGAAAAACAAGATGTTTTCAGCTCTAAAAAATAAGGAGTAATAAATAATGACAAATGTGAAAAGAGTTTCTGCTTAAGTACAATCGTTTCAGTGATGTGTGAAATATGAATCTCTATTTTTCCTTATTAATGAATCAAACATTGTAACATTTGGGACCATCTGGAAGTAAACTATAAATAAACTTTCTTTTAAATATTAAATCACACAAACAATTCAATTCTGATATAAAGCTTCAGCACTCCTTTTCCTCTGTTTCTCTAGTACCCATCTCAAACCCTTGAGAAAAATCTTCAGAAATTTTAACAAATACACTGTGTTGAAGTCATAAATATTTATGGCATTCATTCGATATGGAAAACTAGGCTAAAACACAAATATACTGGATTTTCACTATTTCTTTTCTCTTTTATTATAGCCCTGTTTCTTTTTATAAACAATTGTTTCTGATGGTGTCAAACAAAACTTCATCATTACTGTACTATTGCGATGCTCTCCTAAAAATATGATCGAGAGACTTGATTCCCACGTCAAAAAGCTTACTTAAACCTTTATTCAGAGGCATATACTTGAAAACTTGTCAAAACGCTTTGCAGAAATTTCTTCAAAATGTTTTAAATTGATTTGATACATTATGTTGTAAATATCAGAAAAGTGTTTAGTTCATGTGAGTGTAACACACATTACTGGCTATACAGTTGACCCCTGAACAACGGCTTTGGACCACTTGGGTCCACTTATATGCATATATTTTCCAGCAGTAAATACTACAGTACTCCATGGTCAGTGGTTACTGAATCCGTGGATGTGTAGGAACTGCAAACGCAGACCATAAATTATACTCGGACTAACCCCCCCACCTTGTGCAAGGGTCAACGGTGTTCCAAAATATCTCATCATGCAGGCGAGTCCTGCCACTCGAATCTCAACAGTACGGAGGTGCACAAACTAAGCAATGTCTTGGGAGTCTGGTCAACTTGGCTTGAGGCTCTGAGTCTCATGTTTCTAATGTAGAAAATGTGGACTAATAGCTACTACCTCTTGAGGTTCAAGAAGAATGAAATTCAATGAAGTAATACCTGGCACAATTTGTAACTGATAGAGGATGATCAGTAAATGATAGTTTTTTTTAAAAAAATGACTGTCTGACTTAAGCAGAATCGGCAAAGCCATGCCTTAGAGAAGGGCTATATGAAGCCCTCATTACTTCCCTTCCCATCCCCGCACGCCCACCCGCGGTCTGTGACCTTAACAGCTACTATTAATATATATGGCACTCTCGGGCACCAATAAGGCCGTACAAATTTCTCAAAATCCTGAATCAGGCAGTTACCAACAATGAGTTTAACTTAGTACGTGAATGTAAGCCTCTTGATCAAACCTAGGGCAACTGTTTCTACCGTCTTAAAGCCACTAAAATAAGTTTCCTGAAGCTGAATACTTCTAATTTTGTTTTTTCTACTTAGTTCTAAATAGAAGTGATTGAAATATCAGTTTGAAATATCAATTTGGTAAAATTCAGGAAAAGACAGGACACTGAGAATAGGTACACCCATCTGAAAATAAGTAAGGTCTCTCAACATTGACAATGTCATTAAGGTCAACTCTACTGCTGGATTTATTCACGGGCATTGTGATTCTGAAGATACTAATTTACTAATTAAACGCAGACCTGTGCCCAAGATTACCTATATAGTGCTGTAGTAAGTGACTCGGTGCACTAAAGTATTGTACTGCTGTCTTTGGCATTTAAATATATGCTCCTCCAGACTGACAGCTACTTATGTGGGGCTGAAAAGACCAACTGGATAGATAAACAAACTGTCTTTACAACAATGTTCTCCTTTTAAGACTAATCTTTGGTTTATGGCTGTTTATAAAATATGGTGTTGTGTGCAAGCCTGCCGCTCACTCCACAGTCCAGAGTCTTTGTTTTCAAACGGGTCATATCATTCCCAGTTGCTGTGTGCCAGACGACCTTTGGTTCTGGTTTCATAGCAATTTATACTGATGCCATACTGTTTGAAATTTTGCAGTCTTGCGTGTTAATTATATACATCAGAAGAAAACACTCATTCTTAAAATGCTCATACCAATGGTTTCTTATATGGTTACTTTTCAGTGGAAGTTTACATTGTCTGAAACATAGACCATATCACCAAAATATATCAATATTACCAGGAAAATCCAACCCGTATAACTAGAAGTCTCAGTTAACTGGAATTTTTCCTATCCTTCAAATTTTAAAAGAGAAGAAAATGCAAAGAAAACAACGTATGATTTCTAAATATGAAAAAAAACCATGTATAGGACCTGTCCTTGTTATAATACAGATTCATCTCCACAGCCTAAGATAGGAAACACAACAACGGTTGTTACTTACTTAGCGTTTACTACAGGCGCTCTCCTTTACACATATTTATTTGGAGCTGTTTGTACAAAATGGCACAGATTTTGTAATCCTGCACTTAGTTAAGAATCATTCACTTCCAAATGAACCCTGCCATTTCTGATTATTGCATTCCTGGCTAGTCTGTCAGTTCTTGTAGCAAACTATAACTACGGTATACAGCATTCTCGCAATGTGACTCAGAATAAGCACACCCGTCACTACTTATAGAACCCAAACTATCATTTGTTCACTGGCCCTTCCCGAAGTTTTAAATCATTTAGAACCACCACTGGTATGGGTCTAAATCCTGGTTCTACTACTTTCTAGCTGACTGATCTTTGACAAAGTTAGTAACCTCTCTGGGTCTTAATTTCTTTCATGTTTGCAGACATTAAAATCAAGGGCCTGAAACTCAAGATGTGGTATTACCCTCTTTCTTCCTAAACCCCTAACAAATCTGCTTCTTTTTTCCTGTGTTTCCTCTAAGGTGGTCTATAGCATCCCATCCCAACCAATATTATCCAAATCGGGCATTTTAGAGCAATCTCTGATGTGTCTCGCTCCGTAATCCCTGCCCCACCAAATGTAAGTACTGACCCTGGCGCATCATTGCTATCCTGAGAAACCTCTCTTGAGCTTTAAGGCTCCCGTTCCCCTCCTGCCACTGCACGAGTCCAGAACTTCATTAGCTTTGGCCTCGACTATGGCAATGAGTTTAACTTCTCTCCACGCTTCAAGGCTAGCACTGTCCAAAGAAATATAATGTGAGTTATATATATTGAATATATATAATTAAAAATTTTCTAGTAATCAAATTAAAGAAAGCAAAAAGAAACAAGTGGAGCTAATTCTAATAATACATTCTGTTCAACGCAATATACTCTACCTGCACCTTCTCTGTCTACTAAGTTGCCACTTTACTCTTTGAGGCAAAGTTCAAACCTCACCTCTCCTGAGAAGAGTTCCAGAAAGACACAAACACCCTAGGCTCCAATTTTCTCCCTGACTTCCCAAGTAGCAGCTATCAAATTTATTCACCCTTCATCACAAAACCACGCTGACTGCTTCCACAGCAGCTCGGTCACACCGTCTGCTCCAGTCCGGCCCTCACTTCTGCTCACTAATACTTTTGTTTTCTCTTGTTAATTTCCTGTCACATTCCTTAAAGTGGCTGCTCTAAGCTGCTTCTAATCTTCCACTCAGATCACTCAAGCATGAAGCTCAGGAAATGACTGAGGTGTCTTACTTTTCTAAGATTTGAGCCATGGCATTTGAGTTCCCGCATTTCCCTTCCCGTTTATCTCAGAATCTCGCAATATATGCTCAGACATTTTTATGACGTATGTTTCTATTGAGGTATAATTAACACACAATGTAGTGCACAGATCTTAAGTGTTCAGTTCCATGAGTCTGGCGACTGTGTACACCCATCTACCATCACGCAAAACAAGATATATTTAAGTATGTGAATTTTTTTTTTTTTTTTTTTTTGGTGAGGCTTAAACAACAGCAGCTTATTTTCTCATAGTTAGAGAGGCTGGAAGTCCAAAGTCATGGTGTCAGCAGAACTGATTTTTTTCTGAGGGCCTCTCTCCTGGGCTTGGCTTATAGATGGCTATCTTCTTCTGGGTGCAAAACAAGACAGTGAACATCTTCTTCACCCAGAAATTTTCCTTGGGCCCCTTTCCAGATAATTCTCTTCCTCTTCCCCTAACCCTCCACCCGAGGCAGCCACTCTCTGATGTCTGGCATCATATATAGATAGTGTGTGTGTTCTTGGGTTTTATATATCTGTGTAATTGGAATCATACAGTATGCTCTCTGTCACATCTGGCCTCTTTTGCTTAATGGGATGTTTCTGAGATGCATTTAAAGTGTCGTGAATAGCAGTGGTTTATTCTTTTTTATACCATTAACCAATTCTGTTGATGGACATTAAGGCTGCTTCCAATTTTAGGTTTTTATGAATGAGGCCGCATATAAACATTTTTGTATGAGTCTTTTTTAACACATGTTTTCATATCCTTTTGGTTAAGTATCTAAGGGTGCAATTGCTGGGTCATAGGCCAGATGTTTAACTTTAGAAACAGCCATCAAACAGTTCTCCAAGGGGTTTGGACCAAACTAACTGCTCATCAGCAGCGCATGCGAGCTCCGGCATTACCTTCTGCCCGACATTTGGTGGTGTTAGTGTCTTTGATTTTAGTCCGGGCTGGAGGGTACGGGTCCTCGGCCTTTCTTGATCTTCTTAAGGCCCTCCCCACAGCTTCAAGGAAAAGGCTGCCCTGCTCGTTCCCACTCTTTTCTCCTTCTGGATCTAAGCCTCGTCAGCCTCCTTGCACTTCCCTCTCCATTCATTATTCCCGCTCCCCTGCGGCTTCCCGTGTTCTTCCTCCCCGGATCCTTGCATTCCAACTCCCTGTGCTGAGCTTAAAACACGGTGACCAGTAAGGAAGAGCCAATCCAGGCGAGAAATGAGGGTGGCTTATATGAGTGCAACATGGCAGACGTGTGAAAAGTGGTCAATTCTGAACATCCTTTGCAGGTAGAGCTGACAGGATTTGCTGATGGAGATGGTGCACGTGTCTCCCCTAACTGCACCTATAGCCCTATTGTCTTTTCAAGCACTACTGCTTACTTCTAAAACTCAATAAGACAACACTGAATTCATATCATTCCCTTAAAACCAATTCCCCAACATCACTAGCTTTTTGATTCAATTCATTCTCTCAAGAAGTATTTCTGAGTTGTTCCTGTGTATGTGTCAGGCGCCGTTCTGGGCATTTGGGTTTTACCTCTGTGAACAAAACAGAGTAAACCTCTGTCTTTTTGAGGGTTCCATTCTTCTGTGGGAAGACAGCAAATAATAAATATAATTGCAAGGTAAAGCATACGGTAACTTAGAAGGCAATAAGTGCTTTAGAAAACAAAGAGTAAACTAGGGTAGGGATGTCGGGTTAGCCTCATTGAGCAAAGGCTGAATGAAGGAGATGAGAGAGTTCAACAGGGAGAACTCTGGTTGAAGGGTTCCAAAGAAGGACGAACTGGACAAAGGCATGCCTGGTGTACCCCAGGACCAGAAAGGAGGGTCAACGAGCCCAGAGAGGTGCAACCACGGGGGCAGCGGAGCAGGAGAGGGGCTCAGTGACAGCAGGAGCCAGACCACATGGGACGGTGCAAACCCTTAGCAAGATGAGCCCTTACTCCGAGCGAAAGAGGGAGTGAAAGAGGGAGCTGGGGAGCGCTGTGAGGCGATAAGTTACATTTTAAAAGAATCACTCAGGCCACTGTCTTGACTACAGATAGGGAGGCGGTGCCAAGGGACCCCCTGCAGATAGAATCTTCTGCAGAATCCAGGTGAGAGATGATGGCGACTAACACGTTAGCCGTAGAGACGATAGGAGAGTGTTGGATTCTGATCCTAGGTTGACTATAGAGCCAACCTACTCAAAATTTTAACTTACAAGTCATTCCATCACACAAAAAGGGAAAGATCTTTAAAAGCAACCTCCACTTTAAGCTCTACTACCAAAAATTAGACTTTAAGGGCACAGACTAGATTGTGTCTCTTATACTTACTGCTTTATTTAGAAGTTATTATTTTATTTCCCTTCCCACATACCCTTTGTGGTATGAAGTAAGGTATGCTTTATTTCTCTTATACATCTTTAGGGGAAAAAACACCCCTTTCCTCATGGTAAAGAAGAATATGGTCTTTCTAAGTCTTAAAATATGTCACAGTATATACCAATAAATTTAATTTTGAAAGTAGTGAAATATGATAGAAAAGAACAGTGTCCAGGTAAGCAGTTTATTGTACACCTGCTATAAAGGGAGCTCAAAAAAACATTCTGACATCCACTATTTTAGAAAAACAGCTTTAGATCCAAAATTTGGTAACTGTGCAGAATGAAAGCGTATTCCAGACAGAATATGTCATCTTTGCCACTCTACATTGGTAGTCAATGGAAAGGCTACCTACAAACGGAGAGCACCCCCTTGGCCGAATTCAAGGGCTCATGGGCTAGCTGTATAGTCTGCCAGTTTGACTCAGTACATTATGGTCTGGGAGAAAGAAACAATAAACACAACACCAGCATGATAATTCAGTGCTGTGATCTATTTGGAAGTAGCTGAGATGCGATTTTCATCTTCAATCATTCATACCATGCTTCCTGGAAGGGCCAACGTTCTCTGCATTGGCTTCATTTTGGTCATTTCCTGAGCTGGGTGTTATGCCAGGTTAAGACTTTATTCCATGGTTACAAAAAGTCAGGAAGCACAACAGGGAGAAAACCTTCCATGTAATTAAAGCCTTTGATTGGGATGCACAGCTCCGGGCAAACGTGTTTCTGACAACGCGAGCAAATCATGCTGCAGACAGAGAATCTGTCCGCTTCCCTGAATCTGTTTTTCACTGACTCCAGAGATCATATGGGCACTGAAACATCCCTGACTCAGCAACAGAAGTGACAAAAGCAATCATGTACAAAGGCCAGGGAAAGAGGCCCCGGGGAATCTTAGCACCCACCAGAGGAACACACAACTGGTAGCAGAGGTTATTCTCAGAGGCATGATGAAATCAGAGAAAGACACCCTGTCTGACCTTTTATAGAACATTTCAGAAGCAGAACAATCAAATGAGGAATGCTTTCCATAACAATGGTGTACAGAGTAAAGGAGTGCCTTTGATCAGAGTGGTGGAACTAGGTAACTGAATCACCTACAAGCGATTGAAATATGCAATAATTAAGGGGCCCTTCAAGTTTACTTCAACAGCTGGTCTTAAGTTGAAAAAGGAGACAGAATTCAATCTTACGTGCTAATGATTATTTAACAGATGTGAAAATCCCACTGTTCTCTCTTCCTTCCTTCTTAAGGAATGCCAAGAAGAATTTTCTTTAAAGCGGAATACTCTAGATGTTTAATCCATTTATGTATGGAAGCAGGAAATGTGTTTTCCAAGTGTTTTAACTTAAGAGAGTAATCTGGATGCCTAAAAGGGCACTATAAAAATAGACACTGATTTAAGACAGAAAGTTTGAAAACATACTGATAATGGCAATTGGTATGAGGGACACGGATTTCAAAGATGCATAACATTTTAAAACCATTTTCTCAGACATTTGACTTTATACTTTTCTTTTAAAGATTCTATTGTTGAATAACTAACATAGTTGCAACACTCCATTAAATATTTACAGAGAATCTGAAATAGCTGCCTCTGAATAATAATTGTTAAGAAATTCAACTACAGAAAATTCTTCATTATTTGTGATAACTGGGTGTGGATATGATTTAAAGTCACATATAATTTAGTGTGTGGCCTCGATCTTCATAGCCTATACACCTTTACCAGAGAAGAATTAACTGACTTACTACTTTCTCAGCTTTTTTGGTTTTATCATCTTGGAGGTTAAAAAAAAAAAGTCTAGAGACAGCAGGATAAACAAAAGTAGGTAGTAATCAAGACTGATTTCATCAGGAATGTCTCTTTTAATTCTATTCTATTCCTTCATATGTGTGCTTTATAAATTGTGTAATTGAGTATCTTTACTAATGATATAAGTCAACATATTAATAAAGGCATATTGCTTCATCCTAGTGACGGACTAATTATATACGAACACTAATGAATACTGGAACTTTTCACACACTGTGGGGAAAAACTCAAACGGAACGGTAAACGTTTCAAATATAGGAGATAAATAAGATGACACATATTCATTTAAGGTATTTATACTGTAATGCTGGAGGCTGTTGAAAAACAAAAGAGACAAAACCAAAGAGACGGAACAAACTCACAGATTTAAAAATACCTTGGCAGAGACATATTTGACATTTCTGTGAAGCTAAAAGAAGAGAGAAACAGATGTTACATCATTGCAGGAGTTACTACAGATCACCTACCAGATGGAGGATATGTATTGAGGCTTCCTTTACAGATTATAAAACTGGAACCAAAGCAATACTGTGATGACGGGGCATTTTAACCATTCATTAAGTCAGGAAACAAATAGGTGTTGAATGCTTGCTGTGTGTCAAGAATTGTTGTAGTCTCAGAGATACATTAATGAATAAAACAAGGAAGGAACTGGGGATGCCCAGCCTGGTGAAGAGAAGAATTGAGGTGGGGAGACAGACATTCTTATTTTCGTGGAACGACTGTCACTTAAAAGAAAGAATGGACTCATTTTAACGGAAGTTAAAGGGAGGACTTCGGTAGAGCAATAAGAAGGAACTTCCCAGCTATTTAAGCTGGCTAAACATAGGACAAGCTGCCTCAGCTAATCCCTTACCCACCAGTTCAAGGCAAGGCTGGAAAATCATGTGCCCGGGATCCTTCAGAAGAGATTCCTGAACTATGTGAGGCTCTTGCAATTCTAAGGCCCTGAGGATTATATGATCCAAGCAATATTTTAGCAAAATTAATTGGTGTGAAGCATGTACTGGAGAGAATAAATAGCAGCAGGGAGGGATACGGCAGTCATTGAAATATGACACCGTTAAGACCAGGATGAAGGAGCTATCTCTGGAAATGAAAGGATGGACACAAACTTTTTCAATGGAGAGGTCAATCAAAAAGTAACCTTGGAAATGCTTTTTAACCAATAAGGGCTTAGAGAAACACTCGGCATTATTATGACATTTTTAATAGCTTCTTTCCCAGCACATGCCTTACACACTGAAGACGTGCATTACATGCTTGCCTCCCATTTTTCTTCCTTGTCCTAGATCAAAGATACATATGAAACTTATAGAAGTGGTTAATTTTTTATTTAAAATGGATTATTATTATTTTTAAATATTATAGAATTATATAAAGTAATTTCTTTCCCCTCTTTAATAGTAAGTTCTAAAGATAACCAGTTAGGGGCTTCCCTGGCAGTCCAGTGGTTAAGACTTCGCCTTCCAATGCAGGGGCTGTGAGTTCAATCCCTGGTTGGGGAGCTACAATCCCACGTGCCTCGCAGCCAAAAGAGCAAAACATAAAAACAGAAGTAATATTGTAACAAATTCAATAAAGACTTTAAAAACGCTCCACATCAAAAACAATCTTAAAAAATAATAAAGATACCAGCTGTACCGGAGTAATATTTTGCAATATTAATCAAGGTTCCTAACCATCACCACCATTGACTTTTTCTCTTGTGTCTTTCTCCACATCCTATGAGCACACAGTACCTTAGGAAAAAGTTGTTAACACAGAAGCAGAATATAAATAAATAAACTCTTGATCTTTGAGTTTCAACAGCTTAGACTTATGCAAGAAACAGAAAGGTTCCAGAAGAATTCTTGAGTATTCAGAGTTTTTCTAGCACCCACCCTTCCCAACCCTAGCACTTGACTACTAATGCCTACCTGGAGTAGAAGAAAAATAGGCGAAGGGTTGCTTGTGTCGAGAAGGCACTCTGCTCAATGCTGGCCCCTTCCAAGTTGGATACAATAACAGGAACAAACGATGGATCCAAGAGCAGCAAAATTTCACCCTTTCCCCAGCATGGTGAAGTAGGATAAGACTAAGGATGGATGGGTAGGGCATTTAGGCAGATGAGACAACTGAGACAACTTCAAAGAGACAACAGATTCTGGCCCCCAAGCCTCCCCACACCTAGTGTATCCTAACGGGGCAGCCATACACTTTCTGTACATCGAAGGGTCATGGAAATCCCTGAGAGAGGGCTAGCATTTTAAAGGTCTTGTGGTTAGTATGGACTTATGAGGCCACAGTGATTGTAACAAACTCATAAACAAAGGTACTGATAGGTTTCAATGTGCAAAGCGTGAAAGAAGACCAGATGTTTCTTACTGTCTTGGTTAGCTCAGACTATGATAAGAAAATGCCACACACTGGGTGGCTTAAACAACAGACAATTGTTTCTCGTAGTTCCGGAGACTGGAAGACCAAGACCAAGGTGCCAGCCAATTTGGTTCCTGAAGAAGGCCCTCCTCCTGGCTGGCAGGTGGTCACCTGTGTTCCTACATGGTGGAGAGGGTGTCCTGGTGTCTCTTCTCCTTCTTAGAAGGGCCTTAATTCCACTATGCGGGCCTCACACCCTAACCGCATCTAAAACTAATTATCTCCCCAAAGGTCCTACCTCCAAATACCATCACATTGCGGGTTAGGGCTTCAACATGGGAATTCTGGGTGAATGTAATTCAGTCCACAGCATTTTGCTCCTGCCCCCCCATTCACGTCTTTCTCGCATCCAAAAATACGTTCATTCCACCCCAACAGCCTCAAAAATCTTAACTGCTCTAGCATCAATTCTGAAGTCTAACCTTTCATTTAAAATCAGCTAAAGCAGGAGCCTGGTGCAGCGTCTCCGCACACGGCCTGTCGCCTCCATCCTGAATTGCGGTGTCTCGCACGGCGCTTCTGCTCATGGTGTGAGGTGCTGGCACAGCCACATTACATAAAGAACTCTGGTCTGAAAGGCTGGGTGAAAGTCTTTGCACGCAGCACCCTAGGAGCAAGTAAAACTAGACTGTGCACACAGGAAAAAAAGTTGAAACTCAGTATCTTCGGGCCTGAACCAGGATGGCGGAGTAGAAGGATGTGCTCTCACTCCCTCTTGCGAGAACACCAGAATCACAACCAGCTGCTGGACAATCGTCAACAGGAAGACACTGGAACTCACCAAAAAAGATACCCCACATCCAAAGACAAAGGAGAAGTCACAATGAGACGGTAGGGGGGGCGCAATCACAGTAAAATCAAATCCCATAACTGGTGGGTGGGTGACTCACAGACTGGAGAACACTTATACCACAGAAGTCCACCCACTAGAGTGAAGGTTCTGAGCCCCACGTCAGGCTTCCGAAGCTGGGGGTCCGGAAGGAGGAGGAATTCCTAGAGAATCAGACTTTGAAGGCTAGTGAGATTTGATTGCAGGACTTTGACAGGACTGGGGAAAACAGAGACTCCACTCTTGGAGGGCACACACAAAGTAGTGTCTGCATCAGGACCCAGGGGAAGGAGCAGTGACCCCAGGGGAGACTGAACCAGGCCTACCTGCTAGTGTTGGAAGGTCTTCTGCAGAGGAAGGGGTGGCTGTGTGTGTCACTGTGAGGACAAGGACACTGGCAGCAGAGGTTCTGGGAACTCCTCCTTGGTGAGAGCCCTCCCAGAGTCTGCCATTAGCCCCACCAAAGAGCCCAGGTAGGCTCCAGTGTTGGGTCGCCTTAGGCCAAACAACCAACAGGGAGGGAACCCAGCCCCACCCATCAGCAGACAAGTAGATTAAAGTTTCACTGAGCTCTGCCCACCAGAGCAACACCCAGCTCTACCCACCACCAGTCCCTCCCATCAAGCCTCTTAGATAGCCTCATCCACCAGAGGGCAGACAGCAGAAGCAAGAAGAACGACAGTCCGGCAGCCTGTGGAACAAAAACCACATTCACAGAAAGAGAGACAAGATGAAAAGGCAAAAGGTTATGTACCAGATGAAGAAACAAGATAAAACCACAGAAAAACAACTAAATGAAGTGGAGATAGGCAACCTTCCAGAAAAAGAACCCAGAATAATGATAGTGAAGATGATCCAGGACCCTGGAAAAAGAATAGAGGCAAAGATTGAGAAGATGCAAGAAATGTTTAACAAAGACCTAGAAGAATTAAAGAACAAACAAACAGAGATGAACAATACAATAACTGAAATGAAAACTACACTAGAAGGAATCAATAGCAGAATAACTGAGGCAGAAGAACGGATAAGTGACCTGGAAGACAGAATGGTGGAATTCAGTGCTGCGGAACAGAATAAAGAAAAAAGAATGAAAAGAAATGAAGACTGCCTAAGAGACCTCTGGGACAACATTAAACGCAACAACATTCGCATTGCAGGGGTCCCAGAAGGAGAAGAGAGAGAAAGGACCAGAAAATATTTGAAGAGATTATAGTCGAAAACTTCCCTAACATGGGAAAGGAAATAGCCACCCAAGTCCAGGAAGCACAGAGAGTCCCATGCAGGATAAACCCAAGGAGAAACATGCCGAGACACATAGTAAACAAATTGGCAAAAATTAAAGACAAAGAAAAATTATTGAAAGCAGCAAGGGAAAAACGACAAATAACATAAAAGGGAACTCCCATAAGGTTAACAGCCGACTTCTCAGCAGAAACTCTGCAAGCCAGAAGGGAGTGGCATGATATACTTAAAGTGATGAAAGGGAAGAACCTACAACCAAGATTACTCTACCCGGCAAGGATCTCATTCAGATTTGACGGAGAAATCAAAAGCTTTACAGACAAGCAAAAGCTAAGAGAATTCAGCACCACCAAACCAGCTCTACAACAAATGCTAAAGGAACTTCTCTAAGTGGGAAACACACGAGAAGAAAAGGACCTACAAAAACAAACCCAAAACAATTAAGAAAATGGCCACAGGAACATACATATCGATAATTACCTTAAACATGAATGGATTAAATGCTCCAACCAAAAGACATAGGCTTGCAGAATGGATACAAAAAACAAGACCCATATATATGTTACCTACAAGAGACCCACTTCAGACATAGGGGCACATACAGACTGAAAGTGAGGGGATGGAAAAAGATATTACATGCAAATGGAAATCAAAAGAAAGCTGAAGTAGCAATACTCATATCAGACAAAATAGAGTTTAAAATGAAGGATGTTACAAGAGACAAGGAAGGACATTACATAATGATCAAGGGATCAATCCAAGAATAAGATATAACAATTATAAATACATATGCACCCAACATAGGAGCACCTCAATACATAAGTCAACTAATAACAGCTATAAAAGAGGAAATCAACAGTAACACAGTAATAGTGGGGGACTTTAACATCTCACTTACACCAATGGACAGATCATCCAACATGAACATAAATAAGGAAACAGAAGCTTTAAATGACACAACAGACCAGATAAATTTAATTGATATTTATAGGAAATTCCATCCAAAAACAGCAAAATACACTTTCTTCTCAAGTACACAAGGAACATTCTCCAGGATAGATCACATCTTGGGTCACAAATCAAGCCTCAGTAAATTTAAGAAAATTGAAATCATAGCAAGCATCTTTTCTGACCACAACGCTATGAGATTAGAAATGAATTAAACAGAAAAAAACGTAAAAAACACAAACACATGGAGGCTAAACAATACGTTACTAAATAACCAAGAGATCACTGAAGAAATCAAAGAGGAAATCAAAAAATACCTACAGACAAATTACAATGAGAACACGATGAACCAAAACCTATGGGATGCAGCAAAAGCAGTTCTAAGAGGGAAGTTTATAGCTATACAAGACTACCTGAACAAACAAGAAGAATCTCAAATGAACAATCTAACCTTACACCTAAAGGAACTAGAGAAGGAAGAACAAACAAAACCCAAAGTTAGCAGAAGGAGAGAAATCATAAAGATCAGAGCAGAAATAAATGAAATAGAAACAAAGAAAACAACAGGAAAGATAAAAAAAACTAAAAGCTGGTTCTTTGAGAAGATAAACAAAATTGATAAACCATTAGCCAGACTCATCAAGAAAAAGAGGGAGAGGATTCAAATCAATAAAATTAGAAATGATAAAGGAGAAGTTACAACAGACACTGCAGAAATACAAAGCATCCTAAGAGACTACTACAAGCAGCTCTATGCCAATAAAATGGACAACCTGGAAGAAATGGACAAATTCTTAGAAGGTATAACCTTCCAAGACTGCACCAGGTAGAGACAGAAAATATGAACAGACCAATCACAAGTAATGAAACTGAAACTGTGATTAAAAATCTTCCAACAAACAAAAGTCCAGGACCCGATGGCTTCACAGGTGGATTCTGTCAAACATTTAGAGAAGAGCCAACACCCATCCTTCTGAAACTCTTCCAAAAAATTGCAGAGGAAAGAACACTCCCAAACTCACTCTATGAGGCCATCATCACCCTGATACCAAAACCAGACAAAGATACTACAAAAAAGAAAATTACAGACCAATATCACTGATGAATATAGATGCAAAAATCCTCAACAAAATACTAGCAAACAGAATCCAACAACACATTAAAAGGACCATACACCATGATCAAGTGATATTTATCCCAGGGATGCAAGGATTCTTCAATAGACACAAACCAATCAATGTGATACACCATATTAACAAACTGAAGAATAAAAACCATGATTATCTCAATAAATGCAGAAAAAGCTTTTGACAAAATTCAACACCCATTTATGATAAAAACTCTCCAGAAAGTGGGCATAGAGGGAAACTACCTCAACATAATAAAGGCCATATACAACAGACTCACAGCAACCATCATTCTCAAAGGTGAAAAACTGAAAGCATTTCCTCTAAGATCAGGAATAAGACAAGGACATCCACTCTCACCACTATTTTTCAACATAGTTTTGGAAGTCCTAGCCATGGCAATCAGAGAAGAAAAAGAAATAACAGGAATACAAATTGGAAAAGAAGAAGTAAAACTGTCACTGTTTGCAGATGACACGATACTATACACAGAGAATCCTAAAGATGCCACCAGAAAACTACTAGAGCTAATCAATGAATTTGGTAAAGTTGCAGGATACAAAATTAATGCACAGAAATCTCTTGCATTCTTATACACTAACGATGAAAAATCTGAAAGAGGAATTAAGGAAACACTGCCATTTAGCACTGCAACAAAAAGAATAAAATACCTAGGAATAAACCTACCTAGGGAGACAAAAGACCTGTATGCAGAAAACTATAAGATACTGATGAAAGAAATTAAAGATGATACCAACAGATGGAGAGATATACCATGTTCTTGGACTGGAAGAATCAATACTGTGAAAAGACTATACTACCCAAAGCAATCTACAGATTCAATGCAATCCCTATCAAATTACCAATGGCATTTTTTAGGGAACTAGAACAAAAAATCTTAAAATCTGTATAGAGACACAAAAGACCCAGAATAGCCAAAGCAGTCTTGAGGGGAAAAAACGGAGCTGGAGGAATCAG
Organism: Stenella coeruleoalba; assembly: GCF_951394435.1. Lineage (NCBI taxonomy): Eukaryota > Metazoa > Chordata > Mammalia > Artiodactyla > Delphinidae > Stenella > Stenella coeruleoalba. The sequence goes on along the minus strand of NC_137167.1, from coordinate 35,901,685 downwards.
ACTCCCTGACTTCAGACTATACTACAAAGCTACCGTAATCAAGACAATATGGTACTGGCACAAAAACAGAAACACAGATCAGCGGAACAGGATAGAAAGCCCAGAGGTAAACCCACGCACCTATGGTCAACTACTCTATGACAAAGGAGGCAAGGATATACAATGGAGAAAAGACAGTCTCTTCAATAAGTGGTGCTGGGAAAACTGGACAGCTACATGTAAAAGAATGAAATCAGAACACTTCCTAACACCATACACAAAAATAAACTCAAAATGGATTCAAGACCTAAATGTAAGACCGGATACTATAAAACTCTTAGAGGAAAACATAGGAAGCACAGTCTTTGACATAAATCACAGCAAGATCTTTTTTGATCCACCTCCTAGAGTAATGGAAATAAAAACAAAAATAAACAAATGGGACCTAATGAAACTTAAAAGCTTTTGCACAGAAAAGGAAACCATAAACAAGACGAAAAGACAACCCTCAGAATGGGAGAAAATATTTGCAAATGAATCAACGGACAAAGGATTAATCTCCAAAATATATAAACATCTCATGCAGCTCAATATTAAAAAAACAAACAACTCGATCCAAAAATAAGCAGAAGGCCTAAATAGACATTACTCCAAAGAAGATATACAGATTGCCAACAAACACATGAAAGAATGCTCAACATCATTAATCATTAGAGAAATGCCAATCAAAATTACAATGAGGTATCACCTCACACCAGTTAGAATGGGTACCATCAGAAAATCTACAAACAACAAATGCTGGTGAGGGTGTGGAGAAAAGGGAACCCCCTTGCACTGTTGGTGGGAATGTAAATTGATACAGCCACTATGGAGAACAGTATGGAGGTTCCTTAAAAAGCTAAAAATAGAACTACCATACGACCCAGCAATCCCACTACTGGGCATATAACCAGAGAAAACCAAAAAGACACATGCACCCCAACGCTCATTGCAGCACTATTTACAATAGCCAGGTCATGGAGGCCACCTAAGTGTCCATCGACAGAGGAATGTATAAAGATGTGGTACATATATACAATGCAATATTACTCAGCCATAAAGAGGAACGAAATTGGGTCATTTGTTGAGACGTGGATGGATCCAGAGAGTGTCATACAGAGTGAAGTAAGTCACAAAGACAAAAACAAATATCGTATATTAATGCATGTATGTGGAACCTAGAAAAAGGGTACAGATGAACCGGTTTGCAGGGCAGAAGTTGGGAGACAGATGTAGAGAACAAACGTATGGACACCAAGGGGGAAAAGCCGCAGGGGGGGGGTGCAGGTGGTGGTGTGATGAATTGGGCGATTGGGATTGACATGTATACACTGATGTGTACAGAATTGATGACTATTAAGAACCTGCTGTACAAAAAAGTAAATAAATATCATCTAAATCAGATATGGGTGAGACTTGAGGATTCATTCTGAGGCAAAATTCTCTCCAGCTGTGAACCTGTGAAACCAGACAAGTTACACACTTTCAAAAATACAATTGTGCGACAGGCACAGGATAGACAGCCCCTTTCTGAAAGGGGGAAATAAGAAAGAAGAAAGGAGTGATGGGTCCTAAGCAAGTTCAAAACTCATTAAGGCAAACTGCACCAGATCTTAAGCCTCAGGAGTAATCCGCTGTGGTTGGATGGTCTCCCTCCCAGACCCACGGGGCAGTGGTTGGGTTCCACAGCTCTGCTGGGTGGTGGTTGCACCCCCAAGGCTCTGGGTAGCCCTGTCCCCAGCGCTTCACACAGATGCCCTCTGGCCTGTAGAAACCTAGGCGGCGGCCCTGATGATCTCTGAATTGCTTTCAGCATCCTTTTTCCCTTTTCTTGAAGAACAGTGCAGGTTTCTAGACCACTGGCTCTGTATTCCAGTAGTGTAGGATATAAGAAGGCGGACAGTCTTCTTTCATCTTATCTCACTTTTCCTGTCCAGTTAGTTTAAACTGGTATAACCCCGACTCTATCCCTGGCTTCTGCTGAAATGGCTGACTGAGACCTTGATTCGCACCCATGGTTTCTCTATCAAATGACTGTTCAGCTACACCCTTAGTGGCCCCTTCAGAACAAGCTTGCTCATTCTTTGCATTATGGGTAGGCTGAGCATTTTCCACATCTTCAAGTTCTGATTGCTTTCTGCCTAACAATTCCTTACTCGATTTATCATTCTCTTTTAGCATTTTTCTCTAAGCACTGGAAGGAACCAAGATGACACTTCAACACTTTGCTTAGAAGCCTCCTTAGTTAAATACCCAATTTCATCATTCAGAAGTTCTACCTCCCACAAAACATGAGAATACAGTTTAGCCAAGCTTTCTGCCACTCCATAACAAGGATCCCCTTTCCTCCAGTTTCCACTAACATGTTCCTCATTTCCACGTGAGACCTCACTCCTATCGATCTTAACATTCATATTTCTAGCATGGATGCAACTCAGAACTCTTCCAGCCTCCACTCAATACCCAGTTCCAAAGCCGCTTCCATATGTTTAGATATTTGTTACAGCTGCACCCTATCTTGATACCAAAATCTCTACTGGGTTGCTACAACAAAACACCATAGATTGGGTGGCTTAACAACAGACATTTATTTCTCACAGTTCTGCAGGCCGGGAAGTCCAAGATCTAAGTGCCAGCGATTGGGTTCTTGGTGAGGACCCTCCCCTTGGCCCCCAGTCTTCCAGACAGTTGCCTTCTTGCTGTGTCCTCACAATAGAGAGAGAACTCTGGTGTCTCTTCTTCTTCCTATAAGGGCGCTAATCCCATCAGGAGAACTCTACCCTCATGACCCCATCTAACCTCAATATCTCCCCAAAGCCTCATCTCCAAATACCATCACACTGGGATTAGGTCTTCAACATATGGGATTTTGAGGGGGTAATTCAATCCATAGCACTCACCATAATATGACATTAACATCATCATATTCCTAGGGTGAGATTAGGAAATGGATAAGAAACCCTGATTTGACTATATCTGAAGAGTTGACTACATCTGAAGAGTTTCTACCATCTGGTGAAATGGGGGCTCAAAATTAAAAGAATAAAGACACTCATAAACTTACATAGCATAAGCTTGCGTAGACACGCACACACATAGATTTTTAGAAAACGAAATCAATCTTCATACTTAGTTTGGCAAAGTACCTTTTTATCCACTCCACAATAGACCATAGGTATCTTTTCAAGTTAGTGTGTATATATCTATACACGCGTGTGTGTGCATACAGCTCACACACTCTTGTTTATGTACATATATACACAATATATCTTATATAATATACTTCTAAAATAATAACTGGATAGTATTATTACATAGCATGAATGGACATTTAGTTTGATGGACATTCTGATGGACATTTAGTTTGCTTCTAATGTCCACTGAGTACTTATACTTGCAATCACTTACATAACTATTTCTACAGGATACATCTAGAGAAATGAGATACTGAGTCACAGCTCATCCACATAAGCAATTTTGATAGGTACCGACCAAAAACTTTCTCATTAAATTAAAATTTTTTTTCGTCATAAAAAATGCATGTGCAGTATAAAAAATGGGAGAAACAGAACTACAGAAAAATAAAGAAAACTAGGAAAAGGAAAAAACAAAAACCATTCATAATCCACATACCCAGAAGCATTTTTTTTTCTTCCTTTCCTGGCCTTTTTTCCTTGTACAAATACGGTCACAATTCAGATCATACTGTATTGTTTTGTTTTGCTATTTTTTATGTATCATCATGTCATAAGCATTCTCCTATGTCATTAAATATTTGGAAGAATTTTTTAAACTGTGAAGCACTATGAAGATATGAGCTACTTTTTGAACACTTTTATTTAGATATCATTTATATACTATAAGGTTTGTAATTTTAAAATTTGAATTCATAAATTCAACAATTTTAAACAAATCTACAGAATTTTACACCCATCAGTCAATCCAGTTTTAGAACATTTCCATCAATGCTGTATTACAAATGGAGAGATAGTTGAGGAGAGATATCCTATACTACTTAAAAAAACAAACCAACATTATATATATATATATATACACACACACACACACACACACACACACACACATACATACACACATATATATCTCAACACTCAGATTTTACTAATTGGAGAGACTATTTCTAAATCAATGTCTAAAGCATTGTCTTCTCTGACAAGCTGCATCTTTGCCCATTTATTTTTCCTCTGCGATGCCGTTTTTCATATAGATGTTCTTGAATGTTTTCTTTTCCCTTCCTCTTTCCCTTGAGCAGGCTATGTTCATTTATGATACCCTGCTGCCTTGCTTCCTTGTGGTACCATCAGAATTGCTGTTTTGTATGTGCTGTGAGCCCTTGGGAGCTGGAGAAGCAGCATGAAACAGATGTGATACTTGTCAGTTTTATTCCTGCTGCTCCTGAGAAGGAAGTCCTTTGTTCAAGAACAGAGCAGGCATGACCACCCACTGATGGCATTAACCATAGGAAAGAACAAGAGAAACAGCCCTGGCTCTCCTTGAAAATCTCTCTTCCCTATTAGCAGAGGGAAGAGAGATTCTGCTTCTGCTGGTATCACCAGGAAATCATCGATTGAAGGAGAAGCAGCAATGGAAGTGAACTCGAGGGAATAACCAAAGTTTTGAAATTATTAAATGGCTGAATCATCTTCACAGGGTATCATTCTCAACTTAATGTTAATAAACAAGAAATCTGAGACAGAGTTGTGGAATATGTATTATTATTCCAATTATCCTTTCTATTTTCCAGTTTTTTGTCTTTTCTTTTTTAGTTTTTAAATGAATAGAAGTGCGTGAGTGTATGCAATTGTGGGTGTTTGCATTAAGATACTTTTTAATTCTAATAACTTACTCTTGTGCACTGCAATGCTGCCAGGATGAAGGGGGGTGTGTGTGTGTGTGTGTGTGTGTGTGTGTGTGTGTGTGTGTAGTGTAGGGATAGCTTCTCTTGAAAGAATGCATGAGGATTCCCAATTCTCCATTTCGCAAATTAAATTTCAATAGAAGCATGTGCTTTCAAGTAATTCTGAATGAAATCAAGCTTAAAGTGACCAGTGTGGAGTGGAAAAAAAATTTATGAAATGAATCCAGCAGAGCTGGGGCAGCAAAAAAAAAACCAACAGAAAATCTTCAAGTTTTATTGTAGGCTTCTTGCACGTGGCACACAGTTTTCTTTTCATTCCAGGCTATCATGTTGCCAGTTTCTGGCTTTGCTATTACAAAGTAATCCTAGAAAGGCAGGTAAATCTGTTCAAGAGAAAAGTTTGAATTCTAAACAGAACAAAGGATCTTTTGATTAGTGGTTACTATTTTATTGTAATTAAGCAAAAGTAGCGAGATCTGAGCGAGGACCAAAGAACAAGGAACTCCTCATTTCTATGGCAACAAGGAAAATTACTCCTTTCAGAGGTTTTAGGGCACTCTTTGCATTACACCACTTTTGGCAAATTTAATTCAAATAACTCAATCCTGTGTACTGTATTATCCTCAGGATTAATAAATATATATAAATATAAACTGCTTTTAAGATATTATTTAATGTAAGCACCACAAAATCTTTTTGCTGGATTGATATAAAGAGCAGTGATTTTCCAAACACAAAGCTAAGATACGAAGAAAAAGAGAGAGAAGAGAAAGAAAGCGAACAAAATAGAAAATGCTGAGAATAATGTTAAATAAAGAATAATCTAACCTGACTGGAGACTCAGTGGTCACAGCTAACACCCTGGAGAATTATGATGCCAGCTGAGTTGCATTAAGCTCAAAGCCTCAATGATTCTGCCTTAAACAACCACAAGGGTGGATCAACCCTGGACATGTGGATTATTCTTATGATAATTTTGCATATGGTACTTTTCTCTAGCGAAACTATCAATTTTACCCTCCTCAGTATTATAACATCTCAAATAAGGAAACATTAGGCTTTAAAACTTCCCTGGAAGAAGCATAAACACTGATTTATATCTAATAACAAATCAGGACACGGGGTCTGACAGCTCATGCTACAGAAATACAGAATTTTTGTTTACATTAGGAGAAATACTTTAATGTGTGTCATTTTGCACCGTATTACAATCGGATTAAAACTGTTGCTCACTCGTGTTGTTTGCACTGATGAGATTAATATCAACAGTCTTTACTGAAGAACTAACAAGGCTACAGCGGCTTTTTATGCATTTACATTCCCAATCTACTTCCTCTTTCTCAACTGACGTACAGTATCTTTTATGAGACAGCATCTTTCAGCTTTGCCATTTTTATCACCTTCATCTCGAGAGCCTGCTGGCAAGTCAGCGGCATGTCAGAAATGGGTGACGAACATGAAGATATGCAAGTGTGAATTCCACGAAGCATGATGCTCCTTCCATGCCATGTATTTTTGGCCACTAAAACACTGTGAGTACTTAGCTTCAACACCCCATGTTGTGCATCTCATCCCAGTAGCAATTACAGCTAGAGTCCAGCTGTAAAAACCTGATGGAGATGCTGTGCGGATTCAGCGAAGCAAAAGCACAATTCATTAGCAGTGCTTCCCTTGTTTTCTGAAGCTTTTGCACTACAGGCGTGTACTGACAGGGCAGGTCATTTCTATTCCTCCCTCTTCTCCACTCCAACGAGGGCAAACTACTGAAAAATAACGCAGAAACTCAGGACCACCTCAGATGCCATTTAAATCTTTCCTTAATACGTTAAAGGGAAATCAGATTGCAGCCACAGATGAAAGCACGGCGAGGTAAAGAGGCAATACACCAAGCCCATCTGCAAGTTCTCTCTTTCTAGTTACTCTGAAGAAATGGAATCAATCCGATCAGACTAGCAGTGAACTTGGATTGCAACTCAGCAACGGGCAGGTAACTCTACTGGAAACGTTGATAGTTATACATATTTATCCAGAAAGAAACGAGTCCAATTATGTATGAGTGGTACAGACACCCAGGCAACAGGGCTTCTGATGCACATGGAGCTTTTTATGCCCAAGCACACCTGAGGGACACCATCAGTTCCGAAGCTTCTCCGCCTCTCGGCTGGTGTGGTGACACCACAGTAGCTGGAGGCTGGTGAGGAGAAGAGAGGTGAGTGCAGAGGCAGGGAAAAGAGTGCATTTGCATCTGTCTGTCCCGGGTGTGACGGGAGACTGCAGTTCCAACTCCACGTCCCATGATTTTGCGCCCTGTGGCTTCTCTTTGAGCATCGCTGGGTGGAGACTACACCGAGATTAAACAGAGCAGGGGGCAAATGCATCAATAAGGAAGACTGTTAACACGTGGGTTAATAAATTAAACCCCTTGCTTGGGGCTCTTTGCAAATGACGCTCATTTGTTAGCTTAAATAAGATGCTAGTCCTTTATTAAAAGAAATGAACATTTGAAAACATTGATTAAGAGCTGAGCCCTGGCTTATTTAACAAGAATGTGAAAAATAGACACAAATGCAGAAGTTCAAATACAGATTATCGTTTACTCATAGACAGTAACTTTAATGAAGCTCAGGGTGCCGAGTTCACAAGTGACCAGAGTTGCCCGGTGAACAGTAAAGAGTCCCTTTTAATAAGTGTGCTAATCAATTTGTACAGTTTTGATAACATCCTTTTGAAATGTGCAGTTGGGCCTAATATAAAGAATCGACTTATATACAGATAATTAGAGAGAATGTTGAGTGGAAATGAGAAAAGTCATTTCATTTTTCATTTTATGTGAGTTGTTATAATTTTAAGGTTCTCCCCCAAAACCCACCAAAAAAACAGACAGAGACCTAGGAATCTTAGAAAGAGGAGGTAATGTCTGGTAACCATATTTAACAACTCATTCTTAGCATATATTAGACGTGTGATAAAATCTGGCCGTTGGGATGAATGAATCATTGATGCATTCAGGCAGCTTCCAGGCTGACGTCATGCTCAGCCCTCTTGCCTTTCCTTGTCTGCTTCTAGGGACTGAGACGAGGTAGAGAAACCCAGTGGGTGTGCAGTTTTACCTATAGCTCAGCAGGCATCAGGATAACTAAATGCTCTGTCTGCCTATATGATACCGTGGGGCTGGAGTGGTCACCACTTCATCCTATGAGTGGCTCATCCTCACTTCAGTGTTTGCCTGTGATGTAATGTGCATGTTTATGCTTCTCCAAATTAACTCGATGCAGTGTTGGCTACAGTGGAGTGGGAAGGGAAAAGAGATATTTGTAAATGGAGGCCCTTAAACCTCAATACTTGAGTAAGAAAAAACTTTTAAAGTTGTCATTCTCTAAATAGAAAGTGATTCTTTGGAAAAGAAAACCTTTCCTTTTTAATAGGACAATTCGTGCTTATGAATTCTAATGACTGAATGATTTCACTAATTGCTTTGCTGCATTCCACTTGGAATAGTTTGCATAGTTGAGTTTGTAATGCAATAAACTATGCCTGAATGGTCTGTTTACTCCACTGCAAGTTACAAGGAAAGCTCTTTTTCCTTAAAGGATTCCTCTTTGAAATGCACAAAATGGCAAAAAGCCAAGGGAAGCTGGTGCTTAAGCAACCAAGACTGAGCAGTGCCTGCGTGCATTTCAATCCCAGCCAACTGAAGTAAATGTTATTGGAGCTTTTGTGCTGTAAAATTGCTGCTTTCATGCCCACTGCATCCGACAATAGGAATCCTTGGTCTACTAGGAAGGAGGGAGGCTGTTCTACCGTCTAGCCAGATTTCTACATTCCTAAGAAGAGGGCCAATGACACTCAGGCTGGCGGCGCAACTGGCTGGAGAGAGAGACTAAACAGAAAAAAAAACAGTATTACTATTATTTTTTGAATTAAGCACTGGGAGCCAGAAAGTTATTCTTTCAGAACAACTCTTTAGCATTTGTTAAAAAAATTAATTTGGGAGAATACGGGGTTTATGAATTACATTTTAAAATTTAATTTTCAGAAAATTATAAAAATATTATAAGTGTCATAAAATCAAGATCAGTAAATACATTATTGAATTTTGAAGGGTAACAATTTAAAATTCATATAATGCATGTAATTTAACATCTGCATTTGTGTTTTTTTGAGATACTGAACTTTCCTTGCCATGCTATTTACTTGTATGCTGTTTAGTTTATATTAATATTTTATTTATTAGGACATTCATTCAAGGCTCATTTATTGAGCACCTAATATGAATCAGCCATGGAATTTCATTTCTAATGTTGCACTTTAAGCCCCAAATCTATGTTTAAGCTCCAAGCCATACAGATATTTTTCTTCTTAAAATTACTGAAATACTTTTTAAAAAGTTTCTATTGCTACTACCAATTTCTCAGAATTATCCTAACATAATGTCTACCATAAAAGCATGACATCTGAAATAAGACAAACAGCATCACAGTTAATGGGGGGAACGAGTCAAACAATATTTCTTGATTTAAAACACAACTTTACAATAGGTTGTCAGTGATTACAACACACAGTTATATTTATACCTGATATCAAAAGAGTCGCAGTAAAAGAAAAAAGAATTGTAGTGAATAATACACAATGATTTGGCATCCCTTACCTCATTTAGTCAGACTAATTCTAGTAGAATGGTTTATGTTACTCACACCCTTACTTTGCATTAACCATACATTTTCAGCATGTCCTCACACGGCCATTAATGTGAACTAAGTAAGTAACCACATTCACTGCCTTTTTTTTCTTTTTGGAAGACCAGGGATATTATGGCGTCCATTGTACACGTGAGGCATAAAAAATAGACCGCAGTAGTTCTGCCTCCCTATTCTCTCTTTTCCTTAACCTTTTTAAGCTGTTCAGTGCTTTGGCTTTAGAAAGGGTGAAGAAAAAGAGAAACATAAATCATGAAAGAAGAAAAAGGAAGCTTAAAAGGAAAAGCAGGGAAGTGGAAATAGAATTCAAGCTGCAAAAAGACAAATCAGACCCCGTTCCATGTCTCCCAAGTCCTCATCATAGGATGAAGTGGGCTTTGTTTCAGAATTCTTTTGATTACTTTTTTCTCCATGGCTTTTAGATAGATCTGCCTCTTAACTTCCAATTGATAATCCTATGACCCTGGGCAAGTTATTTAACCTCTCCATGCCACAGATTCTTCATCTGTAAAACAGGGTTAATGATACCAACTCCTCAGGGCTATGAACATTAAATTAGATATCACACACACACACACACACACACACACACACACACACACACACACACACTACCTGGCATACTAGCTTCCTCACAGTAGGTACCCAATAAATGTTAAAAACATCTATCTACATATACACATACACACATATAAAATAGCAAGTATTCCATTTCTCAAATCAATAATTTTTTTTAATAATCTTGTTTGAAAGAGTCAAGAAACATGTTTACAAGTTAGATTAAGAATTAAGCTGGTTTTCCGAATTACCCTTTGAATAACGGAGGTTTCTGAATTATATTTTTCCTGCGTGTGATTTTTTAACTGCACATTTCAGAATAGCATAAATAAAAAACATGACTAGGTAGCAAGAGTAGTATAGATATGCATTTAACTTCAACTATCCGTGTAAAGCTATCTGGGACCAAGTTTCTGGATCCTAACCTAGTTGATATTTGGAGACAGTTTTGTCCTTTAGTTTAAGTGTTGCTTTTTAAAATTCTGAGTAGACAACACGTCTACTATAGAATCAATTATGCTCTTCCCAGATTCTTTTGGAGCTCACATTTTCTTATTACAGGTTAATGGGCCTGTATCTTTGGATATTATCATGTCTACAGTATGTTACACTTTATGCAGGTTGGCCCATCCTGGGAGACAGTCTCCTTGCAGAAGGAATCATTTGTCACTCCAAACCTATTGATCTGTGAATAGGCTGAAATGATTCTTCGAGAAAGATATGCAGTTAATGATAAACGTGCAGACGACACGTTTCTCTGAAAGCAGAGAAACCAACATTCAAAGTGAACATAATTGGTCTTGTCTCAATCATTAAGAAAAAAAGGTAGAAAACTATAATTCTTGGAAGAAATATGAATAACAAGGATAAGGTAGTTCAACTAATTGTCCAACCACACCATAAAAATGGTCAGTGGTTAGATGTGACGAGTACAGTAATTACCTTTTGCCAAAAGTTGGAATACTTAAGTGAGCAAAGGTAAATTCTTTGTATGTTAGAAGAATAGTACAAATGGCTTTGGCATTGCAACTAAGGAATAAAAACACAAAAGAGATTAATCAAATCGGAGATCAAGCAATTAAAAAAAATTGGCTAGTCATCAGAAAACCTTTTTACGTTTAAAATGTTTCCCTGCTCACCCAAAGCATGAGAAAAAAAATGAATAGCTTTTGACCTAAGGGATATTCACCTTCCCAGGCTAATTTTTTTGGTCAGGTACCACAGAGGTACATATACTAGTGCCTAAGATTGGCCAAAAGTAACATGATACAGATGGTTTTTATGAAGACAAAATTGAGACACCTTCCTAATCTATTCCTGAATATTAGACTTCAGGGGCTGTATGGTAAGGGAGCAGACATAAAACTGTTCGTTTGGCAAAGAGGAAAGATTGAGTTAAGGGGTCTTGTGCTTTGAGGAAATTTGGCACCTGAAGTGAAAGGGTTTAAAAATCAGAGGCTCTGAAACAAGTTAAATCACAAAACAGATGGGCTCTTAACTCTCCATTTTCTTTGAAGATTGGGATCCTAACACAGGTTATCAAGCTGCTGTAATTTGAAAAAGTGCTGTAAAAGCCAACAGCATGAATGCCTTTCAATTCTAAATGAGCGTCTTTAACTCTTTAGTTTACCTCTTCCTAAGCTGTAAGTAACTGAGTCAAGGAACGACAGAATATTTAAAAAGAAAGTGTCATCATTAAAAGGATCAGCATCTTACCCTTAGGTTTATTCACAGTAAAACAGTTGCAATTTTCTAAATGAGTTGTTAAGATTATAAAAATGAATTAGGATGTACTTCTTATAAAGGGCTGCCCTTGCTGCGAACCTTTGTTTTTTACTGACTGAATGTCATGTGCCTCCTGGGCAGGTGCTGGCTTTCTCTGTGGTCAAGCTCTACAATTTTCTGAAAGACTACGGAGAGTGTTGAACCTTCTGTAGCTGATCCCTAAATTCAATCAAGATTCAACTTGGGGAAACAAAATATATTTTATACAATTTTTAAATATCTTTTAAGTTTGTCTGGAGTACATTCATTAATAGGACCTGTATTAAAATAACTCACTTGGTCTTAAATCTTCAAGTCTAACCTAAATACCTCATTCTATAGTTTAACCTACTTTTTCTTTTTCCCATCTTTGGCCCAAACTAGGACCAGATGGTCACCATCCATTACATCTTCAAAAACGATTAATACATCTCCCTTTAGCTTTCTTTCCTCTCTACTAAATAATTCAAGTCTTCTTGAGTTTTTTTCACAAGAGTCTCATTTTCTATGCTTCTAATTAGCTTGGTGGCTCTCAGAACACTCTTCAAGTTTCAGAACGGTGCAGCAAAACTGAATTCTGGTAAAGGTCCAACCAACGCAAAATAAAATGGTTTAAATATCACACAGCTAGACTGAGAGGTCCCTGGGAGCAGGAAGCAAGTCTTGTACATCTCTGTAGTACCTGAAACATACCAGCTATTCAATAAATGATGAATTAATGGGTCGGCAATCATCAGAGCTCAAAATGTCACCCACTACTGGAAAGCAAATCAAGAGCTTTTTTTTTGTTGTTGTTGTTTTTTGGTTTTTTTTTTTGTTATTTTTAAGCGATGGTAGGGAAAGGGAAAATGCTAACACCGGAAAAATGTCTGCCAAGCCCCAAGCTAATGAACAGTCTTGTCACTCCCAAATGTCACATACCACTTAACTTTAAACACAGTAATAGATGCAACCTTAGAATACTTCTGCACAATTATCAAATTTTACTAGTCTGCATAATGAACAGGGGGTCACATTAAGTCAGTTACAAGAGTGATGATATTTTGAATGAGTCTTATTAAATTATGTTTATATTAATTTTATCCTTGTAGTATGAATATTACTTCCCTCCCTTAGTACACTTTATAATAGATGCAATGCACTCTATCAGTAGCACTTCTAATCACCAGAGTCTGAAAAGTTATTTCTTCATGAAAACTCACTTGAGTTTGTATTTGTACAGTTCACAAGAGTTATCCTGCAACCCTTGCTCTTACATTTTTATAAAAATGATTATTTGCATGAACAGAATATTGTCAGAGTCAGAAAAGTTAGCTTGAGAGCTCTGTTTAAAAGAAGGCGTAGTTTATCATCTTTGTCTTACTGAGGGGGGAGGGAGGTACAATTATATATAAAGATTTTTTTAACAGAAACTCCTTAAATCAATTCCCGCCTGGCTTACTCTCTGAAATATTGCTCAATCCCTGTAGCGAATGTTGAAATAAACATCTTCCATTCCCAGTCCTCAGGACATGTTTTCATTCAACAAACACTTACTCAGTAACTACTCTATGTTAAGCCCTGCATTAGGTATAGGGATTACAAAATAGACACCTTCTATCTTAACCTCAAATAGCTTACATGGCGAGAGGCAGGATTTATAGTAATAGAAGAGCTTCCAACTACCCTAGTGTTAGGGGTATTAATAACCTGCCTCCGGTGATGCAAACCCAGGGAATCTGAAATAAACATTTTAAGCAAGCTTCAGAGGTTAACAAAGCCAGAATAAGGTTTCACAGAGCAAAATCAAGAACAAATCTGCCAGATGCTGAAATTATTAACATCTGCAAAAGATGTTATCACCTGAGAGAAAAGACACAGTTTAATTAGAGCAGGAAAGAATAAGAAACTCAGAATTATTTCAGGGACTGTGACCCCAGTGTTTAGTTTTAGCAAATAGAAGCTACTGTTCAGCGATATATGATATTACTCTGAGGATGAGCCCTCAACAAGCAGGCCTGTAAGTACAGCTACTTTTCATTTATCTGTGGATCAAAGTATACTCAAATTCTCACACTCTGTATTTAAATTTGTAAACCCACATACATACATACGTACATATGACCACTTGAGCTATTTTAGCAATTCCTATTTTCTGCTATAAATCCCACGTTAACGCTGACTTCTTTTAAAATTAAAATCTCTAAATCATTTTATGGTCATCTTGGATAATTTTTAAAAGTTACTCCTTGTAAAACAGTAAGTGTTGGGTTTCAGTAGAATCTTTATAAGTCCTTTAACTACTTTCATATACAAGTAAGATTTCAATACATAATTATAACCCCAAAGAAGGATTCCCACTTTGACTTCCCAGTACGTCTAAAAAAACAAACTGCAATTCCTAAATGAACCCCAAATTTCTTGTTTTCCTTGCCTGGGTAGATTTCACTATAGTCGGACTAAATTAAAAGGAGGAGAAAAGCAGACTTTTAATCAGACTGCAAAGCTGCTGCTTTTCCAGCCCTCATTCTATCTGTTCTTAATGCCCTAAGGTTTTCAGCTATACTTGACAGATTACAAGTATCCTATGTTTCTTTATACTATCTGAAAGACTAATTCTCCTCAAGAAGAATGCATGATATTTTAAAAAGAAAATACTTCTTAAAGGATCTCAAAGGTGAAAATGAAGCAAAGAAAATACTTCAGACGCAGGCTCCTCAGTGAACAGTGCTGAGCTCTGGAAGCGTGACTCAAACAATGACGGAGCTGCTTCTGTGCTTCTGAGATGCCGACAGCCCTAACATTGGCCTTCCAGTTCTTGCAGAGAACTCACCTAACACGTACCCGAATCCGAAAAACACTAGAAGCGAAGCGCTTAGAGTTCTGAGATCCCACAAGACGAGCTGGAAAACTCAACACATTCCTCCGTATCCCGAGGGCTTTCTATGCTATTACAGACTTCATCTTAGAATGGTAACTACTCCACCCATCTTTTATTGGAAAAGAACTGAAGGAAAAGGCTTTATTTTTAAAACACCAGTTTCCAAATCATGAATCTGCCTTTGAACAGAATTAATTCTTTGAAGTGAACTTTTCTGGTCTACAATTACTATGCTGACATTTTACCTGATTGTAACTTACACACACACACACACAAACAAGCACTGCACACTTACACACATACACACACACACAAACCAGAATAATACGTGGTTCTGGGAGAATTAAAATTTTCCGCAATGTCACTTGGACACATTAGAATTATACCTGGGACAGACTTCCTAAATTTGTACCTTACCTTACCTACTCTCCTGCTCATTTAGGTAACTTATCGCTGGGTTGCAATGTAAAGAGAAAAAAAAAAATCACATCATCTCTGTTTTCATTTTATAAAAGCAGATGACGGGTCCTTTAGAAAATATCATGAAGCAATCGTGAAATCAGAGTCTAGTTGCCATGGTGGGGACAGCAGTGGAGTGAGAAGAGGAGACAGGATAAGAATAACTTAGAGCTAGAAGGATTTCAAGGAGTGCTGATGCTTCCTTCGTAAAACAAGGTTGGCAATTGACAGTGATTTGCTGTGTTAAGAAAATCCAAGCCTGCCTAGGAAAGACCGCCATGATCCATGATCAGTATCTGTTATAAGCATCAGAGGCGGGAATGTTAACATATATGCCACACACTTTTCATCTCTGGAGTAGAAGATCTAAGTCAGGTGACTAACCAAAGAGTGCCAGGATCAACAGGCTACCCACCCAGGGCCATGCAAGCGCCCTTTCCCCAGGAGAGCTGCAGAGGCCTTTCCACTCCAAAGTATTAGCAACTTGTGTTGGAGTTGTGACGAGTCAGTGTTATCAATACAGACATTCTTCAAGTTCCTAGAACTCATGTGTCTACTGTGAATACTTTACAACTGAAAGCATCTCATGTTTCCCTAAAACAAGAAGAAAATCTGGGTTTGGACTAGAGAAATTCTGAATGGTGAGTCATGGTTGGTCCCTTTTTCTATTCCAATCAGATACAGGAAGGAAACTTCTTTTTTTTTTGACAGGAGATGGCAAACAGTTGGGTTAAAAATCCTGCTTATATGGCTACTATAAGGCATTTATTTCTTCTCAGACCCTTAATATCTTTAATTACAAAATATTCCTAGGAAATTTGATATAGAGAGATATCAAGTAACAAGTTTAAAATAAGATTTTGGTTTCTTACATGATGTGAAAAACAGAGAACTGAGTCAAACTATCAACAAACTGTCATCTTCTTGCCATGGAGTGGAACTCCAATGGAAACGGCACCAATCCACATTAGACAGGGGTGGTCGCGTACTCCACAGCGGCACCAAAACGGCCTGGATAAAACCAGCACTTAGCAACAACCTCTGGTTGTCACGGAGATTGGAGACTGGAGGAGGGGAATGCGTATATTCAGTAACTGATGGACCAGATAAAGAGGATGACATGGAAGGAACCAGGTGGAAAAAAAAAAAAAAAAACCACTGAAATCAGGGCTAGGAGATTGTATCCGGGAGAGTGCACAGGCTCACCATTTTATTTTGAAGGAATGTTATTCATTAACATTTAAGAGTAACAGATTCACATTCAAGTGATAACATATAAACAGTTTATTAAACAGTTAAAAAGCACAGGAGAAAAGGTAACGATAACATAGTTTAGAAACAAATCTGTAACATCGTACCCAAGAAAATCTAAAATTAAGAGCTCACAGCAGGCTCTGCACTGAGGAGGGAGAGGTGTCTGCAGAGCAAACACACGCACCTGCCCTGTTCCTAGGCTTTCCTATAATTCTCTGCTCTGCTAAACAAACAGGCAGATGTAAGTAGCTACAGGTCAAGATCCCTGCTTGCTCGTGAGAATTAATCACATAAAGCAGACCCGGGGATGGAAAAGGAGATATTCATTTTATAAAAGCATGCATATTCAAGATCTGGAAATGAACACACAGGATTCATTCAGCAGGGATCATACAGATCAGATCTTACAAGTGTAAACATGCTGCACGTCTACAAAGACTTGAAATCATACGTGTTCAGAGATGTATTAAGTCATACGTGTTCAGGTTCCAATAGGAATGCCTGTTGGAGTGATCTCTCCTAACTAGAGGAAGAGGCGTGTGTGGAACCTTCTCAAACACAGACGCCTCCTGGACATTCTTTCGATGGCCCATCAGTAATGCATCCGTTTTCTAGACGATCTGTGGACAAATTAAATCGCTGGTGGGCTTCCCTATTGCTTTGTACATTTCCAGACCATCTATTTCAGTTGCCTGGACAGTGTGGGTTTTTGGAGATTAAAAACTTATTTTACTTAACTGAAGCAAAACACAAATAGGAAGGTAGATGTTTGATTCACTCAAGGATTCAACAGCCACTTGTAAGGCACCCACTGTGTTCCCCACGCGGTGTCTGGTGTTGGGCGGACAGTAGGAGAGGGACAGACATGGCCCCTGCCAGCAGGAGCTTCAATTTTTCTAGAAGGAAAAACAATTAATAAACAGGGGGGAAAAAAAACCCCAATGTAATTGTTATGAAAAGTAACAAACTGGACAAAGAAAAAGATAAATATGGGGACGCCCTGCACTCCGATAGGGGAGTGAGGGAAGATTTACTCCATGAAGCTGAGATCAAGACAGAGGATGAGACACCACAGCAAGCCAGAGGGCGGCCTTCTGGGAAGCGGAGACCCACTGCCCCACAGTGCTGGGGTGGGGAGACCTGGGTAAGCTTTAAAGTCAAAGGGAGGTCAGAGGGCAGGGGCAAAGGCAGAACAAGACAAGACGGCAAGGTAGGCAGAGGCCAGCTTAGGCGGGGTCTGGTAGACCATGGACGGTTCTGAACAGCATAGAACTAGGACGTGGCTTTTGATCTTAAAAACATTCTGTGGGCTAGAAGCCAAGTCAGATGGCAATCGCAGTGGTCCAGACAAAAGGTGACAGTGAGTGGCACAGACCCGGATGGCTGGAGTGGGACTGAGGATGATTTGGTAGCTTTGAGATATATTACAGAAATGCCAGCAGCAGTTAGATGTCTCACCTATCAAAAACTACGCAGCTATTAATGAATTACTACAAACCCAAAAGGAGAATTTCCATGCAAATCACAGGCACATCAAATAAACTGATTTTTGTTGTTGCTGTCGTCATCTTCACATTATTTTCTCAGTTTTATTTTAATCGTATGATAGAACCACAGCTCTGTCACGGAAAACACTGAATTGGATGGAATCTTAGATATCATCTTGGCTAAAAACCACACCTATTTTATGAGAAGTGACCACTTTCCATTACTTTTTATTTCTTCAGAGACCGTGGAGCAAGTGTTAATGCCTGAGGGGAACTTAGCCAAAAGAAGTCTGGCAGGTTAAGTTTTCGGCATCTGCTGTCAGATGCTGGTGTCCCGGGGTTCAGGGCTTCAGATCTACCCCAACTCTTGCTCAGGTAAGAAAACTGATGCCAGGAAGTGTTTGGAGATTTGCTGACGTCTACCCAGAGAAGAGCTAATCACATATTAAGCGAAAGCAATCTCATCCATGCCACAGCTTCAGTTATCATCCACACAATGATCACTGTAGAATTTATATCTACAGCCCTGACATTCCGCTCGAGCTGCTCAGCTATACAGCTAACTGCTCAGATGATATCTTTGCTCAGGTGCTCAAACTCGGCATGTTCCAAACAAAATCATGACCTTCCCCCAGCCCCGTATGTCGTGCTTTCTGAGCGTACCTAGTCAGAAAATGCCACGACGCCCATCCTTCCATGCAGATGGTCAGTGTAGGTCTCATCCTGGAAACCTCCTTTCCCTCACTCTTACATCCAATCTATGCTGATATCTTCTCATAAATACCTTCCAAGCCCCACTTGCTTTCTTCATCTCTACTACCACCTCCTTGCACTCTCCACTTTGTTCTTCTACATGATAGTCCAAGTAATACATAATAATAGTCAAAAAGATGCTAATCTGGTCACGTCCTCTGGCAAGTCCTTACACACAGAACGCCATTGCGTTATGTCCCCTTTGCTATGCTGAAGCCACAATGGTTGCGTCTCAATTCCTCAGACATGTCATGTCTACGTCCCTGCTACCCTCACACACGCTCTCCTCCTTACCTGCCATCGCCTTCTTTCTCCTGCCCTTCCAACCCATCTGTATCCCACCCACCCTTCAAATCTCAGCGTGGGTGAGAGCTCCTGGGTGAGCCCTATCTCAGTGGCAACGTTATTTGTGCGATCACTCCACTGACGTACCCTGTTAGACTGGAAGCTCCTCAAGACACGGGACCCTTGTCTGGACTGGCTGACCCGTCTCCTCAGCACCTAGCAAAACGCCTCACGCTTCTTGGCGCTCAACAAACGCTTGTTAATAAAATGGTTTCATCAAACTCTTCCTGGGTAGACCTTTGGCCAACCAGCTGTACTTCTGCCCATTCCAGTTTATTGCTCTAATATGCCCAATCATGGACATGTACCTACCAGTCTGACGAGTGAATTTAAAAAAATACTATACAAAAGTTTATGTTGGACCAATTAATTTCTATATTGCCTTGGAGATATTGCGGGTTTGGTTCCAGACCACTTCAATAAAGCGCATATTGTAAAAAAAAACTAAAATAACTAAAAAATTTTAAAGGCCAGTGGAAAGTGCACAGTTAAGCTACTGGAAAGATGACAAAGGATGCAGTTCTGAAAAGAGCGGTCAGTGTGCGGCAAGACAAGTCCTCCGTTCCACCACAAATATATGTCAGTTTGCACCTGTTCACACATTCAGAAAACACTGTGGGCACCAGGACTAACAGAGACAGGTACACAGATGGACCCACAGGCAGGCACACAACACCATCATTAAGGCACAAGCCTAGCAAGGTAATTAAACACAAGTGGGAAGGTTAGAATGACTACAGGCAACGGTGACGAGATTATGCAGAGATGGCCTCCTAGGGAAGGGAAGTTTTGAACAAAGGCAAAAAGGGTCTCATGTTGAGGAGAAAGGAAGGCATTCAGCCTGTGAGTGGAAAGGGCTGGCGAGTGCAGAGGCCAAGAGAGAGGAGAAAGCAAACGGTGATAGGAAATAGTAATAAGTGGTTTACTTGACTGAAGCTGAGAATCTAGTTTAGTGCAGGAAAGGATCACGAAAGCAGAAGGATATGACAGCTGGTGCAAAGAGTTGGTGAAAGGCTTCAAAGTAATCGTTAGAAGATGGCGCGAGAGGACAGTCTTACATAGAAGAGACAGAGGCCAGGGCTGGCTACATGGTGAGAACTCACATCTTGCACTTGCAGGCTTTGGCTCACGGTGAACTGGATGCGACAGCCCTTCTGAAAACTGATTTAAGAAATCACCTCTGACACACTTTGACTTATTACAGCGCTGAGAGAATGAAAGAAGGACAAGACGGGGAAAGTCTAGAAACATAAGGATATTCTTATAACCTGAAGCTGAAGTGTCAGCTAGGGATCGGAGCTTCCGGGTCACTTTATCCACTGTATTGCCTCACATTCCTGTTTCTCCTTTTCTTTTTGGCCGCACAGCACGCCATGCGGGATCTTAGTTCCCCAACCAGGGATGGAACCTGCGCCCCTCTGCAGGAGTCTTAACCACTGGACCACCAAGGAAGTCCCTCATAATCCTGTTTCTCTGCAACTGAAACATCCAGTTAACTGTACCTATGTCTCTCATTCTCCTGGACACTCCTTCACAGTATCCAGCACATCAATATCTTGCCAACACTCAGGCTTTTAGTGAATAATCATTGAATGCATAAAACGTAAACAAGCAGGGAAAAAAAGAGGTTCCTTGACATACAGTGAGAGAGTAGTTAAGATATCCCACCGAACAAGCAACTGAAATAGCTAACAGTTATTCGAGCTACACTCAAGCTTTCTGAGACCGGGAGAGGCAATAGTGAAATTTTGCGGCACGTGTGTTGAGAAGCAGTGACGTCACAGAAACTTCCACGGTAAGCTCGCAAAGGTGGGATGGGCTCTGTGCTAGGGAATGATGGATGCTTACAATCACAGGAATGGTTTAAGTGCGCGCAGGATTCTTCTAAGTCAGACAGGAAAGCATGGGAGCCCGGCCTGCGGAAGAGCCATGGTCACCTCTGCTTATTTCTTCAGCAAGTCGGTGTTGTTGTTTGTTGTTGTTTCTTGGCAGAAGGAAAGAAACAAAAGTGGACACTTTCCCTGGCAGCCAAGATCTGATCCTCTGACCCTCTTGTGAGCTGTCATCAGCCACTAAGAAACCTCGCCGGGTTTGTAACGGGAATTTCACCGAAGTTAAAAAGAGCACGGCGTGCATACTGGCGGCTCTTTTGCTCAGCTACCCAGTGGAGGCACTGGCTGTGATGTTTGCATTCCGTGGCCTTGCATCTCGCCTGTTTAGCGTGGCCACACTGCTAGAAGAAAGGCTTGACAAGCTGCTGGGATGTTACTTTTATAAGAATGGTTTATAAACCTCACCCAGTTTTTCCCTGGACAGTGCCACTGGACACTGTTGCCCCAGCAAAATTACAAGTTGCAAATTTGATCTGGCCAGAGGGAAAGCTTGCTGTCAACAGGAAACGTGGGTAGAAATAATAATAATAGAAACAATAGCTGACACATGCAAATCTAATGTAAATAAAAATACACCGTGTGTGTGTGTGTGTGTGTGTGTGTGTGTGCGCGCGCGTGTGTGCGTGTGTGTGGCGTTTATCTACCTACTGGACAGAATTCCTCATTGTTGTGAAGTCCACATGCTGTTTTAGAAAAACTGATAATAATAATAAATACTTGATAGAGTACCTGTCCATACAGCCACTGTCCCAAGTGTTTCACACATACTGACTTACTTTAACTCATTTAACTCTCACATTTGTTCTGACAGGGAGGTGCTATTATTATTGTTAACATATAATAATACCTAACGTAATTCATTATGGATCAAACACCATCACACAAAAAATGTAAAGATTTATAAGGATAAATCTTTGGCCTATATATTTGAAGAAACATGTCCTAAAATAAAATAAAATAGCAATAAGAACAAACAACGGTAACTTGAGAGATAGTTGAAATGGGATAAGATTCTCCCCTCTGCCCAAATTCTCGCCTAAGAAGTATTCTCTTTTTTTTAACTAAATTTTTTAACACCTTTATTGTAGTATAACTGCTTTACAATGGTGTGTTAGTTTCTGCTGTATAACAAAGTGAATCAGCTACACATAAACAGATATCCCCATATCCCCTCCCTCTTGTCTCTCCCTCCCACCCTCCCTATCCCACCCCTCCAGGTGGTCACAAAGCACCGAGCTGATCTCCCTGTGCTATGCGGCTGCTTCCCACTAGCTATCTACCTTACGTTTGGTAGTGTATATATGTCCCTGCCACTCTCTCACTTCGCCCCAGCTTCCCCTTCCCCCTCCCGTGGCCTCAAGTCCATTCTCTATAGAAGTACTCGCTTTTTGCTATAGAGTCTTTGAGAAGAAGAGTCATAATATCGATTATTACAATAATCGTAAGATGCTTACACGCCACTGTCCTTCTCCAACTCCCAGGTTTACTCTGAGCTTTTACTGTTCCCTCCCTGCATCCCCATAAATGGAACTCATGTTCAGTCCTGCCCTCAGGCAAAGGAAAAAAGATTTGAATTGAATACCTGCTCAGCCACGTACTGTGTAATCCTGGGCAAATTATTCAATCTCTCTGAAAATTTGTGTTTTGGAATCCTGTAGAGTTGAATTCTATCTCCCTTGGTTATTTTCTCTGCATCCTTGGGTAATTTACTTAATATTTCTAAACAATAGGTATTTCATCTATAAAATGGGGGGAAATAACACTACCTCCTTCACGGGTTTTGGGGAAGAATGTATACAACGGACTCCAGTGACCGTCAAGCACATGTAATGCTGTCTATGTCACGTGCATACATTAGTTTTCTCTCTCCAATTAGGTTTAAAAACGCAGCAAATTTAAACCATAGTATATCGCTGACCTGATATCTCCCTACTTTTCCAGCCTTGCTTTTTGCTGTCCATGTGACGTTCAGCAAAAACAAACCACCATAGTACCACCAGCCCTCTGCCCCTCGTCATTTTTTTCTCAACTTTGTGCCCTTATATCGTTCCTCTCTGGGGGAAATGCCCGTTGTTCTTAGATGACTCCTATTCATGCTGTAAGATTCCACCTTCATCTTCTGCAGGTAATTTTCCCAGATTCCTTCTCAGCTGGGTTAGGTCTCCCTCACTGACCTCCCTGAGTAGCTGGATACATTCCTGTCACTGCACTTTTACAGGTGCAATAGTATTATAATACAACGTCATCATTAATCATCTCCTCAACCAAACTGCAAGTTCTTTGTTGCTTTTTCTTTATCTTTGTCTTTTTAGAGTACAAAAGCACACAGCTGGCTTAGGAAGTATCTACTGAAAAAAATGACTCAGTGAGCCAGTCATATGTTACTTTTTATCACTCAAAGCACTTAACATAATGTTACACATACAGTGACGACTCAGTAAATACTTAGTGGCTCACAGATTACAGACTATAACACATCAATGAAAAGACAACCTTTCATGTGAAAAAACTAGTACTTCAGGAGTCAAGTAATTTTTCCAAGTGAGTGGTAATGATTTTTCCAGTCCACCTGGAAAAATATTTGCGTCAGAGATGTAAGTTTAAGAATTGATTGCAGGTGTCTATTCATGAGAAAGTAAGGGTCACTCCTGAATAATTAAACGCTGTATTAGAATTTATGGTAGAAACACAGCCATGGGGGACGGATAATATATACATTACAGAAAGGCAGGATTCCTGCCCACACAAAAGTTTACCTGTGGGCTTCCCTGGTGGCGCAGTGGTTGAGAGTCCGTCTGCCGATGCAGGGGACGTGGGTTCGTGCCCCGGTCCGGGAAGAGCCCACGTGCCGCGGAGCGGCTGGGCCCGGGAGCCATGGCCACTGAGCCTGCGCGTCCGGAGCCTGTGCTCCGCAACGGGAGAGGCCACAGCAGTGAGAGGCCCACGTGTTTACCTGCTACAATACCATGAGACATAATTCTCTTCAGTGCTCACACACTTGGGGAGACACATCAATAGGACTGCCTAGTACTCAGATCATAATCAGGGAATCACTTGTGCCCTCGGAAAACGATGCCCTTCTTGTGCACTGTGTAGAATGCATTTATTATCCCCGTCGGATTTATTTTCTATATTATACAGCGAACACCAATACCTTAAACCCCCTTAGGCTTGTGAGTGAACTCACCCTACTTTTCATTGAGCTTATAATGTCTATTAAAAATAAATAACTGTATCCAATATTTCATTTTTAAAGAAAGTGACAATTATAGGAAGGGAAACATTTAATGTAATGAGACAGATCTGATAGTCAGAAGGTGGTAAACGGCTCAGTCTGCTGGTGCCTTATTAACTCTTTCTGGTCACTTGGGTAACATTTTCAGCGCCATACTAAAAGAGGTAATTTACTAAATGGTACCCGAATGGCCAGAAAGAGTTAATGTGGTAATCAAAAATGAGCAATTTACTTCTCATCAACTAATCAAGCTCAGTAAAATTTTTATTAAAATGCCTCTGATACTGTTCAACTGAAATTTTAATTGAAAAACTGAAAGCCATTTAGCTGAAAATACTGTAGGGTGGATATTACAACCGATTAATCCAAGAAAAGAAATGGTACATCTAACCGTAGAAAGACAATAATAAAGCAACAACTACTCCCGCAATTATTAACAGCAATATCAATGCCACCACTATTTTCGAATGTCTATTATGTGCCGGTCACTACTCCAGGCATTGTATATATCTCATGGAATCTTCAAAATGGTAGGTTTTATGACCAGAAATGGAGGTTCCGAGAGGAAATAAGTAGCTGAGCCGTGACCAGAAGCCAGGTTTGTCCGCTCTCACAGCCTGTGATTGTTTTATTACATGCTAGACTGCCCCCCAACACACAGCGACAACGTTTCTGGCCCACTACCCAGCCAAAGGACCTGGAATATGCTGGAAAGGGTTTATTAATCAAATGACTGCTCTGGAGAAATTCTGATTAGTCTCAGTGCCAACAACGCTTGTTTTTTCCTGGGCTTTGGCCTGTGTACAAAAAAAGAGTGAACACAGCAGGCCTGAGACGGTTCTCCTCAGAAAGACCTGCCGGCACGACTGGCCCTGGGCTGGCATCTGGCAACGCAGAGTCTGGGAGAGTTCCCACCATTCCCCAAACCGATAAAAGTGGCTCACCATGCTTAGGCTGTTTTATATAACTAGTGTGGTTCATGCTGAATACATGCTTTCCTTCTGTGAGTCTGGTGTTTTGGTACATGCGAGGCAGAGGGTGACTTCATGACCGGCCCCCTGCATGCTGAGTGTCTCATGAATTTCCCTGTTAGACAATACTTCACACGTGTTGTCATAACTCATTAATAGGGCTTTAAGTGAGCCCTGTGTGACTCCGTTAGCTGGGGACTCCTGGGACCCTACGCCCGGCCTCCTTTAGCATCACCCCAAACACCTTTGCCCTTTGCTGCTTTTGCTCCGGGTCCTTTCACCACAAGAAATCTGAGTGAGTCTATATACTGAGTTCCGTGAGTCCTCCTAGCAGCTCATCTAACCTGGGGGTGGTCTTGGGGACCCTGATACGGTCTGTTTTTATTTTATGGTCATTGTGAGTGTAGATAGCTAACACTGGCTTTTACAGAGGAACGCTGAGAGCCAAGATCTGCAGCACACCCAGAGCCAGGGTTTAGGTCTTTGCGATTTGCAAATGTTAGCATTTTTACTTCATTTCATAGTCCATTTTGTGTCTCTACTATGACTACTGTCTTTTTATTTGCTTTGGGACCTAATTTTTTGCAAGCTAAAAATAATTTTAGGTCTTTATGATAATAAAGTAAAAGCTGGCGTTTCGTACTGAACGGCTCAGAAGCCTCTGACACAGGTGCATATTCCATACAGTACCCTCCCTGGGTTTCCCCAACACCACCATCTCCTGGTTTTCTTCTCGCCCCATCTCCTTCGCTGGTCAGCCCTCCTCTGACCACTCAGAGCTTGACTCGGAGATCACTGTTTCCCTCCTCTATCTACAGCCTCTGCCTAGGTGTTCTCATCTAGTCCAACTGCTGCAGAAAATCCTCCCTTGGGCTCCAGACTAAAAGTCACCTGTCCACTCGACATCTCTTTGGATTTCTGATACACGTCTTAAACTCGGCGTGTCCCACTCAATCCAAATGCTTTGGTTTTCGCGTGTCCCATCCGCACACCACCTGTGCCCTCTCCGTCACTAGGAGCAACACTCCCAAGCCCTGAGTCTGCAAGCCAACCACCTGGGACTCATCGCCCGCCCTTGCCTTTTCCTCAACCTCCACGAGGAATCCACAAGCAAGTCTTGACAACTCTACCTCCAAAGTAGCTCTGCTTCCCTACATCTACCCTCTAGACCACTGCTCTCAAAGCGGGGGGGCAGATGGACCGTCTCGTCCCCCAGGGGACGTCTGACAAGGTTTGGAGACATTTTTGGCTGTCATGACTAGGAAGGCGCTACCGGCATCTAGGAGGTAGAGGTCAGAGACGCTGCTAAACGTCCCACAGTGCACAGGATGGCCCCCCGCTCTCACAATAAACACCTGCATGGGCCCGCATGACAACAGTGCTAAGGTCGAGGAACCCCGCTCAACACCAGGCAACGCAGGCGCCGCAACACTTACTCTTAATTCACACACCCCATGCCTATTTTAATTAATTCACACACCCCATGCCTATTTTACGCACCCTCTAAACCACCATCAGTCCTGTCCGGATCAAGGCGGAGTGCAAGTAAAATGGACCATGATGGACAAGGGGAGGAGAAGTTCAGCTAAAAGCTGCAGTGTTTCTCAAAGCAGTATGTTGTTGAAAAGGGGTGACGTGGATCAAATTTAGAGGCGGTTTCAGCGACCGAAAGATAATATGAGACTGCTACCTTAATTCCCTTGAGTAAGAGCTTTTCCTAGAAGAAAGTCACTGAATCCGAGACGATTATGTTTGTGAACAGGTTGAGATGTTGGCCACATCTACCTATAATCTATAGATGGATCTATGATGTAATTTTAAGATGAAAGACATTTCTCTCTGAAAAGTCTGAAATTCCCAGTTATCTCAAAAAGTAATTTTCCATTACTGGTTGGTATTAGGATATCTTGCCGACACGGACACTGAACTAAATACATAAAGCCAACTAAACACATACAAACCTACTGATACGCTGGACGAGGCAAAGGCTCCAAGCAGTGTGCGTCTCTCCCTCGCCACAGTCTGACTTAGACCACTGGCACCCGCACCTACATATACTTAGCGTTCTTATCACCTTGTACGGTAGCTGTTGACTTACGCTTCTCCCCAGTATACTGTCGTATAAGCCATGTCTGTGGGGTTGGTGCCTAATTTGAATTTACGTTCCAAACACTTGGCCCTCAAGTTGGTGCTGAACAGATATTCATTAAATGAACACAGGAATGAAGACACGGACAAGGGAGTGAACCAACAGACGGCTAGGCAGGAGGGACCGCTCGCTGGTCACGGCAGGGGGAAGGTTCGGGTTGGCCTTTGGGACTATCTGGGCTCCAGAGGCAAATGGAGTAGAGAGGGAAGAAGTTGCTATGACTCCAGCAGGAAGGAAGAAGGGTGAAATGGGGCCCGAAACCCATCCTGGATTCACAACTCGAGATACACAATAACAGTAACAGCAGCAGAGCAGAGAGAGAAGACACCTGTCTTTCAAAATGGTCATGACACCCTCACAAACTCCGAAGTGATAAGAAAGGTAATGCTTAATAAAAGAGAAAAACAGATATGTTGAGCAATTTTTATATACTTGGAAGTGCGCCCCATTTATCCATAATACACAAAATAAGTCAGGACATAGTCTTTTTGAGCCCAAGTGATACTGAGACTTTGGTTCATTTTAGGGTTCGCCTCTGAACAGCACCCTTCCCCGTGCTTATCTCCATCCTCCCCAAACCCTTTCAGGTTCCATTACTGCACTGACCCCAATATGTCAAGTGCTTCTTCCCACTTCCCTATGAAAATACCAGAAGCTAGAATCTACCCTGAAATCGCTTCAGAACGATAGGAACAGAAATTGGCAAGCTCAGGCGCCACGGTGAGTTTTAGCTGCAAGCGCAGCAAACACAAACATTTGCCACTGAAGCTAAACATGGACGCAGCACAACAGTGCACAGTCACGTAATGTACTGAGTACTTAGGGTACAGGGGCCGTACGGGTGCTGGCTGCCACACTCAAGGCAGGATCCTGGAGGGGATCTGGATTCACCACCTGAGTGATTCATCGAGCTCCAAAATGGGCTGGTTTTAGAATGAACACATAACTTACCATAATAAATCACTGTTGTAATAAAAGAAACATTTTGGTCTGAGTAAGTGGAACCCGGATTTGTCCTTAGCTTCTGGGTAAAGGGCTTTGCTGATAAATAAACAGTTCTTTTTTCCCTAAATACGTAAAAAGATCAGAGAGAAAGTCTGTTTTTTTTCCTCAGAATTTTGTGATTTCATTGAAAGACTTACATATCTATAATTTCCTTTATTGAAATGATCTAGGAGAAGACACCAGAGAAACCCTTGTAGGCAACAAAGAATGTTATATTAGATGACAACTCCAGGAGTTTTAAAATCTTGCTAAGTTTTGACGATTCATTTTCAACACAAGAATACAGTATATTAGGATTGGAAGGGATCTCAAAATATTCTTGGCCTAATTCCTTATATACAGGTGAAGATATCAATGCTTAGAGAAGTTAAATGACCTACCCAAATTCACACAACTGTATTTCCTCTTATGTGTGATATCATAAATTTCTACATCAATCATCAACTTAATTACCTCCTGTATGGGGTAAAAAGCTACATAAAATGTACACAGTTTGTTTTTCCTGTTTTTAATACCAGCAGGTATTAGTTCCCCTTAAGCCATATAATTAAGTACCAGTTTTTGCATTGGTAACAGGATCACGTGCCTTCTCAGAAGTCTAAAGGATCACTTCTGCTCATCCGTAATTAGGCAGTGCACCACAGGGATAACCTCGTCACTATCTACTCCTCTACCTGGCAACCAGCAGGTTTCTTTTGACATCAGTTATAAAATACATCCCAGTTTCAGGAAGTTAAAACAAACCAAACAGAAGGATGTTTCGAGTTTGAAGGAAATAACGTAGGTAATGGAAAAAACACAGCCAGAACCCGTTTCGTAACTTTCTATTCCACTTCGTCACCTCCTCTGACTGTCAACTACGTTTGACTCCTTTAATTGAAATATTTGCTTTCAAATCTAACACTACAGAAAACACATTATATCTCTAAGGAAAAACAATATAATTATCTAAACTTCATTTGCCAGAAGGTATTATATACACACCAGCAGGTTTCACATATTGTTAGGAGCTCAGAAAAAGTCAAAGAACTCAAGAAGGAGGGAGAGGGGCTAATTAGTGTCAAGAAGCTACAGGACAGACAAGTGACCACTTGAACAACATCACACACGGCAGTGATTATCAGTTCAGGATGCTTATCGCATAGATGCACAAGCGGAAGGCGAATCGAATGTAGTGCGAGTCAGCACAGGAATGGCAACTCCCTGTATGTTGTGTAACAAAGACGCGCTGCCACGCTAAAGGTCGGAAAGCAAACGAGCTAAGAGCAATGGGCAGCTACTGGGGCTTCCCGGCAAATCAGTGCAATTCACTCGTTCATTCACTCCTTCGTGTTCACTGTTCGAGGCTCTGAAGACAGAGAGGTGAACAAGACAGTTACATCTCTACCTTCACGGAGTTTACATTCTAGTGAGGACACAGGCTCAGAACAAACGATAACCTTCCTTCTATTTCCTTTATCGCGCTTCCCGTAACTTGAAACGCATTAACAATCATGCCAGGTATGCAGACCCGCTCAAGGAAGAAGAGAGAGTTGTGTGTTTGATTTGGGCAAAAGGAAAGTGAAGAGAGAAGGGGCAACGCCCAACAACTAAACCACATTGGGGTACTGGAAGGGGTAGTTCACGTTGAAAGAGACGGTCAGAGACCGCCTCTGCTAGGTGTAGGGATGTCCCAGAAAGGAGATGTGATAGGCAAAGGGATGTCAGGCGTTGAAAACAGTGGAAAATGCACCAAATCAATTGTGATCATTCAGTGTTTTTCCTCGTTATGTCCTCTTGCTTGGTCCTTATCAACATGTCTTTCATTTATCTGGAACTCTTGCTGGCTTCACTTTGAACACGGCATTGAACACAGCAATGAACACTGTTAACTGACAAAGAGCTGAGTAGTTTTAGACCTGTAACTTTTGAAGGATGGTGGGAAGGAAAGTGAGCTATAAGCATGGAGGCACAGGAGACTGGCATGATGTGGAACGCTTATGGGTAGCAGAAATCCCTTATTACCGACACAATTCTGACACAAGGCGGACGTCTGTGGAATGGGCAGACACTGATACAGTTCTAGAATACTTTAGAGCAGTGTTCACTTATTCAAACAGATACAAACTGATTTTGCTTGAAAAGTGTCAAGTACAAAGGAGAGAAAGCACAGTGTAATGGAAAGTGGTTGGTCTTCAAAGTCAGACAAGCTGTGAAGTCTGTGTTTTGGCTGCTACGCTGTCTGACCTTGGGCAAATAGTCCAACTAACCTCTCCAAGCCTCCATATTCTAATCTGTAACACTGGACATGACAATGCATATCTGACAGCATGGTTGTAAAGATGAACTTGGTGTCTGAAACTAGTCGCTACTATAGTTTCTGTCTTTGTTTTTAATTAGAAAATTACATCTTTAATATACTATGGGAGGCTGCTTTGTAAAGTAACCCTATGGTCAATTTTTTGGTACATTTCACGACCACCACATTCTTCTTTACTCCAGTCAGAGGCAGAGTGGAGTGTAGTGGAAGGCAGAGACAGGATCCAGAAGGTGGGATACAAAACTCAGGGACACTCAGAGGGATGGATAAAAAAGATGTGGTACATGTATACAATGGAATATTACTCAGCCATAAAAAAGGATGAGATAATGCCCTTTGCAGCAACATGGGTGGACCTAGAGACTGTCATACTGAGTGAAGTCAGACAGAGGAAGAGAAATATCGTACACCACTTATATGCAGAATATAAAAAGAAATGATACAAATGACCGTATTTACAAAACAGGAATGGACTCACAGACTTAGCAAATGAACTTATGGTTACCTGGGAGGGAAGGGTGGAGGGAAGGGACAGTTAGGGAGTTTGGGATTGGCATGTACACACTGCTATATTTAAAAAGGGTAACCAACAAGGACCTACCGTATAGCACAGGGAACCCTGCTCAATGTTATGTGGCAGCCTGGACGGGACAGGACTCTGGGGGAGAATGGATACATGTATATGCATGGCTGAGTTGCCTTGCTGTGCACCTGAAACTATCATAACATTGTTAATCGGATATACTCCAATATAAAATAAAAAGTTAAAAAAGAAACTTAAAAAAAACCCTCATGGACACTAATACCTAACTAAAGGATTATGTAAATTATTGAACCTCTCCTAGGTCTTCGTTTTGCTTTGTTTGCATGTGATTTGGTTCCCTCTCATTTTATTTTATTTTATTTTATTTTTTGCAGTACGCGGGCCTCTCCCTGCTGTGGCCTCTCCCGTTGCGGAGCACAGGCTCCAGACGCGCAGGCTCAGCGGCCATGGCTCACGGGCCCAGCCGCTCCGCGGCATGTGGGATCGTCCCGGACCGGGGCACAAACCTGCGTCCCCTGCATCGGCAGGCGGACTCTCAACCACTGCGCCACTAGGGAAGCCCGGTTCCCTCTCATTTTAGAAAGCAATGATTCTAAGTCTGGATTTACATATGCTGGTTAGGTTTTAAAAGAGATTCATCAGTATGGAGGTATGTTAAGTCAATATTCTGAGTGAGACTTGAGGTTATGGGGAGGGGGAGGGGTGAGCTGTGACAGGGCGAGAGAGAGTCATGGGCATATACACACTAACAAACGTAGTAAGGTAGATAGCTAGTGGGAAGCAGCCGCATGGCACAGGGATATTGGCTCGGTGCTTTGTGACAGCCTGGAGGGGTGGGATAGGGAGGGTGGGAGGGAGGGAGACGCAAGAGGGAAGACATATGGGAACATATGTTTATGTATGACTGATTCACTTTGTTATGAAGCAGAAACTAACACACCATTGTAAAGCAATTATACCCCAATAAAGATGTTAAAAAAAAATATTCTGAGTGAACTGAAAGATATCATTTTGGTTCTCAATGCAAGATTTTGGACATGTTACCATTTGAAATGATAACACATTCAAGTTTTTGCCAAAATAATAAATTGCATAATTTGTGCCCCTGTTGTGAACATATTCTTTTTCTCTTGTTCAAATAAGCCTAAGTAACTACTGCCTCTTAATCAATTGGAACTGTAAATGTAAAAGGATGATGGCTTCATCCAAGTTATAGGAAAGTGATGGATAACAGAAGTAGTAGGAGGAAAGGATACGAAAGGGACTGTAGGAAAGTTACATTTCTGGGTCTTCTGGCTCCTTTTACTTCCATGGCAAATTCTTCCCTCTAAACTGGATACCTTCCCTTGTAGTATGATACGTGAGGAAAATAAATACCCTATAGAATACGTACACGATATGACAAAAGAAAGTAATAAAGTAAAATGCCTTGTTTCTGTTCTCTCCAATTATCCAAGTAGTCTCTCACTACAAAAATTATTTTTTTTCAATGGATTGGATCATAATTTCTTTTTTTACCTTTTTCAATATACTTTAATTTTTAATTTTTTGGCCATGTCATGCAGCATGTGGGATCCCAGTACCCCGACCAGGATGGAACCTGCACCCCCTGCATTGAAAGCCCGGAGTCTTAACCACTGGACCACCAGGGGAGTCCTTAAAAATTACTTTTAAATAGGAGGATTGGCTCAAATCCTACCCCTTCCAATCTGGGTGTGCTGCGTGTCGTATATACAGCAAGCTTTGCCCAAAACCAAAGCCAGTCATAAAAGACATCAGAAGATACGCTGTTGCTAAACACAAGCATTTTCAGACTGTCCAAAACTTCCTCTTGGGCAACAAAATTTGCCGTAATTTAAAATACTTCAATCAAGAAACGATGGAGTACGTTAAGTTTAAGTTAAGTTGTTACGTTACGGCGTGGCAATTATTCTCCCTTCTCAGTACCTGCTAACTTACTAGGAGAACAGGGCATGGGAGGTTGTCCTACCCATCTCATAGCCTGTTCCAAAAAGGTTAAAATTGGTCCAGTTAGTTAAGGACAAAGCAGAAGTGATCACTTGGTTGACAGGGTGAAAGCAGAAAGGAAAATAGTGAGGCGTGATCAGAATCACCGCCTTGTGGCGAGAGCATTCTTCCTTTGATCTACGTGTGTGCAGTCTGGATTAAGACTGGAAATCACAATTAAGTCTCTTTCAAAATGCACCTGAAAATGGATAAAAAGAGCCCATGAATAAATAATACAGAATTATTTCCGCTTCATTGTCCACCTTTATGTATAAAATATTCCTAGCCGCTAGTTCTCGATAGCTCATCTGAGTTAGAACTTCATATGAGCCTCTTTTCTGAGGGATTTTTCTAGAAAGTATAACACTCCATCTCTTGGATCTAAGTCACTTTGTAAGAAAAATTCTTTTGTGAACGTGGAAGGACAACCCTGGCTCAAATCAATCAAAGAAAAACCAGGAAAAGATGAAATCCTGGATCAGAACGTTCATGGTTCAGAATTTGTATCACCCAGTTTACAAAACTAACCACGTGCTGAAATTAAAAAAAAAAAAATTTCCTCAAAACTTCAATTTGCAGAGACGTTGATGGATCTAGAGACTGTCATAAAGAGTGAAATAAGTCGGAAAGAAAGAAACAAATATCGTATGATATCACTTATATGTGGAATCTAGAAAAATGATACAGATGAACTTACTTGTAAAGCAGAAACAGAGACACAGACGTAGAGAACAAACAGATGGATATGACGGGGAGGGGTGGGGATGAACTGGGAGACTGGGATTGACATACACACACTACTATGTATAAAATAGATAACTAATAAGAACCTGCTGTATAGCACAGGCAACTCTACTCAGTGCTCTGTGGTGACCTAAATGGGAAGGAAATCCAAAAGAGAAGGGATATATGTATCTGTATAGTTGATTCACTTTGCTACACTACACTTTGCAACTATACTCCAATAAAATTAATAAAAAATTTAAAAAAATAAAACAAGTTCCTACTGGGGCAGGAACATTCATAATACTTATATAAAAGCCATGAAAAGGAATAAGAAATGATTAAAAAAATAAGTGAACACATTTAAAATATTTTTATATTATTCATTAAATTAGAAAGAAGTGACTATCACACTTTTAATTATAGTCTGATTTTATGTTTCCGACCCCCCATTTGCTACCCAACCTGTAGGACTCGACAGCAGCACTGCTTTCTCTGCTGGAGACTGTAGCCTTCTGCAGCCAACCCGTGGTGACAGTTACCGCTTAATTAAAACTCAACATGCGAATACAGCGGTATTAACAAGTGCTGCTTCAAAAGCACATACAAAGCATGGTAATTTATAACTGCACAAACCTTTTCATCTAATGTTTTAACACCGACGGCAACTACGCTAGTCAGTGTGAAACTCACCCTGAAGAAAAGTCTGCATAGCCTATTCTTTACACAGGTATTCCAGGATAAGCCAGTATAGATCTTTCTATTGGCATGTCACTTTTCTGAAGAGTGGTGAGGTGTGTGTCCCTGCAAGAGATAACACTTTGAAATATGTGAAACATTCTACACAGTGCATGATACTTCCTTTCCTAACTGATGATGACCCACTTAACCTTGGATTGTGAAATATATTTTCGAAGTTTTAGATACTTCAAGGGCTAATGAACTGTCATGACTTTTTTGATGCAAATCTGAAATAAAAAATGAAAGCCACCTTTAACAGGCTTCTGTACAGTTATTATTTATGGAGAGAAGAAGTACATCACTTTGACATATATTTGAACTTGGAGATTTTCTATTATTCCCAAGAAAGCTAAGAGAAAAAAAAATTCTATAAAGCTGCCATAGCAAGGGAATTCACCTGGTTATCAATTACCATTAGAAAAAATAATTAGAACTATGGCCCAGGAGAGAAGGGAAGGAACTGTGTATGATGTATGAATTCATGGTACGATAATTATTTTCCTTTTAAGCCATTCTGTTATAAAATAATAAATCACATACTCTCTAGAAGGTACAAGCCTATACTAACTTGTTCAAAACTGATGCATAAAGAAGGAAATTCACTTCTAGGGAAAAAATTTGTTTTTATCTTGAAATGCCAACACCTGCTGTGCAATAAAAAGCAGCAGCAAACTCTCCTGCCGGCTCGTACGTTAAGCGGGAACAATTTAATGCCTAACTTTTGGGTTCGCTTTTTGAAAGAGCTTGGATGTGAAATAAGCTACTCTCAGCTAAATTCAGAAACGAACGCTCCACCTAAGCAGTATATATTCTGGAACAGAGCAATGTGAAATGTTTTGAGGGTAAAACACCCTAAATACACATCTCCGGTATTGTCCACACGCCAGAGAACTGTATCTACCTGTGGTGGAAACGCCCTGCTAGGCTACAGGCTGGATTCACCACTGTGATTGTTTTAATTTCATTTTCAGATTGTTTGTTGCCAGAATACAGAAATACCATTGAGTTTTGAATATTGCTCTTGCGTCTTGTGACCTTGCTCAATCCTTATTAATTCCAGAAGATTTTTTTAAAGATTCCTTAAGATTTTCTACACACAAGATCACATACTCTGCAAAGTTCTAGTTCCTTTCCAGTGTGCCTGTAACTTCTTTTTCTTGTGAATTTCATTTTAAAAGAATTCTCTCTAAAGCAGTTACTTACTCAATTCTATACATAACTAGTAATAACTGCTAGCATTAGCAGCTAAAGTCAACTATATCCACCCTCCTCTGCCCACCTATACCTCGTGAATATATTCTAGAAAAACATTTACCATCAACCCTATAAACATTTTGGTGACTACTTAGAAACTCCAGAAATATAAACTCCAAAATAATGTAAAACTTGCAGGCCCTGTTGAGTTTCCTTTCTGTGTTTAATACTTTCCAAGACATAACACTGTGAGTCATCTCTTCATTTTTCTTGTAAAGATTTTTCAGGAGAGGTATTGCGGTATATGTAGGAAAAGAATGTAGGTTTTGGAGGCAAACAGATTTGGAGTCAGAGAGACATGGGGTCAGCTCCTTCACTTAGCAAGTGTAACATCTCAGGTAAACATTTTAAGCTCACCTGGGGTGTCTTTCTCTTGTCCTATAATTGTTTCTTGACACTGTAATGGAATAAACTGTGGAGGGAAAGAAAAATTTCTACCTTAAAAATAACAGAAAGGAAGTCCATAAAAATATAAACAATGGTTCTTTCTGGGTAGTGGAATGGGAGTTTTGTTTTCTTTCTTGTTTTTCAAATTCTCCTCTGTCCAAAGATACATGTGAGCCACATATATAGTTTCTATTTTTTAGTAACCACATTAAAAAAGTAAAAAGACACAGGTTGAATTTATTCAATAATATAGTTAATTTATTCTAATTTATCCAAAAATATCACTTCATCATGGAACCAACATATAAAAATAGGTGATAGATGTTACGTTCTCTTTTTGGCACTAAGCCTTCAAAACCCAGCGTTT
Source organism: Stenella coeruleoalba (assembly GCF_951394435.1). Classification (NCBI taxonomy): domain Eukaryota; kingdom Metazoa; phylum Chordata; class Mammalia; order Artiodactyla; family Delphinidae; genus Stenella; species Stenella coeruleoalba. The sequence continues at coordinate 35,865,037 of NC_137167.1, read as the reverse complement.
ATTCACAGTGCGGTTTATGTCAATTCAGCCTACCCATGTTCCAACTGCCACATGGGGCACATGGACACCGCACTGGACAGTGCAGTGTTTCTCTGAATAGATTTGGGATTCCCGTGCAGCCTTTGATTGTATTCTCTGTGTTACTGTATTAGTTTTCTATTGCTGAGTAGTAATTCGCCTTTGATCTTCGCTGTTTACAACAGTACATTTATCATGTCACAGTTTCTGTGGATCAGGCTAGTCCGGGCTTGGGTTAACTGGGTTCTCTACTCGGGGTCTCACTAGACTGAAATCTAGCTATCGGCCAAGGTGCTGTTCTCATCTGGAGTTTGACCGAGGTGTCCTTCCAAGCTCATCTAGGTTGGTGGCAGAATTTAGTTCCCTGCAGCTACAGGCTGAAGGAGGTCTTCGGGCCCTCGAGCTCACCTCTCCACACAGGCAGCTCTCACAACTCAGCTGTTTGCTTTTCTCCCTGAGGCCTCCTGGAGAGCACCTGCTACATCTCATCTTTTTTAAGGGCTCCCCTAATTAGGTCAGGCCCACCAAAGACCATCTCCCATTAGATTAACCAGTAGTCAACTAATTAGGGGCCTTAGTTACATCTGCAAAATCCCTTTTCCATATAAGGTAAGATAATCATAGGAGTGCTTTCCATGCTAATCACAGATCTCACTCACACTCATGGGGAGGAGTGGATACAGAGCTTGTGTGTACACCAAGGGGTGGGAATCTGGAGGGTCATTGTAGAATTCTGCCTAACACAGTCACCGGCTAGTACACTGGCTACTGTTTGCTGGTAATATGACTGTTTTCAGTGTACCTGATTCAAATGATATTTCCAAAGAGTTCTGTTACTACGAGGCACAGTAACACAGTTAGTAACTAACTTTCCTTATTTTCTTTCTTTTTTTGGACCTAGGTCTGTGTATCTGAATTGGAGGATCCCGAGGCTTTAAAACCAGAAAAGAACAAGAAAAGGGAAAGAAAAAAGATCAAGGAAAAGAGGATCTGTGGCCTCTTTCTCCAGTCATGGTACAGTGAACCCAGGAGAAGCAGGTCACTGGTCTGGACATGCAGTGGATTACCTGTATTTATTTCCTTGTAGAGTCACATGCAGTTTCTTTCATGATTACATACTTCTTCATCTGTCCTACGTACATTCATAGGATTTCAAATTTTGGGGGTACTATGCACATGTGCAACGTATACTTTGACATGATTGAAGACAAATGTTAAGTTTACACAAGTAAAGTATAAAGAACTGGCTAACCATCAGCTCTTTTCCTAGACCTGGATTATGTTTACTATCAGTTTATTATGTTATGACGAACTTTGTTCTTTTAAACACGGTAATAGAGAGACTACAGAAAAGAGGAAGAAGACTCTGCCGGACTTCAATTACTGTGAAGCTCTGAGATGTTTAATAATGACGACACTTTGGAAGCCCCTTCCCTACTTTTACATTATGCTTTTGGCAGCCGCTGTAAGTCTGTCCCATTTATATGTTTTATACTCTTCTTAGCTGGGTTTGGACTTACCTTTGCTTCTAGCTGCATGTTAAAGTGATAAAAGTTCTTTAAAAATGCTGATTGTTTTTATTCCCTTCTTTTTTCTTTTAAAAACCTAAGAATCATTGTACCTGCCTCATATTCTAAAATCTAGAAGGAATTACCTGTCTTGAAATTCTTGTTTCTGATATAAAATGCACTCATTCTTCTAACTCCAATGAGGATGAACCCAGAGAAAACTTAGAGAAAACATGAACTAGTCACTTCTCAGGTTTTTTCCCTGTGGTATACATTAATCCTATGTCACAGTTTTCATCTGCTCACATACCAATGCATGAACAGGGAAAGTACTGCCACCTCTAACCGAGCTCACCGTAACTTGGAAAAAGAACCCTAGTAAAAAGTCTACTTGGCTACATCGGTATGAGCTGAAGTACCCTGGAACTTGCTGTTGTAATAAATCTGACAGTGGTGTTTGGGTAGATCTAGTCATGATAATCACAATACTGTTGCCTTATATTTATCTTTGTTTGAAAACTTAAAATATTTCCACACTCATCCCATTGAATAATTATTAAAATCCCATGAGATGGGAAGTACAGTTATTTTCAGTCCCATTTAAAGATGAGATTGACTTGCTTGAGGTGGTACAGAACTGCAGTCCCTGACTCACAATCCAGTGCAATTTCCCACCAGTTCACATTACTCACCATTCCCTTCCCCCACGACAAATCAGGTGGAGAATTTGAGCCGACTCTGTGCCCACCAGGGTCATCGCTGACCAATGGCATATTTAGATTTGCGGTGAAATGAACAGCACCATGTTAGACGTTTGCACTTACAAGCTTTACTTCTTGAGTAAACTATAAACATTTGCTCTAGCAAGACCACGGTAAGCCTCTGAATTGGAGACTAATGCAGGGTGCAAGGGCAATCACTATAGAATTGCTTCTTAAAGCTGTGTGTGGAATCACAAAAATGTTTTGTTTGAAATGAGGATAAGTTTATATAGCGGGTTCTAGTTAAACCTTTTTAACCAATATTAGATTGGACTTTTACTGTAACACAGCTAAGATCACAAACTCATAGAATTGTAAATAACTTCCAGTGGTAATTTACCATTTCTTTTAGGCAACTGATTCTACATCATCCAAAATATGTATTAATAATATGCATTTCAGAAAGCCTACTCAATCTCCATTAAACCTCATTCCTAGGCTTAGCAAAGCTTATATTCGTTAAGTCTCTCCAAACCAACTTACGTCTAAGAAATTCTATATACATTCTTAATAAAATATATAAATGTGTATATATGTATATGCACATATATTCAAATATATATCAATTTAACAAGACTCTTTTTCATCTCTCTTAATCTGGGGCCCTATTTATTATATGATTCTTGCTATTAGTTTCTAGGCTACCCATTTCCAAGTGAAATAATTAAATGGCTATAATTTTATTATAATTGTTGCTATTATTTTTCCACCTGTTGGTCACTTTCATCTATTTCCTCTTAACTCTTTAAATCCCTTTTCAAAACAATTCAGCAAACATTGATTCAGTCTTTAACATGTATCCCTAGCAAACAAACCATCCCGTTTCAAGGATGTCACCTGAATCCTTTTTCTGCCCTCCTGGTTACTGTCACTCAGAAAGATAGATAGATAGATAGATAGGTAGATAGATAGATCTTTTTTCCTTTAAAGAACAAACTCCGAAAAAGAAGTCGAACTTCTTTGCTTCCCTTTCCTTACCTCCCGTTCATCTTTCCACCCACTGCAACCTACTCTCATTTACCTACTTACCATCTCATTCATTTACCACCCATGACATCTTAGATTACAAATCCAGTCTCGTTATTCTTCGTATGATTTGGTATCATCAGCGTCTGTGATTACTGCCTACTTGAGAAGTCCTCCCTTGGTGGATTCTCAACATTAGTGATTCTACTACTAAGATTTACTATTCCTTCCCAGCAAAAGCTGCCTCCTCTTCCTCTGTGTGCTTTAAAATATTTAAATGTTTGGTATCCTACAGAGCTACGATCTGGGAAACGTTCCTTCTCCCCACCCTGGCCCTCAGAAAATGTCCCATAGCTTCAGCTAATATCAGTATATTTACGGCTTCAAAATCTTTTCAAGTCTAAGTTTCTTTTATGCCCCAACCAGTATTTTCCAAAGAATGGGTTATAACTTTTTAGTAGTTCATAAATTCAATTTGGTGACTTACAACTCACATTTAAAAGTGAAACACAATGGATGGCATCGACAAAAACTGTCAGAGTGCATCACAAAAGAAAGGGGTATTATTTTGTGAAATAAGAAATCGTATCTGTGTGTGGGGACAGATGTAAAATGTATTTGCTACTGTGCGTCATGGTGATAAAAGATTCAAAACCACGGTGCTGGATACAACTTGATAACTGCTAGATATTTCTATGTGGATGTCTTTCAGGTACCTAAACTCTACAAGCTCCAAACCAAATTTGTTTCTTTCCCCCTCGAAACCTTTTCTAGTTTATCACTCTCACAGTATCATCAAGCTAGAAATCTGTCAGTAATCATCTTCTCCCCCCATTTGCTTATTCCACACACCCTATCACCATCAAAACCTGTTAATTCTGACTCCTAAACATCTCTCAATCTTTTTCTCTGTCCTCATTTTCACTGCTTTCATTTAGGTCCACAACATCTTGTTTTAAAATATAGAGTACTAATAGAAAATTTGAGGTATGGTAAGGAAACAGATCAGGAGACTATTATAATTGAAAAGGTAAGTCTGTTACTAACAGTTCCCAAGAGGAGGGGGAGGGCCATGCCATGCAGGGCCACGGGGGAAGCACCGGGTCGCTCAGGAGGCAAAGGGGAGGAAGGGGGGCTGTGGGAGAGCCTTTACTGTGGTTTCTGCAGGAAGGAATGGGAAAGGCGGGTTAACACGTTTCTGATTGTCTAGTCTGAATAATTTCAGTGGGCCCTGAGCATAGGGGCTGTCCCTAGCTGTCTGGTGTCTGGCCTGGGGGTGATCAGGGCATGTGGATAATGGCCCAGAGAAGGAGAGTCTGATAAAGGAGGCAACTGAGGTGGGGGCTCTGGACTGGTTGGTTTGCAACTGAAAAAACATCTTCCTAAGCCAGTTATTTATTATCTCTAGAAAGCGGCTAACCCTGGGAGGGCAGTCCCTCCAGGGTAAGCAAGGCCCCAGATGTCAAAGCATCAGAAAACAGAAAATAAGACGGAATATTACTCAGCCACAAAAAGAAACGAAATTGAGTTATTTGTAGTGAGGTGGATGGACCTAGAGTCTGTCATACAGAGTGAAGTAAGTCAGAAAGAGAAAAACAAATACCGTATGCTAACACATATATATGGAATGTAAGAAAAAACAAAAAAAGGTCATGAAGAACCTAAGGGTAAGACGGGAATAAAGACACAGACCTACTAGAGAATGGACTTGAGGACATGGTGGGGGGAAGGGTAAGCAGGGACAAAGTGAGAGAGTGGCATGGACATATATACACCACCAAAAGTAAAATAGATAGCTAGTGGGAAGCAGCCACATAGCACAGGGAGATCAGCTCGGTGCTTTGCTACGGCCTGGAGGGGTGGGAGAGGGAGGGTGGGAGGGAGAGGGAGGGTGGGAGGGAGACGCAAGAGGGAGGAGATATGGGGATATATGTATACGTATAGCTGATTCACTTTGTTATACAGCAGAAACTAACACACCATTGTAAAGCAATTATACTCCAATAAAGGTGTAAAAAAAAAAAAAAGACATGGTTAAATTCACATTTGCCACCATTGCCTGAATTGTTGCAGTAATGGTCTACCCTATCTCCCTATTACCACACTCCCTTACCACAAATTATCCTTCTAAAAGCCAGAGTCAATCACAGATCTATATAAAAATCTTGTGATGCCTACCCACCCCCCAGTACCTACACAATGAAATCCAAAGGTGTTTTTTTTTCCTCCATTCCAGAGCCTTAAATAGCTAGCCCCTAAATTCTTTTCTAGACACTTCTCCCATCTTGCCCTGCAGATCTACTGAAAGGAGAAAAAAACTGTTCCATAATTCTATCACTAACATATCAAACTGTATCCAACCTCCTTTGTGTGTTCCCTTCTAAGTCTTTACTAAGTGTAAATTTCATTTTTTCCATAATTTTAATAAAGACATAGCTCCCTTTCTGTGTTTCAGTTAGTTATCTAGCATAAAGTTTCATGATATTAACGTGGTTTGTGTTTTTTACCTCTTTCTTTCTTTTTCTCTTTCTTCCTTCTTTTTAACTGAGGTATAATTGACATAACATTAATGTTAGTTCCAAGTGTATATACTGCAAAATGATCGACACCATCATTCCAGTTAACATCCATCAGTTACAACTTTTTTTTCCTCCTGATGAGAACTTCCAGGACCCACTCTCCTGGCTACTTTCTAATATGAAATACAGTATTATTAACTACAGTCACCAGGGTTATTTACCTTTTCAAAGCAGGAAACCCTGGCAGCAAGTGAGTCTGCCATACCTTACCAAATCATTCAGTTATAGTTAGATACTTAGACTATCTCCAAAGGCTAAAATAAGGCTTCTGAGACCCTATCCGATCTCACTTCTTTTGCTTGGACTCTTCATAAATAATGCTGCATGTTAACACTGGGCCAACCAGACTAGATACATTTATGGCTTTTGACTCAAAGTGCTTTCTAAAAGGATATCATGTTCTGTTCCATCAGAAATTCATTCCATATGTATTGACACATCCTATGTGCTAAAACAGGGCTAGTACAGACACACAGACAAACTGGACACTATTTCTGTCCTCGAGGAGTGCACACTGTCAGTACAGCAATTGTACAGCAACCCTAAAGAGGCTGGATGCTTCCCTCTCACAGATTAGGGAACTGGGGCTCACAGAGATTCAATCACCTGCCCAATTAAAAAGAGGCATTTCGTTGCACAGGTTACAACTATCTTTACACCACTCCCAACGTGCGCATATTTTCACCGTTTTTCTTTTTGTAAAGGTAATAATAATATCTGCTCTTTCACATATGCACAGTAATAATCAAATCTTATCGAAGTCCCCGCAAAACGAATGCCATCATGATTTTATCAAACATTTAAATATATTCTAGTGCTCCTGCTGGTGATATTTTGGTCATTTCCATCTGTGTTAGTAAGGTAATGTGAGCTGCTGTAACGGATAAACTCTGAAATATCAGTGCTGTAATGTAAGAAGAGTTTTTTTCATTCTAATATCAGCCCACTGCTGGTGTTCAGTGGGGGGGTCTTCCATGTGATGCCTCAGAGACCTGGGTTCCTTCCATCTTGTGACTCTGTCACCTTCTATGATCCTTCAAATCCTTTGCTTTTAGCAAGTAGATGCAGAGAGATCACAGGAGAGGCACACTTGTGGTCTGGTCCATCACCTCTGCTGACAATCCACTGTAGAGAGAGAACTAGCCCTACGTTCCTGCCCAGATGCAAGGGGGTAGAAGAGGGCTGGGAAACGTAGTCTTTTGCCCAGGAAGATGGGAAAATAGGTTCTGATGAACACATGGCAGTCTCTGCCTTATCTCCTTTGCTTTAACTCTCCGTGGACATAAGAGTTAATGGTTAAGTGCTTTTGGTGTCGATGGCTGATCTATCTGGGCTGGATTCATGTTTTGCCACAGTAGGAACCTGGGCTGTTTACCTAACGCTATTTACTTTCACTTTCTGAGAGTTCAATGTCTTCCTCAGTAATACTGAACTCTTAAGATTACTGGGAGATTTAATGATATAATGCACGTAAAGCTCTTTAAAAGGACCTGGCACCTGCTAACTGATCTGTAAATACTAACTTTCTACCCCCATTCTTCAGAGGTCATATGTCATTGATTTCTATGCTCATAATTTCCTTTTATCTCTTAAGGTTGGAGTTAAAACCACAATTTAAAGACACGTTACTGCTTCTGGTCCACAAATAATTGCTGCATTCTCAAAACTTCAGTGAGAATAAAAATCAAAAGAAAAGAATAGAACAAAGAGGATAAAAGGAAGGAGAACACAGACTGAGGTAGATAAATAAATAAAACTGTTAATTCTATACGAAAGTGCTCTTCAGAAAGCTCCCCACAGGAAAGCTGAAGTTAAATGTATTCTCTATTCATTTTTTTAGTTGAAGCAGAAAAGTCAAGCAATTTTAATAGCTTGAGGATTCTCGACATAATTCTACAAAATGACCGATTTAATTATTGTTACTGCTGCCGTGATTTTATGAAATGTGTGCTCTGTCAGGCACAGTACGTCTAAATACTTATATCTGATTACATGATCAGCATATTCAGGACACTGCTATGCACAGCGGGTCGGTTTTAAAGGCTCAGAACACATCTTTTATATTAACTGATGGAATAGCTTCTATCTTTCCATAAAGTATTGTTTGGTCTAGGATTTTGTTTTATCTGAATTGCTACCGCATGAGTTAGCCTGTTGCTGCTATGAGCGCTGGCAGAAGACACGAGAGCCCTGGGTCAGAGGCGAAGGACTTTACGGCTTATGGTACAGCAAGCAGTGTGAGCATCGGTATGCACGTTGGTTGCCTTGGCCCCTAAGTCCCAGGGGCCCCAATGGAGGTCAGCGTCACCACTGAGGAACACTGAGCCTGGGGAACCCACTGCTTTCAGCCACCAGTACGCAAGCCTGCTCCTCTGCTCGCCACTTCATCCCTCAAGGTTTTTTTTTTTTTTTTTTTGCGGTACGCGGGCCTCTCACTGCTGTGGCCTCTCCCGTTGCGGAGCACAGGCTCCGGACACGCAGGCTCTGCGGCCATGGCTCACGGGCCCAGCCGCTCGGCGGCATGTGGGATCCTCCCGGACCGGAGCACGAACCCGTGTCCCCTGCATCGGCAGGCGGACTCCCAACCACTGCGCCACCAGGGAAGCCCCCTCAAGGTTTCCTGCCATAAACACGAGCCTGAGCAACGATCTGGGTGAAGAGCAGCCTATAGGCAGCAAGACTGTGAAGGGCGCTCAGACCTCCTGGAAGATAACCTCTCCTAACAGGGCTGTGAGGTGGCTTACAAGATGACAGTATAGAAGAAGGCTAAAAAGTTAGAAGAAATCATTGCAAAGAGAAGCAGTACAATGAAGATAATGCTGTAGGGAAAGTGAATACGTAGAAATGGAGAGCAAAGATTCTCTGTAATTACTAAAGCTCAGTCAGTAACCCAGCCCCGCACTTCCTAGTGGTCAGAACCAATTGATGCAACACGTGCAAGAGAATTTAAGAGCACAGGACTCTCAGTGAGAATCGGCGTAATCAGAAAAGTAACCGGTCCTGGAGGCTGATCTCTAAAGGATAAGGAGGGTTTCAAAATTGAGGGTTACAGAGAAACCTGAGTCTGAGGCAGCTGGGACGTGACCTAATCATACTGCGGACGGGCTGAGCTGAATCAAAGGGGTTTGTCTTCAGAGTAAAGAAAATGAGCTCGGAGGGCAAGAGGTGAGCTAAGTCAGGAAAGGCTTGGACCAGGGGAATCAGTTAGTATTGATGGAGAAGAAGAGGCCCCTTTGGTAATTTTCTGAGACAGTGATTGATAAAGCAACGTTTAATCTAGATTAACATGACCTCTTTGTTAGAAAAAATTTCAAATAAACCAACTGGAGAGATTGGACTATGGTGACAGCAATGACCTAGAGATTAAAAGACTGTTGGGAGAGATCCTTTGAAGAAAATCTAACAGGATTTGATAAAAGCACAACTGAAGGCTTACTGGCACATTTGTATCTTTGTGTTAAATGTTTATGTTTTCTGGTTTGGCTTCAGAAACGATCTTACATCTGAAGTACAGACTCTATATCTGTATCTACCTAAGGTAAGTATTTTCCACCTGCTCATTGATTTCATTCTATCCTTCTTGTTTTTAGACTTGGTATTTATCCAAGAGAGATACTCAGTTCTTCTGACAACAATTATTTAAAAGAATTATACATGTGAAAATAAAATTCCATATAGCATTTTCCTTGAGGTACCTTAGAAAATGGGAATAATTATTTACAACTGTGGCTTGCATATTATTACCAGAGCATCAAATACATGTGCAAAAGGGACGTAAATGAAGAAATATCAATGAAACAAATCAAGTAGTATATAGTGCTTATTATATTTCTCTATGAGGCAAAACAGAAACAGGCCTTGGACCTCCCACAAGAATCTTATAACTAGAAATTATAAGCCCCCCAAAAAAGGTGGAACCGTGGAAATGGAGTTTAACACATCTGAGAATACAGTGACTATTCTTTGGTCTGAGTGTCTGGCTCACTATCAGAAAAGGTAATTTTCATTAAATTTAGTGAGAAATACATTTGTACTGGCCTGCAGGATGGACACCTACATGCTTCACTAGAGCACAAAGGATCCCTGCTAGATTATCAGTCATTTCCATCCATGTGCATTAGAGTGAACATGTTAAATAACGGATAATTCTGTCCAATTTAGTCACATCATCATTTCCATGTGCATCAGAAGCCAACATTAGGGAATTACAATAAATAATTATTGACTCTTACTTCATGCTGCCACATTTCTACAAGCAAAAGAAAATTTCCTAGACGTTGATGTCTCATTATAGCTGGCATGTAATTTATTTCTCTGTTGGAGTTGAGTTTATCAACTGTTTCTGTCCATGCAGAAAAAATGTTCCTACCTAAGAAACCTATACAAGAACACAGGAAGCTGGAAAGCTTAATTGCAAGTCTAAGTTAGGTTGTCTTCAAAGAACAGAAGAAAGAACCCTGTTTCATCACCTCTTATTCACCTGCACAAAACCAGACAGTTGATTGTATACTGACTAGTACATAGTACGTCAGAATATACTAATGTGCTGTGTATTAGAATTGTATTATTTATTACTCCCTATGGGACATCTGGAACTATACTGATTAGCTATATAGAAAGATAAGTAGTTCCATAATTTCCTGACATTCAAGTAACAATGATGGTGACAATTTTTACAAAACGTTCTTTCAGTAGCTGTTGACAGTAGGTCAGAATTCAGGTGGCTATGCCTCTTCTCTGACTACCATATTATTGGTGCTTAATTGCCAAATGAGATTTAGACCACCAAAATCACAATGAAGAAAACCCTCGGAGGAATTATTGTTTTAATGAAAGCCATATACTAGTTTGAAAATCCCCAAATGAAAGAAATCATTCTTTGCAAATATCTGAAACCAAGGTCCACAGTTCCTACCCTACAACATATTTATAACCCGGAAAATGCAAGCTAGCCCTTCAAAGACCACCCACAATGATCACCATAATAATGGTGGCTACCATTTATTCTACATTTACTGTGAACCAGGCACAGGCAGTATTACAGATGATGTCTCATCTTCACGGTGACTCAGTGGGGTAAACAGCATTAATGCCCATTTTACACACAGAAAACTGAGGCCTAGTGAGGTTAAACAAACTGTTTCAGATCGCCTAGCCACTGAGTGACAGAATCAGGGTTCTAGAGCCTCCAGTATCACCTGCTCAGTGGGCAGGGACCACCTGCTCTAGGACCCATGAAAGCACAAGTCAGGTGACCAAACTGGCATTTAAGACACAAACCATCTTCACAATTTAAGTATACGAAATAATCCATAGATAATATATAAGAAGGTAATGTAAAGATATTAATATTAAAGCATCATGCTTCCCAGATAAATTTCTCCTATTTCTATTCACCATTATCTGCCAAAGAAAAAGACAATCACTATCTGGAAAGTATTTAAAGAGACATGTTTGGAGGCACGTATTTCAGAAGCAAAAGCTTCCCAGATACTTGGTTAAATGCTCTGTAAAGAGTCTCCTTCCCCAAACTGAAAATTTATAAACCCCTGTTTCCAAAACTTCTCCCACAAAGAGTACATACTGGCAATTCACTGTGTTCTCCCTTTTATGGAAAAATACCCTCTTCCAGTGTCATGCTTTGGCAGCTTTCTGGACAACACTAAATTAAGAAAACCCACCCCTTACACACTGACTTATAGAAAAAGCTGATGCAACTGCCTATGAAAGAACGACCCCCGAAAAATCAAACCGAGGAGTTGATTCCGTTCTGAAATATTGAAGTCCACAGTCACTGACTTTTATAGTAGTACTATAAAAGTTACTTCGTTACTTGGCAACGAATTTCTGGAACAGAGAAAAGGTGCAGGGGCACAAGTGCCTGGACTAGAAAGAAACAAGAAGACAGCAAAGCTGATCGATTCTCAGAGATCTAAGAGCTAACGTTACCTAGACTAACTCCAATTTTTAGACGTAACGATAGAAGAAAAAAAGACAAAAGAAAAAATTTTAGCATTAATTCTAGTCTTTGCATTTTGAATAAGTCAGTTTTCCTTTATTTCATCTAATTTTAGTATGCTTTTTTTTCTTAGTGGTAACCTAAAAACTTAATACGGATGGAGAATAGATTTTCAATTTCAATGTTGATTCCAGTGTGTCTCTTAGGACTGTGACCTACTTTCGAGCTCTACTTTTTGCAATACGCAACCTTCAAAAGAGGTTTTATGGATCATGAATATGACAGATAAAGATGTTCTATAGTATTTGCCCATGAAGATTAAACATGCACAACCTTCAGCAGCCCATATTCACTAATATCAGGATAATAACGGCCAGTCATCTTTAAGGGACGAAGAACCATCCAACTGACTGATTGAACGATGGTCAAACACAGTTAAGGAAATTCAAAAGTATGTCTTGGAGCTCTTCCATGGAAGGTTTGGTATTAGGTTCCTGACTCACCTCCTCCATACTTCTTAAAAATTGTAATCATTTTTTTACTTTAATCTTTTATGTACAAAGCTATTAGTTCATTTAATAAAACCCACTTTGTAAATACACCTGGAGTACATGCACTTATGTTATAGCTCAACCAGAATTTAAAATATTTGAGACCAGAAATTTAGCATTTGATTATTTTTCATTTTAGCACAGCATATAAGATAGAGATGTGTAAATACACACACACACACACACACACACACACCCCAGACAAACCTTATGAAATAATAAAGAAGGCAGAAAGGAATACCTTAACATTTTTTTAAGTACCCACCACGTGCCAGGCCAGTGCTTGAATCTTTACACACACTGTTTCCACTTACTATTATTTCTGTTACTACTACACCCATCTTACTGATGGGAAAATTTAGCTTAAAGTGAAGACAGATTATACTTCAGTTTTTCTGACTCTCAAACATGCAGTCTTTCAACCATACCTTATGATCTCTAGATACTGAAAGCATTTCAAATGTAGCGGGTACCTAAAAACCAAAACAAAACAACTGAAGGGCCTTAAGGGTTACCAACACAGTTTCAGGATCATATGCCACTACTTCAGGCTGAAGTCAAGCAGATGCTAGCTATTAAGCAATGTGCTGAGAAAACGCAATCAGGAATTCTCCTTGCCTCTGTCTTCCTGAGGTCTCCAGTAACTTCTGCCCCTTTCTAGATCAGAGAGCTACTGCATTTATCTTCATTAGCAATCATCCTAAGTCTCTTCCACTCACAAAACCCCGGAATTTTACTATGTGAGGCATCTTTTCAGTTCATCTCATACTCAACGTGTACCTTTCCTAAGAGAAACGTAACGCTTTGGTTTAAGAATAAGAAAGCTGAAACCGGCCTCCTTCTACCTTGTTATTCAGGGGTGTTTCAGTAAGCACGGGGTGACAGGCCAACAAAGGAATGATTTATGAAGAGTCAGAGATGATGTCATGAGGAAACAGAATATAAAAATGAAGCAGAAGAGGCAGTAAGAGGTACAGCAATAAGGTAAAGAGATTCTCTTAAAAAGGCTAATATTAAAGGATTTAGATACTTAAACGATTATCTTCCTTTCAAAGTGAACACTTCGGAATGCTGTCAGGCAAGTTTGAGATCCACATCACACAATTTTAGATGTGATATAGATTCCCATCTTTGCAGAATGGATTTTATTTTTGGAAATAAACACGCTACTTGGAGTTACAAAAATGCTACAGAATGTAGCTGTTCACACTGAGGAAACATCGCCTAATTAGAAATAAGAGGCTAGAACATAAGAACGAGACTTAAAACGGGGCCTATAAGCTGACTCTAAAGGTAGTTCTACAGGGGGAGTTTCAAAATGTTTTAAGCAATATTGATGATATTGGTATAAGTTTATGGTTCCCTTGACAGTCAACAAATAAGTATTGTGATGCTACTGAAAAGAGTTTCATCAACCTCACGTACGAGTAACAGGAAAATGATCACCGTCATGGTATCACTATGCTGGACTGGAAAAAACATGTAACAGCACGAAACCCAAATATCTGTTGTACTCCGACCCAGGCTGCGGAAATTACAAGCAGTCAGAGCAGAAAACAACACATGAACAGTTCACGGACACAGTCGAAAGCAATGATTAATAAGTGATGGGAAATAACTGCAGCTGACACATAGCCAGGCCTATAGCTACAAGGACCGGGGCTGCCTTCTGCACTTGTAAGGTTAAAAGGCACGCCCCAAATAGCAAGCAGGGCCTTTGGATACCGGCTCCAGATGCCGTATGTATTCAGTATAAAAATGCTCATGATACGCGTAGGCCTCTTCATTCACACCTGCACAAGAACAAATGCACTTCCAAGTAGGTTGACTACCGTGTTATTTTTTTAAAATGAAGGACAGATAAGAATAATCTATTATTCACAGAGGGAGGCATCACCAACCATATCATACCTTCTAATAGTTACTATGTTAAGCAATTTACTTACTACAGCATTTAGAGACGACATAATTTTGTGTGACCTTTACTTAAAAAAAAAACCCCAAACTGTCAAACAAATACGAAGGCAGAGAAAAGGACATGTATAGATATGCAAAGACTCAGAAAACCTGCTTCCCTGTACTGAGTCTACGGACCTTAGGAACACGCTCTAGCAAAGGAAGAAAAAATAGAGAGCTGTATAGGAGAATAACTATAATTAGATTACAATCTACGGTTCTATGTTAACAATATATACTTAATGACTAAGTTTTAAACAGTCATATACCTATATTGGAAGAATGGAGAAAAAATAAGTAGACAAGCTGCAAGACAGGTGTCTCATGTTATAAGACGTCAACAGATAACATCTAAAATTAATAAATTAAGGAATAATGGTATATTATCTATGGACATGGATTTAAGCATCAAATAAACAGCTCAAAGCGTTAACCGTAGCTGCTTCTGGACATGGAAATGGGGTGGGGTGAGGTGAGGGATTGCCAGTCTTCATGGTGGCTCTTTCAGCTGAAATTGAATTTTTAAACATGTACCTAAATTACTTTAATTATAAAATAATTTATGAAAGAACAAATACTCTAAAATATGACCCAACTCCCTCTTGCAAAAGCGCCATGAATAATATTACCTACTGGATATGTATAAAGTCTGGGTAAATCACCCTGCTACCATGTCACATAATTAGATAAGTTGCAAAGGTTAATTATATATGATAAGTGTTCAACTACAATCCTTTACTTTTAGATGTAAATTTAAATATTTTTTAAAATCTCAATCTCTCTTTCAAACTGAATTTTTCTCTCCTCCTTTTCCTTTTCCTTCAGGGCTATTTCTCGACTGATTTAATGCTGATGATCAGTACAGCTGTGACAAGCACTTTACGGAATACAGGAGGTACCACCACTCCTGAACTAAAGACATCTGTATTATTGGGCTCTTACTGCCCAAAAGCAAGATAAATATTTGCTTGGCATAACTTTTCTGTGGTGATAAGAATGGACTACATCATTTGCTGATCAGTGCCTCATGGCTTTCTCTTCGCTTTTTTACATCTATAAGCAGTCCATGCTCATCATTCTAAAAAAGTTACAACAAAGAAATGAAAAGACAAAATAAATAAAACCTCCCCAACTCTCTCCACCCAGAGATATCCGTGGTTATCATTTAGGGTGCACTCTTTCAGACTTTCCTCATTCAAACATACACTGTGTATATATTAAATAGGAACATATTATTTGTGCTCTTCTATAACCTATTTCTTTCTGCTTAATAATCATAAATTCTTTCAACAATTATTAGAGGTCATACAGCTCTAAATCCAAACACTTTCAAAGACGATGAGGTGTTAAACTGTGTACTTTAAGCAGTCCCTGATTTTTGGCCATTGAGGGTTTTTTTTGACATTGCAAACAAATGTATACTTTTGACAATTTTAATAAAAGCTGCTAATTGTGCTCCTTAAACCGTTCACCAGGAAACACTCCTACCGGAAGTGTGTGACAGTGACATCAGTAACCTTTTAAAACTTTTGCCAACGTGAGAAATGAAACATGATATCTCAGGTGCTTTTCTTCAACTTAATGACGTCATTAAGATCATTAATAATGCTGAATATTTTTTTCACAGTTCTTAGGTATCTACATGTCACTTTATATAAATTTCCCATTTTTCTATTGTCTCTTTTACAAATTGATTTGTAAAAGCTCTTTATATGTTAAGACTATCAAAGCTCTGTCATATTTGTAAATCATTAACTCGCTTATTTGCATCTTTCTAAAGCTTCTTTTCACATTTGGTCTCTGGATGGGGAGTTTGTGATGAAAATTTAATGCCTTTTTGTCAGTACACAAAGCTATTTTGAATAGCGTAAAGTTAGATACCGTTGACTTGTGCCTTTGATGATTAGCAAGTGAAACATAAGACTGAGTATGGCTGCTATACTAAACTTAGGTCTGCTGATGCGTCTGTACCAAGGTAGCAGGAAGATAATATCAGTCAATCACAATCACTTCCCTGCCACTGGATGTCCATTTTTCCCTAGTTGACAAACCTATCTGGCGTAAGATTTTCAGCATAAATCACAATTCCGGGACCAGAAAGGAAAAAAGGAGGTAGACTCTAAATCTAGTTTTAGGAGTAAAGATTAAACACAATTGTTAGGGCTGGCATAATAAGAATTATTTAAGCTTGTACTAGCTTACTCCTTGGACTTTAGGTAAAAAAAACATAATACAATTGGCGAGAAGAAGGAGAGATGGATTATGGGAAAGGAAGGGTCAAAACAATGCATGCCAAGTTTACCGTACAAATAAGATGAAAGTAAGTTATAGTCATGTAAGAATCTCCTTTAGGGCTTCCCTGGTGGCGCAGTGGTTGGGAGTCCGCCTGCCGATGCAGGGGACACGGGTTCGTGCCCCGGTCCGGGAAGATCCCACATGCCGCGGAGCGGCTGGGCCCGTGAGCCATGGCCGCTGAGCCTGCGCGTCCGGAGCCTGTGCTCCGCAACGGGAGAGGCCACAGCAGTGAGAGGCCCGCGTACCGCAAAAAAAAATAAATAAAATAAAAAAATTAAAAAAAAAGGATCTCCTTTAACGTTTAATACAATTGGTAATATATATATATTTTACGATGGTCTTTGGAACATGATACCTAATAATTATTTATAATAATTCAAGAATCCATTGATAAACTCCAGATATTTACTTGGGCTCACTTTATTATGTCTCAGCTACTCAAGCATTTACTTCCTGAATTCCATGCTTCAGACATAGACCAGAACTACTTCTGACACTTAGGAACAATATTTTGAGGGTTATGTAAACCAGGAGTCATATAAGTGCCTTATTTAAAAATTATTTTTCACTCTTCTGGATTCTGGCCCTGTTGCTATTTCAAGAGGTACACGCTGGAAAAAGCTTTTCTAACACTCCCTTTAAAAACACACAGACACTGTACGATGACATCTGTTACCCAAGGTTTATGTATCCAGCACTCTTACAGTCTGTACAAGTTTTAAAGAAGAAAATGATATATCTTGCGAGAAGGGTGGTAGAGATTTTAGTAGCTGGGAATCTGGCCTATGGTTGGGTTTATATACAGTTCTCAGTCAGTAAACCGTATTAAGCTGCATATCCTGTCATCAGATGTCTGGTTGTTTGGTTCCTAGGTGCTTTGAGCAATAAGAGTTCTAGAACGTCTTAACAGGGGAGGATTAAGGAGTTGTGTAGAAGATGCATTCGCGTTGCAAGCATACTTTTTTTCTTAGACTTATTCATTTGTCATGAATTGGGGGCAAACAATAAAGATTATGGGAGAGGAATATAGTGGTGAGCTGTGAAGAAAGGAATCTACAAAAAGAAAACAGAAGAAGAGAGAGGTGGGGAAGGGCTCCTTTTCTCAGTGTTTGACGACCCAATCCATGGGCCATGGCATATGGTAGGCAGCTTTTCACTGAATGACTTTGGAGTGACATACACCTGGGTTCAAATACCAGCCAAATACCACCTGGGAAAATTGTGTAACTCCTGTGAGACTCAGTTGTGCCATCTGAAAAGTGGGGCCAACTCCTCGGAGGCTAATTGTGGAAATTAAATGTCAAGGTATCTTTTTCAGCTGAGGCTCTAACGTACGTTCTTCTTTATGACCTTACACGTTAGGAGTGAATTCTTTAACTTCCAACTTGGAGTGGCATTCTTCAGATCATCCTGGTTTAAGTAACCTCAGCCCGCCGTACACTTCTTCATCACCAGGTGAATGGTTTTATTCCCAAGTCAAGTCATTTCACAGACCTGGCACTGTTTATATGTACTGAGTGACCACGGGCTCTGTGCTTTTATTTTCAAGCTTCTAGGAGAATTATACTACAAAGCGTGTACACATTCTGGTAAATGCTTAATATTACTTACGGTAAAACCACTTCGTTCTCTGAGGAAGCTTGCCTATGGCAAAGTTGCTTTATAAACCATCCTGGGCATTGTACTGAAATCTAGAATTTTTAAGCATGTCTTTTAATGAAGTCCTGAGAAAAGGATTGCTAATAGAATTTGAGAGTGCACACGATGCCACTGAAAAAGCTCATGGGAGCGAAGTTTCAGCAACATTTTGCCTGACGTGGTGCCACCTCAGTGAGACACAATCCGAGTGCTCAGAAGGGACCGTGACACCGTGAGTGGAGCCTGCAGATCAGCATAAATATTCCGCGATGCATAAGAACGTCCCAAGAAGTGAGGATGAATGATGAGCAGTCTTCCTAATAGCCCTTAATTTCTAAGCTAAATTTAATGTGTATCAGTTATCATCATCAATAGCAGAAGCACTTACATACTGGTGCTCTACTAGATATTACAGAAAGCGATTACATGCGTCAGCATCTTCCTTCTAAGAAGCTGACGTCTTAGGTATATTTGGTCCCATGAACTCTGGGCTGAGAACCTCAACTTTTACAACTATAAGATGTCACATGCTGATGAAGATAGAACACACCGACAAACAAACAAACAAACAAACCACCACCCAAACCTCTATTTAATTTTGAACAGGAAAGGCATCATATGCACTGTCGCCTCAATCAGCTCCAAACCATTCCTTCTTTACATGATCCCGAGTTTTCGTGACCCAACTATTGCTTATACAGTCTCTTTACCAAGATTCCTTTACTGGAAGTTATACGTGCATGGACCTTTGCAATTCCTGCCTTATAGGTACACGTCTGCGTTTAAATGTCTACCTCTGCTTGTTTTTTATGAAGAAGAATAAAACTTGACTGTCTGCTAATGGACTGATAGAACTGGTAACTGTGTCTAATTGTAGCAGAAGCATAAAATTGCTGCCTGTTTTTTTAAAGTTAGGTTGCCTATGGTTGGTCCTCTAAAATGAGAAATGTAATTCCAGAGTTCAGTGCTTGTTTGAATTGATTAGGAAAATTGCCACTTGTATGAACATTCAATTTCATACCTTTAACCACTAAACTGCTATGTGAGTCTCCATATTTTTAAGAAACTAGCTTTAAAAATGTGTTAAAAGATGTACTTAAATCCAAAGTATTTTCACTTTGTTATTTAGTATCCCACCAAAAGTATATTTCTAGAATTTAGTATGGTAGAAAATACTTTAAATAGCTGTAAATACACCACTCCTGGTATACTTTAGAGTATCCTGCAGTTGCTTTTGGGAAACCCATAGCTCAAAAATACGTGTTAATTCTTTAATGTTATCAAGTCTACATTTTTTTTTCTTAACTCTGTTGTATTCTATAATATACCACATCAAAAAATTCAGAAAACATTCAGGATGTGTTTTGATCCAAGTCTCAAAATTGGTCATTAGCTATTGATGATCTTAGCTATTTGTTTGCATCGTAAAAATCTCTTCTGGTTATCCCAGGAGCTGCTTCAGATCCTAAACACCTCACCTCAATTTGTCCCATCTTACAAGATTTGATGATAAATCTTAAAGCACGCTCAGCAGGAACTGTCCTGTGAAAATAAGTAGTCAGGTTTACATTTGTAAGGGTTTCAACTGTAATGGACAGATTTTTAATGAAGCTACAATTGAGAAAGAAAATAAAAGCAAGTCGCTCTGCAGGCACCAAAACTTACGACTGTAACAAGAGGAAATCAATCAAATCTCTCACTTAGAACAATCTCTGTTTTCTTACAAAGCACAAAATCACTTGAGCTGAACAGACAACAAATACTAACCGAATACACACGCATCAACTAATTAAAGGCCAATTTTCCACAAGAGGCAAAAACGGTTGTGTTCTCCCTTCTGAGAAAAAGGTGCTCTTTCTGTGGCTTGAATAAATTCCTGTGTTTCATTTGTGTAAAAGGGGGGAAGAGGGAAGCAGACAAAGGAGCATTCCAGTCCCTAAATACACTGGCTCTGTTTAAAAGGGCAACACTAAGCCACTGCCTTCACGGTGGCTTCCATCAGGCGGGAATAGTAACATTACACCGCTTCAAACGACTGGCAGAATAGGAGTAAACCAAGAACAGTGTGACTGGCCCCTTAGAAAAAAAGGGGTCTGGACATACACACAAACTTTAATTCCATCATGCAATAAGAAAATGTTGAATAAATTAACTTTTTCAAAGGGCCATTATACCTTAGCTCCTCATTACAGATCCCATTACAGACTGTCTTTATAAATGCCCACCTGACAATATCATGCAAAATGCTTAGCTTCTGAGGTCAGTCTAAGTAAGAGAACAATTCTCCTATTTATAGCAAAGGATGAACTTTTCTCATTTAGATGTTTAAGCAGCTAACCCCTGAGTTTAATGTAATTAGGGAAGGGATATTCAATTTACAGTATCCACAAGTAATGATAATTAAATTGATCGAAAAAAGCTGTTGGTAAGCATAAGCTACCTTTGTAATTACATCCCGTTTTCAAAATGACTTTACTACTGTGAACTTCAAGCATTTCAGCAAATGAAGGCCAATACACATAAAACGAAAACTACAGTGGCTTAAAAGCTTGGCTGTTTAACATAATGAGCAGTTTGACCACAGGGAAATCTCGGGAACATTCTATAACTCACCACGACAGCCTACGCTTTCTCCTTTCCTCTCACCAACAGCCATTAAAAATATGCAAGATTGTCTTCATTTTTCACCAGATTCTTCATTAAGTCTTTTTTCCCCCACTTTTAAAGGAAACTAAAGAATCCGTTCTCCTTATTTCTCTATTATTTAAAGTGGCTGGTCATAAGTTCCAGTTCTGTGTTTATTTGAAAGCCCAAACGAAGAGCTATGAATATGAAACCATTTTCCCCGTGAGTCCTGAAGATTAGCTAGGTCAGCATTCCACCAGGACCAAGGTGAAAAATAAACAAATAACCACGTTCACAGCAGCTGCAGTGATCACTCTGGAAAATTATTCAGGCATTATGAGAAAGACGGTATTAAACGCTGCCACTTGCAGCTCCACGGCTCTCTGGATATTCACATCAGAAAAGGGCCGAGCACTTAAGGGGTATCATCAGAGAGCTCGCCCATCTGAGCATCTTCCATTAAGATTTTGTCGTAAAGGAGGAAGGCGGGAACATCTGCCTGACAGGCAAAAGGCTTGTCATAATTCATTAATATCACAGCTTTGCTCAGGTTTCCTTCAATGAGCCAGGCAAGAAGCCTATGAAAAGTGCTGAGCACACAACTTCTCTGAAGATGCTGCTCTAATCAACTTGGTACCACTTGGTCCTCCTACACTATAGGCTAAACACCTTCCATATGACTTCCCAGGAGAAAGGTGATTCCATAAACATCACCTCATGACTGCATAAATCAATAATTCCTAGATCAAATTTCAAAAGGACAGGGAAGAGAAGTATTTAAAACATCCCCAAAGTAGGAAAGTTAAAAAGTTCCTAGTACTGTTAAAGTATCCCTTCTAGTAAAACATAATGTATGAAGTTAAAGATTATTGGTCTTAAAAAACCAGACATTGGAAAGAACAGAGTTCTCTATACTGCCATTGCTCTTGACTAAATTATTTCAAGGGAGTGTAAAGAAACAGCAACCTACATCATTTCAATTAAATGAACAATTTAACGTAAAATGACTTCTATTAACAAAACC
Organism: Stenella coeruleoalba; assembly: GCF_951394435.1. Classification (NCBI taxonomy): domain Eukaryota; kingdom Metazoa; phylum Chordata; class Mammalia; order Artiodactyla; family Delphinidae; genus Stenella; species Stenella coeruleoalba. The sequence goes on along the minus strand of NC_137167.1, from coordinate 35,843,157 downwards.
ATGTAGTATTATCCATCTGTGTTTCTAGAACAGAATATCATATATTGGTGTCTTTTCATTTTCCTTCCACATTTTGCTACCTAACACGCTGGAGAACCAGGAATCTGGCTCAGTATTTACTCTACGCTTTCATTTACATGGCAAAAAGGAGGAAATTTGAAAATGGAAGAGCAGTAGACACATTTGCAAATCAGCAGACAGCAGTACCACTAGTTATAAAAATGGCGGCAGTGAAAGGGAAATATTATCAAGAACCACATTCCAGTTTTATTAATTTTACTTTATTATTAACAGAAATAAATTAAAAGTTATCTGTTAATTTAGCAAACAATACACTGAAGATGGGTGGTTATAAGTTTTTCAACATCAGTATCACTTTTATAATTCTAATAAACATGATCTTGGTTAGTGAGCCAATTATAGAATTTCTTTTTCATTACTGTTACTATTTTAACTTTATTTTCAACTCTGACTTTAAATATACTATCTATTATTTAAAGTGCATGAAATCAAGACAGCATTAATGTATATAATGATCATAAAATGAAGGTACAATCTGACTGAACAGAAATCAATAACGGTATTTAATGACTTCATGAGGAAAATAAATGACCCTCACACCCGTAATGGATTAATGTCAGTTATGAGCAACACAACATCACATAATGCTGATACAGGCTCACTCAAAGTGGTATCACTTTTCATGTGAGTGCCTTAAAGCTTTATCAAAGGAAATTGCGTTTTAATGCGATTTTGGATGTCATTTTTGAGAGGACTTTTACAATCCCATTTCAGAAAGCATAAAGCATGCTCTGAATTGTTACAAGGAGCTTTTGTCATTGCCACATGTACTAGGTCACTCCCTGAAAGCTTTCCAACATGAAATCCTAAATATATAAAAAGGATAACAACGTATAATATTACTCGAACACCTAGTTTACTGTAGCTTGTCTTCTTTGAATACATATACCCTGAATGTTACTCCAGAATGTTCTTTTTTCCCTAGATAAGGAGAGAAGCCTATGCTACCTATGTGTGCCGCAGTCAATTCCAGTCAATTCAACATAAAACACATGTGCTTCACATACATGTACAAATGGCTTGATGATCAGAGCATGCAAAAAAGAAGGCTCGCCAATAACTTGATATGCAGCTATTGATTTGTAAAGTCATTACACTTTCTAGGAAGTTTATACAAAGATGAATTTTTCTTTTCTCCTAATAACTTAATGTCCTTCTTATGAAGAAAGAATGTCATAGCTCTTCTCCTTATGACATAAAGTTACAGGAAAATATAAACCACTCCTTTTCACCCCTTTAAAAGATGCTAAAATAGTCTTATAATATCATTTGCAGAGAGTCTGGCTTTTGCTTGTTAAAAAAATGTTGACCATTGTGAAACAAAGATTTAATAAATATGTAATATTTTGGACTTTCATTTTCTACTGAGTATTTGAAACCACTAGCAATAGGAATATCTTGATGCTGTAACTCAGGTTATTATTATTTTTTCCAGCATAATTTAAAATTCATTTCTGACTGATTCAGCAGTCATCAAGCAAAACTTCCAGTAACCTCTCTGAAGATTTGGCACAGATAAGAAGTTCAGAATAGGAACAAACGTGCAATGATGTACAGCAGCTACTACAGTTATTTCTAAAAATAGCCGGGTTTCAGGCTTTCAGTGCCTTAGGTTTCTCACCAAACGAAACTGAAAAATCCTTAAGACAGAACCAGGAAACTGTAGCTAGAGATTCCTGACTGACATGAATCTTACTTCCTTTATCCCAAAGGATATAATAACTTCTCAAGTAAATGTAGCATCATAATTAGTTATAATTGACTTTGCCTTTTAATTTTTAAGGCAATCTATAAAGTATAGATTGCTGTGTCAACTGGCAGACAGTTTCTGACACCATACCATATGTCTCATCACTGTCATCCGACCCCAGTTCCTTATCAGGGTAACTTCACTGTCTGCTGGATTTTAAAATCATTTCGGCAAATGTTAGCGTTATATTACTGAGCCACACTGCACAGTGTTAACATATGCTGTCATAATTGTGACGTGGCTTCAAATCTACAGAAATTCATAGTAACATCAGGAATTACAGGAAGGCAATTAGAAATACAGCTTGTGAGGAGATGTCCCACACTTCATGTCATTTGTTTTGAGAACCACGTCAACTGGGCTATTTTCACCTCTGTACTGTTCCCCCAGTCCATCTCCTTCCTTTAGCTCATCACAGCTGCTGGGAAGACGCAGTCCACCAACACTCCTCTGAAATTAATGGGATGCTAGCATGTACCTGTTCTCAGCCACTCAGCAGGTACACTTTACCTGGAACATTGGGAGTCAGTGAAGCAACTGAAAGGGGAGGACTTACTTCTCTCTTTCCAATTACTGTTCTGCACCCCAATCCCTTCCTTCTTACTTCACACCAACGTCCACGGCAGCACCTGCTGACAGTGTCATGCAATAGTACCTCAAACTTCCCCTTGTCAAAAGTGGATTCTGTAGGTGTCCTGCATTAAAACCTATGGTAAACAACTCAAGGCTACTAAAAAGTACCCCTGAGACTTCTTATAATCAACTGAATATAATTCACCTTTAAAAATAAGATGGGGGAAAAAAATAACACAATTTTCCCTAACGTATTTCACAATTTTCAATGGAATCCTTGAACAATTTGAAAACACTACCTACCACTTTAACATTAACAAAATGCATTGATGAAAAAAATATATAATTACTCTACACACCGAAATCTAACAGAGTACCATGTTGTATGAATTAATTAAAAAGAAATCCAAATTTGAAATTAGATTAGAGGTATGTACCAGGGTGTGAAACATAATCAAATGATAGGGAAGAATAGCAGGTCATCCAAATGCTTATGGCTCATAAGTTTCACTACAAACTGTAAGTTTCACTATACATGGAAAAAACTTTTTCATATGTAGAAAAAAACATATATGGACTATATATTTATACATATATACATTTCATCACAAATTTTTAATGTAATGAAATTAAGGAGATAGAGTATTGCTTAACAATATTCAGTGACATACATGTAGTGAAATTCATTCACTCATCTGACAAACATCCTGTCCCTCAAACTGAACCATGATAAAGAAATATCTCCCAAAGTTTACAGCAAAATATTTGTGCTGGAATCATTTTTGAAGGTAGTTTTTTGCTTTAAAGTTTACTTCGTTAATTAAAAAAAAATACTGACCACACTGCATTCAAAGAAAATCCTCATAAATCTTTCTTTGTGAAACAGTATGTAAAAACCCAGAGCAGGCTTACTAGCCTCACAGCTGAGGTCAGGAGAATGTGAAGTTCTTGTGGATTCACTAGACTGTTTTGAGATAGTAGATATGAAGGTCCACATACATCTGCATATGTTCAATTCTCTTTTTTTCTCAAAATTATACAAGTATCTCATGTCACTATACTGGGAAGTCACCAGAAAGGGTGAGAAAAACACAAGTAGGCATAAAGCTGAGACTGTGGTGGGTGGAAAAGCTTCGAGAAATCATAAGATGGCAGCTCAGCATCAACTGTGAGTCCTGGTGCTGCAAGGCCAACAGTTAGCAAGTTCAAGCCTAACATGAGGCCCAAGATACCACCAGAGTTGCCACGGAGCCCTTTCACGTTGTACTAAATATGCCGAGGAACAATCTCAGGAAGACTATCATTCACAAAAATCACTTTAAATGTATGTTTTGAGCAATTCTTTGGTATAAAACTAAAATAAATAAGAGATACTTAACCTCATATAACATTCTTGAGCACAACCGTCCATCGCATTTACCTTTCCATGAAATCAAAAATTACAACTTGGGCTTCCCTGGTGGCGCAGTGGTGGAGAGTCCGCCTGCCGATGCAGGGGACACGGGTTCGTGCCCCGGTCCGGGAAGATCCCACATGCCGCGGAGCGGCTGGGCCCATGAGCCATGGCCGCTGAGCCTGCGTGTCCGGAGCCTGTGCTCCGCAGCGGGAGAGGCCACAACAGTGAGAGTTCCGCGTATCGCAAAAAAAAAAAAGTTACACCCACTTAGAGTACACCAGTTTTTTCCCTGTAATCTGACATTGTTATATACCAACTGCAATATGAATTACTGTTTGGGGAACTCTTGACTCACAAGGCCCGGGAGAGGAGAGCACAGAGGACGCTGTTATTCAGCACTATCCCTTACCTGTGCAAAAAAAGAAGAGGACAGCATTTGAAGGATAATACACAGGGCCTTATATGACTAAAGATGCAGAAATTGATCACAGAGTAACTGAAGCAATTCCTAGCAGTATCAGGTGGTGATCATGGTTATTTAAACAAGATGAAAATCAAGATCTATCTTTGATGAACACGTGTATTAATAAAATATTTGAATATTTATAATTATTCAAAAGAGCAACTATTTTATATAACATTATAATAAACACCCCTAGATATTAACAATTTATAATAACTGTACTGTCAGTCTGGTGGTCAGAAGTTTACAGTAGGATAGAGTGAGAATTAAAGGATTCTTCCTGTGCTAGATGGTGGCTTCAGGCTGTTGTGTAAGAACGGGAGTGGACGACTGGTTTACCTATTTCTAAATGGGAGAGAGGGCGAGCGACCTCTAAATAATAGTATGAGAACCAAAAGCAAAACCGAACAACCCCAGAACATTACGCTCTGACATGAGTACTTGGGTTAATGAACATCTTACATAGCCCCTCCTAGGTAATATAAATAGGAAATAAAAGAGAAATGCTATTGGAGAGGAAAATTATTGTGTTCAATACTGTGTATTTTGCAGGGAGAAAAAAAAATATTTGGACTTTTTGCCCAGCTAGCATGGTAGATTTGCTGTCCAACAAATAAGGACACAAAAGCTGGGGGAAAAGGGCAATAAAGATACTCTACATGACCTCATCTACTAATGCTGTCTGCACACTTCCTATGGAAACTAACTTGTTACAATAATCAATAAATTCAAACGTCTTGTATTTTAAAAATATTCCTGGTATTTATTATATTAAAAATCGTCGTGTTTTAAAAATAACACGGACCATAGAAAGCAGCTAGTTTAACCTTCTCATTTCACAGATGATAAAGACAAAGCAAACCGGGACCCAAGGCTGCACAGCTAGTTAGTGAAAAGTTAGCTGACCCCTCCCCCAAAAACATAGTTTACATATAGCCCAAATTAACTAAGGTTTGTGATACACCACCACAATTAATTTCTTCAAGGCATCCGACTGCTTTTAGGAAAGTGCAAATTCTTGATCCTGAGTTCAAGGTCCTCCATGATCTGGTCCCAAACTTACTTTCCATTAAGTTCAAATCAAACTGAACTCACTAGCTCCCTGGACCGTATCTTGTTGTCGGAATACCTTTCTCCTTTTCTTGAGGTCTACGTCATTCACACGTTTGAAGCATGTCTCCACTGCAGTCTTTCCTGATCTTCCTGGCTAAGCCTACTGCTGTCTCCAACAGCATTTGGTCTTACCTCTCGTAGAGAATTTATCATTTTCTACTTCTATTATATTACATACTTGTTTTGGGCTTCCCCACTACAGGGGCCCCAACCCCCGGGCCGCAGACCAGTACCGGCCCACGGCCTATTGCGAACCGGGCTGCGCGGCAGGATGCGAGTGGCGGGCGGTCAGGCGAAGCTTCATCTGAATTTACAGCCTCTCCCCATCGCTCGCATTACCGCCTAAGCTCCGCCTCCTGTCAGCGTTATGGGGAGTTGTATAATGATTTCATTATCTATTACGATGTAATAATAATAGAAATAAAGTGCACAATAAATGTAATGCGCTTGAATCATCCCGAAACCATCCCCAGCCAGCCCATGGAAAAACTGTCTTCCAGGAAACCGGTCCCTGGTGCCAAAAAGGTTGGGGACCTCTGCCCGACTACCATATTCTGTTAGGGCAACACCTATTCAACCTCTACACGTCCGTCAGGGTGGTTGATCTTTAAAAAAAAAAAAAAAAAATCAGACTTTATCATTCCCTGTTTCAACGCAAAGCACTGATGGAAGCCTTCACATGCCACGTGACCTGCCCCTTTCCTAGTTCTCCCACCTCACTCCACACCGTTCTCTGCCTCTGTCAAAATCTGCAGCCACACCGGCCTCTCTGCCCATCTTTCCTCGTTCCAGGCCTTCACGTGTGCTCCTCCCTCCTGCTCTGAATACCCTTCCCCAGATCTTCGCATGGCTACTCCAGCCTCGCCTTTCAGGTCAACTGTCACATCCTCACAAAGGCATCTGCTGACCACCCCATCCTGAGATGTCTCCTCCAGTGACTCTATGGCATCGTTTGTTCAATGTGTTCATTGTCTCACGCCCCTCCATTACCACGGCTTATCACTTCTTTATTATCTGACTGCAGAACTGGAATGTAAGTTCCATTATGGCAAGAACTTACCATGTCTGGTTCAATGATAAATTACCAATAACCAGTACAGAGCAGGCACTCAGAGACTGTGTGCCGAATAAATGAATTAATGCCTTTTTCTTATCTCTCACCACTCTTGGCGTTGTGCTTCAGATACATCAGTGCTGAAAATACTTGTAAAACGAAGGAGGAAAGGAAGAGAAAAGAAGAAGTGAGTCATTCACTCTAGTTTACTAACCTTCTATTACAGTGCATTTTCTATTATGTATAGTCTCTTTCCTACAAAATATTTAATGATGGAAAACAGTTATCAAATCGTATGTTAAAGATTTTTATTTTAAAAAGACACAAAACAATTTAAACTCCAAAATCAGGAAGGAAGGAAGGAGGGAAGGGAGGGAGGGAGGGAGGAAAGGGAGACGTGCAAGGAGTGAGGCAACGCTTGCCTAGGGAGCATATACTGTTATCTCTACTGCAAAAGAATTTTGAATAATTTGTCAGTGGTAAGCAAAGGTTTTGTGAAATTATGTTAGTCTGTTACAAGTGACGAGAAAACCATCAATCATTTCAACAGTGTGGTGTTCTTGTTCACACTTAACTCAATAAAGGCTGGTTTTGCTTTCTATTAAAGTCTAAATATTTTATACATGCCCACTATGTGACCTGGCACGTCCTCCCCACCCTGCGAATCCATACAAACTCTGAAAGCTCAGTTTCCTACTAAAATAACCAAAGGTGATCTCACAAGTCATGAAAAAACACAATACAGGTTTGGAAATTTCTACTCTACACCACGTTACATCATAGTAATATGTATCTGGTAAAAATAATCATGAAAACACAGCTTTGGAGAGCATGTAAATGCAAACAATTAGAGAATGAATTAAATTATTCTGCAAGGACACATTTTCCCTGTGTGTTTTAGAGCACGTTATAAAAGGCACTAGCTGTGATAAGCCTTCGCTCCTTCAAAATACAACTGTGGCTCCAAAACATGACTACTCGCCAATGCTGGAGCCTCTTTTTACCTTAAGGATGAAACTCTTTCCACTGTGCACAACGAAAACTGTCGAGAAGCCCAAACACAGTATGTCCGTATCATGTCCATGAACGGACGTATGCTCTCAAGACTATATGATCACTTTCCAAAAAGGAATAAACTCATTTAAAATGAAGAAAAGAATATAGAATTATTTTTAACCATTGACTAACATTTCTGTAATTAGTCATTTAAAATTGAAAATGAAAGGAATATTCTTCCCCAGCCAGTTGCAACGTACTGTTAGTATAATTCCTTCCATGCGTCACCTCTTACTGACACAGGCTTCCATCATCAGCATTCTTCCAGAACTTTTAAATTATTAATACTTTCTGGTTTCAAATACACATGAAATTAGATTACATATTACATACTTTTCTTTATAGAGTCTCCATTTTAGATCCCTCAATTAAAATGAAAATCCTCCTCTTGAAAGAGTTTCTGTCTTAGCATCTATAACACTGGACTGTTCCAGCTCTCCTGTCCTGTAACACTGGACAGTTCCAGCTCTCCTGTCCTATAACACTGGACTGTTCCAGCTCTCCTGTCCTGTAACACTGGACTGTTCCAGCTCTCCTGTCCTGTAACACTGGACTGTTCCAGCTCTCCTGTCCTATAACACTGGACTGTTCCAGCTATATCCTGTCTTAGATACGACTTCTTTGCCTCGCATTTGTTAACTGCCAACTTCTCACTTCCCCTTGAATGTGTGGTTTACTTCCTTGATTTGTTTTCTTGTTTTGATTCTTCATATAACTTCCCACATGCAATAGATAAGAATAACATACAGCTGACATCCCCAGCCTGGGCCATTCTCTAGCATTATATCTAATATCTCTATTTGTATACAGAATAGACTTATTTAGATAACGTACCAATTCACAAAATTGAAGCTCTTCCTTCCTCGCTATAATTAGTCACTCCATCCTCTTCAGTGACATTATCTAAAACAACTTCCCTTTTCTTTCTGGAAGTTAAATAGATGGCTAAATCATGCCACCTTGTTTCCTCTTGTCAGTATTTCTTAGAACCCTCTTCCAGTTTGGACTCAGCCACTGCTCTAATGACTTCAAGCTGAGGCTCCTCTTTTGTCTACCTAGCTCTGGTCTCCCAAACCAAACTTCTTCAACAATGACCCCCTTTTATGCCAGAAATCCCATTTCTACGTACTTATCAGCATATTACCCATATGTGTTTCAGATCTGTTTGTCATCACCTGGAAGCAATTAGTCATTATTATTTTTACGCCCTTGCTTTTGCCATTTTATCCAAAAGACACTCAGTTCCTCATCATCTGTACAAATCTTTATCTCCATTCCCCTCAAGACCTAGCTTAACTCTACTCAATACTCTGTAATCGCCTATACGGGAAAAGAATCTAAAAAAGTGTGGATATATGTATAACTGATTCACTTTGCTGTACACCTGAAACTAACACAACATTGTAAATCAACTATACTCCAATAAAAATTATTTAAAAAAAGGCCTAGCTTGGGCTTCCCTGGTGGCGCAGTGGTTGAGAGTCTGCCTGCTGATGCAGGGGACATGGGTTCGTGCCCCAGTCCGGGAAGATCCCACATGCCGTGGAGCGGCTGGGCCTGTGAGCCATGGCTGCTGAGCCTGCACGTCCAGAACCTGTGCTCCGCGACGGGAGAGGCCACAGCGGTGAGAGGCCCGCGTACGGCAAAAATAAATAAATAAATAAATAAAATAAAAAAATAAAAAAAGACCTGGCTTAAAAGTCATTACTGCCATATGTAATCTCCTATTTCAACCTACTATATTCTAGACTCCCTATTCTATTTTGTGCCCAAAATTTAAAGGCTCTGCTTGCTACAATAAATTACACCACTGCACTTAATAAATATTAAGGAACACCGACTATGTGTACCTACTAGAACCTGAGAACAAATATTTGAATAATTCCCTGAATCTAATTTAGGTCTCACTTAAAAAATACCTTAAGCCTTTACTATGTGAGTATGTTACCTATATTAACAACTTGAGGGCAGAGGAAATCGTGTTTTCCCTTTTGTAAAACATGCATGTCCAGCCAACTTCAGTAATGATTTCCTCCAGCGAGGTTCCAAGGAATCCTCTAAAGCAGGTAAGGTGCCCACCTCCTGCGTGCCCACCGAATCCTTAACACTGTCATAACTCACGTCACTCTGTAAAGCTCCCTGTTTACCTGACCATATTTAGGAAAAGATGTAAAGACCATGAGAACAGGAATTCTGTCTTCCTCAGCAACATACCCAGGGGCTCACAGAGTACCTCACACCAGTGGTTACTCAATAAATACTTAACATGCTAAAATACTGTTAAATTTATTTCCAGAAAACCAAAAACATAAGTCACATCGAATTGTATCTCGCTTTTTGGCCTCTATGTTCACTGTTTACCTCTAAAGCCAATGATCAAACATTGAAAACTTTAGTAAAATTCTAGGAACTTCCCTGGTGGCACAGTGGTTTAGACTCCATGCTCCCAATGCAGGGGGCCCGAGTTTGGTCCCTGGTCAGAGAACTAGATCCCACATGCATGCTGCAACCGTGAGCCACAACTGAGGAGCCCATGAGCCACAACTAAGGAGCCCGCCTGCCGCAACTAAGGAGCCCGCCTGACGCAACTAAGACCCAGCACAATCAAATAAATATTTTTTAAATGTTTAAAAAAACAGAAAACTTTATAAGATTCTAGTGCAACACTTATTTGTAGTTAATTTGATTAAATTCATCGATTGCTTGGTCAGGATTAAAATTGGGTGTGACTGTATGTTATTGGATACATTTGCTGGATTTATACATGATACTTTTTGTTTGTTTGGGGGTATAAAGAAAAATAATTTCTAAAATCATCTGAAATGCTCATTTCCAAAAAGTTGCCAGTAGGCCAAAGGGCCTCTATCACTCTCATTTTTAAAATTAACCAGTGAATACTGTTTAGGATACAAATGAAGCGTTAAGAAATCTCTCTCATAAGTCCAGTATCAGTAGTTTTGGTGATATACTTGTAATTAAGCAAAAATATTATTTACACTTACGTTGCTTCTAAAAAATAAATGTGGATAGTGTTGTGAAAGCTATTTGCATACCCATTACCAGAAAATACTGATTGCCATACTACACCAGAATTTTTTCTGAGTTTGAAAGAATATAGTTATACCTTTATTTACAGCGCATGTAAAATATGTTCTTGAAAGTATGTGAATTACTAACATAGAAAACTATGAAAAAACAGTGTTTAAAATAAAGGTATTACTTATCTAAGTTAAAATGAAACATAAAACTTCTCATTTATCGCTAAAAATGGGGTATCTGTGGCAGTTAGATAACTTTATCATATATATTAAATGACAATAATTGCACCAATATCAACTGTCCTGAATAAAAAGTCCATTTTGTCTTGTAGCTTTTTAGATAAATAATTCAAAGATAATACAAACTCTAGTAGCTTTCGAGATCATTAACAATAAATCGCGCAATTCTCTATAACTCTAATAAGGAGCAATTTGCAAAAGTTTTCATATGTTCTAAAATGGCTACAATATCCAGAAATAATAATGATAAATTTTAATTTATCATTATTATTTCCTTTTAAAAATTTGTATTTCCTAAATCTTCATGACCTATAAAATTTTAACAAACATTCTCATATGTAGGTACACAATCAGTTAAATTAAATTGTATTCAAAGGTCAATTTACACCAACTAACTTCTAAAACTTTCATTCTCTCTATGTGTGAAAAATAACCATGAAGAAAAAAAATTTAGGTAAAATATTATCATTATTTTATCAGTTGTGTGAAAGAGAAAGCAATTAAATAAAGTCTGTAAGCTTCTGAGGAAACGGTTCACTCCATCAATATGAGAAAAGGTAAGGAAATAAGTAACAGCATAAACCCTTGAACCACACTTGCCTAGTTTCCAATTCCAGCTCCACAACTGACTAGCTGTGTGACTTTACACTGGTTACTTAATCTCTCTGTACCTCCGTTTCCTGTAAAATAGGTGATGAAAATAGAGCTGATGTAAAGATTAAATATATTCATCTATGCAGAGTATTTAGAACAGTACCTGGCACATGTTTCCTGTTATCATCACTTATTTTCTTCTATATCTCAGGCATTGGGCTAAATGCTAGAAATAAATTGCAAGCAACTGCTACTCTCCTGAAGTTCTTAACAGGCATACTAATGGGTACTTTGACAGTCTTCTTGTAGTGCTGTGCTGTTCTAGGCAGATGGCATGTTACTGAGTAGGGCACATGACACGCTGCTCCTTTGGTTGGTGGTAGTTCCATGTTTAATTTCTAGAAACAATGGTCATATCACCTTCATGGGAATTGGGGTCTAAAAGCCCCAATATCAAAGAAACTGAGTTGCATGATCACTCAGGCTAATTACATTATATATTTGGCTATAAACTAGCCTCAAGTGGCTAGTTTGCAATTAAGTGCCGGTATTAAATAAGGGCTCTGAAAATTGTGCTCTTTTATACACACACACACACACACACACACACACACACTACAGTCTACATCTACTATTTATTCCTACCATATACTATTTCTACTGCAAAGACATATTTCTAATGCTGCATGGAAACAACCACAATGCTATTATTCCACTTAAAAAGTGTCACCACTAGGTAAAGCAAGTAAACAATTTTGTAGTTTGGTGAATACATATATAAAACATGCATTAATGAGTCCTGCTTTGAAGCTTGAATAGGAAATTGTGGAGATGTAGACTCATTCATAAAGAAAGAATTACCTGAAGAACAAATAAGTACATTTTTCCTGCATGTGTTCTTAAGTAAGAATTTGGATAATATTTTTAGTTGCAATGCAAACTTTAAGTATATGACAAGCAGTAAGCTAAAACAAATGTAAAAAACTGACTTTAGCGGTGACTCTCAAGTCCTAATGTAATTCATCTATGAAGATCTGCACTGGTATCTGCTTCCTTGAATCCTTTTTATTTCAATATAATGACCTCTTTTAAGCACATTGTACTATGTTACAAAGAAGGCATCCTATGGGAGAAGACCATAAAAATAGATCATATTCCTGTGTAATAATTACTTGTGGTTTCTGAAAGGAACTGACATGAATGTGCACTTCTCAAATAATGCAAATCTCCTGGAGGCAATGCAATCTGGCCATGTACAAGATAGTGGCCTATATGTAGATATTTCCATAGGTTAGCAATGAAAATCGTACTAAAATTGCAAAAGGTTAAGAAAGATCCTTTATTTTCTCTTTTCTAATCTAAAATGCAGTGAAGATTCTCTTCTGCAATGGCAGCATTTAATCATTTAATATATTCAACAATCATACTTGCAGGATTAGACTTAAGTGTAATATTTGTTTAAATCACAGTTCCTGATGCTACTTTCACATTATATTCTGTTCATGTCATTGGAAGGAAAATGAAATCAATCTGTACATAGGAGTACGTAATAAATCTACAATATGGATTTAAACATATTAATAATTTTTACTTTATCATTATTTTTGAAAGAAAAGGAGCCATAAACTCAAAAGCATTAGTGTATAACAAAAAATGTATATTTACCTTAAAACAATAATTGTCCTCCCAAATGTATTTTTCAACGAAAAATTCAGTATGTCCAGTTCAGTATGTCCAAATGAAAAGTATCTAGTTTACATTATATTTCATAAGTTACAGATATATCATAGATATTTTCCTACTAGTTAAGTGTAATATTTAACAAAATTCAGTTTATAATTGATGGTTTTTGTTTTTAGGTTAATAAACTTATTCTTTAGTATTTAATTCATATTGCATTTTAAATGTATTCCATTAAGATACAGTATCTGCATTTACTAAAATGTTGTACATCGTCCAAAGAAAATTTGCTTCTTTGGTATACTGTATTTTGTTCCTCATCAAAATAACCGGGGAGGAGAGACAATGAAGCACAAAAGCAAATATCACCTCTTAAATTTTGATATAAAGTAAAAAATGACTGAATTACCCTTAGAAGTAAATTATAATTATATTTAAAAATAGAATAAACTATCATTTAAAAATATTCAACGTAAGTACAAAATTGAGGATTTTCACAGTGTAATGAATCTTCAACTCCAAAATTCTTTTTGAAAACTACAAAAACCAAACCTAAGCAATACTTATTATATATAAATTTCAAAAAGTCAAGGCAAAGGGGATTTAAGTGTCTTTTTATTGTTAAAAAGTGCAAGATAAAGAAAAGCTATTTAAATTATAGGTTTATATCCGGATTTTTTTGTCTCCTTGTTTATTGTTACATTTAAATCTTAATTTAGGAAATCTTAGCCTCATTTTGAATTATTTTTCAGAGTTTGTGTTATAAATACTCAATTATTCACTTTAACAAAATAAAACTTCTCAACTCAAAGCCCCAAGAAACAGATAATTCTTAAAGGGGATTATATTAAAACAAACAAAAGGTACTCTTCCGAAAAACTAATATTTGATAAAAAGAAAAGGAAATTTCTAACTACTTGTGTCTTTCAAAATCAATAAAATGACTCAGCATACATCTCAGAATTACTCCATAAATACTCAATTCTCCCCTCTCTGAAATAATTACCTAAAAGAGATGTCGACTGAGATTTGACATATTAAAACCATACTTTAGTCATTGATCAAGAATTCAGTTTATATCTGGAAATCCAAGATGCAAACCCAGAGTTAAAATAAGAAGCCTAAGAACACTTCACAGAATATTTGTTTGATTTTTTTTAAATGTGAAAGAAAAATTAAACTGACAAAATTAATTGTTCATTAAATAGTTTACTAATGTTTTTCAAATATACAAATTTCCAAATATGATTAGAACTCACATTTTAACCTTTCATCTTTACTAACAGCCTTTTAAATTAAAAATATATTTTTAAAGCAAATTTGTTACTATATTAGTTACTTAAGACCTGCAAATAAACTCAAAAACTGTATTTCAAAAATGCTTCTTTCACACTTTGACAGAAGGGAGTTTGTGATTTTGAAAACCACCATTAGGAAACTGGCATGCTATACTTCCAGGAAATTTTAGCAATTAACTGTGCCAACAGCTTCCTACAGCTTCGTTTGTGAAAAGCTTCATTTTGAGAGACTGGGAGCGTGAAATTTAGGATGGTGGTCAAATTACTGTAAAACTCAGGATTCCACTTAAGATTTGTTAAATTAAGCTCTTATTGGTTTTTGTTTTATTTTTAGTACCAATTTCACAAAGAAGCTTCACGTGACCAAAATAAGTGAATCTTCTACACAGCTTGGAGAGAATAAAACTGTGATTGATGGCTTGAAAACCACTTTAAAAATTCTGCAGTAATATGGAGCATAATTTCTCAAAACTGTTGACACAATTTTTGAAAATATATTGAAATACTTCCTGTTACTATAAATCATATTCAAAGAAGAGTGCAATATAGATTCCATTAAACAAATCACTATTCCTTTCCTTTTATCTTCTCTCTTTATTTTCTACATGTGCAGGCAAAACTTCAGGGGAAAAGACTTTTTATAATTCCATCTACTTATTTATCTTTCAAGAATAGCAATATCATCATAAAACAGTCCCTCATGTATTGGAAATCCTAAATCAATATGTTGATATTTTCATCAGAAGAAAATGACACCCCATTTAGAGATCAAAAACGTCTACTTCTAATTTTGAAGTTCTACAGCATTCTCCATAGGATGAAAAATGACAAAAAGCAATTTATCAGTAGACACATAAAGTAAACCTATTTCTTTCAAGCATAAACTTCTGTTTATTTGTAAAGAATGAGAGTACTGTAAAAATAATATTTTCAACATCACAAATGAGGATTATTACCTCAATTTCTAAGGAAATGCCTCCCTCAATGCTTTCTTCAAACATTCAAATCCCAGCTTAATAAAAACAAATGGCATTCCTCATTTCTTCCAAATTGCACATTCAATATCGTAAGCTTTGCTTTTTCAACAAGACACTAACACTCTCAAATTCAGTAATTAAGAATTCATAAGCCTGAGTTTAGGCTGTAGTGTTCTGGGGATGATGGGCTGACTATGATAAACGTATTTGTAACTTTCAAACTAATGAATTTAGATACATAAAATAAAATAAATAAGAAGGTAAGTTAAAATAATATAAAAGCATAGGTTGACTAATCCCTAAAAGTGGTCTTTGGCATTTCATGACAGGACTAAATAAATCATAAATGTGTGTAGTATCACTGGAGAACTTTAACATTTCTATCACTCAGTAATTCTATCCACTTCTGAATTAGAAAAGCCACAACAGTCAAAATTACAGAGACTTTTGGCTTTTCAAGCTAAATGAGTACATTTTCGTGTCTAACAAGAAACTAAACTGAACACTTACTGTATTAAGTTACTGAAAAATATGGATAAGTATTGGGATCCAAATTATTTCACTTACTGAACCTTTTACTTTCTAGCTCCAATTTCCAATAAAAGTGGAAATCATCTTATAAGACAAACATTCCTTCGAGTAAAATATGCTAGTAAATAAAATGTGCAAAGAAAAATCTATCTAATAAAATTTAATCAACAACCATGAGCCATAAAGTTCTCAATTCCTAGAATAAACCCCAATGTTAATGAAACAAGAGCATTTTAAATCATGTTTCTAAAACTCTGCATGATTAAATGTTTTGTCTAGATTCACAACTAATTTATTACTAGTAACAAAAAAGGGATGATTTTAAATTACAATCTATGAAGATATGCAGGTAAATGTTATTCAGGTTTGTGTACTTCCTTTCTGGTTGAAAAGCAGACATCCAGATAATTTTTTAGGGTTGACAGTCTAGAACAGTGGTACAAAAGCTAAAAAAAAAGGCTGAAATGATGTTTATTAACATCAATTTTTTTACTGCCCTCTAGTGGCAAAGAGTCACATCACTGTATGAAGATGAAAAGACACATGATGGGGGCAATTCTGAAAGATAGAACTAAAATTTTACACTGTACGTCATACTTTTTCCAGGAAATTAAATTACTAAACAAAAGAAAACTCTGTATGTGATGTGAAAGTCAAATTTTATTTGCTAAAAAAATGATAAGAATTACATGAGGAGCAGGAATAGGACAGCATCATACATCAACCATTAAAGTCAGCGTTTAAAGGGCACTAAAATAGCTGGTCAGAAAATTAAAACTTCAGTAAATTTTTTCTACATGACATTATAGAGAATATTTGGCTAATTCCTTAATTTTACTGACTGGTTACTTTTAGATAGAGGCAAGCTGACAAAGTTATTTTTAATGTTCTCTAAAATGGCAAATTTTCAACAAATAAAAATGTAAAGCTACTTAAACTCCACAGAATGAAGTAAACTAAATTAATATTCAGATCTGCTCACGAAAGACATTTTACAAAAGGAAATTTTTAGAAACAGCTGTTACCATGCATAAAATTTTTAATTGGTATATCAAAGTATATGTAATGTCAAAGTATTATAAATTAATTTTTGTTCCTTTTTTTTTACCGAATTAGACCTTTCCAAGTATTTTCCAGAGCATATCCATAATTTTATTCATTATTTTTGCTTTTTTTCAATATTCATCTCCCTTACCAGAAATAATAACTTCAGAAGGGCATAAAACACTTTACTTATGATTATTAAAAATAGGTATTGAAAAATAAAGTAGTAAACTCTGATCTTTTGTACTTCACATATAAAATTTATTAAATAGTTTTGCTGTATCAGAAAAAGTGTCACCTTGAAAATGTATGCAGTTTATTCATATAACGTCTTAGAATGGAAAATCATAGAATGCAATGGAGAAATTACTCAATAAAGGGGAAAAAACATTACAAACCTTGACAAAAAGCTATGGTAGGAGGGATAAGAGGTAGGCAGGAAAGGCCCTATGCAGATCCCTTCTTTTAGGAACTCTGTGACCATAGGAAATAAATTGTGGGCTTGGTTATTTTTGTTCGTTTTCCACAGTGTAAACAGTGCCTGCAAACGGCTACCAGACTCTTCTTTCTAGGGATCTCGATAAACACTGAAGACTCACTATGTCATAAGGCAGAAGGAAACACCTTCTTTCTGGGCCCAAACACGTAAACAGTCAGCTAGGCTGTTCGCTAGAGGCTCCTTCTACACACAAGGCGGCCCAGTCCTTACACAGCGATTTAGTCATTTCAGAGGGTCAACAGTACTTAAAGGTTTTCATCAAATGGAAGATTTTGTAAAGGATATTAACTATATGGCACAATCCTCGAAATGGGCATTGGAAATAAAAGGTATCTCACAGAAATATTTCAGTCTCATCTCTGTTTTGCAACTGTCTTCTGGTGCAGAGAACCTTCTGGACATTTAACACAGAATCAACCCAAGTGAGTTTGGATACATGGCCAGAGATGCAACAAGACTGTTTTCAAAAAATCAGATCATTTTCTGGTTGTGAGTTTTCTAAGAAGTTTGCCAGAACTAAGAGATTAAGACAACACAGCTCTACGGCAACTGAGTTATTTACAATTTGTCTTTGAGAAGAAACGTCAGAAATCCGTCGTCAATCAAATCCAGACAGCAAAGAAAGACTAATGAAAGGAAATGAAATTAAGAATGAGTAGCTGAAAGAGCAAAGACACATTAAGGACAATTCTGCTCTCTCTTTACACAAATTTTGGCAAAATAATTTAACTTCAACCCTAAGTTCACTTTCTAAGATGCAGTCTCTATCAAATTTAAAAGAATTTCAGAGTAATGAAGAAAAATGAGTGCTCAAACTATCACGTAGGTGGTTTAATTGGCCTAAGAGACTTTCAGTGTGCCTCAGAATCAGAAACATAAACAAAATAATATACGTAATAAATTTTGCTAATATATTTTTCCTAAATCTTACACTAACTAAACGCGTGAACTCATAAACGTGATATTTGAAGAAATGTGGCTTTAGAAAGAGTATCTATCTGAAACAGCTTAAACTTTAAGAAGTAGACGTCAGCAACCTTTCTGAAGGTTCAAGCAAGTGGCAGGAGCAGCGTCACTAACGCCTGGGAGGCAGTGGCATAGCTGGTATTCTTCAGCTTCTCCTTTCAATACATTCTTGTAACATTTAAAGCATCTGATCTTCAAGTGCACATACTCCATCCTGGGAAGTGTTCAGCTTCACTGTCAGACCTAAAAGTTCACTTCTGCAGTTGTGATAGAGGGATTTTTTAAAAGCAAGAGTAAACTTGGAGTATTAAATCAGCACAATGAAAACTTAAGAAATTAAATAGACATATACACACACACACACACATAGACGTGGGTGTATGTAGTTTCTAAACCCTGAGAGAATACAAGGGGCTGCTAAAATTTTATGCTCTTCATACCACTCTTCACCTTAAAAATCAACATTTTTTAACTTAAAAAAATTTAACCTTAAAAACATACTCCTCCAGCATCAAAGAAACTGGCAAGCCAGTCTTAAAAACTTTTATTTCTTCACCATTTTGTTTTCTCCTCACCAAGCCCAAATAAACTTAAAATCATACACGTGAACCACTGCCACATCATCTATTTTGTTTTTACTCATAGGAAACTGAAAAAAAGAAATAAACCTGTTTTCTAAATCTGAAAATAGGGGGAAAGTAAAGGTTTGATAGAGACTAAAATGGCTTCAGATAAAAGTATTCATTTTAAACACCCACTAAAAATGTCTGAGGAGTTTCAGCTATTAGATGAGACTTCACTTAATCAAGTGTAGGTCACTTTGAAATGAGTCAAGAAATACCACCAGGGACTTATTTTGGAATGGTAAATGCCATTTTTAGAAAGCAAAGAGGTTATACTTAGGGCTTCCCCACAAGATCTATTCTAAGTAACTTAAACAAAAGAGAACCGTGCCATGAATTCCACTTAAGCTGGAATGTATTCAAATGTACAAGAGACAGGAACACAGAGCTCAAATTTTGAATAGGAGAGTAGGTACCAATCTTGAATCCTCTTTTGGAATCCAATTATCATAGTCACTTGAGAGATAATGAATTATTATTTATCCAGTAAAAATGGAGATGGACACAGCTGAGTGACTGTTCAATAGAGACAGATATTAAAACCATCTGGGACTATAGAAAGGTAAAACATCTGATGAATTAGTGAAGATGAGATCCCTGAGTGTGGGCTTGCTACCACCTGTCATTTACACAAGTTAAATTTATGAATAGAATAAAGAAGTATGTGGAAGAGAGGTCAGGGTTTCTAATGGTATAAGCCACTACAGTATCAACCTCTTAAGCACTGCAAAATACTTCTAAGTTTCCTCTGGTACTTTGGCATTTCAATCTAATGTTAAACATATCCTCTGTCATAAATATGATTTGTTCTCTAACACTTCTGTTGAGTAATTTCACTGAATATTTAAACTTTCATAAAACTAGAGCAAAACAGGACCAGTTTTAAATAAGTAATATACAAAAATAGTAGACAAACCCATTCTCAATCCCATGGGCGAGGATTCTGTAGTCTCACAATTTGAAAATCATGGATACATTTTTAAAAGAATATAATTTTTAAATTAACTTTTGAATAAAATGGTAACGTAAGCATAGGCATCTAACAGTCTCTTCCTCTTCTTCCTTTCCTAGTAAGAACTTAAATGAATGAAGAACATAAAACCAGGAGATAACCCAGCACTTAAATGAACCCATCACATTACAAAGGCAGTGTAGGAATTTCAGCTGACTCCACTATAATTGTGACCAATAGTTGTAAACATAGATAAATTAGTAACTACTATTACTGGAAGCAAAGAAGATATAGTGTTAACAGGCTAATTAAAACACACACACACACACACACACACAGGAGTTTTTGTTTGTTTTCAATTTACCTAAAGGCTCCTGGGACATAATTAGAGAACTTGTGGGTACAAACCTTAATAGAGTACTAGAAGGGGAAACTACTAGAATTAATATATCAAGTTGGAGTGTTCATTCTTAAATCAACATAACTAAAAAAGCTGATCATAAAAAAGGGATGTTTATTTTGATTATCAGGAAAATTTCCATGTAGGTGTAGACAGAGAACGCAGTTCTGGTCAATGATAATGTACACTTGAAAAGAGGGATGTTACATGTCAGCTTCAATAAAAGTATGATGGAAGAATTTCAGGTCTTTTGAGTCATGATTAGGATTTTGTATCCAAACCAAGTCAGGCGGTCGACAGCAGAGCACAGACTGGCATCCACATCTCCGACACCCAGAGCAGTTAAGTAGGTCTTGTCCTTATGCTATGTGCGTGGCCCCGGGTAAAGAAGAAACCTGACCACTGCCAAATACACTGCGGATCCTAATTCTATAGGAAAACAAGTTAACAAAGTAACTCCTGTTGTTGAAACAAGTATGAGAAACTAGGTATTTAATAAATAGATGACCATGAAACATTTGTGTGCCTTGTATTTTCTGCCTCTGAGCTTAAAACATTTTTAAACCAGCAAGCATTTTTATAAATTGAATGATTATGAATAGCATTACGAATTTACGTTTTGTAGGTGAGATCATCACCGATTCCTCCTCCTCCAGAGGAAGTAAACTGGGAACAGAGGAGACGAAAGAGCACCCAACCCAAATTCTCCCGGGCCAGTCATTTTTGGAATATTCTACATGGAAAAATGTTCTGTGATAAGATTCAGATATACTTTCATATAATAAAATATACTTGCTTTGGAAGATCTGGCAGATATCTGTTTAAAAAGCATATTTTTAATTAAAATCAATTCTAATCGTGAATGGTACGTAAACAAGAAAAGAAGGAAAACGTTTGTAATTTAAAATACATCTCCACCTCACCCCCCAAAAAATAAATAAATAAAAAACAAAATACATCTCCCTCCTCCAACCAGCCCCTGGACTGAAGTTGCGTGCAAGTCACACCTGGGAAAACACGCACTTCAGAAGGGTGGCGGAGGAGATGCCTGATTTCTTCATGTAGCAAAAATATCCCACCAGTTGAAGAGAAGGCTGACTGATCATCCAAAAATATAAGTGGATATATTCTCTTACGTCTGAATGAGGAATCTGAGTAGATGACCCCCATCTATAAACACTGCAAAATATCTGACTGGTAGAAAGTCCCAGATTCAGAATCCCTTTCCTTTCTCCATCCCCAAACCCCAAAAAGGGACAGACCATCCTAACATTCTGATTATAAGACTGGATATTTACAAGGTGAACGTTCATGGAGATGGGTTTAAACTATACTCGTATTATTATATTCCACGTAGGAACTCTCCTCCTGCAGGGGTGATCCAAAGCAGAACGAAAAGCCAGGTGACAGCTTGAGCACTGAGGCTTTTCCCCTGTCTGCAGCCTCCCTGCACTACCCAGAAAGGGCCTTTCCCATGTCTAATTAACCAATAGCTGCTCTCAGGAAAGGATCTCATCCATCACTCCTTGGGAATATAATACTTTAGACTTCAGTGTATCATTTATTGTCTTGAAAGATGAAGACAAACCTCTGAAAATTCCTGACCTAGATACCTATTCATTCTCACAGAGCAATATTTCACATGTTGATTAAAACACAGTTGATTTTTAAAAATTATTTTCTGGTATATATGGATATTTCAATTTTGCAACTTAAATTGAAAGCCAAGGGTAATTTTTTGGAATAAATTACAAATAAGCTTTGTTGATAATCGTAAAGTTCATTTATCAAACTGCTTCTTTTTTTCATTAAAAAATAGTTTATAAGTTTAAAACTTACAGGGAAATTGAGAGCCAACAGACCACACCCACATAAAGTTTATCAAAATTAATGACTACAGCATACTCTATGACACTCAGTTTACAAGTAGAAAGGTTATAACTATATTCTCCGAGTGCTATACCTGTAGTATGGCAGTCTCAATCATTTTTTGTTTCTTTCTAGTTTTTAAAATTCTGAAAATAACAAAAAGAAGTATAAAAACTAAATTTTGATCTCCCCTCTGACTTAATAGCAAACATTCAAAATTCCATGGCTCTCTCACTGGAAGTTCCCATAAGACTTAGGAGAAAAGAAGCATAAATCAGTTTTGGCAGATAAAATACCTTCAAAAGAATAGGAGTATGAAGGTATGAACACTCAATTCTAACTTATCTAAACCCACTAAGGAATGGGAAAGCAAAACGCTGAGAACAGCAAAGACCACTTTTTTTACCTCCTTTTTCTACGCTACTTCCTTTTCCTCTATAGTGGGTTGAATAGTGTCTCCAAAATTCATGTCCACCCAGAACCTCAGAATGCGACCTTATTTGGAAATCAGGTCTTTGCAGATGTAATTAGTTAATATGAGGTCATACCGGATTAGGGTGGGCCTAAATCCAATGACTGATGTCCCTTTATAAGATGAATAAATAATATGAGGAGAGGATATTCAGAGACACAGAGGGAAGACCGCTAAGTGAAGATGAGATGAGAGTGATGTGGGTACCAGCCCAAGAATGCCTGGGCCACCAGAAGCCGGAAGAGGCAAGGTCTCACTCTTCCCCAGAGCCTACAGAGGATGCAAGGCCCGGCCAATGCCTTGACTTAGGACTTCTAGCCTCCAAAATTGTGAGACAATAAATTCTGTTGTTTTCAGCCACTCACTTTGTAATAATTGTCATAGTAGCCCTAGGAAACGAGTACATCTTCAAGTGCCTAAAAACCCAGCCAATGAAGAACTGCATCTTTCTTGGGCTAGGACAGTGCTTTGTTTTGATCTATTCTTTGGTGATTTACATTAAAATATGAACTAAGCCATCAGCCTAGCAGCCTAAAACTACTACTCAAAATGGTATTATATTTTGGATTCAACCTTCAGTAATGATTTAGTTTTGTCTCTGTTTAGTAAAGTTTAATACAGAAATGAGAGGTGGACTTAACTTTGGCCCCTAATATGAGAAATAGAAAACTTAAAAATAAAAAAAATTATTTTTACAACGAACAGGTCAATATTTATTAAATGTTAGTGTTACAAAGGACTACTAAGTTTTACTTTCTTTCCAACCTGTATACTTATTCGTGAGCTTCTTCTATTAATAAATCACTGATGTAAACCCAGAGTAGGTACTCAATACATATTCATTAAATTAAACTGAATACTCTAGCAGTGTATTATTACTACTAAATAGCTGGAAGAGTAATGTCCAGTTCTCTAAAATTTCAGCAAATATATTTGGCCCCAAAACATTTTAGTGTCTTCTTTTAGAAATTTGTATAAAACCACTGCAAACATTTACTTCACTCTGCTCAAGCTCTTTCCTTAAGACTTAATTATTAGAAAATAACTTTAATGGGTTATGCAGATCACTTTACTCAACTCTGCTAAGAATTATGAATCAATACTCCCTTCCCCTGCCCCATCCTCCAAAAAACCTCAGTGACATTATCTCAGAAATTCTGTCTCTAAAATATGTCAAAGGACTTTCAAAGATTAAAACTTAATTCAGGGAGTAAGCATCAAAAGAATAAACACATCTAGGCAGGCAGTATTGAGCAATGAGAGCAGAAGCATATTCAGAAAGATTCTAATTCAACAAACAAAAATACAAATATAGGGCTTCCCTGGTGGCGCAGTGGTTGGGAGTCCGCCTGCCGATGCAGTGGACACGGGTTCGTGCCCTGGTCTGGGAGGATCCCACATGCCGCGGAGCGGCTGGGCCCGTGAGCCATGGCCACTGAGCCTGCCTGTTCGGAGCCTGTGCTCCGCAACGGGTGAGGCCACAACAGTGAGAGGCCCGCGTACCACAAAAAAAGGAAAAAACAAAAATTAATCTAATTGGCATACAAAATAACATTACATGGTTACAAGGTAATAAAGTTATAAGGTAAAAATGAGTACTATACAGACTATGGTTCTTTCACAAAATCTATCTGAAAGCACATATTTCTCTAAAATTATCTTTCTGTAGCATAAAAAGCCTGAGTGTTTTTATTGTGGAATTTTTTCAACTTTAAAAATTCTAAATTCATACCTTGCAGAACTCCATATTACTGGCATATTCAGCATGAGCCTGGCTCATACTTCCGTAGTTTTAATTCATTTTGAAGTAAATTGTGAAATTCTCTCTAAAAAGTTTTAAATCTGGAAAGTTATATAATATCAGGATGTCTTTGAATCGTATGTGAACATTTCATATTTTGGAGAAACTCACATTTCATGAGTACAGTATTTCTACCTTTTATCCTGTCAACTGTGAGGGAAAGATCTCTACATCTAATAATGATTCACTGGCAATTACAAATGTTTATAAAAGTGTGGCAATTTCTTGGTCTATTTAAAAACATTGATTCTTTAACATTTTATTAATCATAGTAAGAGCCTCTATTACACTTAATGAATAACACTTTTTTCAGGGAAAGACATTGTAACAAAATACTTACACAAGTAAGAGATACTTGGACTAAACTACTCCACTAATTGCACTGTTCTACTAAAATAAAGCAATATGTTGACAACAGAGAAAATAACTGAGTAATATTACTGAGTAAAAGTCAGACAATGATAGTGGGTCATCTCACAGTTTTTGCAATGGTTTCATACAATACTTCTCTTTTTGTGGCATCTTATTTCAAGGTGGTCTCACAGAATCAGAATATCTCTGAATTTTTTCCTTTTGCTTTTAAGTTGCAAAATGATAACCTAGTTAGTTAAATTCACAAGACTATTGCTTTAAGTGGAGAGCTGGAAAACCCTTAAAAATTTCATTTCACTACTTGTTTCAACTATTACAAAAATATCAAGTAAATTTTAAGTGGTCCTTTTCCAACCTGACAAAAATAATTTCAACTGTATGTGTGTAACTTCTCAACAACTTGAACTAAAGGACACATTTGAAGGTTGGGTAGTCAGTCAACAAGCTTCCATGCTCAGAGAAAGTGTTTTGAGTATATGTGTTCCGGGAGGGGAGGGCTGCTGAAAAATAAAACAAGCAAACAAACAAAACCCTAAACAGAAGATACAGTCTCTGACCTTGAGTTTGTCATCCAAAAAAAAAAAAAAACAAGCAGTAGAATAAATAATTTAACCAATTACATCTGGGTATGAAAGCAACCTACTAAGAGCTCCATGGAGGCTGTAATGAGTATGTAAGATATGAGATATTTTGCAATCATTTGCTGGAAGAAATGAGTTGAGAAGTTAAGATAAGAGTTGACACGGAAGAAAGAAGAAGGTATGTTAGAAGAAATGACCTGAATGACAGCTTCACACCGCATAGTCAAAAGAGCACCAATATGCAGTCCTGAGTCTGTCACGATTAGCTGTGTAAATTCGAAAAAGTCACTTAATCTTTTTGGGTCTTGGTGTTCTCATTCATTCAATTCAACAAGTATTCCCTGAGCACCACCAAGTGCCAGGCAGTGTTCCGGGCTCTGAGCATACCAAATGTAACAGAGGCTCCTGCCTTTGTGAAGCTCACATTGATAAAATGTAAAATTTCAGAGGAAGTCATGCATTGAAAACAACAGTAGGAAAAGTTCATTGTTGGTTTCTCTCTTTCTACTATCTCCCTTTTATAATTCATCCACCAGAGAGATCCTCCCCCAAACAGATTCTGTTATGTCACTGTGTTCTATGCCAAATACCCAATGGATCCCAAATGAACATCAAAATAAACCTTTCCTCTGAGATTCAAGTCCTCCATGTCCTGGCTTCAACCAACTTCTCTAGCCTCACCTTCCAAATCTCTCTTTCACGAACTTCATGATCCAAGGAGGTTATTTGATTTTTTTCTCCAATATACCTCACACATTCCACTCTTACAGCTCTGCTCACACCTCCCTCTGCCTGGAAGCCCTGCTCTCCACAACCTTACTCCTCCTGCCTTCAGGCTCAAATATTTTCTTGATATGACACTACGATTTCCTGAGTAGGAGAGAGAAAATCGAGGAGATCCCCAAGAAAGATGATTCGCTTTTCCGGTATTGAAGAGGAAAGTTAAAGTCAGGGAAGCTAGTGAGAAGGATATTAACAAAAAAGACTGTGGTTGCATTGTAACAGGCAGATCCAAAAAACATCTGGTTTGTGGAATCAGCACTTTATGTGACTACTGACTGAGTGTACACATAAATGGAAAGAAATAAGTCTAAATGGACTCCGAATTATATGATTTACGAATAGGATGGTGAAAAGCATACCAGGTGGTACACAATAGGTTTTCAATAAATGCTGAGTAGGCCTTCCCTGGTGGTGCAGTAGTTAAAAATCCGCCTGCTAATGCAGCAGACATGGGTTCAAGCCCTGGTCCGGGAAGATCCCACATGCTGCGGAGCAACTAAACCAGTGCGCCACAACTACTGAGCCTGCGCTCTAGAGCCCGCGAGCCACAACTACTGAGCCCGTGTGCCACAACTACTACAGCCCATCATTTTAAAAAGAAACCAGGTTAACACTAATTAATAATTTAACAGAAATATACAGAATGGGTCTTTCCTTATATGTAAGTGGAGTTGAGGTTGTGTGATAAATAGCATGTATAGAACAGTATCACAAAAGGTTGTTAATTTCAGATCTCATGCTTTATTTTAAACAAATAAAATGGAACAGAAATAGCTACACCCCTGGACCACTCCTCCCATCTCTGTCCTTCTCTTCCCTCCCTCCATCCAGTCCTTTCACAACCACCAGTGTGCAGTGGGTATGTGTGCTTCTCAGGCGCTGAACTGCAGTGCTCTACCGTGGGTTTCAGCTTGCCGCCTCGAACAGTTTAGCCTACGGTAAAAGCAGGCTGATTTTCGTCGCTGACATGTATTTTCACAGTGTGAGCCAGACTCTCAGATGCTAGCTTTTCATTAGCTTATGATCGACCAAGTTGTCAAAAAATAAGTGTAACACAGAATTCTCCTAAAGGAACAGTCTAACATATACAGAATTTTATTCTTGGGGAACTTAAGAAATAGAGAAAAAATTCAATATTGGTCTCAAATTTACCTTTATTCAATAGTAAGGTCCTCTGCCCTAGGGTCCTGATGGGGATCTATCATTTTATTAGAGCCTAGAACTAGTTATCTCTGTTTCACAGTGCTTCCATTCCACACTGCAGAGATTAATAACAATCGGCCTCCTTCCAATGAGGTATCTCATTAAAGTACACCCCAGGCATTTAGAGGTAGATATCTTGTTAGTGCTAATTGAGATATTCCCAGAAATAGGGGCTGGAGATGCTTTTGATAAAATACACACAAGGAGATGTTTTTTAAATGAAAAAAATCCTATCAACTTTCTTTCTCCATAAATATACTTAAAAAATCTTTAATATTTAACTCTACCCATGTTCTGCATGGAAAGATTTGTACGTTTAAAATTCTAATGCCCAGCTCTTGAGAAACTGAGGTACTACTTGAATAAATATATTTTACTAATAAGCATTTCAATAAACCAGGTGTTTATACTGATATCTGAGCATGAAAGTAAATAATTTTTTTTAATTTATGAAAGACCTGGCACCGTGAGTCCCTATTCCTAACTGGAAGCATAAACGTAAAGATTGAGCTTAGCTTTCTGTATGAAATGTAATATGCATGAAATTTAAATATACTTTAAAGAAATCAAACATATTATCACACACCTACAGCCCTTAGTGGTTTAAAAAAGTCTAAGAATGTTTAAGATAAACAATTATACATTAGAAACAACTATAAAGTTTTAGTTTCTAAATTTCTAAATTTAATTGTTCTGCCCATTAAGGGTTCAGTCGTTAATCTTGACACGTGAAAGGGGCTATAATACAATGCCACGCAACTCTTAAAAAAAAAAAAATACTAGAATTCACCCACGTGAAAATAATTGCCCTCTGCAGGCCATCTCAGGGGTTATCACCTTCCTCAGATGATGCAGTCATTTCTCAACATAACACTGATATTTCTCTTTTGAAAAGGCCTCATGCAATGTATTTATCTGTAGTAGATACTCTCTCTCCGAGTAGAGATCTAATACTGTGGAATAGCCGAATGCTGGTTCGTTAGGCCCGTGAAGGAAGGTAAACAACAAACTAGCTGACCTGGTATCTGATCAAAGTGAGACATGCCTATATAACAAGAACCATATAACAAGAACTACCTGTGTCTTGCAAATAAACCCAATTTCAAGAATAGTTTCAAAAAAGTTTTGGTCAAGGTACTATGATGGAACTTGGGAATAGTAATTATCTATTCATCATGAGGGCAACCACCTTCATTTTCCGAATCTCTATTATAGCCAAACACAAACGTAGCCAAAGCATACACGGTCTACCGAACATTACCCATTTCCCTGGAAGCTGGTGAGTAAGGGCACACCTTTTCCAGATTTGCTCTGCAGGGCATGAGCAATCTTATTCCTTAGGCAAGCCGAATTAACAAAAAAGCCAGTATAGAGCCCTAACTTCCCTAACCAAAGACACCCTCACAAAAATGCAAATATATGCATAGAAGCAGGACATACATGTTTATTGTATATTTTATTGTGCATGCTATGTTTTATTACCATCTGCAGTCTGGTTTTTTTTTTTTCCCAAGAATTTTGAATTAACTGAAGAAATCCTACAGGACCTCTACAAGAATCCATACTACCTAAAGCCACTGATCTGGTTTACTTCCCTCCTTTCACAGGTGCAACTCAAAGTCAAGCAACTTCTCCAAGGTCACACCACCAGATAATAGCTTAAATGCTAATTTATTTGACTTCCTAAGCAGACATTCTTAGCATATCAAAACTTGAAAGGAAGGAAGGAAGGAAGGAAGGAAGAGAAAAGAACACCAGATTAGCCTTGGGCACAAAGGAATAAACACAAACATAATTTATCATTTTGCCAGGTTAAATAATTACCATTTTGATGTGTTAATAGCCTTTAATAGTAAAGGCATTAGTCATCAATTAAATAAACAAACCATTAAATAGGGAATAGAAGTGTCGATACAGGCATAATCTACTGATTTTCTAATCAATGATGCTAATCATTGCTGCGTATTAGCCAAGGGGTGGACATTAGCTATATCACGGATGATCATTTATAATCATGGGTCACTAAAAAAAAAAAATCTAAAGAAGATTAAAAACAGAGTAAAATACTAAACACATACTCTCTCCGTAAGTACTTGCTGATAAATTACATGATCTGCCTTGAACGGACATGGAAATATTTGTAACATTCAATGGTGACAATATTTAGGAAAGGTTGTATACTGGCATAATTCTATTCTATAACAGTAAAGAGAACTTACATGTAAAGCAAAGTTAGGACTGAAGTCAGAACAAAACCCAATTTAATATTTAAACTAGAGGAAGAATTCAGTAATGAAGAATGATATAAATTTGAGATTGGCAGCAACCTGCCTTTGCACTTTAGTAGCCGAATAACCTTATGCAAATCACTTAATCTCTTTGGCCTCAATTTTCTCATCTATAAACTAGGGAGTAAGAATATTTTCTTCATAAACCATCTGCTACATATTAGGTGTTTTAAGATGTCATAATAATTTTTCTTAATGCCAAAACTGGACTGGAAGTCAGGGGCTCTGGGGCCCAGTCACTTCTAACGGAGGGATGTGGTGATCTCCACTCTTCCTCGAGGGAGTGCAGGAGCGCGTCCTGGGCACGCGCTCCACAGCTGACTAGCAACGCAGGTAACTCGTCCAGGCCTGTTTCCCCATCTTTAAAATGGAGATTATGAGTATTTAACTCCGGGAGTTAAAATGCTCATTCTGAAGATGAGATAAAAATAATGTCCATATAAAAGGTATAGCACAGAGATTTGGACTAAGTAAATACATAACAAATCAAAGGTTAGCCCTGCTTCTCCACTTATAAAATAGGTAGTCTGGATTAGGTGATCTTGATTTGTAAACAGACGATTACAGTATAATGTGTCAAGTGCCCGTAACAGAAACCTGTCCCAGTTGCCAGCTCTGCCTGGGGCAAAGAGCAAAGGCTCCAAAGAAATGCCCTGCAGGCAGGCTCTCGAAAGACCTGTGAAAGGTAAGAAGGTAAGTGGCACCGACCAAGTAAAAATGCCGAAGCGCGGATGGAAAGGTACAGAGGGGGGATCACGAAGGGCCTGATAAAACACACTTAAGGAATCTGGATTTGATCCGAAAGACATAACGAAGGTTTAATGCAGGGACGGGCCATGCTCGGAATTATGATTCAGAATGACAACTCTGATGATAGTGTGCAGGCTGGATTAAAGGAGGGACAGACAGAAGGCAGGGAAACCAGATGAGAAGGCTCATGAAAAAGTCTACACATGAGAGGAAAAGAGCCTGAACTAAGGTCCTTACTGTGAGAGCAGAATAGGGGGAGGTGGGGCGGGATAATTCATTTTAAACATTTTTCAATTCAGTACGTCTGTTTTTAAAATAAAAAGTCCTTATAGACATAAATCCTTTGCGATCAAGAAAATCTGACTTGCCTGACGGTACTATTTCTGGTGATTTTGAGTTCCTCAGATTTTAGTGTTACATAATTCATTGCGTGATGATAGGGTCTGAAATGATATTCGAGGAATTTTGATAATGGGCCAAGTTTTTTCTTCCTTATGAAAAGATGTGTACTTAGTTCTGATTAATTGTAATAAAAAGAATTCAGCAAAAAGTAAAGCGTAAGTGCCGATCATTGATGTTTGACGGCTTTGCCTAGGAAAACAATCTTGTATGCAGCACTTAATTGCTTTAACTGGAGTTTCCAGAAAGGTTAGATCTTGTACCGTGTTTAATAAAATTCTTCCTATAACTGAACAATACCTGTCCAAATATTTAATCAAGAATTCCATTTTAATGGAGTTGACATAAAATACATCACAAGGAAAATCTTGGCCATAAAGTTAAGAAATATACACTAAAACCCTTCCGGTTTGGTTTTACCTTTTTAAGGGAAGTGACGGCTCTAGGACAGCAGCAACAGAACTACTAAAACCCTTCAAGTCAACATACCTAGACACTTGTAAAAACAAACATTATTCCCACTGCTAAAATTGAGGTTGGCAGGTCTCTCCGTTTAACAGCCGAGAAACAATTTGAAAAGTAGCAGGATAGCAGCTTCTTTGCAAAGAGACTAATCATCACCATTAAAAGATCCTTAAAAGCAAATACAGAACGGTCGGCCAGCCTGATCACCTTAATTTTTAATGAAGGAATACCTCCATACACATCAATGTATGATACGAACGTACGAAGGAAAATCTACTATCAATTAAAAAGAAACTAATTTTTAATTCTCCCCTTCACTGTGATGGCCTAGGATCAGAGGAAATACTATTTGAAAACAAAAAGAAGGAGACAGGAAAAGGGGGATGTAAAGATGTGTCAGTGATAAAACAAGCAGGGGTGGCTGTCATAAAAAAGCCAAATGGCTCTTTCTACCTGCATCAAGGTCACTGTACGGATGACGCGCTCAATAGGATGACAATGCATTTAACCACTTTCCTTGCATCTAACTTTGACCTCACAGATCCAAAAGGCCTTGTTTAACCACCCTGGCCTTTCAGCGTTTCCCTGAACAAAGGTAATCAAGGAGATGTACTGCCCCCTACTATCACAGGAACTGAAAGACAAACTTTTAAGAGCACAGCCAGGTGTCGACTCCACCAATGTACAACTTTTAGGCGGGAGGTAAAGTGAAATAATGGCTAAATAATTAGAAAACGCTAACAGTGTTAAATTTGTTATATATGGTGGTTTTGTTTTATTTCAAAGAAAAAGCAGAAAGAGAGTTCCAGGCTCCATTTTACAGGTCTCTAGACAGCAGGTTCCCTCTGCCTGCAGGAAACAATTTAAGGTTATGGAAAAAGGAGGGCTGGGCAGACACTATCATGAAAAAAATGTCACGGAAAGGCCCACACATTATTTTAATTTAAAAAAATTTCAGGTTAAGATGTCTAAATAGCAAAACCTAAAGTGTTGTTTACATTAGTTTTTATTAGTCATTTTGGAATGCACTAGAATCCATTATGCTTTCTAAATGTACAAAAGAAGACTTTTATGTGAAATAGTATTTAACTTTAAGAGAGGGGATAATAACACTTAAGAGAAACTTTTCCAAATACGATAGTATGCGGTTTCCCAACTTGAACTATTATTTAGAAGTGATGGGCACTCAAATATTTGTGGGCACTCTTCAATTATTATTCTTCCCTTGTGAAATGAATTTCCCATCAGTGACATCTATGGTATACATTGTTTCTGGGATACCAAAGAGGTAGCTGTTTTCATCCTTTTGTGGTAAAAAAGTAAGAGTAGATATTTCAAAACTTAAACACATAGGATTTGTAACTAAGCAGCTAGGTTCCTAACTAAAATCAACATACAAACACCAATTTTAAAACAACTGGTTTCTTAAAAGATTAAAATATATACCATTTCAAGGCTGCTAAAAGTACATATGATCAAATCATTTCTACACATCAAAATGTTATTCTCTATGGGGAAAAACAAATTTTGACGTGTCACAAAACAAACACACTCCAAATACCTAAACTGAGACTTCAAGTTGAAAGGCCTGAGACGTAAACAAGTATTACAATAAATAACTTTCCATTTTAGACAACACTATAACAAAAGTCATACAAATCTCATGTACTTTATATTATCTATTACTAGACTAATCTGTAATGCCAAACGATCTGATAAAACTAAATATAATGAATTACTATCGTAAAATATCTCTCTCAGAAGAAAGAATTAAGTGTTATGTTGGCTGTAAAAATATTCAGTGTTTGAAGATACGGAATCACTTCATATATAATCACTTAAGATTGATAACTTAATATCTATGTTTATATGCGTTAAACTTGCCCAGATCAATGTGATAGAGCAAAAAATCTTGCTAATAATCCGAATCTAAACCTTGGGAACTCCTGTCTCATCTCTCCTATTCCTCTAACAGCCCTTATCCATCAAATCCTTTCCTCGACCAGAAAGTTCCCCAACTTGTATTTATGACTGTTGTTGGATTAGCTAAGAACCAGGTCCCGGGAAGATGTAACTCATTAAACACTTCAACAGTTGTGGCTTAGGTTTTTAGCCCTAACTACGTAGAAGCTCTGGTCTAACCCAGAAGGGTACAGCTAACTTTATTCTTAAACAACAACAACAACAAAAAGCACCCTACTGCCCCTAATTTACTTACTTACTTTCTCACTGTGACATATCACTCTCTCTCCTTCGTGGTACCAAATTCACACCATCCAAACATCCCTAAGGAAACATATCCTAACACTTCCCAAGGGCTTGGCGCTAAAGCACTCATATCTAGGATAAGATCAAGTAATGACAATCACACTTTAGTTTAAACCACACACGCATGTATGGTTCACAAAGAAAGAGTTAGAAATCCAGAGTGAAGCAGCAGTTTACCATATTAGTGTAAAATTTAAACTTCTTTAAAATGAGGGAAAAGCTAATAAAAATTACTCAATTAGACAGAAATTTAAAGCAAATATACTGCCCTACATTTAGCATTTACCTTTGGATTGTAAGAAAGGTGATTTGTTAAAAATCTTTATTCACAATTGTTTAAAGTCTAGAAAACAAAATAAATTATAAAGAGACTGATGTTCCAAAGCCCAATCTTTTAATTGCTGATCAGAGCTGAAAATAGATCCTTTTTTCTCCACTAATTGAATGAGTCTGGTTAAACCTTTTGAAATGCACTTTAGAAAATGCAAGAATACAGCTTAGAACAGGTTCTTTAATTTGGGTCATTTTCTGTTACTTGCAGTAGTGACGGGTGCTTAGCAACGCTGTTCTGGTGGCCCTTTTAAGGAAATGAATACCTGGAATACAGCATTTTAATCTATTTTATGGCATTAATTATCAAGATCGCCGCATTTAGACAAGGCCTCCTTTGCCACTTCCCTACATTATGAAAGGAAGGAATCCTGTGATAAATTGAATATGTGATTTCAGATGACAGAAGATCCTATGCACACCTGTTACCAAGTTAAAAAAAAAAATGTAAGGACAGAAAAACTAACAGTCAATAGAAGTCACAGAAAGCGTGAGTTTAAATGTTTAGACAAGGATCTTACACTGAAAATCAGTGTTCAGATATCTGTAAGCATCCACAGGAAGTTGCTTTTTTCTTTCTGAATCTTTGAGGAAAATTAAATTCTATTATGCCACACACTAGGCCAATGATATCTAAGAAAGGTGATGCAACACAACCAAAATGTAGTAAGATTTTATTTGGTAGTTAAAGATTTGCTGAATCTTTTAAATACTGATTTCATAAAAGATGACTCTTACGTGAGACAGGTTCACAAAAACATCATTTAAATCATGACCAAGTTATTCACTTCATATTTCTTTTAATGTGCTCAAAGGATTAACTATCAAGACGAGGCAACCAGGTAAAATACGGAGCTACCAAGTAGTTTTTAAGAAATCAAACTGCCATGTCATACTCTGTAAATACGCCCATTCACATCTTACTGATAATCACCAAACTAGGTTTAAGAAAGTAGTTATTAAAAATATTTGGAACACTGCTTTCTGTTTTTTCTCTGATCTCAGTTATCACTGTTAAAAGTGCAACTCTTCTCACTTTTCCCTCATAACTACACAATTCATCTTCGATTCCTTGTCCTGAAGAAGGAAGGTACCGCTCTTGTACACCACCATCCTTCTCAATCTTCACAGCTAAAAAGAGAGTAAGTGACTCTCTCTTTGTCTAGAATGCATCCTCATTTCAGTCTTCAAGAGCCAGTTTTTAAAAGCTTTCAACACTTAGCCTCCAAAGATGAGAGAGCAACCATGTTAACGTGCGATCGTATTTTGTACGTTTCAATCTACCGGTTGAGGTATAATCGGCATCTGCTTAAATGAAGCATACTTCATGCTTGATTACAAAGTTTAGCACCAAACTGTGTATATCGCAACATACAATGGGATAACACCAAAATTTTTCAAGTTTTTTAACCTCTTAAAACAGATGGGCTCTCCCTGGGGTTTGGGGGTTCTGAACAGTACAGCTGCATTTGAACGTCTGGGAATCCGGGGAGAGAGCGAAACGCGGGGCCCAGACGGTGCAGGCTGCTCTCAACAGTCCGCTACCGCGAGGCAGGGAGGCAGGGAGGCTGGGAGGCAGGGAGGCTGTGTTTCTCAAATGCCTTCCCTGGGTATGTTCAAGCCTTGGCTACTTTAACGATTAGCGCACACAGAGGTCTCTGGATGGCTCTCTGGAACTTTTAAAGCCAGAGAACAAAAGGTTTATTTTAAAAATGAAAACCTTGGCTTGTACAACTCCAGACGTGAATCTGCTTTCAATTACTGAAAGTATTTCCACTTCAGTGGAAGGGGATCAAATCTTCAACTACACCCTCTTAACGGCGCTGAATTTGATTATCTCAGGCTTTCGGAAGACAGAATGGCTTTGGGACACAGCACGCATTTTCTGTACATCTCATTTAGGAGATATTCGGAGAGAGAGAGAGATGCCAGCACAGGGAGAGAGAGGAAATGTGACCTCTCATTCTGAGAGCTGCCACGGATCCTTGTTTTATTTTATTAAGATACACACATAAATGGTAAATGATTCCGACTTCGATAGACAGTGCGCAAGTTATTTCCAAAAATCATTCCCAACTAGTTCCTCCACGAGAGCGACCTGCATCGAAGCACGACGGAAAAGCGGGATTTCTTTTAGAGCCTCTGCCCTGCAAAACCCTCTCCAGAAGAAAATCACACGCTGAGTATTTTACAGGAGAAGAGCTGCTCTTTTAATCATTAGCCAGATTACTGTGTGCCTCCCTCCCTGCCCCGCCCCGCCCTAAACCGCTGGCACGACGGACCTTAGTTCAGGAAACCGAAGGGCTGATTAATTCCAGCTCAAGGCGGATTTTGAAACCCCGGAGACATCAACGATCCCAAATCACTCCAGCTCCAGATGTGCTCCCCACGAATTCAACACGCCACGTCGCAAAAGTAACAGAACGCGGGGAAAACGCACAGCGCTACCTCCTGGGTTAGCCCTGGACACTACTCATAACAAAATATCCACTTAATTAAAAACGCGCGAACAAAAGACCATTCTCCCCGCAGCTACCTGCACCGCTCCGAGGGACGCAGAGTCCTCCAGAGAGTTCAGCCTCCGCCTCCTCTAAACCCCGAAGGCGGCCCCTCAGGGGTCAAAGCGCCCCCGCCGATCTGATGCTCACGTTGCCTGGGCCCCGATTCGAACCCGCGCAGAGCCTCCTCCCATCCCGACGCCACAGGGCAGGACAGCGGGGCTGCCGCCGCCGCCGCCGCCGCCGCCGCCGCGGTTCCCGGGCGCGAACGAGCGACCCAGCCGCGCGAGGAGCCGCGCGAGGAGCCTCGCGAGGAGCCCCGCGAGGAGCCGCCCAGGCCGCGGAGCCGCCGCCGTCGCCGCCGCCGCTCACCCACCTTGCCGCCGCGCGCCCTCGCTGTGGCCGTGCGGAGCCGAGCCCAGCGCTACCAAGCTGCCGCGGTCTGGAGCGTATCGTGTTACTGCGCCGGGCTCGGGGCTCCGGCTGCGAGCGGCCGCCAGACATGATAGGCTGAGGCTCCTCTGTTTACACCCGGCCGCGGAGGGGGCGGGGGCGGCGGCGGCGGCGGCGGCGCTTAACCCCTTCGCGCCGGGCCGGGCCGCCCCCGCCCCGCCCCGCCCCGCCGGCCCCCCGCCCAGGCGCCAGCGCTCCCGGCCGCGCCCCCCGCCCCCGCCCCCGCTTCCACAAGCACGCACGCACACACTCACACACACACACACACACGCACGCGCGCGCAGGCCGGGCGTCCCCAGAGCCGCGTCCCACGCGCAGGGGGTGCGAGCTGCGCCCCGAGCTGCTCGCCAGTCTCCCCGGAGGCCCCGATCCGAGGCCTTCCGCGCGCGCGCGCAGGCCGTGCAGCGCCGGCGTTCCGTCCTGGGCTTCTCCGGCTTGCTGTGGATCTTTGCAAGTCGGTCCTTGTCCGGAAGCGCGACCTGGCTGCGCTCACAAAAAAACCTCCTGCCCAGCATCTGGATGAACCCCGACCCCTGAGCCGCCAGCCTTCACGCCTCACGCGGCGGCGGCGGCGGTGTGGCCTTCGTCCGAACGCGAGCGGTGGCCCCGCGCCCCGTCGTCGCCGCGAAACGAAGTCCTCGAGCTGGCGGGACGCGCCGCTCGGGGAAGGGGGCCGGCGGGGGCCCAGGCGGCGGGAGGGGTCGCCGGCGGGGCCTGAGGTCCGGCGCCGGCGGGCGCGCGCGGTGTGTGTGTGTGTCTGTGTGTGTGTGTGTGTGTCTGTGTGTGTGTGTCGCTTGCGAAGCGCAGCGGGGGCACCGGCTCAGCCCGCATCGCCCCTTGGCCTGGGTTGCCGAGGCCCGGCCCCTCGAGTCGGCCCCGGGGCCCGCGGGCCGGGGGGCGGAGCTGCCTTGCTCCTGGATCGTGCCGACCGGGGACTCGGACCCCCAGCAGCGCAGCGCCGTCGGTGGCGCCGGGCCCGCTCCGCCGGGAGGGAGGGCGGTCTCCGGGGCTGCACACAGGAGCTCAAGGGGTCTGAGCGAACTGTGAACGACGCGCCAGGGCTGGACAGCCCGGACCCGGGACACCTACCTGATGCGGCGTTCCAAGGGGCTTCACTCTGAACGCGAGACACTTCGATGCTGCAAGCTCTTACTACAGCTTTACTTTAAAAGATTGCCTTCTCCTCCCTCCAGATGCACTTTCATCGTTATTTTTGCGTGGCCTCCGAGCCAACGTCCCTCCTTCCTTTAATTTCTCTTTCTTCCAGAACATTCCATCCCGTTCAGCCTCTTCCTCCATTAAGCTAAGAACGGAATGACGGAATGTTCCTGAGTTTTTAGACTCACCCGTGTTTTCTTCCAAGCCCTGCAAACCCCTCAGGTATTTTCATTAATAAGGAAACAAAGACAACAAGCAGCACCTTGCAATACTAGCATCAATCAGCAGATCTTTGCATCATTAGCTGTCATTCCACGTTTTAACGCTCATCTAAAAATAGTAAGCCAACAAATGGCTACTTAAGAAAGGACCAGTGTTCCCCCCCCTTCATTTATCAGATTATATCCTTTTCTCAATTTCCTTGATTTAACAACAGCAATTTCTTTTCCCTCTTCAGGTTATCTCTACCTTGACTTTGGTCGCCTTCTACGTGTAATGCTACAGTGATGTGCATACAGCTCACCTGCCTCTCGGTGAATACTCTTCCTCTCCAGTTTTCCTTACCATCCAACACATCCATTGTCATTCACGGAAATGTCTGCTGTTCCTCAGTGTCGAAGCACAGCCTCTGCACCTCAGTGTGCTTTGCTTTCAATAACAATGGCTCTTCGAAAATCGTGACTCACAAACACATTCTGTTACCTGATGATCACAAACATCGTGCTTATTCTTCCCTGAATGATCAATATGTTCCCTCTTTAATTAGGACATCATTAAGGTATCAGAGAAAGTATTTAAACATGCCTCTGACACAGTCTAAATTTCAAAGTTATTTCAAGGTTTTGAAATTCACCTTAGTAAAACTGGGTCAAAAAATAGAACAATAGATATTTTGTGGGGCACTGAAAGACTTCTACTTCTTAGGCAAATAGCCTCCCAAGTCCTAATATTTTGAAAAGGATCCTTTCACAAATCACTGTCACGTGTGTGATTCATGGGGGAGGGCGAGGGGAGGGTTACCTGAAGTAATGCCAGTAAACACTGTAGAATGATTTAGGCCCTGGAATATGAAGAAGGCGTATTCAATTGGAATCTTAGAAGAATTAAATAGGTAAAACGTTGCACCTTGAGAGTCTTCCAGGACCCAGGGACTTGGGAATGCTTCAGATACGTACCCCTGGATTTTTGATGCCAGGTTAGCAGATCTGGATTTGGACTAGAACATGAGGAGACAGGAAGATGAACCTTCCTCTAATGGAGGAATGAAAGGTTTTAACATCTTAAGTCGCCGCTTGGGTCAAGATGAATCTCAAGAAGACTGATACTTGGGCACGCTCGTTTCCTCAGATAAATGCTATGTAAATTGGTCACTGCTGGGTAGGATTTATTAAAATTCCAATTTAGAATGCTAATTAAGCCATGCCCATCTATAAATATCAGATACAGGTTAGGTAAATTCTTATATTGGACTACCTTGGAATATTCTGCATGTAGATCTAGTTCTACCTTTCCTGAATACGAAACTAATTATTTTCAAATCAGACCAAGAGATTATCCCTTTTGAGAATGATCAAGGACTGACTCTGAACACAGCTGAGCAGCAGCCCACGGGGAAGGAGAGGGAGAGACGGGGTTTCAAACTGATGGTTTCCACAAATACCTTCCTAAGAAAAGATACAAGGGCTTGGGGCCACACCCATCCATGCGTTAAGTCACTGCCTTCTTTTACATACAGGGGGTCCACTAAAGTGTCCTATAGAGATATAGAATAAGGCACACCTTAAACTGCTATTTTCATCTATTATAGTTTGCCATATTGATGCTGTCAGGAATAATTAGCATTATGGATACTGCCTTCTATAACTTAAGCGTTTCTTGTCTGAGATCTGCAGAATTCCCCGCAGTTCCATGAGCAGACACTATCAAATATGTTGAATTATGTGGCTAATTTGTTGTGAATAAATAACCATATGCAATCATACTTGTGCTGTTAAATGAATTTTACTTATAACTGAATTCAGTTCTTTAGGCATAAAAGCCTAATGACTGCACACCACGAGGAAGATTTTTAAAAATGCATGAACCAAATCAAATCAGAGCAAATTGTATTAAAAAAAAAGTCCACGCGTGAGCTGTGACTTCAGATCGGCACCAACTTAGCTTTACTATTAAGATTCTTCTGCCCTCTGCCTGCTTAGGCCAAAAGCCTTGAAGAAAAAGCAGAGTTGAACCAAAACCAGGGTGATGATTTTCTTGCTAATGATTAAGCACCGAATCCATACTGTCAGAGATGTTCCTCAAAATCATAATCAAACACTTTTAGCTGTGTTAAATATATGAATATGATCAAAACTAACATTGAGCACTTCGTGTGGCTCTCCCCATATGGAGCAGCGTTTGACAGATACCATTTTTATTAATTCTCTAAAGCCCCAATGAGAAAGTAATATTATCCCATTGTACAGATGAGGAAACCAGAGCTCAAAGAGGTTAATAACAGCCCACGTAGGGTGCTAGAGACTAAAACCAGCCTCAGGTCCTCAGCCTGACACTTAACCCATTGCACTAAATACCTATTATAGTAGCGACTCGTTAGTAAAAACTGTTATTAGGAGTGTAGTTCACTTTCTAAATAAAATATGTCGGGATAATCCACGGCAAGGATTTGAAAGCATGATATTCTGTTCTAAAAACTGACCGTTTGTGGATTTGGAAGGGGAAAGAGAGAAAAGGCACCACATCTGGTTCCTCCTGCGTTTTGAAGCTGCTTTTAGAGTTAAGGTAACAAGTAATATACATATTAGTATTCTCTGCCAGCTAGAGTCTCACAGAGGAATGAAATAGTTAATAAACATTCCCAAACACCTGATTTAGGGATTGCGTAGGTCAGTAGGTATCTGTCACTCTAGAATTCAGTTTGTCTAAATGGACTTTGTTAAAAATTATGCACTTATTTATATATTTTTCTTCTTTAAATAACAAATATGTCAAAGGAACCATTTATGTCACTAAAATTACAGTACACTGACATCAATTGGTATATAATAATTGTACAATTACTTTAGTAACAGGCTGTAAATAAAATTTTAGACTTTATCTTCTGTTTTGCAAAGTGTTATTTTGTCAGTAGCGTGAAAATCTCTAACAGCTATGTGGACTCTGTTATAAGCTGACATAAACTGTATTTAAAACCGTATTTCTGCGTCCTTTTTCCAATGAAGTTCAATTATCATTTACACCGGAACAGAAACAAAGGTTTCAAAACAAGGCTTGTAATGAAGGCCAATTCGTAACTTTTCACAGATGTCTACAGTAAATCTAAAAAGGCTAGCATAATACGTAGGTGATTCTTTGCTGTAAGCTATGGAAAAATCCACCCACAGCACAGCTATTTACTTCACAACTGTTTGAAATGACCCACATCCAAAATCATTTCTAAAAGGTAAGTCTTCTTCTTTATTTCTAGAGGTGTTATGTTATTTCACCAGAAACACAAATGCCTTCTGAAATCTGATCCATGATGAAGACATGACTCTTTCTTTATCTCCAGTCACGTTTCTTGTGTGTCCAAAGAACTGGTTCTGACTTTTGTCCTAACTCGGGTGACCTTGGGCAGGAGCGCGCTGGGTCCTCCACAGCCCTGGCAGGCAGGCAGGCAGGGGGGGAAGCAGGATCTGGGCGCGTGGGTTGAGGTCTGGACGCCTTGCAGGGGCTTCGGGCAATACGCTGTATCCAAAAGGCTCAGTGAGCTTCAGCCCTGTGCTGGCAAATATCCAGGTGGGAGGGACGTGGGGGAGGCAGAGAGATCATTCCTCTCCAGTGGGGAGAGCACGACAGGCGCAGGACACAGCTTTAAGAGAAATCCAGATCGCCAGCAAGAGTTAGCTGGGGGTATGGTCGCCAGGAACCAGGTACGTAGCAAGAGCTGAGGCCCCAAGTCAAGCCACCAAACGTCCAAAGGCAACGTTACACGGGGGTCTGTAGTCGGTCGTGGAACCCTAGTTCTGTGCGGGAGTCAACCTCCATGACTGGGGAAGCACAGGAGTGGCCGAGTCAGAGGGAGCGCTACGCATCCCTGGCAGGTTGGACACAAGGTCTAAAAACAGCAAGATGAACTCCCAGGCCCGCCCGGGGATGGCAGTGTTGTTTGTCCACGCTTAGCAACTCATTGTGTTCAACTTGTTTGTAGGTTTTGAAAATAAGAGTACCTTGGGGGTGTGTCCTTTGAAAGTCCATGTTTAAGAAACGCACATGTGACAAAGAAAAACGACTGAATTGCTTTAATCCCTTCAATCCGGGCTATTTGTTTCCAACATCATTAGGTCATATATCTTTGAAATCAAATACATTACCAGAAGCAATTTATTTTCTTTGTTTAGACGCCGAAATTTAGGTATTCATTGATGGCTAGTGATGAAGTGATGATGCCAGGTGGGTAGCTGTCTGTAGGGGCAATAGTTACCTGCAGGTCAAATCCCTCATGCAGGGGATAGAACATAGAAATCACACAAACTTCTAGAGCCACTCTTTGAAATGTACACCATCCAAAATTTTCCAAAGAACCCATAGGTATTAAGGTCATTTTTGCAAATAGCTTACCAGGTCTTTATTGACAAACAAATCTGGATAATCAATAACGTGTTAATTTTAG
Organism: Stenella coeruleoalba; assembly: GCF_951394435.1. Taxonomy (NCBI): domain Eukaryota; kingdom Metazoa; phylum Chordata; class Mammalia; order Artiodactyla; family Delphinidae; genus Stenella; species Stenella coeruleoalba. The sequence continues at coordinate 35,800,488 of NC_137167.1, read as the reverse complement.
GTGCTTCAAAACAGAGTCCCATGGAATAGATTTTGTTCTATTTAGTGAACATAAATTATTTCTGTGCACTTATGTCATTTTGGATGTAAGTATACGCTTGCTACTTCTGCTATGTACCTGGCCAATTTCTGCTTGGTCACGAGTTGGCTGGAAGTCAGCTCCTCTATTTAGCCTTTCCTGATCCACTAAGAATAGTTTAAGGGCCCCTCTCTTTGTGTTCCCATAGAACTCTGTAAATATCCTTTCCTAACATTCATCATGCTATATTCTTATTCCGCTGCCTTGGTACTTGTCTGTAACTCCTTCTAGACCATAAACCCATGAGGGCAAGGACCATTTCTTTGCTGATTCCCCAGCATTCAGCATAGTGTATTGCACAAGGGAGACTCTAAATAAATACTGGTTTGGGGATGGGTAGATGGATGGACCATTGGAAACACAGGCCACATTGAAGAAAGTGCTTGTTAATTAAAACGATTCTGTCCCTTGTATTGATCATTTGTAATATTTGGTTTCCTCTCTCTCTCTCTTTCACACACACACCCCCCCAACCTAATCCAACCTAACCTAACCAGCTTTTCTAGGGCAGAGACTGTGCCCTAATGGCACCATTGGTTATTTGAGGTCACTAATTTTAAACTATAAATGTGTACTTTCTCATTATAAAAATCACAGGATTATAAAACTGGACATAAACTTAATACATGATCTATTTTGGGCATATACTTCTGGATCCCCAGCCACAGATGAATCTATTAGTTTAAAAAAAAAAAGCCTCTCTACCATGCCATGTGCATTTTAAATAATACATTACAATATTTTACATTGTTTACCAAGGACAATTCTATTTTGAGAATCTCTAACTTAAATCTCTAAAGCCGCAATTTACACCCAAATGCCCCTGTTCAAGCTTCAGTAGAAACAAGAAGCAGCTGGTCACCATTTCTCAATATGGGCCCTTCATACACTTAAAGATGATTCTCCTTAAATCTTCCCTTCAGCTCCACATGGCCATGCTAAATAATCTCCATTATTATTTTTTTAAGTTTTATCTTACCCTTTCCTCTTGGGTCTAATTTTTATTCCTTTCATCGTCTTAATGGCTCTTCTCTGAACCTCCTTTAGAGGATGGGGGTTTGGGGGTGGGGCTGAGAGCCACAACCTCTGGGTTATCAGACTCCAGATTTAGAGACTGAGGCCCAGGATGAGAAGAAGGCCCAACGAGAAGACAAAGACAAAAGAAATGGAGTGCAGTGTGCATTTCATGGGATATCTGTCTTTAAGCGTCCCGGCAAGGAGTTCACAGATGCAAACGAGGGGTTTGCTTCTGTAATGTGCCTTTACTAACCCATTCTAGAACAGCGCTAATTCTGAAAGTAGATGAAGATTGTGAAAGTAGAAGAGATGAGAGGCAATGAGCAAGCTGAGAAAGCAAAGGGCCAAGCCTGAATCTTGGGGGCTTCTCACATACAGAGGCCTCCAAGAGGAAGTTCAGTCACCACGGGAGACAATTCCACGGCTAGGAAACTGGATGCAATCAGCGGTGCAGCACGACAAAGGAGCCCCAGCGGAGAGCTTTCAAGAACATAGGTAGGGAACGAGGTGGGTGATAGTTAACAAAGCCACATGTCACAGATAAATACTTCTGATCACTGAGGTGAAGTTCTTTGAATTGGCCGGAAGAAGCAATCTGTGACCTAAAGATGAACAACTTCTAACAGAGTGATGGGGTGAACGTCAGGTTTAAGAAGGGTTGAGGAGCAAGGGGATGGAGGGGAAATGGAGACAGAGCTAGTTTACAAACCAGTTTTCATCTTCAAAACATTTAGATATGAGTTTCACTCCCATTTATTGAATGCCTATTATGCACCCGAAACACCTTAGGTACTCTGGTATAAAATGCCATTTTTAAACCTCATGGGGCAATACTAGTTTAAAACTAGAGTAGAAAACTGTATTTCCATGGTTTAAAATACTCTGTAGGGGAAAATATACTTTTAGGCAAATTTCTACCCAGGATCAGTCTTGGTCTGTTAAAAAAAAAAAAAAAAAAAGCAAGTGTGCTTAGGGTCTTGCTAGGGACGGGAAATCATACAAAGATATACATTAAGTAGTAAATGTGAAGAAATGAGTTCTCTAAAAACGGGAAGGTGAGAGAGGATAAAGTAAAAAACAGGTAGAGACAGAGGCCGTCAGGTACGGAAAACTCCAGTTATAGTACATCTAGTCCTGGGGGCTTTCAGCTTCTGAATGGTAGCACGCTTCCGGGACTGTCTCTTTTAGGAGAACTGGCACAAAGGGAATTAGGTCTTTCAAAAGATCTAGATGAATGAAAGGCAAAATAAGGGCATCTATTTAATTGATGCAAAGCAAGGTGAATCTAACTCCTGAAGCCATCCATGGCAGACAAAAGATCCCAACCACTAAGGCAGGTGTCCAGGCGAAGAGTCTGACACCAGACAGCACAGGTGTTTCAGAGTCTACTCTCCCTGGTGGCAATTGGACTCCGAAATAGAAACCACTGTGAAAATATGTGGAACTCTATGTTATTTTTGGCCAAAGGCCTCTGCAAGATCTTCCAAAAAAGGTTTGCCTAATGGGATGCTTCAAATGAATTTTAAAGATTAAGGCAGAACAAGTTAGAGTATTTTAGAATTAATTTCATAATATTACTCATTAGATCAATATATCACTGTGTCACTTTAACCACAGAGTCTGAGATAGCTTTCATCCAGATGATACTGGCATACAGAATATGTAGAAAGGCTCTCATAGTTAGGGACGAGTCTAGGTTGAATAACTGCATGCTTCCTGCTTGTATTCTAGAATGGATGCTGGGTAAATTTACCTTCAAGGAATTTCTGGCAGGATATCAGAAGGATGGTTAGAATGAGGAATTTTCTAACTGGAAAAAAGCAGTTAGATTAGGTTGTGATTAATAGCAATTTATGATTAGTGACCAAGGTCCTAAATTACAGCAAGGCACTCACTCCACAAAAAGCTTATTCTATTGCTTCGTGATTATTTCTAGCAGTTTTAATAAAAACATGTAGTGTCATAATCAGTGTCACGAAGATCCGTGGCTGTAACTCAGAGAAGCGGGCATCTTTTTGTCCACACTTTAGATGATGTGAACAGACACCAGATGATAAAATGGGCTCAGTGCAAAAGAAAAGAACCTAAAAGGAACAAAGTAACTTTGATAATTTGTACATCGAAACGGTGAAGACACATCACAGCCCACACTTCACGGCTTTCTCCACTTGTCTACAAATTCTCTGGGAATCAGGAAATCTAGGTTCTGGACATGGCTCTTCTCATTGGCTGTGTGACCTTGCTAAGTCTTAGCTTACCTGGGCCTCAATTTTTCCCTCTAAAAAATGGAAAATCTCTCAGGTCTTCTGAATCCTTTAAATGGCCATGCAAGAGTTTCTTCTAACTTCTTTAATGCCCTAGGATATCAGTTTTCAGTTACTGGATATTTAAATTCGTTTCTCATTTTCCTAATGCTTTTCTTTTTTCCACCCTGGTTTCCCGCTGCCCTGATTGTTTTGTTGCCTGTCCATCCACTATCAGTATAAAGATCAAGCTTTCGTTTGTTTATTTTGAGGAATGAGTTAAAGGTTCCACTCAGTCATTTCCAAATGTTGACTTTTTAAGGCAGCTGTGATTTAGAAAACAGCTTTTCTCATCTTTATTCTACTCCATATATTAACATTCCATGTGTTAAGATACCAGCCACAATCCAATGTCTATATGAGGTGAAAAGTTCTTTATTTCATAAGAACAGCACTGGTGATTCATTTTAGAAGCCAGGAGACGTAGCAAGGTGTGCGTGAGCTGTATTATTATGTGTTTGTCATCATACTGTCTGTTATTGTACTGTTAGCGGCAACCACGTCTATTTATTCTACCTAGCTAAGATTTACATCCCTTGCAAGGTCTCTGTCTTCCAATGCCTCTGTATCCTACCAACAACTTCAAGTAAGGTGAACTACAGATAGGAGGCTCTTGGTAAGTATAGCTTCTCCTTGCTGAACCCCCTTGCCTTCTCACAGAGCGGCTGGTAATTATGACCCCAAAGACAGACATCTGCTCTATTTATTACCGATCCTAAATATTGTTAACATGACCCCCTCTCCATACGCCCTTAAACAAAGAAGTAGAGAGGCAATAGAATTTGCCTAAAGGTATTTATCAAAGCAAAAGAACCACTGCCAATAGAAAATTAGAATCCCTGCAGCCTTCACAAACACAAAACTGCCCCGCCCCCTCTGGTTAGTGTGAAGTTTAATTAATTATCATTGTAACTAGCAGGTAAAAAAAATCTACTTTTCCTGAGCCTAGAATTAGAACAATTATAATTTTCCACTTCTTTTTTTTATTTCAAAAGGATCAAGAAGAATTGCCAAAGAGTGGAATACAGATGCATATCCCATTTTCCTCCAATTAGGAAACAATAAACCAACATCAGGCCTTTCTAATACCTGTATGACTGTGAATTTGCTGCCTTCTTAACTCTCGTGAGAGAGGAAGTAAGATCACCTTTCTCTGTGGAGACAGCAACTACTTATGCCTAAAAAGGGAATATCTGAAAATTCTAAATTCATTCTTCTTTTTCCCTATCCTATTTCAAATCAATTTCCTATTTTCTCACATTCCTCCTGGCTGGCAGCTGCTCCTTCTGGGCCTTTATCTGGCCCGAGGAGGACAGGCAGGCAAGCAGTTGCCTGTTCAGCTGATGTCAACCCTGTTCCCTTGCCGGAGACAGAATGTCTGATCTCATATTCGTAGCAGCTTCCAACTGCCCGCACCGCCCCTCCCCCGCACCGTCTTCAAAAGCATCTTAACACTTGGGTCCACAGCCTGGGGTCCCCTTTCTTTTCAACGGGAATTAAAACCTTTTTATCCTTGGAAAGAAGACTTCCTGAGAAAAGAAACAGTCATAACAAGCAACACGCAAGTCAAGCCACTAAAGGAAAAAAAATTCACCTTCAGTGTACACATGTAAGATGGAAGGAGTCACGTAATCAACCCTGTATTTGTCGACTGTCTGAAGCAATACAACTGAAGTGAAATAGCTTTCGGTGGTGGTCCGGCAGGGAGAATCGACCCTCCTGAACAAGACCACACCTTCCATACAACTGTGGAACCGATGAGCACGCCCTGCAAAGGGCATGAAAAGACTCTCCCTCACCCCCCAGGACGGCTACTTAAGCGAAAATGGCATCAAGGCTTCTCGATGTGTTTGACTTTGCATCAGACCCTTCTTGGTACACGTCCAGAATTATATTTTTATAGACTTCAAAGACGCCAGCGAAAGAACAACTCGTGTCCTAGCAATTCCCATGGAAATGCCCCACATCTTTTCTGTATCCATTGTTTCATTGAGCCCTGCTGAAGTGATGGGCTTAGACCGTAAGTTCAGCCGCTGTGGCCGCCCTTCACCCCCCCACCCGCCCCCGCATCCCGTAGCGGTCCAGCCCAGCAAAGATGAAGGACTGTCACTCTTGGTGAGGATGACTAAGTTCTCTCACCTGAGTTTCTTTCCAAATGGATTTCTAAGTCCTTTTTTTCTTTTCTCTTGTAGCGCATAGCCAAAGAAATATATCATCCGGTCTAACCTCTGGGATAGAATTTTAGAAGTTCAAGGAAAACAGGGGGAAAAAGCAAGTTTAAAAATATACTGATATACTATTCTTCTATTTTTAATTCTATGAATTATGATCATAAAGTTCTAAATACCTTACAAGATACACATTTCCCCAAACCAGATCCCTCTTCTGACTTTTCTCTCTTTTCCTCCAAGTTGTCACTATCCGAGCAGTCATCTCCTGTCCCTGGCCTTACCATGTTCCGTTAGAAGTAGTGGGAGCACCTCTATTTTCACAAGTACCTCTTGCATCCATGTTTTTTCTTTAAATTTCCTTTTTACTTCCTACCCAACTTCTCAATCTCATTACATCTACAACACTCATTACATCAGTAGCCTGCTGCATGGTCTCTGCATCCCTACTCCAATCCACATTCCAGTCAGATCTTCCTAATGACTCAGAGTACGTCCCCTACATACGAACCTTCCTGTTGTGAACTTTCAAAGACGCGGATGTGCATCTGGTTCCAGCACCTGTACCATCAGCGTCAGGCGTGAGCGGCACTGCAGCTCGCCCTCTGTCCCCTATGGCTGACCATCCCTCAGCTCTACCGTCTCCCGCCTCCTCTCCCTCCTCCAGGCAGTAACTCTTCTCGCCTGTTCACTGGATGCCAATCCCTGTGTGCCAGCTGTTGTACTGGACTACTGTACTTTCCAAGGCACTGTCCTGTAAGATGAAAAATGTGTTCTTTAGCTTGTGTTTGTTTTTTATGTATTATTTGTGTGAAAAGTATTATAAACCTATTACAGGACAGTACTATGTAGCCGATTGTGTTAGTTGGGTACCTAGGCTAACTCTGTTGGACTTAAGAACAAATTGGACTTGTGAACGCGCTCTCTGAACGGAGCTCGTTTGTATGTAGTGGACTTACTGTATTCACAAATGCCCCTTCTGTGCTCAGAGCCTCACTGGCACCCTACCGACTACAGCATAAACCCCATCGTCAACCTGTTACGTAGGAGGGGACCATTTTAGTCTTATGTTGCACCTGACAATAGGATTTTTCTCAAACATACATCTCCCCTTTTTCTGCTACTTTGTGTGCCACATTGCTCCCTCTGCCTACATGCCCTTCTTCTCCCCCTCTCTTCCTCTACTCTTCCTCTCTCTCTCTCTCTCCCTCTCTCTCTCTCTCTCTCTCTCTCCCCCTTTTTCTTTCTCTCTGACTTCCATGATCATTGTCACCTCTCAAGGCCTAATTCACCAATTATGTTATTCCCTAATGCCAATTGCCTGCCAGGCTCATAGCCAATCACTTAATGGCTTTGACAGGATGTCTACAGGAATCTTAAATGCAACATGTTCAAAGCTAAAATAATCATCTTTGGGAATCCCCTGGTGGTCCAGTGGTTAGGACTCCACGCTTTCACTGCCCAGGGCCCGGGTTCAATCCCTGGTCGGGGAACTAAGATCCACAAGCCCCCGGCGTGGCCAAAAAATAAAAAATAAAATGAAAATAAAGACCTCATGACAGTTGAATGGAAACGCTGGCTTTCAGCAGTGCTCCTTTCAAAAGTAAAATAACATAAAATAAATCATCGTCCACAAATTTCTGTCTCTTCCTGGGTTCCCTGTGTTAGTGAGCAAAACCTCTGTGTCCATCCAAAGGCTCAAGAAAGAAACCTGGAAGCCATTCTTTTTTCTTCTTATCAGCACTGTCTTCCCCATTCCCCACATCGAGTCAACCCATAGGCCCTCCACCATTTTCACAATTTTCATCACTATGGTCTCTACCTTTGTTGCTGCAATCAGCATTTTTCACTTACATGCAATATCATACCTGCCTCTATTCTTGCCTTCCTCAAACATTCTTCCCACTATGTTCAGAAAAACCTTTCAAAAAGATGCAAATAATCATATCAATTTCCTGGCTGAAAAAGTCTGAACGGCTCCCAATGCCACTATGAAAACATCCAAACTCCTAGGTAGGATTGATAAGGTCCTCTGTGACCTAGTCTCTCCTTGCACTTTTTACCACAGCTATACTTTCTGACACTTTGCGAAGGCTATTCCTCCTCTTTGGTGTAGGACCCTCCTCTGGCTAAGTCCTGTTTGTCTTTCAGTCTTCGCTTAGATGTCTCCTCTTCCTTACCTGAAAGCTTTCCTGTGCCCTGGATGCCAGTTGATTATTGCATATTTACTATCTTAAGAAAACGATAACAATCACAGTACCTATTACGTTGTATGTGGTGCCTTAAAATACTTCATGATATTAAAATGATCGATCGGCTTAATATCATTGAATGGAAGAGTGGACACATATCACATTTAACCTGACTACAGCCCGACATACTTTCACATGTTAGAGAAAATTATTACAAAAAAGATACCAAAACGTGTGCACATCTTTTCCGATTGTCTTACGACATCATTCCCAATGCTTGCTGTGGCTTCCCCGTGGGCAGTTCTAATGCAACAGGTCCAAACACAAATCTATTACACGTCATCCTCACTGCAAAGCCATCCCTGCCTCTTGCCCTTCTTAGTTCAGTTCCTATAGCTCTTCACCTAGTTGACTGCGGTAGAACTTTCAATTGTCTTTCCTTCAGCTCCAACATAAAACCACCCATCACCATGTGCTGTCGCTTCTACTCTTCAAGAAGGTCATGAATCTCTCCCCTCCCTTTCCATTCACGAACCACTGTCCAGCTTGACAGCCTCATCATCTTGTGCCTGGATTTTTGTAAGAGCATCCTAAATATTCTCTCCCTCCTCTTTCCGTCACCTTATCAGGACCTCCTTTCCAAAGCTACCAAACTTATGTTTTAAAAACACAAACCTGCTGATGTCTTAAATTTAACCTCCTTATCAGGACACCTTAGTACTTTTACATCAAGCCCTGGGCTTTCTTTTTAATCTTCATCTGCTGCCCTTCCTCAACATACCAAACAATTTTTTTTTTTTTTTACCGAACAATTTTTATAAAATAAGCCACCTACTACTCCTCACACACTTTACCTCTCTGCAAAAAAAGAGTGGCCTAACAGCATTCTTCTACGCATTAACTAGCAAATTCAAATAAATCAAATGTTTCCTCTACCTGCTACCTTTTGTCGCCCTCTAGACCAAAAAACCCAGCTGTATCACACACCTCCGTGAGAGCAGTGCATTGAGCATGATGAAAAGTGAAGACCGCGCGCTTAGGAGTCAGACAGACCTGAGTTCAAACTCTGCCTCTTCCACTCACTAGATGTGTGATTTGGGGGAAATCGCCTGACATTTTTGAGCCTCATGTATGTATGTAAAATAGGAGTAATGTAATACCTATGTCATTGGATTGCTGTGAAAATTAAATGAGATAATTTATGAAACATACTGATTATAGTACTTAAATATAGTAGACACTCAAAAGCCGGGTTCACATTGCATTCAGCATTCAATCCCTGACAGTATTAGCTATGTGCAGGCACTGAATAAAATTGGTTTACCTGAACTAAATTTGTGGCAGATTTTGAATTACCAGTTAATTACCAACTGTAGCTGTTAGATAATCATTTGATTCCACAGTAATAAGATTTAGAAATTTGCCAAACACCAAAACCAATCATTTGAATTTGATCTGAATCGGTAAGGCAAAATAGTTTTACTCCTTGATACTAACAGAAATATTAATTCAATCAATCACTGTAGACAATAAATTATTTAAAAAAACTGATATTGGATCTAAAGAATTTAAAATATAGGTGTGATATAAGTAAAAACAAGTATTTAAGCATTTCTATTTTTATCATACTCATTTATATCACATATAGAAGAAATTGCTTATGTGATTTATATATGTGCATGGAAATAAATTTCATCATCAAATGTAGTACAATTAAGCATTGATTTAAAAGTTAAAATTAAACATTTTTGAAGGACACAAATAAAAATTAGAGTCAGTTTTTAATGTCCAACAGCAAATAATGCTTAATAGCCCTATGACATTATGGAATTGGAGAAGAATTTAGAAACAGAGGCAGCATCGTTATTTCTGACACACATTGGTTGTATGTTAACTGGCAAAAATTCTCTGAGTCTGGAAGATGCAAAGATTATCCCCCTGTTTGTGGAATATCAACAGTCATAAAATCCCCAAATACATTTCACCAGAAAAAAAAAAAATGGAGTCGGTTAGAGTCTTTGGAAAGAAGTTGTCTCAGGCTCTGTTGGGTCAAAAGATAGAATATATTTCCTAGCACTGGGAAATATTTGACTTTGCTCCCTGTGTGCCAGACATATTGGTGCCCAGACCAAACAGTAGTCTTCCATTATGCTTACTGGAACAGGGAAGCACTTATATCAGTCCAGTGCCCTTAATAAGGATTAGTTCCCATCAGAGACAGGAAAAGTTACAATACAAATTATTCCCCTTATTATTTTCTTTGGTATTATTTACTTCCTCTTGGAGAAATTAAAATATTCTGCTCAGAAAATTTAGCAAAGTAAAATATTTTTTAAATGCATCATATATTTTTTAAAAATATCTTTATTATTTTAATGCATGCATTTATGATAAAATATACGAGCCGCACAAGTCACACAAAGCTTTCCAAAGACCGCTTTGTGGGTCCCTGCTGGGCTTCATGGCATCACTCCTGTAACTCTGTCTCCAAGGGGCGGAGGAAATTAAAAGCTGATCCAAAGAACACTAACTACTCGCAGGGCCAACATCCAGTAAATGGTCTGTCGTCATTGCTCTGGGTTGTGCTCTATATGGGATGGAGACTAGACTCCACTGATCAGATCCTGTTTTGGGGAAGCTGGATCTGGAGATAAAATGGGAGAACATCAGTCATGATGGAGACAATGGTGGAGAGCGGAAGCAGAGAACATGTGGCCTAACCAGGTAACTATAACTAGGTAGCTAGGGGCATCTCTTAACGCTGCCTGCACTCCCCTAAAACCTGGCTCAACCGTTGCTCATGTGTCATGATTGGCATTTGTTTCTTCCAGGCCTATGGAAATGGGTTCCTGTTTTTCTCTTTCTTTGCCAAGGGTCTTGATCATAATTCCTTATCACCTAGGTAACCTGGGTATCTCTAAGTCCTTACATTCCAAAGGCACCGAATGCAGTATCCATCCCCATTCTGAATACAAGCTGGTTTTCTCCATAACTTTGGTTAGTGAATATTTACTCACAAAAACTGAGCTTATAAGAAATGTCTTTTTAAAAACGTGTTGAAGGGCTTCCCTGGTGGCGCAGTGGTTGAGAGTCCGCCTGCCGATGCAGGGGACACGGGTTCATGCCCCGGTCCGGGAGGATCCCACATGCCACGGAGCGGCTGTGCCCGTGAGCCATGGCCGCTGAGCCTGCACGTCCGGAGCCTGTGCTCCGCAGCGGGAGAGGCCACGGCAGTGAGAGGCCCGCGTACCGCAAAAAAAAAAGAAAAAAAAAAAGTGTTGTATTTATAGCAAATACATTAGCATGTTTCTTTTTTATTGCCAAAATGTTTTGAATAATCATCTGTCAATCACATTTTCCTTTTGTGGGAACAGAAAGGTCAGCAAGTTGGCAAAAAAAAAAGTGACAGCTCTGGATAGGGTTTTGGTAGGTGGGGATAAAGTCACTGCTCATGTACGCAGCTGCGCGTAATGAATGCAGCATGTTTGAGGCCTGTTCTTGGATCGGTTCCCCTACATTTTAAACCCAACTTTTCTTGGCAAGATTTCTGGGGCCATACTGTGTATGTGTCTGAATTCCTTCAGCCAAAACCTCTTAATATGAAAATTCAGCAGTACTGCAGTCTGTGTAGATGTCATGACTCAAAATCCAGTCTGTTTTATGTACCCTACGGCCCCGGACTGACCTTTCTATTACTATAGGCTTATTTTTAGCACAACGTGATATTTATCTGTGTCATTTTCTATATCCATAGATAAAGATGTGCACATATATTACCCTGCAGACTTATAGTTTACAAGGAATATATGTGGAAGGAAAGCATTTTTAAGTGAATTAACAGAAAATACATATAACCCAAACCACAGCCTGGCTTTTACCTTAATGAGTAACAATTCTGTTGCTGAAAAGGGAGTCAAGAAGTTCCACCCAGGGGAGTCCGGCTTCCTCTCTCTCCCAAAGGAGAAGCTCCTCTCGACATATGACTACCCCTCCCCAAAGCAAACAGAAACTCCCTTTTGCTTGCGTAAGGGTTTTCTTCTATATTCTGGAATTAAAGCTGTATTTAAAAAATAAATTTTCAGAAAGACTGCGAATGTGACCTTCATCATGAATATATTTGAAGGTCCAAATGTCAAAACAAAACAAAAATAATAACACGGACTCTGTTTAATGTGTATAAGTGAAAAGTTGACTATTCCCCAAGCGGAAAAAACCCACAATAATGTTTTGAAAAACTTACGAATCTGAAAAGTCTTATTGACTGGGTCTCCAGAAGTCATTCAGCACATAAAGAATTTGAATATCACACTGAATATCACATTAACACAAAAAGATTTTGAAAATAAGCTAGAAATCATGAACAGATGCCTCAGCATGAAAGAAACTTAGAAATACAAATACGCAAAACTGAATGGCAAATATTTTGGAAACATGTTTGGAAATTCGATATTTTTCAACAGATAATGAATATGGAGGTATTTTATTTTCTATCCAAAAGATTGGGAATTATTCTATAAATTCAATAATTAATCTTATTATTTTAAATTATACTTGTCAAAAGTATTAAGTCTAGGTTCAGAATCACATAAAGTTTAAAAAGACTTGTCAGATCAAGTAATTGGATAATAACAGGTTTTTATACCATATTAAGGAAAATGATCTGGGCCCTAAATATATTAAGACATTGAAATAAGGGCTAAATATTCTGAAACGCAATTAGTTTACCACAAAGTACAGTAATGACTAAATTAATCCCTATTTGGTTTTAACTTCTGGTAAAAGTACGGCTCTAATTGTCCAGACTCATGTGACAACACAATCAAAATGATTAGAAAAGCATCCACGCGTGTTTTTCTTCATACTTCTGCAAAGGGATTTGCCTGAGTGTCAACGATGGAACGGCAGTCCTTCGTCATTACCTTTGGTAGCTGTATTAACTATCTTCAGGTCGTTTCTTTGAGTTTATAATTTTGCTAGGGCAGTGTATCTGCTTTTCATTGGTTTTTCAAAGTCAAAGATTCAATACTAGATAAAATACTACATTCTCAGTGGTTCTCCAGTATTGGAGTGTGGAAGGAGCTAAGCTACCCATGCAACCAATTACTTTCTCGAGTAAATCCATTAATTGTCAGAATACTGTAGAGTACTGCAAAATATCCATGAGAACCGAACTTGTGGTCTGTGTGTAAATATTGGCACTGCTTAGAGTCAAAAGAGACATTTACTCCCAAACCAAATTACATTTGTAACGTTTTGGAAAGAAATGTATAGTAAACCATTGTAAAATCCTAATATGTTCAATTTCCACTTTGAGTGTTTTTGATTCAACTTTTTGTGGCCAGTTCAGTTGAGTTCATTCAGCAGAAGAAAGCAATAGATTTTGCTAGAAAGAATGGAAGCACAAGGTTTCAGAAATTAACCAGGGATCAATCTGTTCTTGACTAACCATCCTTGTGGGCACTTTGAAACATCTGTGTTTCATCAGAAACTACAGAAAATGCAGTGCATACCACAATGGAAAAATTTCCTCCAAACTCTCTCCCTTTTTAATGGAATGTTTTACCGAGATTTGTTTTATATGTTTGACAGAAAATAAATTACTAAGATATAGGAGATTATCTGAAGATTTGTGATCCTTACAGAGTAGGTTAGTATGAGTTAGACAAGATCAGCATTTAGGATATGTAAGAAATACAAATGTTTCCAGTAGTTGTCTTAGGCAAGCGGAATAACTGGGGTTGTTTGACTTTTTTTTAAGTAATAAAAAGAATAAAAACAATAAACATCTTCCTTGATCACTCCAGAGACTGTAACTCAGTTCAACATAATCCCCTAAATTATGGAAAATGTTATTTTCTGAAGCCATTATTTAAAAGCACAACAGCTAGTGTGAAGTGACAAATAAAGAGTTGATGAGTTGAATGTGTGGTGTGGTTATTTCCCTGGATGATTTTCTTCATTAATAAAAGTAAAATTATGTAAGAAGTGGATATGCTCAAAAAATCTAAAAATAAGGATCAATGTGCAGGCACTAAATTTTGATATGACATCTCAGAAATCTGTCTTATCTATGTTATGCCGTATCAAAAAGTAGTCAGTTTTTACATAACATATTTTTTAATACATCAGAGCTTGATATACTGTTCTGTTGATTGTTTCAACTTAAGAAAATGATGGATAAAATGTTAATAATACAGATTAAAGTGAAAACTATATTGTGCCAGTGGCCGTTACTCTGTGACTAGCATAAAAAATTTGAGTAAATATACTTCCAGTATTTTGATTTATTAAAAAAATTTTTTTAATTTTATATTGGAGTATAGTTGATTAACAATGTTGTGTTAGTTTCAGGTGTGCAGCAAAGTGATTCAGTTATACATATACATGTATCTATGCTTTCATTTAGGGCATAGCTGCTGAGGTTAAATACAATTTTAGGAGATAATGTCAGCAAAAATTTAATTAGCTCACAAAAACGGCACTTTTCTCTATGTTGTTACGCTTCCCCCTTTAAAATTCCTCTTAACCTCGATTGCTTTTAAAAAGGCAAGTCTGTGGATGGAGGGAGGAGGACGTTGGTACCCTATCTTGCCCCTAGCAAACACACTCACTTCTCTATGAAATTAACTTAAAAACAGGTCGATTTAGCTTATAAAAGGCAGATTATATGAATTTTGTACATTCGTTATTTCTTTTAAGGGTGATGACGTGGCAAAATCCTCAGATTGAACCCGTGTTTTGAACATTCTTACATTCAAAATTTTTTTTTTTTTTTTTTTTTTTTTTGGTACGCGGGCCTCTCACTGCTGTGGCCTCTCCCGTTGCGGAGCACAGGCTCCGGACGCGCAGGCTCAGCGGCCATGGCTCACGGGCCCAGCCGCTCCGCGGCATGTGGGATCTTCCCGGACCGGGGCACGAACCCGCGTTCCCTGCATCAGCAGGCGGACCCCCAACCACTGCGCCACCAGGGAAGCCCCATTCAAAATTTTTGGTCATGTACATTTAAAAAAATGCACCCCTAAATCAGAGACAAGAGCAATTAAACAGTCAAAATGAAAAAAAATGTGTAAAAAAATAAAAATCAACAGGGAAGGGACTTCCCTGGTGGCACAGTGGTTAAGAATCTGCCTGCCAGTGCAGGGGATCTGGGTTCGAGTCCTGGTCCAGGAAGATCCCACATGCCGCGGTGCAACGAAGCCCATGCACCACAACTACTGAGCCTGTGCTCTAGAGCCCACGAGCCACAACTACTGAAGCCTGTGCGCTCTAGAGCCCGTGCTCCGCAAAAAGAGAAGCCACCACAATGAGAAGCCCACGCACAGCAATGAAGAGTAGCCCTCGCTTGCCGCAACTAGAGAAAGCCCACACGCAGCAACAAAGAACCAACGCAGCCAAACATAAATAAATAAATAAATTTATAAAAAAATCAACAGGGAAAACAATTTCCTACAATGTTTGCTTTCTAAGGGGTAAATACTAGAAAATGGGACTTTAACTGAAAGCCTCAAATCTGAGATGAAAATGCAAATTGCCATTGAAGATTTACTGCGATACTTTTACACACAAATTTATAAGAAACATTCCGTTTATATTTTTGCTTTTTCACTTTTTTCAAAAAGAGCTTCTAGTTAAATTGCCACTATTAATGTTTTTAAAAATTTTAGTTAATTTTTCTATTTAACTGTAGAATATTACCAATTGCAACTATAAAAAGTAGGAAAAGTTGGACCAGTCAACGATGTGAAATACAACTGAATGACTATTCTCAGCTTATTTACTGACAGGGTTTCTTCTTCATGTATTTTATTTTAACACTCACATACTTTTACAAGTGAAAAATGCTTTTTCAAAAATATGTTTGTGGGTCACTGATAATCCTGCCTTAACTTTTCCTTGAGTAATAGAACATAGTAAGATAAAGTAACAGAACGGTTAAGTACATTTTTCTTCATTAATTATTTCATCAATATAATCTGGGAAAAGAATGACTAAAGCTAATGTAAGGTATAGGTTTAATAGTCACTGGATTTAAGTGAAAGTCAAGAAACATCTAAATATATTTCCTCATGCCTTATAAGTAGCTCATTAGAATATATTAAAACTATTTTAAAACTTAAAATATGGCTTATTAGCAACTGTCGAAAAGATTCACTCAAAGTTAAATATCTTATGGTTGATAATAAACAGGTGTTACGGTTGATAATAAACAGGTGTTTCTTGTTTTAAAAATAAATTGGTCTTCTTGGAATTTGCGGTATTAACATATGAAGCTTTACATACATTTTAGAAAACAAGAGTATTTTGTAGTGGTATTGTTCCCTTGTGCACTGCTGATTTCTAACTTTCAGTTTATTTCACTGAACTTCGTTGACTCCATTTTTAAAGCCTATGGAGTGAGCACAAGTTTTTAGAACACTGCATCCTTCAGGTAGGACATCGCCAAACAGTCTGAAAGAATAATGCAGCCATGTTGATCACAGCTGTGAAAACTTTTATATTATGGATTTCATATTCAGAGCTATTTGGGACTAAACTTTTAACTTCTCCAAATATAAGATGATCTGGAAGAAAGGGTTTTAAAGATGTGAAGGAATAACTAATGTTTTCTTTACTACCCTTTCCCCACCTCTTCTTCCCAAAGTCCTGTAGCAAAAATGTTTCATACAACCTAAGCAGAAGTCTGAAAATAAAATGACAATAAAGAAAACATTTTAAATTCATACACACACACACACACACACACACACACACACACACGAACAAAGGGAACAGGAAATGCAATGAGAGCAGATAAGAGATGTTGACAAATTTTGGAAGATGGAAAACAAATGAAATGGTGACAATGGATGAAGCAGAGGGAAGCAGGTTAAAGCCCCAGGGCCAGCAGAAAGCAAAACCCACCAGGGGCAACTTGATTCCTTCCCTAAAACCTCCGAACGACACAGGAAGCAGAGATGTCTGGTGTGTGGAAAATTAATTTTTAAAGTAATCTCATTCACTACACCTTCAAAACCATCTACCACTTGCTTTGTAAATGTAATGAAGGAGAGTTCAGAAATGGAGTCAAATTGTTGAGACAGTGTCATTTCGAAGTTGGGGACAAGGACTATGGAGCGACACTGACTGCGATTTACTAGCTCTGTGACCCCCCACCTCATACTTTCTGTGCCTCAGTTGCATCACCTGTAAAATGGGGGCTCCAATAACACCCACTTCATAGAGTTGCTATAGTATTAAGTCAGTTAATATATATATGGCTTGCTTAATATACACGTGGCAATTGTGAGTGACTATTTTTTTAATAAACAATTGTACTACGAGTGGCAAAATTAAAAAACTGTTTTTTGTTCATATACATTTAGCACATTCTTTCCTAAGAAGGTTGATCCCAATACACAGTGAAACTGAATGGCAAGTCGATTCCAAGATTCTAATTTCAAATTCTTCCTCCAGAAGGGATGATTTCCAGGTCTCCACCAAATCCGGAGAGAATTCTTAAATTGGTTTCTTGGGACCTTTCCTGCTCAGTGATGCCCTAATTTACACTTCATAATTTGCAGCCTGCACGTGAGGCATTGTTGAACAGTCTGAACTGAAAAGAAATTCTTATCATAATTAATTTTTAAGGCAGCAGGGACTTGGTTATAAGGTTACCCGAAGCCAACAACAGAAGCAGAGATGTCAATGTGACAACAGGTCAAAATAACGCAGTGACGCCTTCCATGCCACCACCGGATTAATCTGTTTGGTTTCAAAACATGCAACTTCATTTCATGATGCCATTTTCAAAGGACTGCAGCCCACGGCTTGCTTGGCTTTAGCAGCTTCTAATGCTATAGCTTACACTCTTTTAAAAGGACTTTTAAAAAAAGTATAGCTACCCATTGATAAATAGTCATCTTTATTGCATTAAAAAATTTTTGCATGGCTTCAGAAGTGTTTTATGACAGAGGGACGCATTTGCATTACAAATAGTTTTTACACAGACAAAAAAGAAGACTGAGCTTGGAGATGAGAGATCTTTTACCAAGGAGCATTTAAGAAGTTATCTTAAGACAGTTTCTTCCTAACCGCAGTGGGATTCATTTCCCAGGGCAATTGCCTAACAGAATTGCAAAGCTGGCATTTAAATTTGACCTTCAACCGATGGTAATCCAGAATGATGAGCTTCAGCAGGAACCTGGGAATTCTGACGGGCCATAACGGCCCCTAAGGTCATGGCTGGGAGGACGTTGGCTGGCTGATTTAGACCCACATACAATATCCCCTGCTGATTAGAAACAGCTTTGAGTGTTTCTTCTTTTCATAGCTCATTTCATTTTATTTTCTTTTGTTTTAAAAGAATCCTAATAAGCATAAAAATAGCACAGATCCATATGAATGCGAGAGCAGAAATCCGAGTTTCCTTTGATTCTCACATTTGCTTTCTTGCTTGTCCTTATTGCCTCGAATCTGAAGATAGTTATGGCCAGAGGCTAAGCATTTACTAACATAAGTTCTCTCTTCTGGTTTCTTCTGGAAATGCTCAAGAGAGTATCCAGCAACAAATGGGAATTAAGACGATACACCTCTTATTTATTTTATCTTTCAAAGTCATATATAAAGCATGTAATAAGGGGAGAAACTCTGATCTAGAAGGATGAGTATATTGTGCCAGGGCTTGGCCACTGGCTTAGGTAAGTGACACTTCCCTGTCACTTACTTTGGGGATGATATCTTTTCTATCGCCTTTTTCTCAGTGTGATTGGCAGTGAGAGGACCATGAGATAACGAAGGATGATGATGATGGACGTGAAGATGATGATGAGTAAGGATGATGGAGATACATACAAGGGCTCACAGGAATTTGGATTTCAACTTGGCTAACCTGGAAAGTTTATTACTTTATTTTATTGGAGTATAGTTGATTTATAATGTTATGTTCGTTTCTGTGACACAAATGAACTTATCTATGAAACAGAAACAGACTAACAGGGAAAGTTTTATTCCAAAATGTCACTTCTCGGGTGACATCGCATGCATTTCAGAGTTACCTTCGCCAAGCTGCTCTGCAAGCTGTCCAGTGATGAAGCATCTCCAGTCCCTGGAAGAACTAGATTTTCTTCTATGGCACTCAACATTTTCCCTGCACTTATATCAATTCCTAGTCATCCGGATAATATATAGGCTTCCAAAATGGAGAAGTGGGCAGGACATGTGAAAACTCACGTCTCCACCTCGAGATATATCTTCTAAGTGGTCAAATAAAAACCAGAATTCCAAACTGTTGATTTATTATTGGTTTGCTATTATGGCTCCAACCCAGAATATCTTTATACAGCCATTACTTTGGACATACCTATAGGTTGGTATATATCCATTTATCAATCCTAATATGAATGTTCATGATACATAATCTTATCCACAAGGTTTTCCCTCCAAAGCAGCCATGAAGTTTTCCTTTAATTCCTATGAGCAATTGTACCTATGCTCCACTTTTTAATTTTATAAAGGCTCTAGAAATTTCCAGACAAAACTCATCATTTCATAGAAGAATCCCAGAGGCCGTACCTCTCAAATTATCAGCCATATGTGGCAAAAATAAATCTTCACCAGGGTGGTACAGTACACGTGTGTGTGCGTGTGTGTGTGTGTGTGTGTGTGTGTGTGTTTGAGAGAGAGACAGAAAGAGAGAGATGCATGAACGGATTATTCTCTATGGGTGACTGGGGTCGATTACATAGTAATCCAAGTGACAGTGCCTGAACCAAGTCAACTGCGGTCCAGTATTAATTCATTTCATAGCTACAAAGAGATTAATTTAAAGCAAGATTTCATCCATCTTAGAACTGCAGAATACCTGCCTCTCAAAACACAAAATTTATGTTTGTGAGAGTTAGAAATTCATTCAAAGTATAAGGTTGCATGGCAAATTGGACAACATTATAACAATCAGACAGATTTGCTCAAATCTCACTTCTACCACTTACTGGATACAAACGGACACATTTCTTAACCTTTCTTAACCTTGGTTTTCTCATCTGAAAAATGGGGATAATAACAGGATTTGCTTCATAGGGTTTATATAAAAAGTTAAATAAAATCATGAGTAACATACGTTTAGCATACAGCCAGCACAATTTGCTCAGGAATTATTTATTTGCTATGGTGGTTAATAATAAGAATCTTCAAATAAATAAACAAGTAAATAATAAACAAGTAAACAAATAAATAAATAATTTCATACATAGAAGATCCTGGTAACTCAGAACTGTCAGCATTGACTTGAAGACCAATTTTCCAAAACTATTTTTAAAAATCATCTTCTGTATATAATCTCCTTGTGACTTTCATGCATAATCCTAAAGACAGAATGTGAGGCAGATGTGAGGGACAGGCCATATCACTCTTGGGACTCGTCTTAGATTTCCTCCTTTCAATTCTTACATCCTCGGTTCCTGTCTCCACCCTGGGTCCCCAACACTGGAACCAGGTTATAGAACCCTATCACAACCCCCAGCAACCATTCAGGTAGCTAACTTCTGTGTCTGTGAAAATTTCACAGACAGAAATTTCAGAATTAGTAAAGAACAAATAAGTGGAGAACATTATGAATTCTATAGTTACACAGATGATGCTCATTGGAGAACCTTTATATGTGTTTTCTGTCTCCTTGACTTGTTATCCTGACTTGTTATTTGAAAATAAAAGTGAAGCTGTACCTAAGAGAACCGCCCAGCTCTCTGCAGCAACTTCACTGTCTACAGCAACCCCACCATGCTATACCTTTGGATTGCAATGTTCTCGTACTTTTTTGGCCTGATTTTTTGTTGTGTTGTTCACCAATATTTTCAAAAACATTTGTTCCCAAGGCAGACCTTAGAACATGTTTTCGTTTTCATGTTAGCACCGGCACAGATAATAATATCATGATTCTTTTTTATTATAATGTAAGGCCAAATGAGAGATTTTTTTTCAAAATTAGGAATATTAAAAAACCATATACACACAAATCTTTAGGCATAAATTCAAAGTTTGAAATGTAAATCTTCATTTTGGAGAGATGTGCAGATACCAAACATTTAAAACATGAAAAATGTCCTCAATCATCTACATTTCCAAAGAGCTATGTTAAAAGCATAAAGAAAACATCAAAATGATTGGCTCTTCCTGGCTTGTTTCTTTTTGTCTTTGGCTCTGTCCTAAGAGCATGGATTTGTAACTCTTCACTAAACTTACATGAAAATATAACTATCATTTCGAAAAATATAATCTCTCTTCTCTCCTGATACCTGTTTTTGTCTTTGCTTCTTGATCCTTGAGGATGCCAATGTAACAATTTTTTTTTTTTTTGCTCAAAGGGATTTTTAGGCTTTTATTGGATAATAAGCCATTTCTGGCATTGATTATTTTTAGCTATAAAAGACTACATTTCATGAATACTTTTTCTCTCATTGTCCTACACATGGATGTTAGCGACCTATAAAACACGAATGCAAGCAAAATGTAAAAAAAAATTATGCAAGATAGGGATATACCATTCAGAATAGTAAAAGGGTTGGATACTTTTTGCATTGGTGATAATAATTTTTATATTTGATTATTGAGAAACTGATAAACATTAAAATCTTATATCAATGAGAAAAAAAATTGAAGATTTATTCCCTAATTATGGTTTTCCATTCTGCATACTAGATTGGAAATGGAAATTCACTACCTTAGAATTAAGCATTTTGTCATTCATATTTATTCACAACATGGTACGTGACAAAATTATGATGAAAACACAGTATAGACGCAGACAGTAACGTAGATAATTTATTACTGTAAGATTTTTAAAGACCCTGTATTGCAGGCTTAGGTGTTTCTTGGTCGGTAAGATAATTTCCATGTTATTAATAGGGAGGACCACTTATTAGAGTATGGTTTGCATAACTATATAGACAGATTTATTATCTTACAACAAAGTCTATCTAGAAATAATATTGTGACAGTTACTTTGGGAAACCAGTTGGGATCCTAGAAAAAGTACTGACTTGGGTCACATGCATACGACCTGATTTAACTCATGAGTTATTAACCTCAACTGAACTCAGGAATAAAATCTCATAAATACCTTGAAAAAATGTAGTGTATCAGAAGAAATGTTAAACTGAAATAAAAACAATCATGAGACAGCCAGATCATGAAAAATTGCTTGATTCAAAGAACTTTTAAAGGTTAGAGCTCTATTAAAGGTTTAAAAAACCAAAAGCAATATGAGAGGGAAAATACAAGGAAGGCAAAAGATTAATATGCTCTCTGCCTACTTTTTGTTTTATGATCCTCATTTTTTTCTAAGAGGTTACCATTTTTGCAGCTGGTCAGAAATATCACATTCCTTGATGTCTCCAAAGGTTTTATATGACTAAGCTTAACCATACTTCAACTTAAATAACATATTAAGCAGCTGTTGAAAATAAAAACACATTATGGATATTTGAACAGACACCAATGAGAGGAAAACAACTTCCTCTGGGGTGTGAATTAAGACTACCCATTCCCTATAATATTGAAATTTTCACAAATATTATAGCAACTAACAGTAGGGATTCTAAAATGTAGGCTCCAGGTGCTTTTCCTTGAGACAATTTCTTGGTACTTTTACAAGTATGGTTAAAAGTTTTATTTTTAATTGATTAAACATATGGTATGTTGGGGAGGTGAGGGACTGGATCTATTATAAGGTGTCTCAGGATGACACGCACGCCAAACAACTCCTTTTAAATGACTACAAGTAGCTTAGTATAACTGCACTATATGATGTGAAGAAAAAAACGCGTATCAGATCACGACTGAAAAACCTGTATTTAAATTAGGTCAATTTTCACTTTGAGATCATTGTTTAAAATTTTAATAAGCAATCATTTATTTTATGTTGATGTATTTTAAGTTTTTCTGTTTTTAGACAGATTGGCAACTTAGTATAATTAAAATACTTGTATACGATTGTTTATTCACTGTCATATATGAAAAAAAGTAAATGCTAATTCTCTGCTAATGAAACTTACTTTACATTAGTTTAAAATTTTTATTTGCAATTTTTTTTGCTTTCGTCTTTGCCTGTTTCTCTTTTCACACTAAGTGAATAAATGAATATATGAAGTTGATTTCTAGTAAAAAGAAATGTTCGAACTTGGCTCCCAGTCAAAGGGTTCATGTATAACATAATAGATGTATATTAGTTCTTTCCAATTTCAAAGCAAAATAATTTCTGACTACTAATTTTGGTCATAACATTATATATTTCTTAAAGACACGAAAGTTAAACTGAATTCCTTCCTGTTGCCAAAAAATCTATAGCACATTTCCGACATTTGAAATGCTACGTTCTCTTTTGGAATCAAGGACGACAGTGCCAGAATGATGAGACCATTCAAATATGCCATGAGGCTTGAACATCACTGTGGTCAGAAAACACAGTTAAAGAAGTTAGGAAGAGCTGACCTTTCTTCTCCCTCCTGTTAAAGATCCAGCTGAAATCCATAGGCTTATGGAAAAAATGGACTTAATAGGCATTAAAATATTTTGAAATGGTATATGTTGATGAATAGTGTGTTACCAATCAGTGTTCAAGGCAAGAAGTTTACCCACCTTTACACAATGGCCAAGGTTTAAATCTAGTGAAGTGGCACAAATGAAATCACTGAAAAGCTGAAAACTGTTTTAATCTTTCAGTTACAGTAATAGCAGATTTAAAAAAAATTAAATGTAAAGCTGATATCTATTTTGTACCTTTGTCTCCTCTACATGATTTTGGTCTCTACATTTATCTGTGTGTGTGTGTGTGTGTGTGTGTGTGTGTGTGCGTGCATGTGTGTGTGCGTGCGTTCTGAACAATTATTTCATATTTCGTAAACAGCCCCATAATAGATCTCCGGGAAATTTTATAAGGATTTACTTCTTCAGGTTAGTTCAGTATTATACATGTTTTGAATGCACTACATTTCTAGGCAAGTGCAGAATCAGAATTCCTATTTTAAAGAATTACTTCAAAACCAAATGATTCTGGTAGCTTTTGGAAATGTAGTTGCATGTTTTTTAAATATAAAGTTCACTTTTCTTTTCTCATGCAGACACATCATGAAATAACCAGATTATTAAAAACTGATTTTTCTATAAACCATAGTATTTTCCCAAATTGGTTATAAAAATGGTTGATTTCACTTAACTCTCCTTTTAAAAGAAATTAACCTCAGTATATACTTCCAAATAGTTTTCAACTACTTTATAAAATTAAGCAACAGCCACAACTAGTGGTAAATTTTGACAGAATTACAGGGAGCAGAGAGCACAGACTGTTAGGGAAATAAATCCTGGTTTGGTCTGATCTGATATCAAGAAAGTCTAATCACCGCAAGTAGGCACAAACTTTGACTCTAGTTTCTTAGCAACTGTAACAAAAATGAAACCGTTAAGTTCCATAGTTTCCACTTTCTGAAGGAAGAAATCAAATTTATTTGCAAGAATAAATTTTTCCAGGAACTAAACACAGGAAGGAATATATTGTATGAGCTCTGTGTGTATAAGACAATGAACAAAATATTCAACTATGACCTGCTAGTTTCTATAATTGTTTCACTATGCAAATATATTCTAACCTTAGCATAATTTTGTGTTGACGGAGTAAGTTACATTCTCATTGACATTATTATCTCTTGATTTAAGAGATTTATTATAATTAGTGTTGATAGGACTGAGTCCTCAACTTGGTTGAAAGCTCCTCCAAGTGCAGAAACTATCCTGGATCTATACTTGCTAGTGTTGATTAAATGAGTGATTACTGATCTCCTTCCATTAGGAGCTTGAATTAAATACTTTGAATGGCAGTTTAGCTGGGAATAGAAATCACTTATTTTGATGCTTTCTGACTGAAATGAGAGAACCTCTGTTGAAAACAGTTTCCTACAGCAGTTAAACTGGGGTCTGTGGACTGCTGGGGGTTCCTGAGACCCCTTCAGGGATCCATGGGGTTGGGACTATTTTGTAATAATGTTAAGATGTTATTGGCCTCTCACTCCCTCTTGCGAGAGCACCGGGATCACAACTAACTGCTGAACAATCGTTGACAGGAAGACACTGGAACTCACCAAAAAAGATACCCCACATCCAAAGAAAAAGGAGAAGCTGCAGTGAGATGGTATGAGGGGTGCAATCACAATAAAATCAAATCCTATAACTGCTGGGTGGGTGACTCACAAACTGGAGAACACTTATACCACAGAAGTCCACCCACTGGAGTGAAGGTTCTGAGCCCCACGTCAGGTTTCCCAACCTGGGGGTCTGGCAAGAGGAGGAGGAATTCCCAGAGAATCAGACTTTGAAGGCTAGTGGGATTTGACTGCAGGACTTTGACAGGACTAGGGGAAACAAGAGACTCAACTCTTGGAGGGCACACACAAAGTAGTGTGCACATCAGGACCCAGGGGAAGGAGCAGTGACCCCAGAGGAGACTGAAGCAGACCTACCTGCTAGTGTTGGAGGGTCACCTGCAGAGGTGGGGGGTGGCTGTGGCTCACCGTGGGGACAAGGACACTGGCAGCAGAAGTTCTGGGAAGTACTCCTTGGCGTTAGCCCTCCCAGAGTCTGCCATTAGCCCCAGGAAAGAGCCAGGTAGGCTCCAGTGCTGGGTCACCTCAGGCCAAACAACCAGCAGGGAGGGAACCTAGCCCCACCCATCATTAGACAAGATGATTAAAGTTTTACTGAGCTCTGCCCACCAGAGCAACACCCAGCTCTACCCAACACCAGTACCTCCATCAGGAAGCTTGCACAAGCCTCTCAGATAGCCTCATTCACCAGAGGGAAGACAGCAGAGGCAAGAAGAACTACAATCCTGCAGCCTGTGGAACGAAAACCACATTCACAGAAAGATGGACAAGATGAAAATGCAGAGGACTATGTACCAGATGAAGGAACAAGATAAAACCCCAGAAAAACAACTAAATGAAGTGGAGATAGGCAACCTTCCAGAAAAAGAATTCAGAATAATGATAGTGAAGATGATCCAGGACCTCGGAAAAAGAATGGAGGCAAAGATCGAGAAGATGCAAGAAATGTTTAACACAGACATACAAGAATTAAAGAACAAACACCTAGAAGAATTAAAGAACAAACAAACAGAGATGAACAATACAATAACTGAAATGAAAAATACACTACAAGGAATCAATGGCAGAATAAGTGAGACAGAAGAACGGACAAGTGACCTGGAAGACAGAATGGTGGAATTCACTGCTGCGGAACAGATTAAAGAAAAAAGAACAAAAAGAAATGAAGACAGCCTAAGAGACCTCTGGGACAACATTAAATGCAACAACATTCACATTATAGGGGTCCCAGAAGGAGAAGAGAGAGAGAAAGGACCCGAGAAAATATTTGAAGAGATTATAGTCAAAAACTTCCCTAACATGGGAAAGGAAATAGCCACCCAAGTCCAGGAAGCGCAGAGAGTCCCAGGCAGGAGAAACCCAAGGAGAAACACATCGAGACACATGGTAATCAAACTGACAAATATTAAAGACAAAGAAAAATTATTGAAAGCAACAAGGGAAAAACGACAAATAACACACAAAGGAACTCCCATAAGGTTAACAGCTGATTTCTCAGCAGAAACTCTACAAGCCAGAAGGGAGTGGCACAATATATTAAAAAGTGATGAAACGGAAGAACCTACAACCAAGATTACTCTACCCAGCAAGGATCTCATTCAGATTTGACAGAGAAATTAAAACCTTTACAGACAAGCCAAACTAAGAGAATTCAGCACCACCAAACCAGCTCTACAACAAATGCTAAAGGAATTTCTCTATGTGGGAAACACGAGAGAAGAAAAGGACCTACAAAAACAAATCCAAAACAATTAAGAAAATGGTCACAGGAACATACATATCGATAATTACCTTAAACGTGAATGGATTAAGTGCTCCAACCAAAAGACACAGGCTCACTGAATGGATACAAAAACAAGACCCATATATATGTTGTCTACAAGAGACCCAGTTCAGACCTAGGGACACATACAGACTGAAAGGGATGAGATGGAAAAAGATATTCCATGTAAATGGAAATCAAAAGAAAGCTGGGGTACCAATCCTCATACCAGATAAAACAGACTTTAAAATAAAGAATGTTACAAGAGACAAGGAAGGACACTACATAATGATCAAGGGATCAATCCAAGAAAAAGATATAACAATTATAAATATATATGCACCCAACATAGGAACACCTCAATACATAAGGCAACTTCTAACAGCTATAAAAGAGGAAATCAACAGTAACACAATAACAGTGGGGGACTTTAACACCTCATTTACACCAATGGACAGATCATCCAGACAGAAAATTAATAAGGAAATACAAGCTTTAAATGACACAACAGACCAGATAGATTTAATTGATATTTATAGGACATTCCATCCAGAAACAGCAGATTACACTTTCTTCTTAAGTGCACATGGAACATTCTCCAGGATAGATCACGTCTTGGGTCACAAATCAAGCCTTGGTAAATTTAAGAAAACTGAAATCATATCAAGCATCCTTTCCGACCACAACGCTATGAGACTAGATATCATTAAAGGGAAAAAAACGTAAAAAACACAAACACATGGAGGCTAAACAATACAGTACTAAATAACCAAGAGATCACTGAAGAAATCAAAGAGGAAATCAAAAAATACCTACAGACAAATTACAATGAAAACATGATGATCCAAAACCTATGGGATGCAGCAAAAGCAATTTTAAGAGGGGAGTTTATAGCAATACAAGCCTACTTCAAGAAACAAAAAACACCTCAAATAAACAATCTAACCTTACACCTAACGGAACTAGAGAAAGAAGAACAAACAAAACCCAAACTTAGTAGAAGGAAAGAAATCATAAAGATCAGAGCAGAAATAAATGAAATAGAAACAAAGAAAACAATAGCAAAGATCAATAAAACTAAAAGCTGGCTCTTTGAGAAGATAAACAAAATTGATAAACCTTATCCAGACTCATCAAGAAAAAGAGGGAGAGGGCTCAAATCAATAAAATTAGAAATGAAAAAGGAGAGGTTACAACAGACACCGCAGAAATACAAAACATCCTAAGAGACGACTACAAGCAACTATATGCCAATAAAATGGACAATCTGGAAGAAATGGACAGATTCTTAGAAAGGTATACCCTTCCAAGACTGAACCAGGAAGAAATAGAAAATATGAACAGACCAATCACAAGTAATGAAATTGAAACTGTGATTAAAAATCTTCCGACAAACAAAAGTTCAGGACCAGATGGCTTCACAGGTGAATTCTATCAAATATTTAGAGAAGAGCTAACATCCATCCTTCTCAAACTCTTCCAAAAAATTGCAGAGGAAGGAATACTCCCAAACTCATTCTACAAGGCCACCGTCACCCTGATACCAAAACCAGACAAAGATATTACAAAAGAAGAAAATTACAGACCAATATCACTGATGAATATAGATGCGAAAATCCTCAGCAAAATACTAGCAAACAGAATCCAACAACACATTAAAAGGATCATACACCATGATCAAGTGGGATTTATCCCAGGGATGCAAGGATTCTTCAGTATACACAAATCAATCAATGTGATACACCATACTAACAAACTGAAGAATAAAAACGATATGATCAACTCAATAGATGCAGAAAAAGCTTTTGACAAAATTCAACACCCATTTATGATAAAAACTCTCCAGAAAGTGAGAACAGAGGGAACCTACCTCAACATAATAAAGGCCATATATGACAAACCCACAGTAAACATCATTCTCAATGGTGAAAAACTGAAAGCGTTCGTCTAAGATCAGGAAGGAGACAAGGATGTCCACTCTCACCACTATTATTCAACATAGTTTTGGAAGTCCTAGCCATGGCAATCAGAGAAGACAAAGAAATTAAAGAATACAAACTGGAAAAGAAGAAGTAAAACTGTCACTGTTTGCAGTGATACTATACATAGAGAATACTATACTATAGATACTATACATAGAGAATCCTAAAGATGCCACCAGAAAACTACTAGAGCTAATCAATGAATTTGGTAGAGTAGCAGGATACAAAATTAATGCACAGAAATCTCTTGTATTCCTATACACTAACAACAAAAGATCAGAAAGAGAAATTAAGGAAACAATCCCATTCACCACTGCAATAAAAAGAATAAAATACCTAGGAATAAACCTACCTAAGGAGGTAAAAGACCTGTACTCAGGAAACTATAAGACACTGATGAAAGAAATCAAAGATGACACAAACAGATGGAGAGATATACCATGTTCTTGGATTGGAAGAATCAATATTGTGAAAATGATTATACTACTCAAAGCAATCTACAGACTCAAAGCAATCCCTATCAAACCACCAATGGCATTTTTGACAGAACTAGAACAAAAAAATCTTAAAATCTGTATGGAGACACAAAAGACCCTGAATAGCCAAAGCAGTCTTGAGGGAAAAAAACGGAGCTGGAGGAATCAGACTCCCTGACTTCAGACTGTACTACAAAGCTACAGTCACCAAGACAGTATGGTACTGGCACAAAAACAGAAGTGTAGATCAATGGAACAGGATAGAAAGCCCAGAGATAAACCCACGCACCTATGGTCAACTAATCTCTGATAAAGGAGGTAAGGATATACAATGGAGAAAAGGCAGTCTCTTCAATAAGTGGTGCTGGGAAAACTGGACACCTACATGTAAAAAATGAAATTAGAACACTCCCTAACACCATGCACAAAAATAAACTCAAAATGGATTAGAGACCGAAATGTAAGACTAGAAGCTATAAAAGTCTTAGAGGAAAACATAGGAATCACACTCTTTGACATAAATCACAGCAAGATCTTTTTGGACCCACCTCCTAGAGCAATGGAAATAAAACCAAAAATAAACAAATGGGACCTAATGAAACTTAAAAGTGTTTGCAAAGCAAAGGAAACTACAAACAATATGAAAAGACAACCCTCAGAATGGGAGAAACTATTTGTAAACGAATCAACGGACAAAGAATTAATCTCCAAAATATATAAACAGCTCATGCACCTCAATATTAAAAAAACAAACAACCTAATCAAAAATGGGCAGAAGATCTAAATAGACATTTCTCCAAAGAAGACATACAGATGGCCAAAAGGCAAATGAAAAGCTGCTCAACATCACTAATTATTAGAGAAATGCAAATCAAAACTACAGTGAGGTATCACCTCACACCAGTTAGAATGGGCATCATCAGAAAATCTACAAACAACAAATGCTGGAGATGCTGTGGAGAAAAGGGAACCCTCCTGCACTGTTGGTGGGAATGTAAATTGATACAGCCACTATGGAGAACAGTATGGAGGTTCCTCAAAAAACTAAAAATAGAACTACCATATGACCCAGCAATCCCATTACTGGGCATATACCCTGAGAAAACCATAATTCAGAAAGACACATGCACCCCAATGTTCACTGCAGCACTATTTACAATAGCCAGGACAGGGAATCAACCTAAATGCCCATCGACAGACGAATGGATAAAGAAGATGTGGCACATACATACGATGGAATAGTACTCAGCCAAAGAAAGGAATGTATTTGGGTCATTTGTAGAGATGTGGATGGATCTAGAGACTGTCATACAGAGTGAAGTAAGTCAGAAAGAGAAAAACAAATATCGTATATTAACACATATATGTGGAACCTAGAAAAATGGTACAGATGAACCGGTTTGCAGGGCAAAAATAGACACAGATGTAGAGAACAACATATGGACACCAAGGGGGGAGAGTGGCGCGGGGGTGGGATGAACTGGGCGATTGGGATTGACATGTATACACTGATGTGTATAAAATGGATGACTAATAAGAACCTGTTGTATAAAAAAATAAATAAAATTAAAAAATTAAAAAAAAAATCAATTATTTTTTCTCTGCACTTCAAAAGCATTTTGAAAAAAATCTTTTGTTTTCTGTTTACACTCATCAGAAGTTTCCTGTTTAAGAGGTGATCCTCTGGAGATAATCTGTCTCTTCTTTCAGGCGACTTTAACATTTTTGTCTCTATCCTGAACATTCCCAATTTTCTTACCAAAGGTATCCGTTTTTTTCCCGCTCTGCACGTGGTGTGTACATTCAGTCTGGGAATTCAGGTCATGCTTCAGTTCTGGAGAAATCCTTAACCCTGATCTCTTTGAATGCTGCTTCTCCTCTATTTCATTCTTTCTCTTTCTGATAGTCCCGTAACTTGTATTTTGTAGCAATTATTTTATTCTCCATGTTTCTTACTTGCCGGCTCATATTTTTTCAATCTTTATGCTCCATTTAACTGAATGCCTTAATATTAACTTCCAGTTCACTATTTTTCTCCAACTATGTTTAAGCCAGTGTTTATCTTACCTATTAATGTTTTTAAGGACCATATTTTTCAGAATTTTTAACAGTACTTTTTCACGTACTCTGCTCTTGTTTCCCTCTGTCTATTTTGTTTTCATAGTTCATTATTCTTTATGCATGCTATTCCTTCCCTTATCACTTTCAGGATAACTAACGTACTTATTTATAACATTATTTTCACTTCATATGCACTGAATTCATCTCCCAAACTTTGCCATTACTGACTTTCTTAGCATTACTTTTACTTCTATATCTTGGCATTGTGATTTGCATATTCATTTTGAATCGTATTCCATCTATGTTCTCTGTTTCTTTCTTCATTCGTATCTCCCTGTTTGGTGGTATTTTGGTTGCCTTCCCCCAGCGCCCCGTAAGCCCAGTCCGGAACCAGATCAGTAGCTTGGAGCTCGTGTTCTGCCGTAAGACTGGCGATAGTACACATCCAGTCTCCAAGTCAGGGAGACTGTGGGCTCAGGTCCTGGCTAGCAGCTGCATCTGCTTCAAGCAACCACCGTGATACTCAGCTCTCCAGGGAGACCTTTTCTCCCAGCTTCCTTTCATTACTTTGCTGCCCCTGCTTCCAAGCACACAGGCTGGCTCAGGTCCAGGCCTTTGATGGGGCACTGTTAGCCCTAGTCACCCTGCAGGAGACAAATTCCTCTGTCTCCTGACTGCTTTCCTACCCAAACTTCAGCAGGCCTCCCTCAGCTTCACCTACTGTATACTTTCTGCTTCTTTCTCAGCCATACAGATATTTATCTGGTTTTTAAATTACAGATATATCTTTACATTTTTTTCCTCTTTTATACTTTATCTATCAGTTTCGGTGTCTAGAACCAAGGAGGCGTTAACGAATCGTCATTGTTTCCCGAACTACGTCCTCAACCTGTGAACATAACGCACACAAGGGACGTGTCCTCTTGGAATCTGAATTTAGGAGAAGGAACACTTCCATGCCTCTCGCCCTCCCCCATTAGCTAAACCAAGGATCCCAGAGCCCTTGAATTAGGATCCTCTGAAACCCTCCTTTAAAAGGCACATTCTTAGGCCTCTCTCCAGATTTACCATATGGGAATATCCGAGGGTGGGAGCCCAGGAGTGTGCATTTTTAACTGCACTTGAGCTGGTTTTCTGCAAACAAGTCTTGAGAATCAGTGCATCCCCAGTAACCTCCTAGTTGTAAAATCCTATTTCTCAGACTCTCCCAGATCCTCTCTCCTGTGATCCCAGGAGGGACAGCGAGAGGGCATTGAACACAACCATCGCCGCCAGACTCTCTACAGGAAAGGGGATGCTGTCACTCACAAGCCCGCCATGCAGTATCTTATGGTTAGTTACCGCCAAGAAATCACTTCCTGTGTAATCACCGTGGTGCCTACCTGGAGACTGACAAGCCACTCAAAGCTCGGGAGTGAAGAAAGCTACGAGGGACAGGCTTTAGAGAACAGCCCTCGACCACTGGACCCAGGCTTAGGGATAAGTCCGTGTATCAGACTACTGCAGCTGACGGGGCCTCGTAGCAGGTTAATGCCCGGGTTGAACTCCTTCCTTTACACCCGCTTCGAGCACAGGGAAGCAATGACAAGGGGAGAAACGTGAGTCACATAATACAAAATGGTAAACGCTGGCCCCGCGCACGTTAATAGACCAGCAGAACGCATTTTAAGGGAAACGGAGAAAATACTCAAAATAAACTTTAGTTCAAATAGAGTGAATGGCAAAAAAAAATGCTTTCATCTCTCCCATTAGCAACGCAATATGGTAAATCAAAAATAAAGGGTGACGCCTCTATCTAAATATTTGGGACAACTTTTCTCTTTTCTTTCTGTTCACGTGCTTTCCATTTGTAGTCCTCAGTCTGAAGATGATTTCTCACCTCTGTCCTCGCTGTTGTTAGCCCTGCCTTACCGCTTCTTAATTTCCATGTGGCACTGATACTTCTAGAGCATCCAAGCAGAAAGCACGTCCCATTAATTATAGCAACGTGGTGTAACTGGAGAGTCACAAAATTATTTTACCTGGGAGAAAACCTTTTAAAAAAATCTGTGTGGCGACCTGCCAGATGAGAGCAAATCGTTAGCGAGGCCCAGCAAAGAGAACTAGCGTGTTTCTCTAAAGACAGAAGGACAGCCGCCTCCGGCATCTCAAGGTTGTGTTACCCTCCCTTACATCTGCTGTGTTGTCCACTTACGAGTAGTGTCCAGACCACACACGCCGCTGGGTTAAAAATCTTTCTGAGGGTGCTACACCATTTCCAGAACAAGAAAATCAGAGTGTCATCTGATGAATTATTACACACAAGACCATACCATCATTGTCTTCTTCATTATTGACATTTTTCCAGCACTCCTGACTTCGAGTGTTCCCCACAGTGTATTAGACACTGTAGAGATTTTAAGTAGAAGGACATGATCCTTGTGAACTTAAAATTATAAAATGTAATACGGTAATCATACAGATGTTTTTGAAGATGTCAATACCCAAAGAAAATGTCCTTTTTTTTTTTTCTTTTTGTAGCTCATAATATACTTACTAAGGTGCGGCCCTCAGCATGGATTTAAATATATAAAACCAACAAGCCCTCTGCTGGTTAATATCTATTGGACGAATTACCCATGCAAGTGGATGGCTGGGGCAGAGTCCTCACCAACAACTCTGAAGGACCGGAAGTGGCTACGGGGAGACTCCAGCAGCACGTACGTGGAAAGGCTGCAGCTTTCTGTGCTGAGGAACATCCAGCCCCAGCGCTGGATCTGAGCCCAATAGGGAGAAACAGCGTAGCCAAAGGTCCTGGGGCTATTTCACTAAAACGAGACCAGGAGGCCTTTGCTCTGGCTGCTGGGACGCGAGGAAATAAGCACCTTGTAACTCAAACTGGAATAGGAGCTGTATTTTCTCATAGAAATAGTGATATAACAGAAGCACTGCATTTTTAATTTTTCTAGGACCCTGTACATCTCCTGGGAGATGACCCCAGAGAGATGCCAGGTGCCCCAGTCAGATAAATGCCGGCCTTGTGCCTGGGAGGCAAGACCAAAATTTTCCATTGGGGCAAATCTGGCATGGCCCTTACCTGGACAGAAAGGGTCGCTAGAAACCCCTGCAGTGTTGAAAGTAGATGTTGCTAGGAGGACATCTATTTGCCCTGGCCCTTCATTTGTTTCTTTCTCTCATTTGGGGTGTTTACCTCATTTGTCAGTGTGCCACAGCATAGATAAAGCAAGTTTGAGTTACCTGAAACCTCTGCCCGCCATGTTTATCTGAATCCTTGACTGGCCTCGGGTATCTGGAACCGACCTCTTTGCTGCTTTGTTGACTTAGTACAACTAAGGTGAGGTTTCCCGTCTTTAAATAATGCCCATCCTGCTAACTTAACAGGAAAGAGGCTGCTAATAGACACACAGACCAACTCAAGCGATCCTTTGTTGAGTATTTCGTTGTGAATAACACTGGCCAGGAAGTCTGGGTCCTTGAGGAAGAATGCTTCTTGAATGGATGCATAAATTCCATTCCATCCACACTGAATCCGCCGAACTTTAATTAGAAAAGAGTGTAGTATAAAAGATGACATTTTTATTTTAAACTTTTCAACTGGGCAAGTTCAATTTGATTTTTAAAAAAGAGTCCAGTGTCGCCCGATGCTAGCCACTGTAGCTGGCGGCCTTATCTGTGATTCCTTACCGCCCACCTCAAGTCAATGCTCACAGGTTAAGGATTCTCTTTGCTTTCTCCTTTTCAAGAATGGGGAGCTTTTAGTCCACAGAAGATAAATATTTGCAGTTGGTCCTAAGATTTTCTCTGGAAGAACACAATCTCTCCAGTCAATTGGCTTCCAAACCTTTACCCCACATTTCCAGGAATCCAATATATATTTCTGCCTACATTTTATTTAGCTTTCATTGTCACAGAAGCAAGTGTCTACTAAGGAATTTGGACGAAAGGGCCTCTGGGAGGAATGGTTGATAAATTGGTGTCTTTTTTTGTGGAACTTGGGAGAAAAGGTTTAAATACAATGAAGTTAATTTTTATCTCTATTCTTGCAATGATTTACTAACAAGAGGATCTGAAAAGAGAAACTCCCTGGTCAATATCATATCTCCCACTGCACACTGAGGTATTAGGTTACAGCCCTGTTTGCCTTTCTCCCATGGTGAGTTTATGATTATACTTCTAGATGATTCTTACAAAGAGCGAGTCAGGATTAAAGATGAGCTCATCTCTGAAGAAAGAAATGAAGGTACTCAGTAGTTCAGGGTTATAAAAATGGGCAGGAGTTCCCTATAAACACTTGAAGAAAATATCAAGGTTATTTATATCAATTACGTATGTATCAATTCTGAAAGGGATTTTTTTTTTTTTGAAAGGGATTTTTAATGCATCGGCATTGCCATTCTAGTCCTTGTTAATACTTTTTGACAAAATAGAAGGAAGATCTGGGACTGAAGACTGAATTCCTTAAGATAGCATAAAGCAGCAAAGGTATTAAGGAAAACCAGGTCACTTGCTAATGATCTAATGGGATGTCTTTTTTTAAATGATGCAATATATTTTGCACAAATGTCAATTTCATTATTGAAACTTTTAAAATCCAGAGTCATTCTTTATAGCTTTAATATGTTCAGCCCCAAGTTTTTCTTCTTATTGAAGGTCAGTACGTAACAACATTCAGTCATTCATACACTCAGCAAATGCTCAAGGTCCCAGGTCCCAACACCAATGTCACTCAGGTTACAATGTTACAAAAAGTAACAAACAATGTGACATTTCCTTTCTTGTTGGAGTGACATTATTTAAAAGAGCGAACTACTTACTGCTAGCTTTTTCTTTATAGAGGTTTCAAGGGTCACACTTCCCTATAATATGTTATTTTGACATATTTTGATAAATTTAGTTGCTGTGAAATGAGGCAGCTGACCCTGAGAGTCTCTATTTATCTTTAAATGAACAGATCTTGATTGTATTAAAATTCAGCCTAAATGGCTTAGATCCCACCTAGAAGTAAAAAAATTAGTTTTCTAAATTTATAAGCAAAAGTTTATTCCTTCTCATATTACTGATTTATTTTACGTGAGATTGTTTTCTGTGTTTGAACTCTGTCCACCAGAACTGGATTGAGATATTCAGGGAGTGCGTATAAAGCAATAAAACTGATTTCCAGGGGCCACTCATCAAAAATCAATCCTCTTATTCTGCAGTTACACCATGGAGAGAAAGTTCCTCAGATCCCCTCCTCAGAATTCTAATCAGTACAAATGGAATGAAAGCAAACAGAAGTCTGATGTAAAGGCGACCATTCTTTTGTTTCCCACCATACATCTAAGTTTGCTTCATCGCCTTCCTTTGCCCTAGAAGTCTGAAGATGGCAAATCTTCTTGTCACGTACAGGACAGGCATTAAAGGTCTGAAATGGAATTAATCAAACATCATTTCAGTCTATTTTTGTTAGTGGAACTGGAGGCAAAAATTAAAACGTGCTTTTGCAAATTTACTTTTTAACATGAAAACACTGCCTGACATTTCTGTCTCCATAGGCTCTTGCAGAAGTTCCAGAGCACCGGATGTTCAGAAGCAAAAGCAGGTAACCATTAAAGCATCACCTTCCTTGTGAGAGTCAGAATGGTCCTCACGAATCATCTGGAGGTGCTGCCAGGTGAAGAAACTGAGGAGAGACAATCATGGCCCAGGGCGGCTGCAGCCTCTGGCGGGTGTCCAGTTCCTTGAGCAGGAGAAGGACGTTATCCTCTGCCATCACCTTACGCGTCCGGAAGAGTTCCACACGCTTCCTGTGCTTTCACTGTATCGCTGTTAAACACACGACTCCCAGATGCGTCCGCATACAGAAGGGAAAGGTGATGAGGGAGGTGAGGAGGGCGCTGGCTCTGCTCCTGCCACCTTAGTTACACAACGTCAAGTCTAAGCCCAACAGGAGACATTCCAGAGAGCCAGGTGGAGTGTGGGAGGGACATGGGGGAATGTTCTCTGAGGGGCCTGGGAGCCGACTCCACCTTATGGGGAACCAGGTGACAGTCAGGAGAACTGAGGTCGATGAAACCCTCCGGTGGGGGGCACTGAGGAACTATGCCCAGTACCTTTTTCAGGCCTGGGTGCTGGGTTGATTCTTCATCCACCTACCAAAAAGCCAGGCCGGAAGTTAGCGAGAATAGTGCCACCTTAAAACAACTTTCAGCTGCCTTCCTGGCGCTCTCTAATCCGTGAAGGAAGAGACCTGCCTCCGTGGAAAGTGTGAGCCCTGACGATGAACGGCGTTCAAGGACAGTCGAGGATGCAATGCCTTCACCTTGGCCTTGCCCTCAGCTCACAGCACGTGGTTACTTTTCTTAGGCTCCTTTGTTGGGAGCTGCATAGCCTACTCCACAGTAAGCTTACACTGATGGGATTTGCCACGTGTCATCCTGTTTGAATACAATCTAACAGAACACAGTAATTAATAAACGTGCTTTATTTACACGCTGCGGTTTGGGGCCTCTATAACTCAGATTCGGGAGGCACGCGCTTCACGTGAGCAAAGCCTTGAGATTCACATCGTGAACACACGATGTGTCAACATGGGAAAGTGAAAGTACTGTCTGCAGCTTCCAGCTCTCAGCGCTCCCACTAGGCACATACGCTGTCGGCTTCATTTGTACTTGATCCATGAAAAGAGTTGCATCGTGATACTCTCTTCAGATTCCGGCAAGTTTATTGGTGGCTTACATTCTGACTTCGTCTGGATGCTATAAAAAACTCAAATTTGTTTTTTTAAAGTGATGAACGACTTCCCTTTGCAGGTGTAGATTTTCATATTCCCAAATAATACTTCTGACCTTGGGAAAGATGCAGACTGAGTGCTCTCTGTTAACCGTCCACAGATTTCTCACGTTTAGGTGACACACTGAAGAACTGTTAAGAACTTTATATTTAATAGTCCTTAGGACGTCTTATTGAACGGAATAATGTAAGGGTTGTGGTTATTCCTATTTTACTGAACGAGGAGGGGAAGCAAAATTTCAGGATTAAAAAAAACAGACTGTATTGATGGTGATTGCGAAAATGAATTGGTAGCTTCTGAAGCACAATGATAAGCCCACGTTCTTCCTACCAGTTAGGAAAATAATCTTTATACGGAAAGAAATCTTTATACAAAAAGAAGCTCCTCTTAAACTGTATGCTGCTTTGCAAAGGTATCCTATGGTCCCACGGGGGTCAGAATACGCCTGCCTTAGCAAAGACCTACCACCACTTCTAGAAAACCGGATGAAAGCTAATCTTCTCCTCTGAAGAACAGATACTGTTTAAACTTAACTTAATCTGATGTCCCAACTCTATTTTACTCTCCCAATCATCAGAGAGTACGCCAGTAACCGCCTAAAATTCCTCAAGAGAGCACATAATGTGGGGTATCTGTACTCACAGTTAAGATACAGGGAGGGCATCATGCCTGTGCAAGTAACAAGGAAAAGCTGGGAGAGGTCTTCTAAAACAGATGCACCACCTTTAATTTATTACAGACCTTCTTATTGCTACCATCATTACATTTCAGAATAATTCCTTACGCTCTGTTTGTTTGAACTGTGAAAGAACAGTCACTGTACCTTTGTAAAAACGTCTTACTGGAGAAATCTTATTCTTGACTGATCAACCTTAGGACTTAAAGTACATTTCACTTGACTGAGCTGCCATCTTTGCCAGACTGTATCTGAACGATGGGAAGATGGAATGGCCTGGCTTCGGAACTGCTCAGGTTGACCCTTGGGTCCTATTTTAGGCACAAACTGTGTACGTGACCAAAGCAGGAATCTAAAAATAATTTTGAAATAATTAAACTGTGAACAAAGATATCTAAGAGAAAAACCGGCTTTGGGACAGAAATACATTTCCATCATGGTTATATCTTTCCTTTTATTCTCAAGTTAAATTTGGCAGAGAAATGGCCAAAAAATCCTTCCACTGAAGAGAAAGTTATATCTTAAATAAATTTCACATTTTATTCTTTTAAATTATATTCAAATATTATATAGTTTACAAAAACTTGAGTTGTCTCATGAAACACTGATTTGGTCCACCAAAATTTATCGATATAATTTCTCTTCTACTCCTTTGTTTACATCATAATTGTGGGATAAGAAGATCCTAGGCAAGGGCAGCAAACAGGAAGTTCTACCCACATAAAAATTCCGATGAAAACCAAACCAACTCCCTCACGCTCCCCCCAAAGAGGTGAAGTATATTAAATTTTCTTTTAAGCTCACTGGAAAATTTCCATTCTGTCCACTTTGATTTATTTTGGGCCATGGATGTGCACGTTTATTTTTATGGTTGGCTGCCCAGCAAACAGCCTACTGTACTACGTCAGTGCAAAAGCACATGCGTTGAAGAGCTGCCCCAGCTCTGTTTTTACTGCACTAGCAGCCAGTTAGTACATAGGTTTGGAGGCATGTGGAAAGGCTGTGTGAAAAACTGTACACCGACAGAGTACATGTTTCTGCAAAGATGGTATTCTGCCCAGTAAGTCAGAAACAATTAAAATAAAGGTCTTCCCCCCTACAGTTTTGAATGAAACATTCAAGAATATCAAAGGAAAGGACCCGTGTGTTTTGATATTCCAATAAAGTGAGTGAAGGGAGCATCTACCGAGTTCAGAGCTAGAGACTCGCCCATCACCTGAACCAAAGGGCAGCCCTTGAATTGCCCTTGATGGAGGGTAGGAAACACTAACAGGTGCATGAGAACCAGGGTTCCACACCATCACATGGTTCTGGAATCTCCTCCATTTATGACCTCTGACATTTGTCTTTGTTAATCAATATCTGTAAACTCTATGTAACACAGATGAGAAGAGCTATAGTGTAATTCAAAAAGATACAGGCACCTCTATGTTCATAGCAGCACTCTTCACAATAGCCAAGACATGGAAATAACCTAAATGTCTATCGACAGACGAATGGATAAAGAAGATGTGGTACATATATCAATATATACAATGGAATACTACTCAGCCATAAAAAAGAATGAAATAATGCCATTTGCAGCAACATGGATGGACCTAGAGATTATCAAACTAAGTGAAGTAAGTCAGAAAGAGAAAGGCAAATACCATATGATATCACTTATATTTGGAATCTAAAATATGACACAAATGAACTTATCTACGAAACAGACTCACAGACTAGGGGAGGGATGGAGTGGGAGTTTGCAGATGCAAACGATTATATAGAGACTGGATAAACAACAAGGTCCGACTGTAGAGCACAGGGAACTATATTCAATATCCTGTGATAAACCATAATGGAAAAGAATATGAAAAAGAATGCATATGTATGTATTAACTGAATCCCTTTGCTGTATAGCAGAAATTAACACAATGTTGTAAATCAACTGTACGTCAAGAAAAAAAAAGAAAAAAAAAAGAAAAGCTATAGTGAAGTGGGTTGGCGAATAGATAAAGGGGTCTCAAAGTGAAAATAGTAATAATGGCCCACGCCATCCCCTTGCCATCCACTTCTGTATCCATACATTTTCATCTGTATTTGGAACTATAACAGATAAAGAAATGGATAAAGGCCAATAAGTGAATGCCTTTAAAATTTTAACCCCCCCCAAAAAAATTTTAACCCCCAAATATCAGAGAAACCAACTCTGCTATGCTCATCACTGAAGGAAATCTTTAGGTCTGTGGTAATTTATAACAGATAAATGCAAGAGAAAGTCACATTATAAAAATAATAAAATATGTGACTCAGGGTCTCACTTAATATTCTTACTCATCTGGGGTCGTGAAAAAAAAAGGAAAACCATTTTGATAAAACAGATGTTGAATGGTCTCAGTGCAAAATGACTGAAGGCTTGCACCATGTAATTATTATAAAATACCACACATCTGGTACAAAGTTTGGCCTTAAATCAAAAGTCATTTAGGACAAAATGAGCAAGGAGACTTCTGGCCTCATGAAAGTCTGAGCTTGTAGCTTATAGGATGATTTCAACTTCACTCTCAATTCTCTCTTTACTGAGTGTAATTTATTTCACGACTGAACTGCACGTTTCTCCAAACCACCAACCAAATACTTAGGACATTAAAAGTGAACTCTGAGCTATTATTTCAGAGAAAATATTGTAATGTAAAATTATACAAAGCAATCCAGTTCCATGGGAAAAACAAGGAAAGAATGTAGAAGGTTTACAAATGACCTTTTCATTCATGAAAAGCTAAGGTCTCAAAGGAACGCTGGAATAACTTGCATATGAGTTTATCACTAATCCATCATCAGGAAAAAACTCTAAGCTGAGAGGACCCTGCTAATGTATTCTGAGTCCACTGGAGCCGAAGCGGCAATGCTCTGGCTGTAATGTTTCTCTCCATCACCACAGCCATCTGCCCGCCACGGGTCACACCCACTGCGCACCATCAGCAGAGTTGCTCCACGTTTATATGTATCAAAAGTCAAATCTTGAAGCTGCTAATGCCTTGCTTTCTTTCCACCTTGAAAGTGCACTGTGAGCCCTAAGTTAATCTGATAAATAAAAATAACAGGATATTACCGCGTAGCCCCTTCTAAGTAAGCAACTCCCTCAGAGGAAGCCGTGATTTTAGAGCGGAAAAAAGAAAAACTTTCAGTAACGAAATAACGCTAGTAAGAATGAATCCGAAAACTCTTGGAGTTCCCTTAATTAGAAAAGCACCGCTTAGAAAATATGCTTGTATTGTGAATTTTTTAAAGATTCACTTCAAATACACAATTTTGCTATTTATTGTACTTTGTTAGACTACTAAATTGTTTCAAGTTTATCCATCTTCTGAATTTTAGTTTTTTCATCCACAAAGATGTTATATCTTAAAAATACCTTTAATGTTATATGTAATATGCTAGCGTTACAATATCAGCAGTACTTGGAAATAAATGAAATGTGCCTTATTTAGCCGACATACAGTGGTTTATCGATATACAAACAGAAAAATGTCATTTAAGGAGATGATTAAGAAAAGCATGAGCTTTGTGTCTTAAAGGTTATCCATTTTAGGTTACAGTAATTGATCCCAGTCACTTCAAATGTTTCAAACATTCCAAACCCTCAGCCAAATGTTGAAGAAGTAACTCTGCCAGAATTTCAGAGGAGAAAATTTTAGAAGGCTGTTCAAATCCAAAGAAAAGGAAAAATATATATTATTGCTGAAAGTTGTACGTGTGTTCTGCTTTCCAATGAAAACCATAGCCAAATAAGCTTTCATTAAATTGGAACAAGATGACAAATACTAAGGCTGAAATGCATACAGTAAATTGAAACATTAAACATTACATAAGGTCTCTAACATGTAACAAAAAAATTTCGAGACACAAAGTAAAAGAAAATCTTTTCAGTATCTTAACAGCTGTCTCCTCTTTCCCCCAAGACACACAAATAAAATAGGTAATGGCCTTTGAAACCAAACTTCAGTTTCTAAAACAGGAAAGAAGGAATGCTGGTTAATTCAGACATTTCACTACCAAGATGCCACACATGTAGCAATATTTACAGTAGTTGCAGACACAGAGTACCTGGAGACCCTTTTACCACAGTCAGGTGAGGAGACAGACCGTCAGAGACTCACTCACCGTAAACTTCACATTCAGGACAGTAACTCGTTGTATATAGAACTGCAAACGGGCCGGCGAGCCACGATCCTCTCGCACAGCAGTTTGGGGTACATTTTCCACCTTCCATGAAGGTTATAACAAAAACTGAACAAGTAGTGCATTTTACAGCTCAAATAGGCCATGGCATAATACAGAGACTGGCGGGGGGAGGGGAGGAGGACTTGTTTCACCATAGCCTGTAAGAGCAAGCAGATTTGCCAATTTTCCTCTGACCAGGTAGTTGAAATATCACCAATTGCTGATGCCAAGAAAACGCACAGCTAATTTTCACATGCAAAAATATATCCTTGTAGGCAAACTGTACCAGTTACGGGAGCACCCTGCTGACTGTAACAGCAAAATGCTAATCCAAAGGGGACCACTGCTACCGGCTCCTGCCCGGTTGCCTTCATGCCAAGGAAATGCTTAACGTGTTGAGAATTCAGTTAGGGGGTTCTATGAAAATACAAAGTCTCGACTATTTAAAGATGAAAAAAAATTTACCAGCTTAAGTATTCTGAAACAGTGTGTCTACTCATTCCCATCTAAAATATTTTACCAGAAACATTTACTCTTATAAGTTGTATTTTACCCAGGGTGTGAATTCGGCATTTGACGTCGACTCATTCCTTTAGGTACCTCTTAGCTATTACAGGCTGTATGCCATGATTTATAAGCTTAGTAGTCAACGCATCTCAAACCTGAGAAGCTCTTCCTAAAGTGCACGGGGTAGCTCACTAGCCTGACCGGGCCTGTATTTATCCATCACAAAACCAAGTCCAGGGCTGTGCATGGTGTA
This sequence comes from Stenella coeruleoalba, assembly GCF_951394435.1. Classification (NCBI taxonomy): domain Eukaryota; kingdom Metazoa; phylum Chordata; class Mammalia; order Artiodactyla; family Delphinidae; genus Stenella; species Stenella coeruleoalba. Next base: position 35,756,906 of record NC_137167.1, on the reverse strand, counting down.
AACGTAAGTAGGCAATCGATAAATACTTGCTGGGTGAGGCTGAGTGAATAGAACTGAACTGGATTGAACTGAAGTGTGGGCAATTCTCCATTTTAACTCCCAAATGACAGGCCAAGTCTTTGGACTTATTCTGTATAAGATCCAGGGTGTTGCCATGTTCTAAGAGGAACTTACCAAATGCTTTCTGATGCTAATGTAATGACGTCTTCTTACCCTAAAGAAAGAAACCTAGCTCTCACCACAGATGTATCAGCTATTAGCTAAATAAAAACTGAAAATGTAACATTTTACCTTTCCTCCAACTTGCCATGGCTTCAATAACCACATTTCAGGTCTTCACCCATCAAGAATGGAGACTTTATTAACTCCTCTTTGCGTGTGGTTTGTTGCCAGGAATTCAGTACAGCGAGAATAACTACATGTGAGACGCTTGCACGTTTCTCTGCCCCTTTTCCCCCTCACACTCAGTCAAGTTTAAGTCAGCTAATACTAACTGGATAGGCAGTCAACAACCGCTAAATTTCTACGACGTGCTGTGTATATAACAGCACCACTGAGAGAGGAATACATAGAGGAAAGCTGCGGTAATGGTCCGTCAGTTGTAACGTCAATGATCCCAGGAGAGGTGGGGTGTGTGTGTGTGTGTGTGTGTATCTCCCTGCCACTGTCCCTGCCGTCCTTCTCTCCAGAGCGATAAGCATATGACCCACAGCCTAATACCTGTCCAGGATCTGGAATCAATTTCACCCTCAGTAAAAAACAAAAAACACAACCAAAACACAACCCCCTCCTACCCGCCCCCCCAAAATCTCAATGTGCTCTAGTTTCATACGTAGAGGCTCCAGTGACGTGTCCTCCATGCCAGGGCCAACCTTGCGTTTCACTTTATAGTACAGGCAGACCTCGTTTCATTGCACTTCGCTTTATCGCGTTTTTCACAAATGGAAGGTTTGTGGCAACGTTGCGTGGAGCAAGTCTATTGGTGACATTTTTCCAACACAATTGGCTCACTTTATCTCTATGTGTCACATTCCGATAAACCGCCCAATGCTTTAAACGTTTTCATTATTATTATTTCTGTTACGGGGATCTATGATCAGTGATCTTCGATGTTACTATTATAATTGTTTTGGCATTTTTTAGTAATACTGTTTTTTTTTGTTTTTTTGCGGTACGCGGGCCTCTCACTGTTGTGGCCTCTCCCGTTGCGGAGCACAGGCTCCGGACGCGCAGGCTCAGCGGCCATGGCTCACGGGCCCAGCCGCTCCGAGGCATGTGGGATCTTCCCGGACCAGGGCACGAACCCGTGTCCCCTGCCATCAGCAGGCGGACTCTCAACCACTGCGCCACCAGGGAAGCCCAGTAATACTGTATTTTAAAATTCAGGTATGTACATTGTTTTTATAGACATAATGCTATTGCACACTTAATAGACTACAGTGTAGCATAAACATAACTGTTCGATGCACTGGGAAACCAAAGATGCGTCTGACTTGCTGCATCGCCATATTCGCTTGATGTAGCGGTCTGGGACCGAATCCACAGTATCTCCGAGGTCTGCCTGTAAATGGGCTTCCGCCTTGCTCCTGAGACAACGATCCCTGTAGCTGGAGTCACTGTATTTGAATTTCAATTTTCACAGACTGTCCAGCGCACCGGTTTCTCCAGGACTAAAAGTCCTTCTTTAGTATTGAATCCCACACTTCCTAAAGCCTGCTCATGGGTTACCGTACATAAGCCCCTAAATGAAGTCACAGGTGGCCCGACGTGCAGTTCCACTTGATAATTATCAACCCGCAGAGGAAGCGGAATACAAGTCTGCAACAGCGCTTCTCAAGATGTGGTCTCCAGGGCAGCCTCGGCAGCCGCTCAAGCCCCAGCCCAGACCTACTGAATGGAGGCTGGGGGATGGGCTCAGCTTTGACATCCCTCCCGGGGATTCGCAAGCTCCCCGAAGTTTGAGAACATTGTTAGGGTCAGGATTTGCCTGTGTTTGACCTCTAGCCCTGGGCAAGCACTCTTCTAACCTTTCTGTAGCCTTGGAGAAGTCATCTATAAAGTGGAGATAAAATACACATCTTAGGGTTAGAACAAATGCTTCATGTGGTCCCAGGGACACACTCGGGGCTCAACTATGTCATCCGCTCCCAGACTCTCGTTCATTCCCTTGTTCTGCTCTCCCCTCATCACCTCTTATTTAAAAGTGTTAATGTCAAAACGACTTGCTACCTGTCTTCATAGTCTGCTCCTTCCTTTTCCTCAGATTGAGTCAGGGTCTCAGTGGGGTCTCACTTCCAGTCCAGATCCGTCTAGGTTTCCTGCCTCCTTACACAGTTAACTCTTCTTAATTCCTAACATATAATGATGTGTACAGTTGCATTTGACTATACGTGTGATTTCATGATTCCTTTATTATTAATCTCATGCTTTTTCATTTGTACTGTATATTGACTGGAAGGATTTGTTTCTTTTATAAAATCCAACCTAAACTAAGTTGGATTCAAAAGAAGCCACAGACAAATACAAAATCTCCTTTTGGTAAAAAAATCTACATAAAGGATCTTACAGGAAATCCATCATCAATCTGAGATGATTTATGTTAACTAAAAATGCAGAGTAATTATGATAACCCCCGTTTTTGCTCGCTTACCTGGCGCCAGCCACTGTTACTTTACTTAAGAACCACAACTATCCTGTGACGTAGATATTATTAGTCCCATTTAGCGGGTAAAGAAACAGAGGCGCAGAGGATTTTAACAACCAGATGAAAGTCTCAGAGTCATAAGTGGCAGAATTCAAACTCAGGGCTGTCTGACTCCAAAGACTGTTTTTTTTTACTGCCTCTAGAAACATAAGGCTTCATCATAATAGTGAAATTTCACCTAGACCGCCACACTCCACAAAGAGGTGGATAAACTGGATGGGAGCCAGAGATAAATCCAGGTGATGAAAGGAATAGAATGAATGAGTAATGAGAAAAATGAGGAAAAAATCCGAATGTGCTTAGGTTGAGGAAGAAAGTGAAATATGACATGACTGTTTATGAGCAAAATGGAATCATTGTAATGATTTGAAACAGCATAATCTAGGGAGAGAGAAGGAGCTGATTCTACGAAAAGAAAATTTCAGGCAAAATCTTTCATAACCATCCAAAACAATTTTATCTTGAAGAACTTCTGGATTTTAGCCACTTTAGGAAAGAGTGAAAAATTATCACCTGGGGCATTTCAGATAATCCAGAGAAATGTGAAAAAAAATAATTCTGCCGAGGCAGAGAGAAACCGAATGACCTCTCGGTCCTTGTCAAGCTTTAATTTTTATGTTTTATAAATAAAGCATTTTTATTTTTTAAAAGTATATGCATTTATTCTTCAAGGCTCTTGGCTCTCCTGGCTAAATAACGCATTTCTAACCTTTAATGTTTTCATTTCCCTTTTAATGGGCTTTGTAAGTAAACAACCCCTAAAATGCATAGAGAAAGCAACAGCTAAACTAAGTATTTTAAGCAGAATATTTCAGACTAAAAGGAGGTTTGAATGTTCTTGGTCTAATTAGACTTATTAGATAGTGCATTAATTTAGTACTTTTATTCTACATATTTAGCCATGAGGGCAAAATTCTACCCGTGATTTTTATTTTTTAATCCCCTATTAACTAATACTCCCCCAAAGGGATTTTCAATCTTTTACTTTTACTTTTATTTTTGTGGTAACAAACATCAGTTGTGATAACGTGTTGGAAGTTTCCAGCCAAAGCTGCTAATGGGTTAATTTTCTGAAAGAACCAGACTGCATAAGGGGCTCAGTGTTCTCCTTAAAATGCTTAGTATATCCGTTTGTTTCAGGTGTCATATCAGGGACAAATCAATGTGTTAAAAAGTGTCTGATAATATTGTTGAGGGATTAATCTCACAGACTAGATCGTCAGCACGATTATCTTTAGCGTCGTGTGAGCACACAGTTCCATTTTAAGCATAAAAAGCCTTCTAATGCCAAACTATGAGAACCTATGTTTTGAACGATCTGCCACCATTCAATATTTAATCCTGCAAGTGAAGTCGCTACAGGGATATAGCGAAGTAAGAAGATGAATGAATCGTGACCTCAAACTTGCAAAAGGACAACCCAAACAATTTATCTTTCTGGCCTGTATGGTATTTTTTTATCCAATATTCCTATCACTTCTCCTCAGTCTGGGAATTGTCGATTGATCAATGTCACATTAGCAAATACTTGAAGCGAGAGCTGGGAATTTAGGCAACCCATTGTTTATGCTTTAAGAATATTCTGGTTCAATTTCGTTTACCTGAAGTCTAAAATCAAGGACTCGTAATTAAAAATCAATTTAGTTCTCTAGACTACATTTTTAAGCTACCGCGGAAAGGATGACATAAAATAATCCAGTGTCTATGAAAAATGAAAAAGATAAACGACGAAAACAAAAAACTTAGAACTTCATGCCTCAGAGCTCACACAGAATTCTTTGAAATTACACAGCTCTCAACTGCGATAAAACCGCACTTCAGCTGTTAAGAGGATATATTCCACCCGATTCATCGGTTAATTGCTTATCACCACATCACTCTGGCACGCGATCGTATGTTTGGCACAAGCAGAGCCAAGCCGGTGCCTATGGGTGGCCAGTGCATATTTATGTAACTTTCTGCTTCCGTATGCACACATGCTTCAGTTGTGCAAGGACAGTTCTGTTCTTATAGTGAAGTGGAGGGGGCGGTGAGGAGACACAGGGTAGATAAACGCACTCTTCTCTGCTCCTAATTAAAATCCCTGTAACAGAAAAACATTCTCAGATTTCTTCCCCAGAGAAATAAATATAAACTAGGCAGCAAAAGAAACCAATGAGCTCTTCCATAAGAAGTTACAGGCCAAGCGTGGCTCTGGAACAGAACTTAAATGCATTGGTGACCTTCCTAAGTAACTACCCTGTAGGTCTTCAAATAGCCCAAGGGTGGTGTTTGTTTTCTTCTATTAACTAAATTTTGTTTTGAATCACCATGTGCTACCTACAAGTGATTCTTCCCTGGGATTACAACTATAAAATTGTAATTATTCTCTGCCCAAGCGTGTGGTTTCTGGTCAGTGAGTAAGAACTCTAAATGACTCTTGTGTCATCATATCAAGCTGGTCACATTTCACTTGGTATCTAATTAAAGCCAATGGTTTTGAGATACGGAAGGGAAACCGTTAACGCATATTACAGGTATCATTATTATTATGCACATGCCAGCGATACTCTGTGATAAAGTGCATTGACTTCCTGCCAGCTCTCATGGATTGGTGACATTTTGTTAACCGGACTACTAAAAAAATCTATAACAGGATATTAGATGGTATTTAAAAATAACATCAAGCAAGGGATCAAGTGAAAGGAAACTTGTATCTTAAAAGAGGATAACTGCAAAGTCCATTAGCTACGTTTGTCAGCGTCTACTCTGTGTAATTTAATTATTGTGTTTATTATGAAATTCTAAGATACAAAGTATCTCCTGGGCAGCACAATATGTTAATAAATCAGACCCGTGCAACGATCATTTCTGTATTTCGATTATATAGCATTTGCGTACATTCTAGCCACCTCATTTCCGTATGTTATTATTTTCCTGTTTTTCATTTTGTTTTTGTGTTTGTCTAAAGGTGCCTATGTTTATGGCTTGTGAATAGAGCCAGGACCATTCATAGCATGTTGCTTTTTTGTTTTTAAAATAGTATTAATCCATCGAGTTTTTATGGAAGCCATACAACTCTCTTAGATGACAGGAAATACTGAAGTCAACACGCTCTTTCCTAATGACTTGTCAACAAGTGCAGGGAAATAAGTAGGAAGAGGATTCAGAGGTAAAGATTTAAGTAAACTAATGTGTCGCTTAAAAGGACATTTTCTGTTAGTTATTTTTAATGATGTGCTGTGTAGAGAGGGCGATGGAAATGGATCTCATCAAGAGGAAACACTCTGATGGTATCTTTTATCCCTGAGGCAAACTGCCGTTTATTATTCTTTATGTCTCTCCCCACTGGGTATTTAACTTCCGTCTACACAGACACTCATCTCACCGATCCTTACAATAAGTGTCTACCCACATTTACTTCCTCTCCTTTCGATTTTGCACCGCAGAGAGCTCGTCTCATTCACTATTAAACTTCATTTAAAAATAGCCACGACAGCTTCTTCTGGTTTCTCACTGCTTCCTCACTTACCTCCTGCGTCTGGAAGACCCACTTCCTCAAGAAATTAATGTCTCTCTTAATTCACACCCTTCAGTCTGTCCCTATTTCTCTGCTGTTCCTCACCTGTGTCCTTTTCTATTGCCACCCTCACCTCCAAGCGTAGGTCTCCCTCTGGACTTGGCGGCTTCCCCTCCGTCTCCTTCTCCCAGCTCTCAGTGCTCTCAGCGATGACTCACGGCTGCACGGGGTCATCTGTCTCCCCAAGTCTGCATTTCCAATCCCCATCTCTCTCTTGAGCACCAGCTCTGCTTTTCCTTACGGATCAGTGGCTGGACCATGTAGTCAAACACATATTTCAAGTGACGTGTAATTAAATCTATGCGAGTTACATTGGGGTGTGAGCTTACCATTTATTTCATCTTGCGGAAATGATCTCAGGTTGGGTGGAAAAGTGAAAGATGGTGAGTGAATCAACATTTACTGTTTCACAGTTAAAGCTGTCCCACAGATTTCAGTTTTTCCCTCTCCCCAGTGATGCCAGACGTGTTAATGCCTCTTATTAATTACCTCAACTCTGTATGGTAGAGCAGGTGGCTATAATGACAACAGAGAGCAGCCTTGAGGAAGACTTACCCTTAACTGTTTAAATCCCAAAGCCCTTACACTGAATATGCGAATTTTTAGAAACTTGAGCCAAAAGGACGTAACAGGTAAAATAGCCATTCAATGTGGTATATCAGTAACTTGAGAAGACTTGTGGTTGGATTACGAGTGAAATGAAGTAGAAAGCAGGGAAAACGCTGGTCAGGCCCTAGTATCCGGAGCATCTCTTTTAAAATGAAGGAACGAAACATTTAAGCAATTTGTTCAACTTATGCCTGAAATTGCTTTAAATTAAATAGTATGCCGTATATCCCCACTGTATCTCAAAAGTTACTTTTGGGTCCATTTTGTAGAGGAAGAAGCCAATTATAAAAAGGATAAGTTCAGAAACATAGAGGAAATTTCTACTGCCTTAGCCAGTAAACATTTATTAAGTGCCAACTGTATGCAGGGTGATGCCAATTATTTCTATGTAGAGAGTTTCCCATTCATTTATCCCTGTCATTTATAAACAGAATAAACAGAGAATACAGCACATTGAAATTGACCTTTGAATAAAAGAGGCTACAAGCTAAATGATCATTAAATGCCATTCAATGTGTTGAATCTACTCAGTTACTGAAAATGAATGCTGCCTTTTAATTGTGCACAGTCTGGGTGGTGAGGCAACATGGGTGCACCGTCATTTCTAACAGCTCTGCAGCCACGTTACTACGATGGAAGCCTCCTAGGAGCAGAGGCCAGTGTCTTATGTGACCGTGTCTATTCAGGGCCTGACAGTGGGCACTCAACAATTACTTGATGAGAAAAATATGTAAGTGGAGCGAGTCCTGTTGGAATCGTTAGGACATCTGGGTTTGATTTTAACCTCTGAGATTTAATAGATGTGCAACTTTGTACAAGTTAATTAACTTCTCTACAACTCGGTTCCTATCTATAGAAGAAGATTCCTCCTTCTTACCCATGGGCATGGTCATAGCTTCAAGGGATGGTGAAATAATATGTGAAAATCTCTGAAAATGGAAGAACAACTCACAGAGGCAGATATGATTTTTATTATTAGTCTAACATGAAAGTCTCTAAAAGTCATTAATTTTTTAGGCTAAAATAAGTTTCACAACACTTTGAAAACATTAAAGAATAACATGCAATTAGGAAAGGGGCAAGAAACACGGGAAAGATGGATTAGGGCACAGAATGAACAGCTACTCTCTTAAATTCCAGACAGGAATTCCCAGGATAATACGGCAATCGACATTATGGCATTCCGACCCAATACTGGACAAAAGCTAACAGTCCTCATCCAAAGTAGAATCTGTAAGTGTCATAAACACGTTAAGAAGGCCAAAGTGATAGCCATTTTGAAGCGGATCAATAAAATGAGATCACCTGTAAACATGGACAACTGCTCAATCTTCTGTAATAACCTATATGGGAAAAGAATCTGAAAAAGAATGGATACATGTATATGTATAACTGAATCACTTAGCTGTACACCTGAAACTAACACAACATTGTAAATCAATTATACTCCAATATAAAATAAAAATTAAAAAAAACAAAACAAAAAAAAACATGGCCAAGATTTTGAAGGGGAGAGGCATGGGGACAGAAGTGTGCTTCAGGTTGAAGGGATCACATAAGGAAAGGCGCACAGCTGAGACAGCGTAATTTCACTGGAGCACACAGACAACTTAGGAAGGCCCCAAAACACGCCACAAACACGTTCCACTGTCATTACATCGCTAACGCTTGCACGTCAGGGCACATCATCAGCAACCTCAAAGCTGACATGGCGGGTCCCCACTTTACAAAGCTGAAAGCTGACATGGCGGGTCCCACTTTACAAAGCTGAAAACTGACATGGCGGGTCCACTTTACAAAGCTGAAAGCTGACATGGCGGGTCCCACTTTACAAAGCTGAAAACTGACATGGCGGGTCCCCACTTTACAAAGCTGAAAACAGACATGGCGGGTCCACTTTACCAAGCTGATCATTTTCTGCTGCTTTGCAACCAGGTCACCCAACAGGAGCCCTTGGAGGAGTCCTCGGCAACAGCAAAAGTAACACAGAGGCCCTGGCTCTCTTCAAGAATGGGCTTCTGTGAAGATCTTCACGTTTATAATGTTCTGTGACTCAGCTCAGCATCACACAGACAAAGCTCAGAGGAAATGCAGCAGTTAATGAATTATTAAGCTGCTTTCCTTTAAAAACATCAGGACTGGGCAGTACAAAGACTTGCCAGGGTCTGTCAAATGCAAACGGATCTGTAAATCTCAAAAAGAAGAATTATCTGAGCTAAGGAACAGCTGGCCCCGCAGATCCCATAGCCCACCTGGGATCCCCTACTGCAGCCTGTCATTCTTAAAGAGTTTAATGCTAATATAGTCAATGAAACATAAAACCAGACTGAGGGAGATGGGCTCTGGGCGCCCTCAAAGGAATTATCCTATGCTCATAAAATGACCTCTACACAGTCACCTACTAAAGCGTAGCTTTGAAACCGCAGCCTCATGCTTGCCCAGAAACAACAACTGATGCTGGTGACTTGCTTACAGGACGATGCACAGTTACACAGCCTTCTGCTCTGTCATATTCTTTGTTACATAGCTGCAGTGCAGATTTCTTTGCTTGTGTCACATCCACTGAGCTAAAATCACTAATTCTTAAAATTGTTACAGGTCGTTTTTTTCCCGATAGGTAAAATGGCTTCACAATTACTTTAGCTCCATTTTGAAGTCTGATTTCTCTGGCCTGGGCATAGTTCCTTAACCCCGTTCTTTCCTCTGTGAAACGCCACTTTGCAGAAATGGCTACAACAGTGGTCTGGTTTAGATAAGTTGTTTGAACGTGTAATTTCTGAGCAGAGTCGGTGGGGCAGGGGGGACGGCCAGCTGGTTGGGGGGTCAGATGAGTCGAAACACAAAACCAGCACTTTCATCTATGCTTCCCTCTCTTCCCGACACAGGCGCCACACTTACAGGCAAGATGAAAAGTTGGAAAACATCCCAGTTTCATTAATGGGATCAGAGATTTGACATGTTAATGATGTGGGATGTATTGAGAGCAGCGTCTTCCTTTTTTCCTCCTTATGACATTTCTGCAGGGACCTTACCACATAACTGATGTTTAACATTTCAGTTACGAAAGGGACCAGATTTAAGGACACTGACGGGGGACAGCAGTGCTAAGGAAGGTCTTCAAGCCGCCTCTACCCGGAGCATCATCTTCATCTGTCTCCGTGCTGGTTACCAGTCTGCTCTCGTTGCAGGTCAGCTCCTTTTGCTCATTGATCCCTAACCCTTTCAAAATGGCTCTTGGGTTCGTGATACAGGTAGATGTTCCCGAGAAACTGGGGTAGCTAGAGAGTTTCGCATTCAATTTCATTTATGAACTAAACTTGAGATTCAAAAGTGTGATAAGACAACAAAGTAGCAGCAAATTTCCAGATGTTCTATGAAGTTAATTTTCTACCAAATGTCCCAGAAAAAAATTAAATATAAAACAAGAAGTGTGTGGCTCAGTGAGAAGGAGGGGTGTAGGTTCCGTAGATGGTTTAAGTCAGGAAGAATATTTTACATTTACAGTGTGAAAGGATGAGGAATCAGTAAAAGTTGCTGCGTAACCCCCTGCAAAGTATCTAAATGCTTAAGCCTGAAATCTTTACCTATCAAACATGGTTAGTACTCAAACACATTCTGTAAGATTGTTTTGAAGATTAAATGAGATAATATATCAAAAGACTTAACACAGCTTGCTGCGTAGAGCTGCTCCATAAATATTTAGTGCAGTATTATTGTTATTGTCATCATCACAGAAGTTTGTTTTTCAGGAAAATAACATAAAAGAAACAGGTTTCAGGAAGCTTGCTTTAGCCATGGCAGAGGGTGGAGAGGGAAGCTTGATAAGTTAGGGAGAGCAGGTAGGAAGTGGTTCCTGGATTCCAGAGAAGCGGTGAGGGATCTCTGATCTAGGGTGGGAACAACTGGAATGCAGAAGAGACAGCCTTGGAGAAAATAAAAGCAACCCAAGATATCCAGATGGTTGAAAATACCGTAATTCCCAAGAGTTAATAAACTCCTCATAATTTGTGAGAGCCCATTCTCCATTTGAGGGAACAGATGTGTGTTTACATATTTACTTGACCATATGGAGGAAAGCAATCCCAAAGCAAGACTGAATTATTTTCTTTAATTTCCAATTACTATCCCTTAGAATTTAAGAATTCTGTTTTGTATATCATTCTTTCTCTTCAAAGCAGAAACACTTTCAAAAATATATAAGGCTAAAATCCTATCCCTTCTGGGTTAACAGTACCCAAAGTTTCTTGTGAGGTTCTCTTTTGTGAGAACCCATTCTCGGGGTAAGTTATTGACTCTTCACAGTTTCTAGGGTTCCTAATCATACTGTGTTATGTTTGCTAAAATTTTTTAAGCCAAAGCCACAAAGATCTTCTGTGATATCTGACTGATTGAACGATTGATTTTCTCCAAACAGTAACTCACTGTGTGTTCAGTATTCACCTTCTTTTTCTTACATTCTAAGTCATTAAACAATGAGATTTTGCCTCTTACGACATAACATGACGTTAATTTATAGTATCCTTGGTAGAGTTTTCATCTTTTTAAGGTAAACATTACTTTTCCTAGGTATAGGTTCAAAGGTGACACAATTTTTAAAATGCAGTTTAGATGTCAGTTTAGTTACTTTATAAAATGCCATTAAAAATGATAATGTGAATGATAATTTATTCTTTCAAGAGAAAAAAACTGTATCTCATGAAATAATTAAGATACATGCACCTGTCATCTACTAACCGCTTTAAGAAACTCTCAATGTATATCAGTTATTTGTTGAAATAGTTTATCTCGGAGGCAAAGAAAAGGATAAACAGACAACTTCATAAAAATTTCAATTTTCTTTTTTTACATTTCACTCCCCATTCATTTTATTTTCATTTATTTAAAAAATAACTTTTAGCAGAAGCTCCTACAAAGTATCAAGTATTGTAATGAAATTTCGTTGAACAGGGTAATGGTAACCTGTTATAAGATACACAATAAAACTTCCGTTGGCCAGATTTACCTTATAAGATCCCTAGCTTGTCCATACAGATTCCCAGCTCAACCTTCTCTTGATTTACTGTTTGGGTGAAGTCTGAATTTCACTCAAAGCAGAAGGAGGTTCCTTTCTGGGACGCATGAGGATGCCTCTATGCTAAATCCTTTCATGTACGGAAAAATGAGTCAGAAGCTGAAGAACAGTTTGCTAACACGTCCCAGGAAGCTCTGGTTTGGGGGGCGTCGTGGATGGATGTTGAAGAGCTGCCGACCTGTCTTTTGAGTTCCCTTGCACCGAAGCCAGGAGAGCGCTAACTATTTTCAATAGGAAATCCGTACAACTGTTTTGGGGGAGATGGTGCTTCTTATTCAGTTTTGAGACTCAACATTAGTCTTCAGCACCTGTAGCCAAATGAAGCCATGGGTGGAAAAGAAATGTGGAATGCAGGCAAAAGGGAATAAAGGGAAACAAGAAAAGAGTCGTGAAAAGACTCTGAAAGAAAGGAAGCGTAATTAGAGGAAGGAGTAAGCAGGAACTGGCGGAGACGAGGGAAGGCTGCAGCGTGAAGGTTCGAGCTGCCGGAAGAGGAGGGTTGTATGTTTGGAGAACAGTGAACTTCCACTCTGGCAGCAAAGCAAACACTAATATTTCAATATTGGTGGTGTTTTTGAAAGCCAGTGGAAAGGAGCTAAAACAGCCCATTCATCCTATTTACTTTCTAGCTTGTTCAAGGGCGACTTTAGTACAAATTGTACTATGTGTGGCCGGCAATAAATATACCAAATGCATTTCTTTTTTTTTTTTTTTTAGAGGAGAAACTTTATTTCTTTTCTTTTTTTTTTTTACTTTTTTACTTTTTAAAATTTTTTGGCCATGCCACACGGCACGTGGGACCTTTGTTCCCTGACCAGGGATGGAACCTGTGCCCCCGGCAGTGGAAGCGTGGAGTCCTAACCACTGGACAGCCAGGGAAGTCCCATCAAATGCATTTCTTTGTTTACACTCTTCATTTGTAAACACGCATAACCAGAAAATTCTTCAGCAAGCCTGCCTGCATTTACTCTGCAATCTTCTCTCCAAGGCCTGGTACTAAATGAAGAACAGTTGATACTTTCAAGAAAAAAAAAATTGAACGGCACAAGATGTTCTGAAAGAAAAACTAGCCAATTTTTCTGAGTATGAACACGTGAACTCCCTTCCCTTGTAACGTTGCCTCTGAATAAAATATCACATGTGAGTCATATGTGTTTCTTCATTTGATAAAATCTGCTTCACAGGGTGAGTGTGAAAGGTGGGAGCGTCATCAAGGAGGCATTTTCCAAGGTTCTTCTCAAATCCCAGGATCTGTCCTGAGTGAAACCTTCAGGCCAGAGTCCCAGCCCAACATGGATGGCGGAAGGGAGAATGCAAAAATGACCCTCTGTCTGACGGTGGGCAAGCTGGAGTGAGTTTAAATGCACACATCTGTCCACGGAAACAGTCCTGCCACTAGTAGAGCCACAATTACCTGAATTTTATATACGAAGTTTTTGGACAAAACTGTTGCTTGTCACACTGACAAACACTCTCTCCTTGAGCAAACTATTTTTTTTAAACCTAACTTTCTCTTTTATTTATCAAATTTTATTTTATTTATATATAACTGACATAGAACATTAAATTCATTTCAGGTGTACAACATAATGATTTGATATTTGTATATATGTTTGCAAAATGACCACCACAGTAAGTCTAGTTAACACCCATCACTATATATAGTTACACAATTTTTTGTGTGTGAAGAAGACTTTTAAGGGCTGCTCTCTCGGCAACTTTCAAATACACAATCTAGCATAATCACGCTCCTCTGAGCCCTCCGCCCCTCCTTGTGGAGCCTGCACAGCCCGGTTTTAGCAAGACTCCTGCCATGTCAGTTGAGAGAGAATCCCTCACCCTCCGCAGCTGAATACATTCTCACCCCCACCTTTGCTATATAAGACGTCCGCCTGCCCTTCACCAAGACCCTTGTTAAGCCACAGGACTCCCCTATGCTTGAAATCGATGCTCTATCCACCAGCCCCTAACCCACTCCTTGGGGTTAAATCCCTAATTGTTCTTGTATTCAGAGCTGAACCCAAATATAACACTGAGATCATCTGACACCTCAATTGGTACCATTTCAACAAGTGTCAGAATCAGTTTTTCTTTAACAGTATCAGTTGTACGTGGTCCCAGGCCGTGGGATCCAGATGCGGAACTAGAAGGCTGAGAAGCATACAGGGTGACAGGCGTGGTAGAGGGCTTGGCCTGGACATCAGGCATCAAGCTGCCATCTGGATCTGACGTCAGGTGACCCGCACACCACGAGGTCACAAGGCAGAAGCGGGGTCAAGACAACGGGTTGGTGAGAAGAGATTTTTAAAGATCAGATGAACTCAGGGCTCATGGCTTCACCCTCTGTCTGCCTGCCGTTTGGTGCTGAGTTGATCTGGCTGAAGGATCAGGCCAGTATCCTGGATCACAGGCATCTGCGATAGGAGCAGCAGCCTTAGCGCCAGAGATGTGAAACCTAAGAAGGAAAGGGCACCAGGGGTGAGACCCCGATGATGAGCTGGAAAATGAACATCTTACGAGAGGAAGAAAGTGGCCCTGAATACTTCTTGCATAAGTCCTTCACCTCCACCGTGAATGAGAAAGGGGCTGAGCGTGACTGGGAAGATGTTGTTCAGCTGAGCTATTTTGAACGTGAGATATGCATCAAAACGACCGGGTGTAATTTGAAAACATCCAAAAACATGAAGTAGTGAAAAAATACCAGACAATCCAAGTCAATTCAATTAATCAGCCATCTAGTTTACTGTGACTAAAACCAAGAAACATGACTAATGCACAGTTTCTTTGAGAATCATCTCCTTTTTTCTCCTTACAAACGGATGAGGAAAACGGTCTAAGCAAATAAGAACCAATTCGGATTTCATTCTCCACCTACTCGCATCTAAATATGATCTTATCTTTAGCAACAAGATTCTTTGGCGCTCTTAAGTGACTATAGATAGTCAATTCAATGCTCATTTTAACTAATCATCATACAATTCCCTCTTCAATAAACTGTATCAGAGCATTATCCCAGGAGGCTGCCCTGCCATTCCTATTCCACAAGCAAAATGCATATTCTAATTACAATCCTGCAGGGTCAACAGTATTTGCTCAATGCCTTTACTTTGCAGCAAAGTAGGAACAAACTGAGTAAGAGCCCTTCTTTGCTCTGGATAAATACCACTCAGCTCCTCATTAAGAAAACAATAACCGCAGAATCTCTCATGCAGTTCTCTATCTCTATTCAAATTTCCAGTCCTACAAAAGGAGTCAACTGTTCTTATTCTTCCCCCATATCATTACTTCTCCTTTATGGTTACAGATCTTTATTCATCCCGGTAACTAACCCAGCCTGGGGCCCCCAGTCTTTTGTCCACACCCCCAGGGTCCCTCATCCTAGCACACTGACACAGATGTAACTGGAGTGGCCAGGAAACCAGGAAGACACACTAGGGATCAATTTATCTTTGGCAAGGGAATTGACTAATAGGTTTTTTCCTGTCTCTAATTTCTGTGAGTCCCCTTTGTCAGGGGGACTCTCAGACCAATTCTTTCCTATAGCTGTCAAGAGCACCTGCTCTCAAGCCTGGGTTCAGCACCGGTCAGGCCCTCATACAGCTGTCCGATCTCATCCCTGGTCGGAGCACACACGTCCCTCCGGGACCACGTCGGTGGAAAGGCCCCAGTGCAAGGAGGCTTCTGGTTCACGTGGGTCCTTGGCTGGGAGCACAGAGGCAGTGAGCGCAGTCACCATCCCACAAACTCGTCCACTTCCCCCAGGCACTGGGGGCCCAACAAGAGGAGGTTGACATAGGTCAGGAAGGCAGAGAGGACACGCGCAGAAACTTTCACTAAGATTTTCCTAAATTATTCCAGGATGTCAGCCAAAGCCTGGGCCAACCTCAGTTGCGTCACTGGTAAGTGAACCACGCGCCTGCTGAAATGGTAAAGCAAGACGTGGCCTTGGTTAAAATTCGGGAAATTGGTGAGTTGTGTGAGCTGCATAAACTCTCACAGTTGGGAGGCATTTGAAATGATAATGTTGAATATTTTTCCACCTCTGAGTTTATTTTTTATATTGCGTTCACGTTGGTCTTGATATTATCAAACTGGTCCGTATCATCAACAGCATATGTAGATGCAATGCACAAGCATAACCGATCCAGCAGAACACGTGCATTTATCCTGCATCGTGTGTGAGTTCAACCCAAATCCACACACATGCATTGCACGCTTCCTTAATGCCAGGCGCCACACTAGCCGCTGGGGATACGACACGAAGCAATGCGGTCATAGTACCTACTCTCATGGAGTTTCTGGTCTAACGCCGTGATCGTTTCTACAGTCCGTCCCTTAGCGTTTCCTTTGCTTTCACTCTAGTTGAACCTTAATTAGCTCTCGCAGGAGTTCCTGCACTGGCCCTTTTTCTGAAGTAGCGAACAGGCATTGAGTACTGATTGCAGGCCAAGCGCCCTGGTAACACTCTACACAGATCATCTAATTTACTCTGTTCAACAGCCTTGTGAAGTAGGTGCTATTATTATTATTATTATTTGAGAACCACTTGATTCTGAGTAGTATAAACATAACTCCATTTATAATATAAACAACTTTCCATCAATTTCTTCACAGTTAGCCCAAAGAATAAAACCTCTAATTGAATTAGAATTTACATTTGGCCTTAAATATTCTAAAATCCATCCGTGTCAACTATGGAATTTTTTTTTTTTTTTTTTTTTTTTTTGCGGTACGCGGGCCTCTCACTGTTGTGGCCTCTCCCGTTGCGGAGCACAGGCTCCGGACGCGCAGGCTCAGCGGCCATGGCTCATGGGCCCAGCCGCTCCGCGGCATGTGGGATCCTCCAGGACCAGGGCACGAACCCGTGTCCCCTGCATCGGCAGCCGGGCTCTCAACCACTGTGCCACCAGGGAAGCCCCCAACTATGGAATTTTAATCTTGCTGCTTGAAAAAGAGCAAACCTTGATCAACGGTCAAATTTATAATTTTTGCTGTTCAGCCATTTTTCTTGATTTTGCTCTCTGATTCTGTACATTCCAGGGTGTCCAATGGATTTGTAATAAACTTCCAAGACGAAGGGAAATTTCTTGCTCATTGTTTGCCTAAAATCTTGGCTGGCGTTCATCTTTTTAAACAAAAAGTATGCTCCAAAAATGCCCGCAAGTGCAGCTACTAAAACTCCTTTAAAGATTTTCTTGCCAGTGGTTCCAGAGCGTGGGCCGTCACATCTGGAGCAAGGTCCTGGAGCAACACCCCACCTTGTGTGGCAGACAGCAGGCAGGACATGGCAGCAATCTTTGCTGCTATGATTAACCCCACTTACACATGAGGAAATGGAGACACCAAGAGACGAAGAAAACTGTCTGAGGCCACAGAACTAGTTAGTGGTGTGATCTGAACGTGGGATCAGGCAGTGTGACTCCAGGGCCAGACTCTGGACTCTAGATATAGGGGTGTGTGTGTGTATAATTAATTTTTAAAATTTATTTTATTTTTTAAATGTATTCTATTAAAGTCTAGATTTACAATGTTGTATTACTTTCTACTATACAGCCAAGTGATTCAGTTTTACACACACACACACACATTCTTTTTCATATTCTTTTCCATTATAGTATATGTTTTTAAAACATACCTCTGGTCATGTTATTCTCCTCAGATGCCTCCCCTGACTCTTTGCTAATTATTGAATTATAAGCAAAGGTCCCAGACTAGAGTGAAAAGCCCCACGCAGACTTTTTTCAACCGACCTTTGCAATTTGCTGGCCACCCACTATGGGCGGCACATGCTCAGGACTTGGACTATTCACTTCCCCCTGCAAAGAGCCTGCTTCCCCCTGCCCCATTTTTATGCTCTTCCCTTTTCCGGAGTTGCCCTTCCAGCCTCTAGACATGTGCCACCTCCTCCCTTGGTCTTTTTTAAATGAAAGCCCAAACAGATGCTATTTCTTCTTGCTTAGAGTCACCACATGCGTTATGGGTGCCTCGTTGCACACGCACCTTCTGCCACGTTCTCAGTTATTGTCGAGTCTCGGGGGAAACAGTGTGTTGGAACGTGGAGCTGGGCTCTGATATCAGGTTGGCCCGAGATTGATTCCAGCTCTTGGAATTTTTAGCTCTGGGATCTTAGGCAAGTTGGATCACATCCCTCCCTGCTCACAACCCTCTTATGGCTTCCCACTGCAGTTTGGGGTGGGGGAAAGACTTCTGGAACCCAACATAATGTTTTACAAATACACATTCCTTTAAAATCCAAGCTCTGCCAAGCAAGCATTCCTGGCCAAGCTTATTTCATAAGTCACACCAGTCTTGACCACGAAGCTACCCTTCAACAGCCTGACTTCAGTTTCTCAAATGCCCCAGCAAGCGTCCCTCAAGCCTTCACGGTGCTTTCCTTCCACCTGTAACCCTTCCCGCCGTCTCCTCTGACTCGCTCATTCTGACCCTCGGAGTCTCAGCTTTAAGGTCGTCACATTTTCAGAGAAGACTTCCTGGACCATCTGATCCAGAGACTTCCCTCCCTCCTCCACCCTGAACCCCCCCCCCCCCGCGCCCCCACTGAAGCCAGTTCTTTGCCTTAGGTGTGGAGTGATTTCATTTGTGTGGTTTGCTTGTGGAAGGTCTGTTTTTCCCACTAGACGTATAAGCTCCCACGAAGACGGGATGTATCTGTTTGCTTCATCACACTGGCACAGGGAGATACTCAAGGCAGACAAATAAAGAGAGAAATCTCTCTGTACCCCGGTCCCCTCATTTATAAAATAGGAATAACAATAACCCACCGTCACTGCTTTAAGAAGCTGAGCACAGAGCCTGCAAGGCGAAGCTAAGAACTCAGAGCAGCCCAGCTTCCACTGCGACCTGCAATTCCCATCAAGCGAGCTAGCTGCCTTCTCTCTGTATCCTCCCCACGGCTGAGCACAGGGCTTTGGGTACCGTGGGCACCCACGAGTGCTGGCTTTAACTGAGCTCAGCTACGCCATCTGAAACCAGAACTCTTCACTTTTGCCAAATATGACGGATTTGACTCCCACACAGAGACGTGCTTCTCCACGATCACGCGATAGAACATCCCCTCAAGCTTTGCCCTTGCGATCAAATTAGGCGAGTCCATACGCAGGCGTGTGTAATATGATCCCGGCATCACCAGGCTCTCTTGGTTTCACACGCTGAAGATTCCTCCTTGGGAAATTTTCTTCTGAATTAAAAACCTTAAATCATGTGTATCATCATATATTTATGTGATTTGCTTTATACACATATTGTATCACAGACAAGCAAACACTGAAAATGTTTGGAATAGAAGTCGACTGTGCTCATATCCACATTCAAAATTTAACTGTTGAACAAAGAGTTTGAGGGTTTTTGCAAAGTAGGTCAAGTGTAGGATTTCTAATGGGAAATAGGAGAGGTACTAAACTAAAACTGTGTAATAGGTCGGGTGACCATTTAATTTAGTGACCAAACCAAGACACCTGTAAGAGTGAAAGGAGCCAGTATTGATTATGTTAGAACAACAGAGAAACCTGAACTGTCCCAGGGATGCTCTCCTGCGCTCTGGATTTGGGGAAATGCGCAATTCTAACCATATAGCACTGTAGCACCAACAAAGGTTTTCCCTTGCTCCCACCAATCCACCTGTGTCTAGCATTTTCAACTGTTATTTGTCTTTAGCTTTGATAATATATTAGGATACCATTCAGCATAATATAATATCACCACAATACCTGATTTTCCCCAGATGAGGTTCACAGAAAACAAAAAAAAACTGACCAAAAACCAAGCTGAACGCAGGGAAGGAGAGGGTCTGATGTCCACCCTTCCCGGGTTGGCACCCTGACTCGTTCAGCTCCGCCACGCTGCTCTTCCAGCGCTTCATCACCAACTCAACTAATCTGAGCTCATGTCCGAATTTGTACTTTCAAAACGTGTCAGCTCATTACATTTATTGCATTCTAAATGATATTTAAAATTGACGTAAATAGTTTAAGGAGAAAATATCAAGGGCCTGAAATGAATATCTTTAAATATAATGCTATCAGGTAGATATTTTTGCAATGTTTGGTGACATTAATGTGGTGATACTGAGTGACTGCGGACAATTAGTCAGAAGATGGAGCAGAGGTCTTGTAAGAAAATTACTCCCAGGTGAGAAAACATTGAACATTCAATTATACTCTGTTTATTACAGGCTTACATTAGCAACTATCTTCCTAATAAAGACCTGATAATACACAAATTAATGGGAACACAGGGGAGTACTTTTAGAAATATTTTTGCTTCTTATAGGATTCTACAATATTGATTTCTAAAGTGCTCCAAATGACAGTGCAAAGCTTGCTGGAGAAAATTCTTAACATAATTTATATGCATAAGAACATAAGATATATTGAAGTACTCAAGATTATGAAAATAACTTTAATGTATAACGACAATGTGCAATAAATTTAATGTTTAAAATTTCAAGTTATGCAAGTGTACAAATCATTTAGGAAGGGAAATCTAGTGAATGCAAATAAGACAAAAACCATAATAAGGGCTGCACAAATGGTCTGAATTCTAACGAAAACAGTATGTCATGGAAGCCAATGCATTCATTCTCCTTTTTACACATGTGGTTTTAAAAATCATCCACAACATAAAGCTCTTTATAAAATATTTTTCCAGGTCGGAGTATACAAATATTTACCTTCCCACCAAGAAGACCAAAGTGTTCGTCTGTATTGAGCTAAATTTTCCTCTTGTCTTCCGCCCACCATTTTCTTACATCATGGGTAGTTCAATGGACACTTCATTTCTTTTTTTTTTAAACATCTTTATTGGAGTATAATTTCTTTACAGTCGCTTCATTCCTTCATTTGCTTGTTGAAAATTTTAACCTGCCACCTATTCTGCGTGTAGCTCTTCCGTTACACAATCCTTGGAGTAGACTTAGAAGACTAGTCCCTCTTCTCTAGGCATTTATGATAGAGGGAAGGGAAAAAGACAGGTAGATAGATAACTTCAAAATAATGTAGTAAATGCTAAATGTCACGGAAGGACTACAGTGGCTAGACACTACGGGAAATTAGAGGCAGGCCAGCTATTTACACTTTGGGACAATGAAAATGAAACGGTACTTAAGTGGGGCCACGGAAGATCGGCAGGATTTTGATCCGTTAAGGGTAGCTGGGAGGGTAATGCAGATCGCCAACGTGCCATGAGCAAGGCCAAGGGGCAAGAAAGCACATGGTTCATTCACGAGATGGCAAACAATGAAGACAAGTCCATTATACTACTTCATAAGGAATGTCAAGGAAAGAAGAGGAAGATAAATCACTTGGTGTTTAATTAACAGGAAAGATGAGCTTAGAGAACTGAAATCTTCCTAAGAAGGTTGATTCAACTTCTTTTCCGTCTTCTCTGATGAACAGACATTTTATGGAGCCAGGAATCAAGAGAATTGGAGGAAAGAAATAAAAATTTCTAGAGGTAAGGAAAGTACAAAAGAAGGGCAGAAATTTGAATGAAGTAATATATATGCTCCCTGTATACCAGGAACTAAGACTACCTTTGAAATAAATAAACAGTTTGAATTTGACGAAAGTATAGAGCAGTGAAAAGATTTCAAGTAGGTAAGTAAGACAAAGTAATAATGTTGAAATTTTGGAAGTGATTTGGAAATGGTAAGTGGGAATAAAAAACAGAAAATTGAGCTCCACTTTGGCAAAGAGTTTTGATTGCCATGATGAAAAATGTATAATGCAAGTCATGTGAGTTCATTTAAACAAATATTTATAGCAGTTTGTGTTTGGAAAATTTCTTTAAAAACTTCCATTTGCAGCTTTCGATGGCAGTAAGACTTTAAGCAGGAAGAGGAATAGAAAGGATATCAAAGCAGCAGCAGGAAGCCAACAAAGAAACAGCGGAATTCAAAATCAAATATAACTTAGACGCAGCCTGTGAAACAAAAAGATTGGTGCCTCTATTAGCAAGAGAACCACTCTGCTAAAGGGCTAACCTTTACAGGGAAAAGGGGACATCTGAATGCTGTAATGCCCCAAAGAAGGAGAAATTAATTCAAAAATACTAAAAGACACAAACATGTGATAAAGAGGTGTGAAGTTACAAGTGTCTGGCACTCCTAACAGAGTTATTACTAAGATTCTTCACTCTCAACCCTGGAAGGTCATGGCTTTCAGCTTTGTAGCCTCTGAAAAGTCAGAAACAATGCCTTAACTGTGTTCGTTGAATGAATAATTGAGAAACAAAGTAAGGAAAACTTGGATAATGTATTTTCTCAAAGTGAGGGAATCTGAGATAAACTTCAAAAATGTTGCATACCTGGAAAGAGAAAATCAAAGAGAGGAACTTAGAAGACATCCTCTCAGTGTGGAAGTCGTGATGTCAAGAGCTCCCAGAAAAGTCCACTGAGCTGGCGGCAAGTAATGCCCTTCAAGTCTCGCTTCAGAGACTTCCAGGGAAAGGCTGATCAACTTGTCCGGGAAGACAAGGCCAAATAAAGCTGGAAAGGGCTTTCTGTTGGGCCTTCTCCATAACCCAGCAGGAGCTTCTCTGTCTTAATTTTGAGGAGGCAAAGAAAAATAAAACCTCCTGTCCAGAAAGCAATGGGAGCTACTGAAAGTAAGAGACATTATCTTCCTGCGTAGGGGGTGGCGGTCTAAGGGGTGATAGGCATGTGACGTTGCCAGGACAGTCAAATTGGAAAGTCATGTGCTAATTTAACAATCGATGAAGCAAGTTAATTAGAGGATTTAGTCCACAAGAATGTTCCTTCCAAATGGATTATTTTTTTCTTCGGTCTGGGGACAGATCACCACTATTTATTATACAAACACAAAATTTGAGGTTCTTGTGTTTTTAGTTATCCTTATAACATGACCTATTTTAAAATGCATCACAAATGTTTACAGTCTTTTGCATCTCTTGTATGTTTTACTACTACTAAAAAAAAAAAACCCTCTGTTTTATGGATCAAGTGTCTGCAAACAAAATATTATTGGAAGAATATATTTTCCAGGTGGACTACAGACGAAATAGAAATAATTCAAATACATTTAAAGCATAATGAAACAATCTGAAGTCATCAATGACAAAATCTGCTTTGTCAAGTATTCCTTAAAAATTGGTGAAGATACCAGTATCGTACTTAATATAGAAAATATGCAAAGTATAGTTGAAAGAAACAGACCAGTTTATATTCTTCAAAACATAATGAATCTGTTGACAGTATGTATATTGCTGTTATTTATAGTCCCACGGTGACAAGAAAATGTCACCAATTACTGGCTACAATGACAGAACACAATTTATTCCTAATGATTTATACCCCTTAGAAAAAAAAAAAAAGCAGGCTACTAAAAGACAGCTACCATTCTGTTCCCCAACAGCAGTTTTCTAACTGGAAGTATGTTTGCAAAGAATAACAAGTTATTTTTGTTAATGAGGGTTTGCATAATTTACTTATATAACACCGTAAGTGACAAACTAAAATAAGGTACCCTAAGGTATATTTTTAAAACAGATCTAACTGAAATATCATGCTTGTAGAGCAGGCTTTCCTCAACTAACATATCGTATTCCATTTTAAACCTAGATCTCTTCAAAGCTGCATGGACTTTCAGAGTGTGGGAGATAAGAATAAGGTACTAAGTCAGCCTTTCAAATAGACGGTTACTGCTCATCCTGGCTCATTAAGAACCGCAGGTGGAAAGAAACATGTATTTGAGTGCTCCAGTTACTTACAAAGAAATTTAGAGTGATGACAGGAAGGAGAAAGAGGGAGAGAGGGCCTGATAATTAATAAGCAGGAAAGTAAACTAGACATTACAATACAATTGAACTAAATTAGTAAGATCAGAGGATGTGAGAAGACAGCCGTAAGTAAATTCTGATCTCGTAATCTGCAGGAGGAAATATGTTCTGGGAAATAAGAGTTTCATGGAAAATTCCAAAGAAATCCAAAGTTGAAATTACAAAGAAATTTATGAAAAAGCAAGAGGAAGGGAAGAGTAACGAGTAATGGCTCTTTTGAGTGGTTCCAGTAACATCACAGTAAGACAGATCAGAATTGAATTAAAGGGCCATAAAAGGGAACTTAACCATTGAAAACATATTTTGAGGACAGATGCCAGGCTTTTTAACATACTGCTGATACATGTCCTAGGCACTAAAAATAACCGAGCAGAAATGTGATGTTACTGTCATTAAAATGGAGAGAGAGAGAGAGAGAGAGAGAGAGAGAGAGAGAGAGAGAGAGTGAGTGTGTGTGTGTGTGTGTGTGTGTGTGTGTGTGTGTGTGTGTGTGTGTGTGTTTTGAGGTCCCCAGAAACCAAGGAGACATAATGAATTGGGAAGATCCTCAGTGAATAATGAAAATGATTAGGTCTAGGAAGTAGGATCAATTCATCAAAGAATATGACTATTGGGACTAATTAGTTTTGAGAAAAGAAGGATAACAGTCTTGCTACTCAAGTATAAGAAGGATTATGACATGAAGATGAGGACCAAAATTGCTCCATTTCATGCCAAGAACTTAGGATAAAAGTCATGAAAGAAATTCTAATTAAACACAGATACAGGTAAATTCAGAAGAATCGCAATACCTAGTTCAGTTGTATCTCTCCAGACTTCCTGACAGAGAGTGAAGCTGGTATCTCACAAGGTCTCTGTCAGACTTGCAGATTATGATATTCAAGTATCTGGCATATTCTTTAGCCATACAAAACAGAATTGATTTTTAGAGATCATTTCCCCTAGAAACAAGCTGATAATCACATGAATATTTTTCAGTGAAATAATAACCTGAGCCAGATTGTGTTTTGAGCCTGTAGTAT
Organism: Stenella coeruleoalba; assembly: GCF_951394435.1. Taxonomy (NCBI): domain Eukaryota; kingdom Metazoa; phylum Chordata; class Mammalia; order Artiodactyla; family Delphinidae; genus Stenella; species Stenella coeruleoalba. Next base: position 35,732,127 of record NC_137167.1, on the reverse strand, counting down.
CTCAGGAAAGACACAGATAATAATACATGGGGAAGTTTGGGGTAGAAATGATTCATGTATGGAGATCAAGTATGACCATGGTCAAAACAAAAATGTATGTTCCACACCAAATCTTTCTTTGAAAAGTGCATGAAAGAGGAAGAGACAATGTTATTGACTGTTTTTCGCTTGTTAAAACTGGCTTGATTATCTTTTTTAAAAGATTGAGATATTTAAGTAATGTCATTTTTGTTTTTGTTCTTTTAATTGAAGTATAGTTGACTTACATTAGTTTCACATGTATAACATAGTGATTCAATATTTTTATAGATTATGCACCATACAAAGTTATTAAAATATCATTGACTATATTCCCTGTGCTGTACATTACATTCCTCTGACACTTATTTTATAACTGGTAGCTTGTACCTTTTAATCCCTTTCACCTATTTCACCCTTCCCCTTCTCCCCTCCCCTCTGGCAACCACTAATTTGTTCTCTGTATCTGTGAGTCTGTCTTGTTTTGTTCTTTTTGTTCGTTTGTTTTGTTTTTTAGATTCTACATAAAAGTGAAAACATATAGTATTTGCGAGGATACAGAGAAAAGAGAACCCCCATGCACTGTTGGTAGGGATGTAAACTGGTGCAGTCACTGTGGAGAACAGTATGGAGGTTCCTCAAAAAACTGAAAACAGAACTACCATATGATCTAGCAATCCCACTCCTGGGTATTATCTGAAGAAAATAAAAACACTAATTCGAAAAGACATATGCACCCCTATGTTCACTGAAGCATTGTTTATAATAGCCAAGATATGGAAGCCCACTAAGTGTCCATTGACAGATGAATGGAGAAAGATGCTTTACACACACACACACACACACACACACACACACACACACACACACACACACAGAGGAATATCACTCAGTCGTAAAAAAGACTGAAATCTTGCAATTTGTGACAACGTGGGTGGACCTAGAGTGTATTTTGCTAAGTGAAACAAGTCAGAAAAAGAAAGTTATTTTTGTATTTATCTGTTAAACATTTAGGACCTGCTTGCCAGGTATGGCAAAATATCACCAAAAACTTGCTTCCTTAATATCACTACTAAGCAAATTTCCTAAGCTTATATAGTGAAATACCATACAATACTTACACTTAGATAAAACTCTTGGCAGTGAAACAAATTTATTTTAGGAATCTGAAATGACTGTGAAAACAAAAGATAACAAAACTTTGTAGGCAATAATGTATTAGTTTAAGGGCCATGTCCCACTCTTTGTAGATGTAATACTTAGACATACACAGAAGCAAAGGAAACTTGGATTATATCTGATTGATGCAAATAATGAATCTAATTTTTCTTGCTACTTTAGGTAGTTTATTAGATTCTCATGCTTCATATCTTCGCTTCAATGGACTTATCCTAACCCAACGTGACTTTCCTCCCTTGAGGTAAATCCTCAAGAAAAAACTTTGCAACGTTAGCTTTGTAAGGTTAACCAAAAATATAATAATGCATATTTTAAGAAACTGTTTAATAAGGAGGCACAGTTTGAAGGAACTCAGACACAAAGACACTGGGCGAATGATCCAAGATAAAAAAAATGAGTTAAGGATAGAATCAGAATAGCAGCCCAGATCTCTCCACTTCTAATCAAGTGTCCTTAGCACTGTGCCTATGGAACTCTTTGCTTAAAATAGGAGAATTATATCTTAGACTAAGAAGTGTGAAACAAATTCAACTACACAGAAGCTCAAGGTGACATGGAAGACATTTAAATTTATAAGACTTTTTCCTTCTCTTTGAAAAGTAGGTGATCTGAGGGGACCTTCACTCTACTATTGTCTAGATTCCAGGAGATTCCACACAAGAATAGGCTGTGTATTATAGTGGTTTTGGAATTAGATGGTGGATTTCAACCCTGGCTTTGTCACTTAGTACCCGTGGGACCTTAGCAAGATATTTGGAGTCTCTAAGTCTTAGTTTTCTTTCCTTGGTTAAATAGGGATAATACTAACCTCAAAAGGTGTCAGGCGGACTACAATAGGTGCTCAATAAAATCCAAATATCTATCTCTGTCTCTGCCTCTATCTCTATTCTACTCTGCCATTTGGATTTTCATATAATGACTTTTCTAAAGAACAATAACCACAACGTTCACATCCAAAACCCTTACCGATTATCATTGTTGCAAAATGACTCTTTTTCCAAAATGCTTCTATAGAGTAGTGACACTTCCCATGGGATGTCGAAGTATTCTGAAGAATACAAACTGTTCCAGGAATGATGGAACGTCATCAGAGCGAAATCAGAATTGGTTGGAGTAGGAGGATTTTTGTGGGTGAAAACTTCTAATTAAAAAAGGATAAGAAATGTATTTCATGGAAAGGGTCAACCTAAGCGCTGACTCTTTCTGATATTCCTTCAGGAGATGCAACCTTGCCTGACAGCTGCCACCTATCACTGAGCTATACATTTAGTACAAACCACTTGAAATATGGTGGTAGTAACCAGGACGCATGGGTAGTAACCAGGACGCATGGGTGCATATGGCAATATTCTTATCCCTTAAAGTGCAAACTTTTCACCTCCCAATAAATTCCTCTTCGTCAATTTTTATCCCTGTAGCAATCACTCTTGGAATAGATAGGTAAAATTATGAGAATACTTTAAAGAAACATCGTTCTTCTTCTGACCCTCTGCACTAATCTCATAAGATTTTGAGATAAAATAATAAGTACATTCAACGTGCTAATGGTGAAACCATGAGGTTCACATCTAGACCCTTACAGATGCAAATGCGGACAACAAGAGCTACTGGAATGTAAGTCCTTTGCCTTTACGGCATTGAAGGGCCCACTGGCCCAGCGTTAGGGCACCGCTGTGCCTTTATCAAGCCATCTACAGAACTCAACTGTCCTGACATAAAATCCTAATCAGGACTGAGACCCATTGGCGGAAGGGGAATAAGGTTTACTACTACTAATTTGCAGCCTCCTTCCTTGTACCATCATGGTGTTATCCAGTGGTTCCCGTGGGGAATACGTCTGTTGCAAAACCCTCATTATAGCCATGGCAAAGATATTAAGTCAAGAAGTACAGGAAATCTATCTTATGCAGTGATTGTTTTGAGATTTGGCAGGAAGCAACTAAAATGTATGGGGATAAAATATTTTCAGACTCTGTTCTCCAATTGCTAAGGCTCTTACTCTAGTAGTAAATTAGTGCACTGGAATAGCATGAACTAGGATTCTTGCTGGATACTGTACGGTAACTGAATGTCTTGTTCTAAGGGATGATTCAGGAAAAATGGAGGAATAACTGTCTCTTTTGAGTCTATACCAGATCTGCTATTATTCACTGTCCATTTTGTTTTCTAATAAAACCACTGCATATTCCCTTAAATGCACATCGATTTTTAGCTTTTGGTAACATCTTTTTCACACTGTTTACTGTTCACAGACTGCCATATGCACTCTTCTGTATGACGGCTTTATGTAATTGTGCAGATGACAGTCTGTTCAACTATCTTCTATGGCCTTTCTTTTTTTATTTTCCTACTACAGCAACACTTTTCGAGGTTGTGCACTCATCTTTGACTCTTTATGTTTCTTTCTCACATGACAAAGTCCTGCCAACCCTGCTACAACTTGTTCCTGCCTCTCTATTCAACATAACGTCTTCCTAGTATATGTTGAACCATGGCTCATCAATTCCAAGATGGCCTTCATACAGTCCATTCAACACTGCTTTAGGATGTCGACTGGACAGACAGGACCCACAGGGACAATCTCCGCCCTATCAGCATGACATTTACAGTTCTTCGCAAGTGGATTCCACTTAACTGTCAACTTTAACTTCCAGTGTTCCCCGAGGATTCTTCTAGAATCTATGGGTGGCCTCCTTGGAAGGCTACCATTGTTCGCTTGTGGCTTCCAAGCATTTCTTAAAGTTTCTCCAGCTGTAAGCATGCACTACTTTTCTGCCATATTTAAACATATTGTACCACCTTCAAAATCCTGCTGGAATGCTACTAATTCTGCAGACTCTTTCCTCTTTTAAACCTTTATCGCTTTTCTCTTTTCAACGTGCAATTTACCCATGTACTTCATCCAGTTGCTTTGTCTTCTAATTGTTTTCTCTTTGTAGAGCCCTGTAGCTCCAAGTCCATAAGCTTGAGAGCAAAGGGTCCATTTTATTCCGTAAAAATATCTCTCAAAGTATTTAATATAAGGATGTTCACAAAATATGTGCATAACGCATCCTGACTCTGCAGGTTTCATGCTTTATTTTTTCATGAAAAAGAGATCTCAATAACTGCTTCTGATATTATATGTAACTTCCACAAACCTATTTAAGTCTGTTTTTCTACTATATTTTTTTGCAATGTCTAAAGGCTACACATTATACTGCTAGTGGTTAACACTGCATTCCTGAAAATGTTTACTTTTAGTTAGCATTCTAGATCTCTCAGAAACTACCAAACCTGAATTTAGTATCTAAAAACTACTATTTATATAAGATATCTCACAAATTTTACCCCATTTCTTTAAAAAGATTTAACAGCACTAATTTTTATTGATGTCTCCTTGCCAAAATTTAAGTAGATTAGTATATATTTATTAGACATTATGAAGTATCCTCTAATTAAATTAAATGACATTTACAAAAGCAAATTATGTGAAGAAAATCAATATAAATTCCTACACCACAGACTATATCTAAAAATTCAGCTAACTTAAACATAAAAAAAGAAAAAGAAATATACAAAAGAGAAGAAAATAAAATCGTTATTTGTTCTAGGGGTAAAGTCAACATTTCTAAGCATAAAAAAGTAAATAATATAATTGATGACTATATTTTAAAGTTTCTAAAAAACTGTGTCAAAAATAAAACAGTTTGGCCCATTAGGGAGGCCAAATAAATAATAAATAAATAAAACAAAATTAAACTGAGGAAAATATTTACAAAACACTAAGCTTTAGATATTTTAAAAGAGACTGTTATTAAGATTCTTGTTTTGTGAAAACTATGCAATTCAACAAGAAAACAATATGTATACAATGTACATGAATACCTACATCTCCTGTATCTTTTCCAGCAGCCTATGGACTGATGGAAAGAGTCTTACCTCCCACTGTTACTATCATCTTCTTCAAGTTTTTTTTATTTATTTAATAAGGATGTAGAAACTTTGTGGAAATGAACTTGCTACTCCGAGCTGGAGTAAATACAGATTTTCTTGGCACCTAGAATCTCTAAGAAGGAGTGTGTAGCTGTTTAAGCAAGGTGGAATTCTGATAGAGTTGAAGACCTTACGTCTGTGCTGTGCCCCAGCTCTTTTATACTTGGAATTCATGTCATTATTCATCACTACTGTGGAACTTACACATATGTCTATGAGCAGAAGGCCTGCATTTAAGGAGATGTTTATTTATATCAGGTCCTCCTGCAACCAAACCTGTCTCATCAAGGCCACATGTACACAAGGTGGAAAAAGGCAGAGTCAGCGTCCTAATGTCCTCGAATGTCATCTCTTCTTTCAGTTTCCTAATGTCCTGGAAGACCCATTGCTCCATATACCCCAACAGAATAATGGGCAAAGGGCATAAATTGGCAATTCATGATAGAAGAAATACAAACATATACACACATATATGAGAATATATTCAATCTATTACTCAAATGAATATAAATTGCAACAGTAAGATACTATGTTTCCATCAAGTTGCCAAAATTTTAAAGCATGGCAACATTCCTTGTCAATGGCATGTGGAAAGAGACACATTTTCACGCTTCTGGTGGGAAGGTAAATTGATACAGGTTTTTTTTGCAGGGCATTTTGACAGGGTATATCAAATGCTTTAAACTGTACATAACTTTGGCTCTGATATTCCACTTCCAAGAATTCATCCTAAGGTGTTAGGGGATACAGAATTAGGGGCAAAGATTTAGCCACTAGAATTGTTATTACAACACGATTTACAAAAGTGAAAATTCAAACAACCTAGATGTTCAGAAGTAGTGCATATATTAAACAAATTATGATAAATCACAGCATGGAAAACTATTATGTTGAAGAAGAATATCTAATAATGTGGAGAAACTTAGGTCAAAACAGAAATTGCAATTCTAATTTAAAAATATATACACAGGGCTTCCCTGGTGGCGCAGTGGTTGAGAGTCTGCCTGCTGATGAAGGGGACATGGGTTTGTGCCCCGGGCAGGAAGATCCCACATGCCGCGGAGCGGCGGGGCCCGTGAGCCATGGCCGCTGAGCTTGCATGTCTGGAGCCTGTGCTCTGCAATGGGAGAGGCCACAACAGTGAGAGGCCTGCGTACCGCAAAAAATAAATAAATAAATAAAAATAAAAATATATACACAGATAAAGAATGAAAGTGTAAATACCAAAATAGAAAGTAGTGAATATTATCCATATGCTTCTCTGTGTCTTCAAATGACATGTAATGCTAAGTAAATAAAATAGATAAATTAAGGGCATAGATGTAAACACTCATAACATTTTATATTTAAAATTGCTTGGTCTAAAGTTCCATTTTTATTATGTCTGTCATCACCTATCATTTTACTTGGGTTAGTGACACAGTACCATGCAAATAATAATTAAATGCTTAAAAAATTCTAATGATTATCTGAAGCCTTAAACTCTTTAGATAGGTTAATTCAAATAATCTAGTTCATCTATAAGCACATTTTGTACCTTACAATCTATACAGTGGTGCTCCAGTCACAGTAAATGAGACACAGTCCATTATAAGGGAATGTTTTATACTTGCTTTCTGCAGCAACTGACATTTCATTCAAGCACTTTCAAATCCCCCAGGAATCTCCAGCTGATGTATGTCAAAATTTTAAAATCTCTCTTTGTGAACTTTAACACCCCTATAAAAACCAGCTGGAAGAGCAAGCCTACTTCCTACTGATTACTTTGATATTAACCAATTTAAGACGAATCAATTATTCAGTTTAGTCTGAATAATCATTTCACAAAGTCAGTTTTCCAAATTTAAATATGCAAATACTAACACTCTGGCTTTTTATAGCCTATTTTTATTTCTCTCAGACAAATCACTTGTGTTCTATTTTTTTGGCTCCCTTTTGAGTATTTTTAAAAAATAAATGTTTGGTAATTCCTCAAGAGTGTTTGCTAATATAATCAAATCTGGTTGTATAATTTTATGTTTGTAGACATGCATTTTGTTTTTAAGCAAAATACACAGTATAGCTAGTGCAAAACCATGTGGCAGTTACTAAGGTGGAAAGACTTATACTTAAGCTATTAATTTAATCCTTAAGGCAAAGGTCATAAACACACACTTATATATGTATACATGTATATAGGCGTGTGTATGATTTACATATAATTATATATTTGTATCTATTTTTATTTTGTCATATCTATTTATTATATATGTATTTATTATACAACTATTTTATTATATATTTATATGTTTATATGTAGATTGTACACACACACACACACACACACACACAAACATCAGTGATCAACGAAACAGAACGTTCCCTACGTATCTGTACCTGGAGTAGTACTGAGAACGATCCTCTTACTTCAGGCTCCAGAATTGATAATTACCTGTTTCCTGTTAAACTCTGGATGTGCTTTTCTTTCTTTTCTTTGTTTTTAACAGCTTTACAGTACTGTTTTAAATAAAATCTCAGTTTTGAATAAGAATGTATTTTCCCCCAAACCTTTTAATGACATGAACTGTCAAGTCCATCAAATGTCATCAATTTATACCACACCGACTATGCTATGCTATGATTTTAATCAGTGTACATAGAAATGTACCTTTTTAAAGTACACCTCTCCTACAGCAAACACTAAACTAATGCTATCACAAAGCTGTAAGATGAAAAGCACCTTACAGGATAAAAAGTGCTGTGGAATTCACAGTTACCTAAGTTTATGTTCCAAAGATCTCTCTCCTCCCGATCCTTCAGAGGCCAGACTTCATTTCCCCCTCAATCTCCTCCACTTTCATCTTCTCATTACTCCTTCCCTTTCCTTAGAAAGAGGCTGAAATGTCCTCCAATATAAAAATACCCCGCCCTTGTGTTCCCCAGGAGTTACGTCTAACTCTCTCCTTTCTTAGTTAAGATTTGGAAAGAATAATCTACCTTTACTGGTACCATAGCTTCTGTTCATCTCCCCACCCACTACAGCTTGACGACCACACCCACTACACAGAAATTAAGATCCTCTGTGCAATCCAAAGGATGTACTTGGCACTTAACTTACTACACTTCTGGAAATTTCTGACTCTGTCAATCATGTCCTGTCTCTTTTTTTCTTCTGTGAACCGATCTTGTTTGGTTTTCTTTTTGTCTCTATGGAACGTCCCTCTTTGCCTATGGCTTTAACTGCAATGATAGAGATCATAAAGAAAATGTTTCTAAACTAAATGTAACTTGAGTTTTATATATACATATATATAATTATATATATAATTACATTTTATTATATATTATATATAAAATTTATAATATATATGATTATATGTATTGGTACATTTTATTATATATAATATATAAATTTTATAATATATATAATATATGTATATATATAATTGCTTAATATATTCTGAATTTTGATGTCCCACAGACATCTCAAATACAACCTGTCCTTCTCGGAATTACTGACTTTATCACAAACAATATGCTTTAACCTCCAACTTGGATTATAGCATCACTTCCACATTAGGGGGTCTTTTTAAATGTTTTCCTCTTCTCTAACACCAACGCAATGAATTAATCATCAAATCGAACCTATTTCAATTTGTCTCCCTTTCCTTTCCAGTTCTTTGTTCAAATGTTTGTATTTTCTCACTCTGATAATTATAATACTACCTGATTGGCCAATTTGCTTTCAAGTTTGACCTCCAGTTATGTATTCGCTCAGCTACAGTTTCAGGTCCAAATTCAGGCACTGGGTGAGGTGAACACAGAGACACAAGGGTGAACAGGGCCACGGCCCTACGGAGCTTACTCCCTTTGTGGGAAAGGCAGTTAACACTCTACACTGCTTTCTGAGTACTTTGCAAAAATGTAAATATGACTGGAATGTTCCTCTATACGAAAATTCTTCCGAGACTCCCATTACCTACAGGAAAAAGTTCAAATTCCTTAGCATGGCCATGAAGTCCCTTTGCAACATGGTCTGGGGCTACCTGTACAGCCTAAACTCTCATAACTCATCCACACAACACCCTGTGTTCCAGGCACCAAAGAGCCTCTGGCTCTTGGAACAGTCCCCAGGAATTTCACACTCTCTCCTTCACTGCTTTGTCTACACCTTGCATTTTTCCACATCCTTTGAGCCTGGGTAACAATGCCACCTCCTTCCTCCTTTATAAAACCTTTTTTCCTCTCCTGCCCTCAATTTCTGTGGCAAGAATCTGCTCTGTGCTGACACTGACTTCACGTACTGCGTTGTAACATTACTTAGCACATTAAAGTACAATTACAATGTAATATCCACTTGCCTGTTTTCCCAACCAGCCTATGGACTTCTAGAGTCAGAGACTATATCACACTCATTTTCTTGTTTTGTAGCCCCTGGTACGACACCTAGCATTTACCATTCATTGATTGAGAATGTAGCTGACATACTCAATGAGAAATCAATTCCAAGTCACAGCTCAACTTTATTCAGTTTTCAGTTTCTGTGTGACTTGATATTTAAAGGCACTACTCGTAAGACGTTTTAAATTGCCCCTTTCTCAAGCTTATACTCATTTGTATCCATTTCAATACGCATTCAGAAAGCTTTTACACTTAGTTTACAGTCTATTCATTACGGCAAACTATCTCAAGTCAACTGATAAAGAGAAGAAAATTCCAACGGAGTGAAACCCTCGTTCAAACTACTCAGTAAATAAGGGAGAAGATTTTTCACATTTAAACTTGTGTGTAGGTAAATGTTAATTAACAGAATTATTATGACCTGAGAAGAATATTCTATAAATAACCCCCCCCCCAAATCAGTTCATTGCTTTTCAAACACTTGAACACCCTTGGAATGGCAAATAAACTACGGTTCTACGGCTCTAACACTTATTTTTTCTAGTTCAGTGATAATTACATCAATGAACCTGACTCGGCATTCGTTGCTGTTCAATTCATTAATTAAAACAATTTTACCACTACTACTGTGATTTTCCAAGGATATCAAACCACATTCAAAAATCAAAATAGCATGCCTCATCAGTTTTGATTTGTGTTAGTATATGCTGTACTTTGATTTCAACTCCACAACTAAAAGAACATCTGGATGTTAAACAGATACTGCATATATTCCATATACTTCGAACAAAAGTACTTAGAATACAAGTTGTTTTGTAGAAATGACAATATCCGTGTGACAAGTAGCAAACTGTCAAGCAGTGCCAAAAATCCTCTTAGAATGGAAAATATAAATGTATATAAACACTTAAGTGATAACAACCATGGTGGTGGACTTTATGGCATTCTGAATTCTACTTTCATAATACTAAATTTTTAAAAGTTTTATTTAAATCGTCACTTACTTGTGCTCAAGTGACTTGTAACATATCCATGAAGTGAATGTATTTCGTCCAAAATGAAGTATGGAAGCTTTTGCTTAAAGAATGACAAGTTGCTGTTTAAACTACAAACACACACCCATCAAGGGGATGTAATTATTTTTATATATTGGAAGCTATTTGACTGTATTTTGCAAAGCAGCACTTTAATTCTGACCTTGATTTAGGAAGCATGCAACATATTACTTTTGCTATTTTGACATCCCAGCGCACCTAAAACATAAAATATAATTTACAACAGTAGGACATGATGGAATTGACCATTACATGCGAGAAGAGAGCCCATAATGGAATTTATATTCAAGGTGCGGTTTAGCGTGTGTAGTAAAGTCTCATCAAATTAGAATAACACTGAAATACCATTTATTTCTTGCAGCAACGGAATTCCTCCTTAATTCTCACAATCCATTTCCAAAGTAGGCTGAGAGTGGAGAAAGATCAAGCTGAAGGAACGGAACCAGGCTACAGGCAAAAATCCCCCTCCCTTCAAATTATTTGTGGAAAACTCAACGGTTAGCCTCGTGTAGAAGAAGAGCCAGGAGAGGAATGACGTCTGTGTCACGGCTAGAAGCATCACAAGTACGTGACGTAACAGGGACTCCAACGCCACTGGCAGTTTCTCCCACACTATTCTAGAACTTAACTGGTGAGAGCAGAGTTACAAATCCTTCCATTTCTTCTCTCAACTATATGCAGTTGCTCAGAGAGAAAAAATTGCCCTGCCCACTTTTTCAGAGAACATATTTTGCCCAATGTGGTAATTCGGATCGCAAAATAAAGTTCTCTACTGTGACAGTGATGTAAACATCACTACAACAGTTTATCAAATTGGTTTAAGGGGTATATCTTTTTTTTTTTTTTGCTGTAGGCGGGCCTCTCACTGTTGTAGCCTCTCCCGTTGCGAAGCACAGGCTCCAGATGCGCAGGCTCAGTGGCCATGGCTCACGGGCCCAGCCGCTCCGCGGCATGTGGGATCTTCCCGGACCGGGGCATGAACCCGTGTCCCCTGCATCGGCAGGCGGACTCTCAACCACTGCGCCACCAGGGAAGCCCGGGGTATATCTTTTTTTTAAGTATAGTAGCTCAACTTTTAGATTTTATCTATCCATACAGAAAGTAGTCTTTAAAACTACTATTTCAAAGGACAAGTAAATTGGTTTTTTGAAGTGTTTCAGTCTGGCAAAGCAAGTATCTATTACACTTAAAAATACTGCACATTAATGCTCTATGCTTCTTGTTAGCCAAATTAGCCCTGGAATACTCTAGTATCTGCACAGTTAGTGTGGCATTAGTGAGGTCCTACCACAGGTATATTGCTAAGACCCCAGGTGAGAAATAAAGTCTTCCAGGAGGGATTTATTTTATTGGGTGAACTCATGAGCACCAGTTAAATTGCCTTTTAATTGACCGGCTGTCTAAGTAACATGCCTTTGAGGGAAGCATCACTTTTGAAATTTCCTTTGGCCAGAAAGGGAAGGAGCACGTTTAACTCTTTGAAGTCTACAGCCGTCAGACTAATTATCAGCACCACTCAATGTACGTTCATTTAATTACAGTGAATTTAAAAGTATGTGGGGTTTTAGAGAAAAATAAAAGAGTCAATAAATGGTGACAGAAATTCCAGGCCATGCAAATCAGCAGTGGGTCTCCTGGAGACCACTCGCTCTCCCTCATTCGCCAAACGTACAAATACTTGACTACTGCAGACAGGGGGGAAAATGGAAGGGGGGCAGGGGACACGCTGTGCGCCAAGACTACGTAGGTACTTGATACCTTGCGCCTCACTTAATCTTCACAACACTTAAGAAGGACATATAATTTTCCACCATTCACAAATAATAATAAGAGGACACCTTGTTTGGAGTTCACTAGATGCCAGGCACCGTTGTTCTAAGCATATTATACATCCGAGCTCATTTAATCCTCACAACAACCCTATAAGGACTGCACGTCATTTGTGATCTTCTGCATTTCACCCTCATGGAAACGGTAGCACAGGAAGGTTAAGTCACTTGCCCAAGGCCACACAGCGGGGAGGTGGTGGAGCCAGTACAATCCCAGGTGGTCTGCCCCTGTCAACACGTTCTCAACTGTTGCCCTCAGAGGAGGCTCTCGAGGTCCCCAGTTACAACGAGGTAGAAGAGGAGAGGAGAGCCAATTCCTCTTGGTCTGTCTAGTGTCAAAGGTCATCGGTTCCCAAGGGGCAGGAGAGGTCGTGGAGACAGGCAGAAGAAGCAAGACAAAGACCTCCACATCTCTGGGGCCAGCAGTACCACTGGCCGAGTAGCCAGGCAGAGGCGGGAAAGTTGGGACCTTGAGCTCTGAGTGGCTCAGGAGCAAACGGTCTTAGGGGTCGAATGAAAGCGTTTACAGCCTGAGCGCTGTGATTCTGAATCCAGGCACTCCTCACGATACCACACTGCCGGCTGACAAAGGGTAATAATACATGCCGGGCTGCTTCTGGGAAAAGATGCACAAATAAACATTTTTTAAAGCTTAAAGCTTGATGTTTTGGAAAAAAAAAGTTCTTTGTTCCTGACATTTACATAGATATTTGGAATTCGGATCAGATGACTTGCAAAGCCGGAGAGTGGGTGTTCAGTCAGGGGTCTTTTAACATCCATCAGAGACAGGAAAGATGCCTCAGCCAGCCAGAGCACACTGGCAACTTCCCTTTGATTACGGCAGCCCAGCACATTTATTTTGTAGCCGCTTACTAGGACGGTTGCTAATAGGTGGTCACAAACCATGGACCCTCCAGTATTTGCCCTGGAGCATGGCGGTTGACTTAGAAAGTTGTCGGTTCGTGTCAAGAGAGGCCTTCTCCCACATCCTTAATTCGGAACAAGATTAACATTTGAAATTTGATATGAAACTTAATATACTGTAATAAATTGTTTTTCTCAAATTGCTTCTTAACATCAACTCCCCATGGTTGGTGAAGAGTTAGTTTTGCAAAAGAATATCTTTTATCACTGGTTTAGAATCTCTGCTAACACGGAGGCGTGTGACATGGTCCGAATGTTCCTTTACTCTCATGGGATGCTCAGGCCATCAAAATTTCATTAGCCTCACAGCAGGTCTAGCACCTTCTTAACTTGAACTGTTGGCCTCCTTATCAATAAATAAATGAAATCTAATCCCTTGCAGTGACTAAGCTCTTCTTTGAAGTTATAACTAGAATATCAGTCACTCAGCTTGCATAATTGCACAAATGTTGAATAACATTTTATCTTTTTCTGAGGAAAACAGCCTTATTCACATTATTTCAAATGGCAAAAACAGTCAACCCAAACTCCCCTGCTAAACTGGGGGGAAAAAACAAGTCAGTGTCTGGTTTCTCAATTAGTTTCACTTTGGTGAGCTATTTTATGCACATCCTTCTTGTTTCAACTTATAGTGATATGATAGAACGTCTAAGGACACACGGCAAGCTAACATGAAAATGAGTAAAATTTGACAATTTAAATAAGCGAAAGTCAAAGGTAAATATAGCTGGAAAAATCAATAATCTTTCAGCGTGAGAGCATTTAAGAATACCCAAGTTGAATTATTTTAGAAATCTTATATTACAAATATTTGACTAGAAGTAGTACTAATAGTAGAAACAGGTAATGGATTTGAGGATCTTGTTTATAAAGATGTTAGGAGGCCCTGTGTACGATTACAAATTTTAGTTTTTACTGTAGCCCAGCTTAAGAAAAGAAGTTTCTTATGTCGGAAAAAAACCCTCAATACTCTTGTTTAATTCCACAATTCAAAATGATAAGGTCTGCTAAATATCAGAAAATTAGGCTTCCCTAGATCTCAGTGTAATTTATTACTTTAAATGGAATTTTGCTCTGTCTAACTAATCACTGAAAATTCAGAACAAATAAATGAATCTGCAATGTTACTATGGACACACATACGAAATCTATGAAACAGCCAGTGTTCAGTAAGAGGTCATCTCTATTTTTTTTCCTCTTTTGTTTTCTTCCCTAAGCTGACCTCACTGGGAGTTCTTAGACCATCAAAATGTTGTTTCAAAAAACAACCACAGCCAAACCTTGGGGAAAGAGTAAACACAAGTTTAAGTCATCACTTGTCCAGCTCAACAAACATTGTTTTTGACACTTTATACTCTTAACTTGGCTGACCTGTTTACTCTCAACAAATGCTACCAAATGTTCTGAACTTCGAGGCAAGGCCCCTGACACCATCTTCCTGTGTCTCTTATTCTGCTTCAGAACACCACTTGGAGAAATGGATGAGTGTAACTTTCCTTGTCTTTACATCATTCCAAGGACATGGAGTAGGAGATTCCCGGGGCAGCAAGTCCCTCCTCTCGTTCATAATAAGTGCAAACAGAGAGGGGTGGCAGAATGAGAAAGTCATCAGGCTTGTCACCCCGCCCCCAGGCATTTGGATGTTAGATACTGTTAACTAGAGGTGGCAACGCTTCTAAGTTTTCTGAAAAGAATAAAATGGCATGTGTTTGGGAATTCACTGTGAGATGGTTTTAGCAGATATACAAGTTAAAAAATAATAAAATTAATTTATATTTTACCAATACAGACACAATAACAAGATACACTCGTTATGAGAGAGAGCGAGAGAAACAGGGATGCTACAAAGGGTGTATATAGAAAGGGCATGCTGACGCAATGTGGGACGATATCTAATGGACATGGATACGGAAGGTCCATGATGCAGAAAATCAGAACTGAACGCATTGTCCTGCTGCACCCTCCTCTGCTCTTTTCTGAAACCATCATACCTGTTTTCATGTATTTTAGGAAAATCAAACGTCAAATAACACATCTGAATATAACCACTGTGCCTACAATTGCTTGCAGAGTGTTACATAAACATACAGAGGGACAGGAAGCAAAACTGACGGCAAATCTTACATACTTAAGGTTAGAAACTTCTGAGTCAGTGAAAATTTCTATAAACACAGGTTTTACTGAGGTGAATGGATTAGCTCAGGAAAACGCCGCAGTCAGATTCTCAGACTCATTTTGTTAGACAGAACTGCCCTTGTTTCCTGTTTGGGGTTGGGATAAGTCCAGCCTCCACCAAGAACTGACACTTCCAAAATGAATACATTGAGTGCCTATTAGTAGTTGATTCTGACTTTGGTTCAATGCATCCAAGTATTCTCCACAAGATATTGCTTTAGTTGGTTTAAAGTAGACCTTTTTTTCCCTGGATAGCAAGAAAACAAGTGCTAAGCAGTAGGAAGCAGTAGCTACCCCTTGGTTTGGTGACTGAGCTGAGACTAAAAGCTGACAATGACCTGCTTTCCTGTCGCAAAGCAGAGCTGACAAGCTTGCTCAATAAGTAACGAAAAGGAAACCATCAGTAAAACAGCATCTTTCTTTTCACACGTCATGCAGTTCTTCCATTTTAATTTTCTCTCTGCTTTTTTGATACACCGTATACACAGCATTAATAACTAGATTAAAGTAGCAAGTATGCTGTTAACATTAAATGCTGAAAGAGAAATGTCATTTTGTTGTCCGGTGCATTGCTGCTGATGCTACAATTCTTCCCAGAAGCTGCACTGACTAAAAATTAAGTTTTCTTTGAAATCTATTATTGCATAGAAATTAACTGTTTATTATTCTGTGTTGGTGATAGGAAAAGAGTCCCAATATATCGATTTTTCTTACAGTATGCTATAAAATTAAGTTTTCTTTGAAATCTATTATTGCATAGAAATTAACTGTTTATTATTCTGTGTTGGTGATAGGAAAAGAGTCCCAATATATCGATTTTTCTTACAGTATGCTATTTGGATACCCTAAAATCCAGTTTTTGTGCATCGATTTAATTGCAGAGTGATCCAGTCCCCAAAGCACATCAAAGGCCACACTCCCTTCTCTTTACCAAGATTTCGATTGCTGTCATCAACAAGTAAGTTTAAAGCATGATCACGTTTGTTCTTCAGTCATTAAGCCCTGTTAATAAACTATTCCGTGTGCTCAGTCAACCATTCTAAGATTCTGGAACTTCTTTGAGATATTTTCAAGAGGAATCTACAAAGACATCTCTGATTACGAGCTGGCTGTGGGGTAAACTTTACCACCACTTGCTTTGCAACTCCATCGAGGATAACAGGTCACACGGTCCAAGATAAGTCAAAGCCAATCTTTGTGGTTTTTTTTTTTTTCTTATCACGATTAAACTGTTTTTCAAAAGTATAGCTAACACAACAGAGAAAGCCTGCATAATTTTACAATCTGATGTCGTCGAATATTGATTTTTTCCCAGGGAAAAAAAATGCAATAACGAAGGACATTTCTTGAGCGCTACTAGTAGCGTTGCAATACAAAGAAAGGAAGAAGAAAGCAAGGGAAGGAGAGATGGGAGGAAGGAAGCAAGCCACGCCTCCAGAGTCAACGGAAACAGACAGAAGCACTGAACGCCAACATTACGAAGCCAAAGAAAAAAGAACTTACCGTTTTCACTGTCCGACTTGTTTTCGTGCTCTGTATCTGTCAGGGTGAGGGCTGAGTTGGACCGGCTTGACAGACAGGAGCTGCGGCCTGACTTGACCCCCCTGCCCCACAGTCTCATGGCATGCTCTGGGGACATCACTGCTTCATTCTCAGTGTCAGCGTCTGACCCTGCACTGATAGAGTAACCTCTGTGAGGGAGCCCCATTTCCGCACAAAACGTCAGTCCTCTTCGGGCTTCCGGTTCACAAACGCCTAACTGCCTTAGGGTGAAATTCTGTCCTAATTAGGGGGAGAAAAGATGACAGCTAGTGAGTATATGTCTCGTTTCAGTTTTTTATAAACAAAATCTCCCTAAAATAAACACTTAAGCATCCAGTCTTGTCAGCTCTCAGCACCAGGTAGTCTGCATTAGCTCCACATGACCTGCGGTCGCGTGGGTCCAGGTGGGGTGCAGGGAGCTCCATCTCTGACTTGCCACCCACCACGGCTCAGAGCTCCTTTGTCAACTATTTCAGCCCATAAACACCTCCAGAGAGCCCGGCAGGTAAAGAGGCCCAGACCAGGAAAACCCAACCCAGAGAAAGGCTTAGTTATCCTTGATAGAACTGTGTTTAGCAGACTTGTGAAGCCATAGAAATGGTCAGAATTATTTCCTGGGTTCTGGCTCTCATCCCAAACGGTAGGATTTTCCCGCCCAGGTGTCACTCCTTTGGAAGAGAAAAGATTGCCCTCCAGAATAAGTTACCCAATAATCAGAAAAAATTAGAAACCGGAGCCTGGGCAGTCTTTATTATATTTTCCCACCTAAAACTTAACAACCAATATGAACATGTATCATGTGTGTACAAACATACACTAACTTTTGGAGCGTAATGTCATGAAAATGTGCAGACACCTGACTTCCCAGATTTTTTGCTTTAATAAACACCTGGAAACATCTGTATTGATCAGAGTAAACCAATTTGTGCAAATAAAGTGCACTCTAAAAAATAAAGCGGGAGTATTATGTATTTAAAAATTAATGACAAAATCAAGTTCCCTGCAAAATAAATGGTTGTGAACCCTGAAGGCTTTTACTAATAAATTGAGCATAATAAAACTCATGACACTGCAATAACTTACAGCAAAAGTGTTTAAATTAGGTGACACTTTAAAATGACTGCCGTTATTAATGGCTTTTCCAATCCTGTATTTATTCTTGAAAATTTCACCTATGTTTTATGATACTAGGGGTGAGAAGAGAGACAAAAATGTTTGCTTGGAGGATGCATACACATGGGCCTTCCATTTCCCGTCTCATTGGCATGGTAGAGTCTAAGATTTAGGTACCAACTAGAATCCAAATACAGGAAAAGAGTAGTAGTACCAAGGCTGATTCAAGTGCTACCATGCAATACCAAACTTTGAAGAATATTAAGCATTTATATTACTCAGAGTTTTCATTTTTGTACTTCCACAAACATTCTAAAGTTAATTGGCTAGTATGAGAAATAACATACATTACATTTTTTAAAAGAGGGTCTTATAAATTATTTGTAATAATAACATCTTGAATCTTCTAGGAAATGAACCAGACACAATGCACAAGACAGTAAACATTTGGCTGTACAAACACCAGCGCCCTCAAGGATTCAGCCCACTTTAACCCGTGCGGTTAGTTGCTTTATTGCTGTGGTCAGATCACAAGTCGGAATCTGCTCTATCTCGGTCAGACTTCCAAATGGATTCTGACAATGACACTCATAAATAATGAAAATCTGTTGCTACAAATTAGCTACAAATCATCTCAGAGAGATGTGAATAAGTATCTGAACCAAAAAGTATGTCAGAAACAAAGGAAGTAGTTGGGACTGCCCTGGTGGCGCAGTGGTTAAGAATCCGCCTGCCAATGCAGGGGACACAGGTTTGAGCCCTGGTCCGCGAAGATCCCACGTGCCGCAGAGCAGCTGGGCCCGTGTGCCACAATTACTGAGCCTGCGCTCTAGAGCCCGTGAGCCACAACTACTGAGCCCGTGTGCCACAACTACTGAGGCCCGCGCACCTAGAGCCCACGCTCCACAACAAGAGAAGCCACTGCAATGAGAAGCCCGTGCACCGCAACGGAGAGTAGCCCCCACTCGCCGCAACTAGAGAAAGCCCACGCGCAGCAGCAAAGACCCAACGCAGCCAAAAATAAACAAAAACAAATAAATAAATAAATTTTAAAAAAGGGTCTTCTCATTCCAAGTGCAAATATTCAACCTAGATTTTCTATAAAAGAAATAAAAAATAAAGGAAGTGGCAAAAATAAAGAAGAGGGAATAAAAACTCATTGAACAGTGAGAAAGTGGGCAAGCTTAATGAGCTAAGACATAGTAGTGGCAATATTTTTAAAAGAAATAGTGTGGACTGTACTTATGAAAGTAAATCCAAAAATGGTCAATGTAATGGACAGTTAATGGAATGTAATGGACAGTTAATGTGAAAGAGCTTATCCATTACTATTTATATGTCATATCTAAAATGGGGAGGGGGGGAAAGGGTATAAAACGGTTAAACATCACCATCAAACATGTTGATTTTTCCAAAACAATTTTTAAAGGGTGAAAATGAATGATAAGATCCTGTGCATCTTCCCTCTATTTGGGGAGGTTCCCACATTGGAGCATAAAAATAAGAGACAAGTTAAAAGACAGTAAGAACTCGCTTTCTAATCTCTGAAATGTAACTTGAAACATTTTCCATGTTACTGACTTTTCCACTGTTGCTATCTTGATGCAAAAATCTATGGGGTGAAGGAAAGCAGAAAATGTTATCTGGGTGTGCAAACACAGTTCACTGTGCAAATGAATATCCAAGACATCGTCCCTATGAATTGGTATGTGTATCCCAAACTCCTTAAACGTCTGACCCTCCACCCAGAGATAAACCCATGCACATATGGTCACCTTATCTTTGATAAAGGAGGCAAGAATATACAATGGAGAAAAGACAGCCTCTTCAATAAATGGTGTTGGGAAAACTGGACAGCAACATGTAAAAGAATGAAGTTAGAACACTCCCTAACACCATACACAAAAATAAACTCAAAATGGATTAAAGACCTAAATGTAAGGCCAGACACTATCAAACTCTTAGAGGAAAACATAGGCAGAACACTCTATGACATAAATCACAGCTAGATCCTTTCTGACCCACCTCCTAGAGAAATGGAAATAAAAACAAAAATAAACAAGTGGGACCTAATGAAACTTAAAAGCTCTTGCCCAGCAAAGGAAACCATAAACAAGATGAAAAGACAACCCTCAGAATGGGAGAAAATATTTGCAAATGAAGGAACTGACAAAGGATTAATCTCTAAAATATACAAGCAGCTCATGCAGCTCAATATCAAAAAACCAAATGATCCAATCCAAAAATGGGCAGAAGACCTAAATAGACATTTCTCCAAAGAAGACATACAGATGGCCAGCAAACACATGAAAGGATGCTCAACATCACTAATCATTAGAGAAATGCAAATCAAAACTACAATGAGGTATCACCTCACACCAGTCAGAATGGCCATCATCAAAAAATCTACTAACAGTAAATGCTGGAGAGGGTGTGGAGAAAAGGGAACCCTCTTGCACTGTTGGTGGGAATGTAAATTGATACAGCCACTATGGAGAACAGTATGGAGGTTCCTTAAAAAAGTAAAAATAGAACTACCATATGAACCAGCAATCCCACTACTGGGCATATATCCTGAGAAAACCATCATTCAAAAAGAGTCATGTACCACAGTGTTCATTGTAGCTCTGTTTACAGTAGCCAGGAGATGGAAGCAACCTAAGTGTCCATCGACAGATGAATGGATAAAGAAGATGTGGCACATATATACAATGGAATATTACTCAGCCATAAAAAGAAACGAAATTGAGTTATTTGTAGTGAGGTGGACGGACCTAGAGTCTGTCATACAGAGTGAAGTAAGTCAGAAAGAGAAAAACAAATACCGTATGTTAACACATATATATGGAATCTAAAAAAAAAAAAAAGGTTCTGATGAACCTAGGGGCAGGACAGGAATAAAGACGCAGACGTAGATAATGGACTTGAGGACACGGGGAGGGGGAAGGGTAAGCTGGGACTAAGTGAGAGAGTAGCATGGACATATATACACTACGAAATGTAAAATAGATAGATAGTGGGAAGCAGCCACGTAGCATGGGGAGATCAGCTCAGTGCTGTGTGACCGCCTGGAGGGATGGGATAGGGAGAGTGGGAGGGAGACGCAAGAGGGAGGTGATATGGGGATGTATGTATACATATAGCTGATTCACTTTTTTATAAAGCAGAAACTAACACACCATTGTAAAGCAATTAAACTCCAATAAAGATGTTAAAAACAAACAAACAAACATCTGACCCTCTGAAATCAGTGTCTTGCGATGATTCAAACTCTTAAGGTCTGTTTCTGAAATGCAAGCTAGAAAGCAAGCTGTTAGATTTCCTTACTAAATTAAAATTTGCTTTTGCTCTCTTGGGAAAGAACACTAAACTTGATTCCAATGGACCTAATCTAAAGCCACTTACTGGCTTCATTCAACTCACTTCACCACTATCTTTTCACTTTTCAGGGTTTAAGAGATGCTTTATGCTTTGACAAAGTGTAAAGGAAAGCATCGACAAAACAAAAACACAGCCTACTGAATGGGAGAAGGTATTTGCAAATGATAAGACAGATAAGGGATTAATTTCCAACACATATAGACAGCTCACAGAACATCAAAAAAACAACCAACCTGATTTCAAAATGGGCAGAAGAACTGAATAGTCATTTTTCCAAAGAGGAAATGCAGATGGCCACAGATGCTCAACCCCGCTAATCATCAGGGCAACGCAACTCAAAACCACAGTGAGATACCGCCTCCCTTGTCAGAATGGCCATCGTCGAGAAGAACACAAATAAATGTTAGCGAGGCTGTGGGGACAAGGGAACCCGCCTACACTGCTGGTGGGAATGTAAACTGATGCAGCCACTGTGGAGAACTGTGTGGGGATTTCTCACAAAACTACAAATAGAACTACCATGTGACCCAGCAATACCACTCCTGGGTATATATCCAAAACATAAACAAGAGCGCTAACTCAAAAAGATACATGCATCTCAATGTTCACAGCAACGTTATTTACAATTGCCCAAGTGTGAAGCAACCTAAGTGTCCATCAACAGATAAATGGATAAAGAAGCTGTGTGTGTGTGTATATATATATATATATATTCCATTATATATATAATACTGAGTATGTATACATATATACACACACACATATACATATATGGCTGAGTAGTATCCATTATATATATAACACTGAGTGTACATATATATATATATATATATATACTCAGCCACAGAAAGAATAAAATGTTGCCATTTGCAGCAACGTGGATGGACTTGGAGGGCATTATGCTAAGTGAAATAAATCAAACAGAGAAAGACAAATACTGTATGACATCACTTATATGTAGGATCTGAAAAATACAACAAACTGATGAATAAAACAAACAAGAAGCAGACTGACAGATACAGAGAACAAACTAGCAGTTACCAATGGGGAGAGGGAAGTGGGGAGGACAGTATAGGGGGAGGGGAGAAAAAAAGCGTTATTATGGAATTATATGAAATCGTATGTATGAATCTTTTGAAAATTGTAAAGCACTATAGAATTTAAAGAATCGTTCATTCAGTTAAAAATTTTTTTAATTAAAAAAAGAGATGCTTTATGTAAATGAAGCCAGCATAAAGGGAAGCAAAATGAAAAATGACAAAAAATAAACACCTGGGCAAATGTAATAATCATAGAGAAATGGACAATTTGAGGGGGGGAACAAGGTTGTTTTCAAATAATTTTAGAATAGTCACATCACCACCAAAGTTGACTTTTCCTTCATTCAAAACTCTCTCTCCCCAGTGCTTCAAATTCCACTGTTGCTGATTCCCCCCTTAGGTTAAGGATTCTTGCTTGTAGGATCCCTCGTTTTAATGCAGACACCCCTGGGGAGATCTAGCTATTACATTTGAATGAATTAGTCTATTAGATTATTTCCTACAATTCAGCAACGTTTAGCAAGATGGGCTATACTTATGGAAAGCTCAGGCAGTTTGGACAAACAGAAGGAAGATGGTGAAAAGAAGGGTTCCTGATTGGGAGAAGAAGCAGTTGGCTCTGGTACCATGGAGCCGGGAATTTGGGGTTGGGATGTGGTTCTTGGCACTGGATTTTAGGTCAATGTGGAGAAATGGGAAGAGACTGGCAGAAGAAGGCAGCAAAGATGCTCTGGAACCAGACTAAAGACATGACCGTCTTGTTCAAACTCATCTTTGGCTTCAAGTAACACGAAGGAGATGAGGATACATTTATTCTTATTTTCCATGGTTTCTTCAGATTGTGTTCTTTGCAATGCTTCTAACACTATTACCTTAATTTCTTTCTTCACCCTGTAGAGTCTTTATATTAATTCTGTTGGCCGAGACTGGTGAAATCAGTATCTACCTCCTGCACACTGAATTTTGATAACCTTGATCAGCAAGGCCAGCCACAGAGTTTCCCATTACAATTTGAAACAGTCCCAACATAATAAATTGCAGGAGGAACAAAGTGTACCTGAGGAGGAAATTTCTTGTGATTAAAAGGCAAGGTTAGCTTGGACTAGATTAGGCATTTCTGTTTCATGACACTCATAAATTTGAAAAACCTATAAAAGAAAGACTGAATAAACAGCCCAGGCAGGTGGCATCATTGAAAAAAGGTTCACATTTTGAAAAATGAGGGAGGGTATGTGACAAAATGGAAAGGACCACTTTCCACCAGCACTGAGCATAGCTACCTCTTTAATAAAAGAAGGGGGTTGGAAAAAAATGGCCTATGTCTTGCATGGTGTCTATAACCTAGTCCGAAGAAGAAGGGATTTTTCAAAGCTGCAATGCAGAGTGATGTTCACCATTAGGCAAGACATCTGCAATGTCTGGGTGAGTTGAAAAGGAAAAGCCTCTACGTGAGGGACTAGCCTCGGAGTGACACAGGGTGACTGCAGAACCCAGAGGAGGGTGGTCCCACATGAGAACTCGTGGTATTCTCTCCCCTCTTACGTCTAGGTTCTCTGATGCTTAGATTGTGCCCTTTCTCTCTATTTCACTTGTTTCTTCTCTTTTCCAAAACTACTTTATTGAGATATTAACTCACAGACCATACAGTGAACCTACTTAAAGTGTACAAGTCAATGGTTCTTAGCATACACATGGTGGCGTGCAACTAGCACCACAATCAATTTTAGAACATTTTCATCACCCTTGTACCAATTATCAGCCACCTGCCATTTCCCCTCTCACCCCACCGCTCCCTCTAGCCCTAGGCAAGCACTAAGCTACTTTCTCTCACTATAGATTTGTCTACTCTGGACATTTCAAAGAAAAGGGGTCCTACAATATGTAGACTTTTGCGACTGGCTTTTTTCACTTAACATAGTGTTTTCAAGATTCATCCACATTGTAGCGTGGGCCAGCAGTCATTTCTTTTTATGGCCAAATGATATTCCATTGTATAGACACATCATCTTTTATTTATCTGTGTATCAGTTAATGGACATTTGAGTTGTTTCCACTTTTTGGCTACTGTGGAAATGCTGCTACGGAACACCATATGTTTTTATTTCTCTTGTGTATGTACCTATGAGAGGCATTGCTGGGTCATATCGTATTAGCTCTACGTTTAACCTTTTGAGGAACCGCCAGACTGTTTTCCACAGTGGCTGCACCGCTTTCCTTTCTGACCACAAGTGTATGAGAGTTCCAGTTTCTGCACATCCTCACAACGCTTATTATCTGTCGGCTCTCTTTTATGTCACACTGCCAGTGTGTATATACCATGCTGTAAACTTGCAGTGAGGAGTTGGACTATATAAGTCATTGGCACAGGAACTGGTACTGAAACCGCGAACGGTTCTCTTAAAAAGCAACGGATTCTGCGGGTCTGCTACACAATCTCATTATTTCTTTATCATTTTTCTCTTTGCCTTCTATTATGCTGCCTTAGTCTTTGAAAATATTTTGTCTGTTAAAGTTAAAGTATTCTTTAGCGCTGAAAGTCTACCTCTTAGACTGTTAAATACGTGATATATTCCCTTAATGGAAGGCTATCTGGCTATAGCAGAAAGAGTGGGTTTGGACCTATGTTTTCTGTGCTGGAGGGAAGCCTATTATATATATTTTAAGTAAAAAAAATACAAGTTGCAAAGTAGTGTGTAGAGTATGATCCCATTTTTGGAAACTAAGAAAGAGACCCAACAGATTATATAAATGCCTATGGTTTTGAGCATGAATAAAGGGGAGGGGGCCATTAACTGTCAAGATGGACCACACAGAAGGAGACGTAAGTGAAGGAAATCAGTAATTTTCTCTTCTATAGTTTTGAATTTTTACTTTGCATGATAATTTTCATTAATTTAAAAATATAAGAAAGAAAGATGAAAGTCTACCTTCTTTTAAGAGAACCAATATATTTTCTTGATTTGCTGTTTAATAGCTCCCATTCAATAATTAGAAATTTAGTTTACTACCTTCCCTTGGAGAAGCTGGGTTTTAAAACTCCTTCCTCATTTATTGTAGAGAAATGAAGTTGTGTAAGAAATACAGGAGCAACGTTTTTCTTTTCATTCTTCCCTTTCCCTTCATCATATATGGACTTTTTTAAAGGCAAATAAGCGTCTATTTCTTCTATAGTAACAAGCCCGATAACTGAGTGTAGGAAATGGAGAGAAGGATCAATACAAGTGTAATACACAGAAATAAAATAATCTGTAACTGCCTTTAAGCCTTTTCCTTGGCCGTTGCCAGCTTGGATGGAATTATATACTTTCTGACGTGGAGGCATCCTCCTGCAAGGGCGGAGCGCAGCCCCGAACTACAAACTGGACAAACATTTCTCATTTGCTACTGGTGGATTCAGCGTCACCACCATCTTACCCGGAGTTCCCTTTTTTGCTGTGTTTGTAAAACGATAAGAAGATCACAGAGTAAAACAAGCGTGTGGAATTTTTTCCCCTTTGAGTCCTAATGCATAATTTCTGGGATACTCCAAACTTCCTTACGTTAAATTTGTCACTCTTTGAACAGAATACCCACCCTTGAACATGCAGTAGAAGCTCCAGTGAGGGTATAAATCTTGACTAACAGGATCCTACACAAAACTACATTTTAAAAATTAACTTAAAATCCCACTAAATACCTTAACTTTCCCTACCCCATTTACTCTCTCTATAAAACGTAAATATCGTCAACAGTATTCAACAGCCTTCTCGATGTTCCTATTCATAAGATATTAGTATCTAATATTTCTAGAGGACAAAGGAAATGACCACTGTACACCATATTTACAATCCAATTTATCACTCAAAATACGGGTCTAATGGAAGCCATTGCAGGTTACACCCCTCAGCATTCATCCTGAACTCGGCTGTGAACTCTATGTACCTGTCCCTGGAAGTGTGTGGTTGAGACTTGACGGTGAACTTGATGAGAAGCCTGAGAAGGGAAAACCCCAAGTGCATTTGCAAGCAGGGAAAGCAGGATTAGATGAACAGCCCCAGAGAATATGCATTTTCTTCACGATAAGATTTGTGAAGCCCCCGGCGGGGACAAACATGGATACTGAAGAGGAGGCTTGGTGGCTCAAACAAGAAAATGAGGTTGTGAGTCTGCTGACTTATAAAGAAAAGGCATCTTCTTAAGCAGGTACCACGAAGGGTTTAGATACCCGCCACAGAATAGCGCAATTCTGACATTAGCAACCATTTGTACCCATTTGTAAGGAGAGTAATCACTTTAAATTTGGTTTTTCTCAAAAGCGTTCTGAAAATGAATTTGCTTTTTATTTTTTACCCAGTCATTGTTTCTTTAGAACAACCCGGGACCCAGCGATGGATGCTAATACGCCTTCAACCCTACAACGTATCTGCTGCTATCTGATAATTGAACTGCAGTAGGTATTGGTATAAATATGCGTGTGGTTTGGCGCGAAGCAGCAGGTGTTTAATAATTGTGACTGAAGCGGCACCACAGTGCTTCACAATGTGGATACAAAGTTGGCAGTGTGGCAAGGAACCAGATACAAGTTCAGCAGCAAGAGGGTGCTCAGGACATCAGACCAATAAAGGCCGAGGCAGGGGGCAAGGATTACCCCTACTGTGTCCAGAGGAGAGCTATAAGCTATCTATCTACTCACACCTTCTGGCAGGTAATCTACAGAGCAGGTTGGCTGCCAAGTCTGAAAGAGGCACTTACCTACTTAACAGCCCAAATTAGTTAATAATCAGTTAGGAAGGGGAGCTAAAAGAGGGAACTAGGAGGAAAACATTCACATGAAATGATGATGAACTGCAGCTCTTTAACTGGTGTCTTTAAGTACAGAAATTTAAAGCTGAGTAAACATGGCCATCTAAATCCTTTAATCCCACCGCTGACATTCGTAGTGACTGAGAAGGATTAATCATTTTGATCTCTAAATGAATCATTTTAAAGAGTTCATATTTAAAAGGAATAAACTTTGGAGTTGCAGTAATTAGCCTAGGGGATCTGATGTCTGTTTCAGGTTTTTGTCTTTCTTTATGAAACCCTGTTCTCCCGAAGAAAAGGTTTTCTTAGCACCAGGAAGTATTTCAGAAAACATGAAAAAGGGTTTCAGATTCCTTTCGTTTTTGTAAGATGACAGAGGGTAGAACTGGAAATTCACAGCAGCATTAAGTGCTGAACGGTAAGACCACATGGTCATATTTCTTTTGAAGTCTAGGATCAGTTCCCATTATTCACTATAATGGCATCCAAGACTAAATGAAATCTCGGTCTTTAAAATTAAAAGCATTTTGCTCTTGGGTCTCAAATTTTCCTCTTTCACAGTTTCCAACATGCCTGAATGTTTAATCTATTTTCAAAATGCAAAAAATACAAAGGAACAAAATAAAACTAAGAGTAAGAAAAAAATGGATGTATTCCATTTCACTTCCAAAACAGGATAAAATGGTACAGAGAGACACACAATTAGTATCTTAATCAACAGAGCTATGAATATTATTTTTACATCCGCCAAATGCTATTGGTGATATTCTAAAATTATACATACATCTTGCATGATTTACATCTCAGAAATATGAATTTAATTCTTTTGACCTATCTGGAAACACACACTATGCGGAAAGATTTAAAAATTATTTATCATTTCAGGGAATTCCAACATTAAAACTGCCAAAACATGTAACCTATATCCAAGAGTTAAAAATGGACCTTTTTTTCTATTTGGAAATGGATGAATATATTTGAAAGGCATGGTCCCAGCTACGTGCCACAAGTCGGCCTCCGCTCCCTCGGTGCTGTCCTGGAAAGGTTGGGCTGCCATTATCTTAGTGGGCAGAATGTCTTTATCCAGCAAAACACTGTAGTGCATTGGCAGCAGAGGTGGTCTCTAAAAGGACTGTGCTTGTGGTTCAGTGGAGACAATGTGACTGTCCCAGGACCAAGTGAAATGTCATCTTGGCTGAAGCTGGACGCAAAGAGAAAGCAAACCCCAGACCTCCCACGTCCAGCTACACTTGTTTGAGCATGCCTAGCTTGGGGGTTTGTTTCTAAAGTTATTACTGCTTAGGTAAATTCTATATGCAGTGAAGCACACAAATCTTAAGTGGACACTTCAGTGAGTTCTAACGTATGTTTCCACCACGAAGCCCAGCTAAATACAGCACATCTTCTTCACGCCCGCAAAGTTCCCGTATCCCCTGAAGTCAATCCCCGTCACCATAGGCAACTACTGTTCTGACTTTTTTTTTTTTTTTTCTTTTTTTGCGGTACGCGGGCCTCTCACTGCTGTGGCCTCTCCCGTTGCGGAGCACAGGCTCCGGATGCGCAGGCTCAGCGGCCACGGCTCACGGGCCCAGCCGCTCCGCGGCATGTGGGATCCTCCCGGACTGGGGCACGAACCCGTGTCCCCTGCATCGGCAGGCGGACCCTCAGCCACTGCGCCACCAGGGAAGCCCCTGACTTCTTTTATTATAGATAGGTTTTGTCTGTTCTTGAACTGAATATAAACAGTCACACAGTAACGACTGTGGAGCCTTTCACTTAATGGAATGCTTTTGAGGTTCTTCCACATTGTTGCTTTATCAGTAATTCATCTTTGGTATTACTGGGCTGTGTTCTATTGCATGAATGGAACTACAATTTGTTACATCCATTCACTTGGTGATTCCTGTTTGGGCTGATTATGGAGAAAGCTGCCATGAAGATAAAGCTTCATTTGTCTTATATGTAAATACTTAGGATATGCATTGCTCGGTCAAAAGGAAGAGGTTATTTTTAACTTTACATAAGACGTTGCCGAACAGTTTCCGAAAATCTTGCCATTCTACATTTCGCACTCCCATCAGCAATGTATGAGAGTTCAGTTGTTCCACATCCTTACAGATATTTGGTGCTGCGGAATTTTTTACTTTAGCCATTCCAGTGGGTGAGTGGTAATATGTCGTCGTAGTTTTAATTTTCAGTTCCCTGATGGCTAATGATGTTGAGCACTGTTTCAGGTACTCATCAGACATTTGTGTATTTTCCATGTAGTTTTGAAGGATTTTGTCCATTTTTAAATTGCATTGTTAATCTTTTTATTATTGAGTTATAGGAGCTCTTTATATAGTCTGGATATAAGTCCTTTGTCATATATATGACATATACGTATATATGTGTATATATTATGCATGCATATGACATATATACTGTCATATATATGTGTATGTGTGTATGTATACATATATATATATATATATATACACAATTTTCTCTTACACTGTGGCTTGCTGTTTCATTTTCTTAAAGGTATTTTCTGATAAGTAGAAGTTTTAATGTTGATGAAGTCCAATTTATCAACTTTCTTTTTCTTCTATGTTTTGTCCTTTTTATGACCTAAGCTATCTATGCTTACTTCAAGGTTGCAAGCATACTCAAGAACATGGTTAACTTTTTCTGTGGTTTTCTTAAAAGGGCTTGGTTTTTTCTTGTAAATTAGGAAGGCGAAAGAGTAGGAAAATAATAGGATCAGACTCTGTTTATTTCTGGCTCTGGAACTCACCAGCTGTTGACTGAGTGAGCATTTTCACAAGTATGGGTCTCAGTTTTCCTCATCTATAAAATGGACTTAGAGGATCTCAGATATCTCCCAACCGTAAGTTTATGCAGAGGCATAAAGAAGGTAGCACAATGGACCATGAAACAAGGCTGAGAACAATAGTATCATGAGTCCAAGCAGGAGGAAAAGGAAGAGAATAGACCTTGGTAAAAGTACGGGTCACAAGGGTTAAAATGTCCTTTAGTACCAGGAACTTTGGGTTTATATTTCATCCCTAAACTAAATCAGAAACCCTGTGCCGTGCTCCTACTGTGCCTGGAATTCATCCTGAATTGAAAATCAACCCTCAGGACAGTGTGAACATTAACAACGGTATCTGCCTGTCTGGAAAGGTGCTTCTCCTCCCCACTCCTATGGTTCCAAGACAGGGATTATTTTTGCCTTTGACCTTTGATGATTTAGAGCGGCAGGTTTTCCCTCATAGCCCCACTCTCCAAATATAACCTCTGTGACTACTTTACTGTTTTTTCTTTCCTTTCTCTTTCTTTCTTTTTTTGTAATTCTGCAAATGGATTTTGTTGTGTTTATTTCAATACTTTTAAGAGTTTTTTTTTTTTTTTTTTTTTTTTTTTGCGTTACGCGGGCCTCTCACTGTTGTGGCCTCTCCCGTTGCGGAGCTCAGGCTCCGGACGCGCAGGCTCAGCGGCCATGGCTCACGGGCCCAGCCGCTCCGCGGCATGTGGGATCTTCCCGGACCGGGGCACGAACCTGTGTCCCCTGCATCGGCAGGCGGACTCTCAACCACTGCGCCACCAGGGAAGCCCTTTTAAGAGTTTTTGAGTCAAGTTTTGTGTGATGCAATTCACAAGTTGGTCTTTATTTTTTTTGGCTTCTTCCTAATCCCAAACTTCACAGTTGTACAGCAAGTCCTTGCTGTAGGAATCGATGTATTGCGTTTAGATGTTGATAATGGATCACTGTATATTTTTCAATGGAAACAACATGGAGGAAGGCCCGATGGAACACGCAAGTGTATTAGGTCACCTGGATGGAAGAACATTCTAGGGTGTGACTCCAATGTACAAGGCTGTCTGTCTGAAAAGAATGTGTGCAGAATTCCAAACAGGAACACCTGTCACTATGGTTGCTTCTCCCATTCATTTTCTGCTTACCAAGCCGGGAGGAACTTCCTCAGCAAATCACTGGTGGTCACCTGGTTCACAGATGCTCTATGAGGGATGCCAGGACACGAGCTGTGCAGGGCGGATGCAGGGGCCCGGATGAGCTACTGCTTTTCTCAGACTAATAGGAAAACTCGTGACCTTTTCATGTGTTCACTGACCACTTGAATTTGCTCTTCTGTGAATTGAAGCTATTTCCCGTTGGGTTGTCTTTCTGTTTTCAATTTGTAAAAGTCACTCTTACTTTATTGTGTGTGTGTGTGTGTGTGTGTGTGTGTGTGTGTGCGCGTGTGTGTGTGTGTGTGTGCGTGTGTGTGTGTGCGTGTGTGTGTGCGTGTGTATCTTTTATCTGTCACATGGATTATAAACATATTTCCCAACAAAATAATTTTGTCCATGGTATGCTTATTTATATTTTATATAAAAGATTTTAAGTAAAAAATAATCATATAAGGCTTCTCTTCTGGTTTTTTTATTTCAGTTAGAATGGTCTCCTCTATTCTCGGGATGTACACAGTCCCTGGGGCAGGCCGTGTAGATTCGCAACCAGCTTTTCCTTGCCTCCCTCTGTTATAAAAGCTGGAAAGCAAAAATAGTCAATGTTCCCTCTTCTCATGCAGCTAAGCGTAGCCAAGGATAACAGTTGTGAAAAAAAGAGATGCAAGAAGACGTCTCTGGGGAGTGAAAGGAAATAGTCCAATGGAGAGAAACACTTCTCCCTTTTGCTTTGGTTCTATTTCAACAGGAATATGAAAATGCAGCAAACATCTGGGGATCCGTAGGGCAAAGGTCACATGCTACAGATGACTGAGCCAAGAAAGACAGAAGGTAGCTGGGGCCCTGATGGCATCTTTGAACCCTGGACGGTCTGCCTCTGGACTTCTTGTTTTGTAAGAAAATAATTCTGATAGGTGTTTAAACCACTGTTTGGGGAACTTTCTGCTACTCACGGGTCAAGTCATTGCTACTTTATTCAGTCTCTCCAATCAACTTCTAGAGTTCTTATTGCTTTATTTTTTACATTTGTCTTTAATCCATCTTAATTTATTTTTGAATATGCTGAAAGATATGGGTCCAATTTTATATTCTTCCAGATGGATAACCAGCTGTGCCAGCACCATTTATCAAATCCCAATGAATAGAAAAACCATTTTTTGTTTTATGCTAAATTTCCCTGTATGCTAGGATCTAGTTCTGAAATTTTAGCCAACTCCACTGATCAACTTGTCTTTATTTACGCCAGTATCTTATAGACGTGATTACATGGCTTTATACTATTTTAAACAATATATGGTAAGGCCCTTTTATCCTCACTTTTGAATATATTTTTGACATTTATTCTTCCACGTTAATTTTCAGATCACTTTCTCCAATTAAACATAAGCCTTGACTCCTATGCATTTATTTTCATAGAACTGGTATTTTTATACCTGTCTTCCCATCCGAAAACATTGACTGTCTTTCCATTTATTCAGATCTGTTGTCTGTCTCACAATAATATTGACAGATCTCTTCATATTAGGTCCTATACCACTCTTGTTAACATTTATCCCAGAGAACTTTATAGTGTTTGTTGCCATTGTGGTAGGATATTTTTTTCTGACCGCCAAGTTTAGCCAATTATTGTTTAATAAGTACTTAATGGTATACGACGTGCATCAGGTATTATTCTAAGCAGTTTATATATATCAACTCATTTCATTCTCAGCAAACTGTAGACTGAAGCAGAAGCACAATGTACACAGAAGGAAACTGAAGCACAGAGAAACTAAGTGATTGTTCAAGCGAGTTACTCGGCCAAAATGAGGTGACTTGCCGCTTGGTTAATGAATGGCAGGTGTGGGTCTCAAACACACATCTTCATCCAGAAAATATACTCTTAGCTATTATGCTAAATATACTACCAGCGATGTCCATAGATTCATCTTGCATTTACCCAATTTGCTTCAAACTTGAAAAAAACTTTTCTAGTGGTTTTTATTTCACATGGTTTTTGTATGTACAAAATCAATCACGTATTTAGCAAAAGTGCTAATTTTAACGTTTTCCAAAATATATATCAATTGTTTCATTTTCTTCTCTTACTACAATTGCTAAAATGTCTAAACAATTTTGCATAGTAATTGTGCGGGTAGGTGAGCCTTTTTGTGTTACTGATTTTAACTGAAATGGTCCTAGAATCTTACCCTTGAGAATGCTTTTTTTTTTCCTGCGGTACGCAGGCCTCTCACTGTTGTGGCGTCTCCCGTTGCGGAGCACAGGCTCCGGATGCGCAGGCGCAGCGGCCATGGCTCACGGGCCCAGCCGCTCCGCGGCATGTGGGATCCTCCCGGACCGGGGCACAAACCCGCGTCCCCTGCATTGGCAGGCGGACTCTCAACCACTGCGCCACCAGGGAAGCCCTGATTTTTTTGATTGATCATCTTACACGACTAACATATTTGTTTTCTTCCTTCTTGTTTACTTAGTGAGTTTTATTTTAATCAGGAATGGGTTTAAAATTTTATCCCAAACCTTTTCATCATCTAGTGATAAGATCATGCTTTTCTACACTGATTTATTAATCTAATTACGTTAATAGATTTCCCAACATTGAAAAATCCTTGCATCATCACCCAGGATTAGTAACCACTTGGTTATTAATCTGGTCCAGACTGTTACCGTTTTTATACATTGCTAGGTTCTTATATACAAATGGTTGTTTAGAATTTTTATTACATACATATTGAGAAGAAATTTTGGTCTAGATAGTTTCTTTTTTGTACCATGTTAATCAAGTTTTGTTGTTAAGGTTATGTCAACCTCATAATATGAATTTTAGTGCTTTCCATCTTTTTCTTTTCTTTTTTATTTTTTTGGTGTTGAATAGCTTTTTGAACTATGGACTTAGCTGTACTTTGAAGGTTATGTAAGATTTACCTAGGAACCTATCTGGTACTTTTTAATGGTGTCCCTTTTAATCACCTTGCTAATCTCTTTTGAGGTAACTGATTCTGATGACTTTTCTCCATGTTTTGAAATAATTTGGGGTTGATCAAATTTTACTAAGAAAAAATAAATTTCCCTGGATTTAAGAAAATGTGCTGTCTGGAGCAGTTCCTTTCGTCGTCATGACGTCTTCAGTATCTCTCCTTATTTTCACTCTCATTATTCTTTAATCGGGACCATCGGGGCTTTCTGGTTTCTTAGACTTCTTAAAGCATCAACTTTTTGTTTGCTTTTAATTTAAGTTTATCATGATGATCTACTTCTTCCTATTTTCCTGTGGTTCCTTTTTCCTGATATTTCACTTATTTCTTAATATATACAGTATGTTCGTTTTTGTTGGTCTTTTTAGATCTGTTTCTGAAGGAGGTGAACCACATATCCCTCAATAAATGTGTTTTAACAACATTTTTTCCCTAAAAGCTTTTGCTTTGTAAATTTAGCTACTATACTGCGTAATGTATGCACTTTAAGAGTATTCATCCCGTTGTCTCTTACCATTTACTTAGTGGTCCTCTTTACCCTGTTTAGTGTTTTTAATTGTAAATTCCACCTTTCCCGATATTAATACTGCCAATCCTACTTTCTTTTTGTTTGTATTCACCTGATATCTCTTGATATCCATCTCTTTATTCTCAACCACTTTTTAACCATTTTAAGTCTGTTTCTTATAAATACCAATAACGTTTCTAAATCAGCTGGTTAGTTTCTGTTTGTGTCAAAATTCAGCTCATTCCTATTTCATGTAATGTGTCATACGGGAGAGTTCACGTCTTCCGTCTTGTTTTATGGTTATTCATGATTTTGCCTGTTTCCTCTTTCCCCTTGGAGCTGTTTTTGCTAAATTGATCAGATCGCTATTCATGCCTTTTCCCCCCTGCTAATTAGGTAGGTCTATTGTGCTTTCTTCATTTCACTAATGATTACCTTCCCTTCCCTGACATTCATATTCAAATACATATTTTTCATTACCACATGAATGCAAGATAGCAATTATTCCCCTCCACTGAAGCTCTGCGCCATGACTGTTTCTCCCCTCTTTCTTCAGATGAGATTTTGGGAACACTTTTAATTTCCCTACCAGCTTCCCCCAACTATTGGGTTTTGCTGATGCGGAAGGAGTTTTATTTCTAGTCTTTTCTTAGGGCTTCCCTTGCAGTGGTTCTTGCACATTTCCACTCGCTCTATCGTCCTTTGGGATTTGACCGCACATACACTGCACGGTGGGTGGTTCACCACATTTTCCTTTCCTTTCACAGGTAGTGACTCTGATTCAGTTGGTATCACTTCTTGAATACTTCAGATGGTGCGCGTTGGTGATACAGTCTCTGAATCTCTGCACGTCCCTAAATATCTTGCGTTTACTCTGAGAGATGGATGATATCTTCTCTGCATATAGAACCCCCGGGCTGTAGTCTTTTCCTTGTGGTAGAAGTTATTCTGTTGTCTTCTAGTTTTCACTGTTGATGATGAGAGAGTCATTAGTTTTATATTTGTTTCTTTTGTAAGTCACAAGAAGAGTAACTTGTTTTTCTTTCTCTAGAATCTTGTAAAATATCTTCATCCACAAAGTTAAAGAATTTCTCGAGGATGTGCTAAGGGGTGTGTGTGTGTGTGTTCTTAATTTTACCTGGAACTTCGTCTTCTGAGTCATTTCTTCTACTTGGTCTTCAGAACCAGTCATTTGGATTTCAACAGTGACCACCCTTCCTTCTTCAACATGCCTATTCTGCTTCTTCTGGTTTCTAAACTATGCCTTTCCCCACCTTAGCGCTCGGCCGTTACTGCTGGCTTTGCTCCTGTGCCTTTTTTTTTTGTGCTTAGATGTCTGAGAGTGCTCTTATTATAATCTTTCGTTTGGGTTTGGGCTTTCCTTTTCTTCCCATCGCTCATTTGCATTCGGAGCTTCCTGATCCGTCTGTTTTGCATCATACCTCACTTCCTACGTGCTGGGCGCCATTAAGCTTGTCGCTGCTTTCCTGGGGGCTGCCTTGGAAGCAGTGACAAGTCGTCTTAGTCGCTGGGGACAAGCCTTTCTACTCCCTGGGTTCCGGGGCTGGCACTCTCAGTACTGGAGTGGAGAAAAGGCGTCCACTTAGGCTCCCTCAGCTCCTGAGGGGCAAGGAAGACAGCTGCCCCTGCAGCACGACGTCCACTCCCGTGAGTAGTGTGGGAGGGGCCGGGGAGCCTCTCTCCGGCACCGGGAAGCCACAGCGTCCTCTCTGATCCTCACGCTAGGGCTTCACCCCACTTCGAGCGTTCATCTGGCCCAAGAAGAAAGGCACGTGCATCGTGGACCCTAAGAGGGTTCTAGACCTCATTTGCACCCACATCACTGCTCAGATCAGGAGGGGTAGAGAGCCATTTGGGAGATGGGTAAATGAGGCATGACTCGAACAACGCTTATACCACAGTCCCGGATACATGTGCACAGAAAAACTCAGACCGTGCCTCTAATGCCCTTCTGTTTCTCAAAAGAGGGTCACATTTGGTCAGGGGAAGGTCTAGCATCCGGAATCTTGTATAAAAGGTGGACCGGGACTCAGGACACAGCCCACCAAGCAGGTGCAGCAGGAGGCTTCAGGGCTTGTGGCATCTCCTTTCCCACCAACTCTACTGGAACCGGCCTTGGGCCAGCAATACCATGAGGTGAGAAGTCGTGTCTGTGGGAGCTGGCGGTTGCTGAGCACCCCTGATGGCGACAAGCAGGAAGAGAAGGCAAATCCCAGAGCAGCGGTGAGGAAACAGGAGAGTTGCTGGGACCAGAAGCAAGCGGTCAGGGAGCCCCACTCAGAAATCAGTGACCTTCCTCCTTCCCTTTCCTACTTTGTAAATTTATTATGTATTTTGATTTCAGGTGCGTACAAACACAGACATAAGGCTGTCTGCTTTTCAAATTTAAAAACAGGTAACCTTCCTCCCCTGACATTCTATAAATGAAGAATAAATGGTAGGCTTTTCATTTTAAAATTCTGAAATTCACAACCACGACACTGATGACTGACTAACGGGTAAACACTTTGGGTTAAGACTGTCTCAGAGGTGTTTTTCCTTTTTTTCCAGGGTTAGGGTTCTGTGGAAAAAAAGTGTTCCCACTTCCAGATATCACCTCATTTCAAACTTCGCCTTCACGGCCAATGTTCCTCACTGGAGTTGATGAGCTTCCGCATTTGGTCAAGGACATCACAGGCAATGTATATAGTGCGGAGAAGGAAAGAGCTTTTATTTTATCACTTCTCTAAAAACTGTGGGATGATCTTACGCAGCTGTTTCATAAGAAATGTGTCTCAGATCTGACAGGATAAATTCCCTTCAAAGATGAATCAAAGAAAATAGTATCCAAGAATGCCAAAGAAGCCACTATTAGCCTAACCCCATCACACCTACAGAGAGCTCCACAGCTGCTGAAAGGACTATTCCCACCAGCCAGTAAGCCACACGGAGAGATTTAAAAGGAGAGAAAGAGATCTGTGTGAGAACCGGTCAAACGACACATTACTATGGAAAGGAAACCCTCCTTAGCTTTACAGTGTCTGAATATAACACGTAATTAACAATAGCCACTTGCCAGTCAGTAAAGCCATAGAAAATGATTAAAATTAAGTTTGATAATAGCCATAAAATTGGTCGATAAAAATAAAAATATTACATTTCTTTTTTTTATAGTTGACTAAAATCATTGTGTTTCTAGATTTGAATTCTCCATGTAATTGCATTAACAGGCGTCTCTACTACCCCTTCCTGCGGCTGAAGCTGCATTTTCCTGTGTCATTCAAAGAAGGAGTGGATTTGGACTGGCAAGGCGCTTTGAAACTCCATGGACAAGCTCAATTAGCATGATTCTTTGGAAGAGTTTCAACGGTCTTTGGCTACCATTAATATTTTTAATCTTTCATTTTTATTATGTGTATGATGTCAGGAGCTGTGGCAGGAAGCACATTTTGTCAATTAAATAATTAATACCACAGCATAATAGTCAGGGAGGAAAAACTGACATTTGTCAGGTTCAAAGAAAATGAAAGGCTGGGAGGATTCTTCATCATGCGTGCTTGGGAAACACATCATCCGATAGCAGACTTTCCCTTGTTCCTTCCTCACCTCATCTGCCGCTCTTGCTACAAATATTCCCCACATCAAAGCAGACGAAAGAAAAAGCATTTGCAATGCCTCCCTCTTCCCCACATGCTCATCCACCCGATCACAAAATCACGTCCATTTTATTTCCCAAATATTGTGTCCAGTCTCCTCATTTCTCTCGATCGGTACCATCAAAATTGGCTAAGACTGACTCCAGGAAACCAGAGGGCAAGGTTGACACTGAACTGCCCGTTTTCTGCCTTGGCAACCGCACAGAGGTTAGAAGCCTGAGCACCTGGGGGCAGACAGGCCTGGGTTCAAGTCCCAGCACGGCGCTCACTGGGATCTCAGGCCTCCAAGCCTTGACCGTCTCAACCTGTGAAAGGACGATGCCCCTGGGCCCTACGTCCCGAGGTGCTGTGAGAGTTCAGTGATGGTGCACGTGACTCCGAGCACACTGACTGGAACGAGGTGAGGAATCAGCACAGCTCAGCTGTCCATAGCAGTGCCTTCCATTTGCGTCCTTAATACGACCTGACTTAGGAACACGCCAACTGGGTGGCAGCAC
Source organism: Stenella coeruleoalba (assembly GCF_951394435.1). Classification (NCBI taxonomy): domain Eukaryota; kingdom Metazoa; phylum Chordata; class Mammalia; order Artiodactyla; family Delphinidae; genus Stenella; species Stenella coeruleoalba. The sequence goes on along the minus strand of NC_137167.1, from coordinate 35,693,150 downwards.
CTCCGCGCTCTGAAACCTCTTCTCACCACTGCACTTGGCCGCTCCTGACAAGAGGCCCCTGTCGGCTACCTTGTCTCTGTCCCTTCCCTCTGCCCCGTTCACTCTCTAGTCCTTGGCTGGCAAGGAGCTAGGTGACAGGGATGTTTGGTCCCCTAAGACTCTGGTTCTGGGCTTTCCACAGATGGTCTCGCCGTGTCATCAGCAACAGTGTGCACTGGACGAACGCTGCCTGGGAGGTGAAGACTTCAGCTCGCTATTTTTAACCCGTTAAGCGTCCTCTCTGCCTAAACTAAACGCTTGCTGGGGGCAGAGACGCGCTTCCCCGGCGCATCACGCCACACGTGCTGCTTTGTTCCCTCTCACAGGATCCCACAGTGTAGCTTCTTCTTTGCCAACAGGTCACTAAAAGTTATTTTTGTTACAAAAGGTAAGACTTCACACCGGGTTCAGATTGCCTGCATTTCTACAGTACCTGCTGTTTTTGAAACTGGTGAAAAATGTACTCTGATAATCTCTGTTCACTGTGTAGAGATTATGCAAGAAGAAATGGGGTTTAGAACGATCACACATGGGACAGTGAACTCAAGTCCCTTAATTTAGCAAGAGTACCTATCTCAAATATCTGCTCCGTGTTTCCCTTAAAAACTGGATTTGAAATGTTCAGCAAGTTTTTCCTCTTTCGTATAATTTGATACCTGTAATTAGTAAGGCATGCTTTCGCGGGGAACACAATCTTTCTGGCACATCAAATGAGTCTTCTTGACGTAAACTGGTTTAGGTGAGGGAACACTATTTCAACCTATTGAGGGTGGCTCTTTCCACAACGTAGAGAAGAAAAGAACCATGGAAAAGTTCAAACTTTGGAATGATTTATAGCATTGTTACTTTTTCTTAAGTTTGTTCCTGTTCAGTATTAAACTGTTAGTCACACTGTCTGTAAGGTGACTGGAAAAGAATGAATATATTCTTTATTTCTGAAGTTTAATTTATTTTTCCTTGTTTCTTGATAAAATTAGCTACGGGATGCTAAGTTCTAGGTAAATGAACTGTGCAGTGCAGATGTAAGAGGATCTTATTTTTATTAGTGGCAATGTCGCCCACATCTCAAGGCTGTGTTGGAAGGAACAAAATGTCCCTCTGTATGCCTAATTTTAAAGAAGCCACTGTCTTTAAAGCACGGAAATCAGTAGGGTTAGGACTGTGAACTCGAGTTACAGAAGTCGCTATTGCACTGGTAGAACACGCAGGCAGAAAACAGAGCGTAAAAGTGTCCAACAAACACCTGGGAATGACCAACACATAATGGATCACATTATGGGAAACTAGGATGTTTTGAGGCCTAAACTTAACGTCCCAAAATGCCTTCGAGAGAGAAAATGGAACCCTTGTGACGCAGGCTCTTCTATAAACAGACAAACAGCTGGGCCAGATGGATCACGACATGATCCAGAGAAGAATTCTTACTTTCTCATGAGGGAAGATGAGTTTCCTCACGCCACTTCTAACTACAAAAACAGCGTCCGTGTGCACCTCCCTGAGCCTGGCAGGGAGCCCTGGAGACCTGGGTTTCCAGTTTAGGCACCAACACTGGGACCACACGCAGAACCGCAACCTCACGTATGAAATGTGGGGTGTGGGATGATTCTTTACATGGTCCATACCTGCATCTGGGTCCATGTGTCCATAGGTGGCTTTCTACTTTTAATGTGGGATACTCAGGGATCACCTAATATCTCAAAGTCTAAATCAGAGGATAGGACATCAATCTAAGAAATAATCATACCACCTCGAAGGGAAAAAAGTGACCCCTGCAAGTTAGCAGGAGCTGTGCTTCGTGTTACTAGAGCAACGACCTACCTTGTCTGGTGAACTCATCTGCTTCTCTGTGAACCAGATCCTTTACTCTGTTTCCATAAAGCAGCCGCGAGGAATCGTGATCAAAAGCTTTCAGGGTTTCACTGGAACTGTAAGACTTCTGTGTGGGAACCCTGCACTCCGCGCTGTCTGCTGAGGAATTGGTATAGCGCCGTTCCTTCTCCCGTCTGTTCTTGGTCAGGGAGCAGTAAGGCCTACGTTCCTTCACATCCATACTTCATTCCTTCCGGGCGCGCATCAGTCCCGGCGAAGTGTGCTCAGGGCTCCATTCTCACTGGCCTGTCTGTGAAGATAAAAGGTTTGCATGATGTCAGCGTCACATTCGCCTACAAACTGGCTGTCTCCTCAATCTGGAGAATGGTGGAAAGTAAGGGTATTATTGCTTATTGAGCAAACTTGCTTCCCACAAGAAATGAAAATTCGTGAAATCAGTGTAAAATGTCCGGTATTATCAGAAAGTGAGGCACACGTTCTGGTAATGAGAGCTATGGGTGCTTGTTTAAGCTACTAGATCTGATTTTTCACATTAATACAAAAAAAAAGGAAGGTCAGCCACAAATTTTGATACAGGAGCTAGCTAAAAGTTGGTCTTGACGTTTTCTAAATTTTCCACAATGGAAAAGTTTTCTCTTGCTGCATTTTCTCCATTCAAAAAAAATACCTTTCTTTTTCTTACAAAAACGTATACTACTTTTATTTCTTTTATTTCTTTATTTATTTATTAAAGATTAGGAGCAAATTGGGAGCTTCACAGAAGTAAAACTTTGTCGAGTGTGTTGAACATTTGATTATTTTTCACAAAGACGTTTCCTTCAGAAGGCACAATTATCATGTGTTAATGACCTAAATGTCTCGACAGGTGGAAAAAAGCGGATCCTTCGCTTCTACTCCTCTCCTTCAAAAGCACTGTGCTTTCTAGAAAATGAATTTAATCAGCACTATCTTGATTTTTAAGGCAATGCAAGTAGCTAAATTGATGGGATAGTTTCCTGCAAGGGCCGGTAGCGAGAACGAGTTAGAAGGAGCAGGGCGAATTGTGTTTCTCTGCCTAGCAACTCTCTTTTTCCTGAATTTGCTAAAAGGACAGGGGTCAGGGTGGGTAGAAAAGGCTCTGCTGCTGAAGATACAGGGCCCAGAAGAGGGAGGGCCGTATCCACATTCTACACCGTGGTCCAGGGCTCATCCACATTCTACGTGGTCCTCCTTTCAATTCTTTCTCCTTTTGTCTTTCCTTTCAGTCTGAAGGTCCCTTAAGGCCTTGTCTTCAGCATTCAGTGTCTCCCCCGCCCCACTCCTTTCCTAAGCTCACTTTTTATGTGAGTGTTTCCATAACCAACTTGAAACAAATGATTCCTGGTGGGCCCAGGTCTTCTCCTGGGTTCCACGTCCTTAGGGCTGGGACTTGTATTTAACTATTTTCTCCTGAGAGTCCTTCTCCGGAAGAGTCTCTCTGCCCCTCTCTTCATCCTTGGCCATCATGAAACACATCACACTGCTCTCTCTAATGTGCTTCCAACTCGGAGTCTCTTCGCTGACTCTGATTTGCCCACGTCAACTCAGGTTACATCTACGCTGTCAACAAGTCTTGATTCTATTCTATCTGAGCAAAATTATGACTCCGAATACCTTTCACTTTCTAACTTCTGCCTTCCTTCCAGCGATAAGGAGAGTGGGGAAACTCTGAGCTGGACTGACCCCAGAATACCAGAACCTAGGCTTGGAAAAGTTGGGTGCTCCTCCAGCCGCCTCTTCAACCAAACTGAATCCTACCCGTCCCATATTGAGGGTATCCCACATGGGGCTCCATGTGTCTCTGCTACTGAACTGAGCTGCACTGTGAAAGCAGCTGCTAATAGCTTAGCTTGGTTGTTGACACGTATCTTGACTTCCCTACCTTTTTCTACTTTTTGATGACTCCTATTTTATAAACTAACATTTTTCACTGACCCCCTCTGATTCATTACTCCATTTTTCTCTTTACAAGTTCTCCCAATAGCTTTTAATAGAAATTGGATTCCCCTTAACGTAGCTTTCCTTTCTGTTTAAGACAATAAATAATTTCAAGGTGCGGTGACAGGGGCTATATTTGTACAACGGGATTAAAACAACAACACACGGATTTACTCTTGTTATTCCAACAAACAAGTCACTTTAGATAAATATTTATTGAATGACTAACATGCTGAGAACACACCACTGAATCAAACACTGTCCCTGCCCTCAGGGAACATATGCTCAGTGAGGGAAACAGGCACATTCCTTCTACTGGAGTGAATAAATATGCCCAAGTTAAAGGAAAATCTTGTTTCCAAAATAGCCTTGATCTCTTTGGAGGAAAGGTTTATATAGACTCTCATAACTAAATAATCCTCAAAAACCTTTTCATTGACCAGAAAAATATTGTCATTCAAGCATTTTTAGTAATAGAGTTTTGGGATTTGAAATCATTATAAAGGTTCCGTTTCTTGCCCTAAGTTGACATCTTTCAAAAAATAAGTGTTGCTATATATACAAATATGTAGGCATTTTTATACTTTAAAAATGGACTGACTGGGACTTCCCTGGTGGTGCAGTGGTGAAGACTCCGTGCTCCTAATGCAGGGGGCCCGGGTTTGATCCCTGGTCAGGGAACTAGATCCCACACGTCACAGTGAAGATCCCGTGTGCCTCAACTAAGACCTGGAGCTGCCAAATAAATATGTTTTAAAAAATGAACTAATGCCAGGAAAAATTGTTTTATTTTTTCTTCTCTGCTGCAGTTTTGTTTCAATTAGTTAGGCCAGGCATTGGTAAACTCTAGTCCCCTGACCCAATCTGACCCATGACCTGCTTTAGTAAATACAGTTTTACTGGAACGAGGCACATGTATTTGTTTACGTATTCTCCTTGGCTGTGTTCACGCTGCAAAAACAGAGTTGAGCGGTCGCTACAGAGACTGTAGTGAATTGAACTGTGGCTCCCAGAAAGATATGTTGAAGTCTTAACCCCTGGTATCTGTGAAGGTGACCTTATCTGGAAATATGGTCTTTGTAGTTGTAATCGAGTTAGGATGAGGTCATAGTAAGTTCGGGTGGGCTTCAAATCCAATGACTGGTCTCTTTATGAGATAGAAGACGGGGATTTGGATACAGAGACGTACAGACAAACAAGAAAATGGGTCATGAGACGTTGAAGGCAGAGCTGGAGGAATGCAGCTACGAGACAAGGGTGCCCGGTGTAGCCAGCAGGCACCAGAAGCCGGCAGAGACGCGGGGAACAGATGCCTCCCTAGGGCCTCGGAGGCAGCACGGCCCTGCCAGCACCTCACTGCCATACTTCTTGCCTCCAGAACTGAAAGGATACATTTCTGTTGATTCAGGCCATCAAATTTGTGTTTTTTTTTTACTGCAGCCCTAGGAAACTAATACAGAGATCTGATGGCCCCACAAAGCCTAAACGATTTGCTGTCTGGCCCTTTACAGAAAAAAAAAAAATTGCCCATGTCTAAGTCAGACCACACATATTTCCATTCTGTCTTTTTCTTTGTCCCTTTGGACCTTTGAATGTAAAAAGTATTTTCTTTACTATATAGTCCATGATACAGTTTTTCAGTCTTGCAAACCAGGTAAGTCAATAAGTTCTTTAAAGTAATAATATGCACATACGTCATCAGAGCAAAGATGCATCCTTGCAATAATGTTACCAATGTTTAAAAATCAATTCCAGTTAAATGTTAATAAATTAGGAATCAGAAGATAATTTTATGTATTCTTGAGCTTTATACAACATCTCTAGCACAAAATATCTGACTTTTCTTTATTTGTGGAGCAATTCTAAAGTGCCACGAAAAATCAAGATAGAGTATTCAAATACACCGTCAAAGAAAAAGACATTTTGGGCTTAGAGCTTCCAAACAATAAAAAATCTTTTGCATCTGTATTTCCGGTTTTGCACATGGTTCAAAGTCTTCAAGGATTTAATTTACACTGTAACGTTTGCAACTACTGATATGCTTCTGATGGAAGTCAGTGAGTTCAATGTGACTTCAAAAGGCAGTTTTCTTGGATTAATATCCCATGGAATCGACGGTGTTTATTAGAATATTCCAACCTTTTGTCTATATCTATAATTTCTTCTGTTTACATTTACTATTAATCTTGTGATTTACATAGTTTTAAGAATCACATCCATAAAGGATATCGGGAAAATTTGTTGTGTGAGGCCAGTGTGATAATTATCTATTTGATATTAAAATTATGATATTAATTAACATACTGGGAGTTTGGGGTTAGTAGATGCAAACCATTACATTTAGAATGGGTAAACCACAAGCTCTTACTGTAGAGCACAGGGAACTATATCCAACCTCCTGGGATAAACCATAATGGAAAAGAATATAAAAAAAGAATGTATATAGGTGGATAACTGAGTCACTTTGCTGTACAGCAGAAATTAGCACAATATTGTAAATCAACTGTACTTCGATAAAAAAAGTGTAAAAAAAATTTCTTTTTAATTAAAAAAAAAAAAAGGCAGTTTTCTGCATTATCTCCTGCACTCAAAGCTGAAGACGAGAAGGTTAAAAAAATACAGCTGCTTGGGCTTCCCTGGTGGCACAGTGGTTGAGAGTCCACCTGCCGATGCAGGCGACGAGGGTTCGAACCCCGGTCCGGGAAGGTCCCACGTGCCGCGGAGCGGCTGGGCCCGTGAGCCATGGCCGCTGAGCCTGCGCGTCCGGAGCCTGTGCTCCGCAACGGGAGAGGCCACAGCAGTGAGAGGCCTGCGTACCGTGGTGTTAAATTGTTGAAGCACTTTGATGGTGATTGCATAGTCCTACCAGAGGAAGAGGGTCACTGGCAGCATATCTAGCATAAAGCAGTTAACGAACAGGACCCTCGCTGCGTCAGGGGGCGGGGCCTTTGAAAAGGAAAGGAAACTAGTAGAGAGAAAGGGGACCGAAGACTTTCAGTTGAACTGCCTACAGCAAGTATATGACAACATCAAACTGATGTGGTTAATTTTCATTAGCTCCTTGAAAAACCACTCAGTTACTGCCCACAGCACCGCTCTGGAAAACACACCTGGTCTTAGAGCAAATTCCATTATTTGGCTATTGGTTTTTCCTCAATATCTTGCAAAGTGTTTGTCTGAATGAATGCGCAGGCAGTCCTGACTTAGGGACACTAGGGATCGTATCCTCTATTTCAGATACTGTATATTATTTCAACATGCTTTGAAACTTGGCCACAGAACTTAACGACATTATCACATTGTTTCATAACCTGTTCTTAACTCCAAAGAAACAGTTTAAAATTGTACCTTTAGGAAGTAATCTGATTTTTATTGGACTTTGTATATTTTTAAAACCCTTGATGCCAATGATTACAATCTCTCAGGCCCATGACAAACATCCCTAAAATCATCTGTACTTCTAAAATTCTGTGAGCTTATGTGTCAAGCTAGCAACGGAAATAAAAACAAATGGCCAAACCCAAAGGATTAAGTAAGCTTTTCATCAAATTCACTCATGTTTCCGTTGTTATTTATTTTCTGTAAGGATTACAAATTCCTGAATGTTACCTTGAATACCTTCTGCATAGACTGTCTCCTCACTTTATAATGGTTTGGAAAAGCTCACCCAAAAGAGTAAGCAGATTTCAGAGAAACACTAATTTACCTCGGCATAGTTTAGATTAAAGATCTAAATTAAGCTATTTGTACACAATACCAAGACAATTTTGCCTTTTGTTACTCACAATTCGTATTCTCCCTAATAAGTTAGTATTTATGATTTATTACCAGTTATGTTAATCCAACAGTAAATACAACTTTGCACACCACAAGCACTTCAAAATGTTTCCTTCACTGAATAGTTACATTACTGTCAACTGAACACAAGATGAAATCAATTGCTATTGTTCATTTCAGGGGTAATTTTGTTTCCTGAGACAAATTTGTAAATCAAAGAATTGAAATAATTAAGAACAAAAATAAAATCATGTTATGGTGATTATTTTAATAATGCTAAATTCAAGCATAACTAAAATTGGAGCTTACAGTTTCAAATAGAAGAATGCAAGCGAATCATCACACAAAATTAAAACACAAACAAAACCGTGTAAAGAAACATAGGGAAAGGAGAGTGTACCATGACTAACAAAACTGATGCTTGTTGAGAAGATGCAGGTACAGAGAAAAATAAATATAGTGAATAATTTGTGATTGAGAAGATTAAAAACAAGGAAGGTTGCTTTCTTTAAACAAGAGAGGAAATAAAGAGAACATTCGACAGCAATAATAAATAAGAAGTCAACTTCTGCTTCCAGCCAAGATGGCGTAATGGGAAGTGGATTTACCCACCTCTCTAAAATAGCAACGACAATAAAATAGACAAAATACATGAAACGAAGTTTTCAAGTTATTGACATGAAGAAATGAAGGACAGTGAACCTTGAGAAAGGGAAACAAACAAGCTGAGCCCTTGAGTACCCTTGCTCACTGCCTTGAAAGAATTTCCAGGCTGTAGCACAGCAAGGAGGAACCCAGGAAGAGCTCAGCCAACCTCTAAGCTAGAGACAGAGCTCACAGGCTGGTAGAACAGCTGGTAAGAATTTGCAGGACAAAGTGCTGGAGGAAAGAGAGCTGCATGGGGAAAGAACTCTGCAGGTCTGCAGAGGCTCCTTCTTGAGAATTCAGTGGTGCACTGACCAGCACATGTGTGTGAGGGGACTGCTGGAGGCCAGAGAAAGAATGACTGGAAAGGATTATAGCAGAGTTTCTCAACCTTGGCATTACTGATACATTAGATGGAAAATTTTCTTTCTGTTGGGGGATATCCTATAGTAGGATGTCTAGCAGCATTCCTAGCCTCAACCTACTGGATACCAGTAGCACGCCTAGTCATGGTAATAATAAGATATGCTCAGACGCTACCAAATGTCTTGCCTGGGTAAAACTGTCCCTGTAAAGGACTGCTGAATTACAGGGAACAGTTTTCAAAGCTCAAACTGGGCCAAGAATAGTGTGTAGTTTTTCCAGCCAGACTAGAAAAACCTCATAATTTATTAGGCAATGTATTCACAAAGGCCTTGCCTCAATTGTGGGGAATAATTAGAACTATAGGCTAAACATCATTCTGGTCTCAATAAAAAATCTTAAAAGCAAGACGAGAAAGGATCAAAGTGTTTCCAAGTAGCTTACCTGTCCCATAACAAAGCTTAGAAATGTTATAGGAATAGAAAAATAACCAGCACTCAACAAAGTGAAATTCACAATGTCTGTCATCTGATCAAAGAGTACCTGGCATGCAAAGAAGCAGGAAAATAATGAGGAGAAAAATCAAGCAATTGAAACTGACCCAGAACTGACACAGGTGCTAGAATGAATAGACAAGGACATGAAAACACTTACTAATAACTGCATTCCATATGTTCAAAAAATTAAATGGAGACATGAAAGACATTAAAAAAGAAAAAGAACCAAATCAAACTTGTAGAGATGGAAGTACCATGTCTGAGATGGAAAATACACTGGATGAGATAGATGGCAGATTAGACATCGCAGAAGAAAAGATTAATGAACTTAAAGATACAGTAATAGAAACTATATGAAATGAGGCACAGAGAAAGAAAAAAATAATAAATGAATACTTCGTCAGTGAGATGTGGGACTACTTCAAAAGGCCAAGATAGCTGTAACTGGAATCTCTGAAGGAGAAGACAGAGAGGAGAGAACAGAAAAAATGCTGATGAAATAACAACCGAAACATAATCAAATTTGAGAAATGCTACAAAACCCTACAGATCCCAGAAACTCAACAAACCCCAAGCACAAGAAATATAAAGAAAAGTATACCAAGGCATTTAATTGTGATTAAAATTGCTCAAAATCAGGGACTTCCCTGGTTGTCCAGTGGTTAAGAATCCGCCTGCCAATGCAGGGGAGATGGGTTCGAGCCCTGGTCTGGGAAGATCCCACATGCTGCAGAGCAACTAAGTCTGCGTGCCACAACTACTAAGCCTGCGCTCTAGAGCCCGTGAGCCACAACTACTGAGCCCACACGCCACAACTACTGAAGCCTGCACACCTAGAGCCCATGCTCCGCAGCAAGAGAAGCCACTGCAGCGAGAAGGCCGCACATTGCAACGAAGAGTAGCCCCCGCTCGCCGCAACTAGAGAAAACCCGCGTGCATCAACGAAGGCCCAGTGCAGCCAAAAGTAAATAAATAAATAATAAAAAAATAACTTAGTTATAAAAAAAAATTGCTCAAAATCAATAATAAAGAATAAGTCTGAAAGCAGACACAGGAAAAAGGCACATTAAACACAGAGTTTCTTGTTGTAAATAATGAAAGCAAGTAGACAGTAGAGAGACACCTTTGAAGTACTGAAAGAAAAAAAATCTGTCACCATAGAATCCTGTAAGTAATGAAAATATCTCTTAAAAAGGAAGGAGGAATAACTACCTTTTTCAGACATACAGAAGTTAATCACCAGTCGACTCTCGTTACAAGAAATGCAATGGGAGTCCTCTAGGCAGAAAAAAAAAAAATGACATCAGATGGAAATACAGATCTACAAGAGGAATAAATAGCCTTTGGAAGTGGTAGCTGTTTGGTTAAATACACAAGCTATTCTCTTATTAAATCTCTTTTAAAAACAGATGACTGTTTAAACAAAATGATATCATAACAATGTATTGTGGATTTGATAACATATGTGTAAGTAAAATTTAGTGCAACACTAGCACAAAGGAAGGAGTGGGGAAACGGAAGTGTACTACCGCGAGTGTTTTATACTATATGTGAAGTAGCATAGTACTGCCTCAAGGTAGTCTGCTATACTAACGATGTCTACTTTAAAGCCTACCCTAGTGCACCCACTAAAATAAAACTGAGGGTTACAGCCAGTAAGTTAAAAGAAATAACGGAATCGTACGAAATGGAAGCATAAAACATCAACAAAGCCAAAGAAAGTAGAAGAGGAACAAGGAACATACGGGCAAATAGAAAGCAAACAGCAAGATGACAGACTTAAACTTAACTAAGCCAATGATCACATGAGATGTAAATGGTCTGAATACTCCACAGAATGCAGAGGTTTTCAGATTGGATTAAAAAATAAAAATAAGAAACAAGACCCAATTATATGCTGCTTCCAAGAAACATGCTTAAATACAAAGACACAAATAAGTTAAAAGTAAATGGATGGAAAAGAGAAACCTAACCATATCAATAATTGCATTAAATATAAACAGAAATGGTCACAACAATTAAAAGGCTGAGATAGACTGAATGAAAGAGTAAGACGAGACCAGCTGGAGGAACACCCAGCAGCCACTCAAAAGAATGCAACGGATCTACACGCATTGACATGGAATTGTGCACAAGGCAGAGTGATCATTAAGTTTTTTGTTCATTCATCATACATGTCAGGCATGGTAAGAGGTTCTGGGAATGGAGAGGTGAACAAGACATAGTCTCTACTCTTTCATTCTGAAAGGGGAGCTGGAGTTTAAATAATGAGTCACACAAATAAATGCACAACTAAAAATGTAACAAATGCTGCAAGAAATTGCAAGTTGCCAAAACAGAGAATAGAAGGTGGGGTCTGATTGAGACCGAGAGCCAAAAACAAAGACTGATCTTAAATGACATTTAGGCTGAGAGCCGTTGGGTAAATAGGGTTTAACCTGGCCACAAGTATGTGTCACAGAAAAGAGGCTGACAGTCGAGCAGACCAGGCTGAAAGAACGTGTTCAACCAGCACATGGAGACAGGGAGGGGCTTGATGGACAAATGCCAGCAGGGCTGGAGCAGCGCGAGAGAGGGGAGAGGCATGAGATGAGTCCAGAGGGAGCCTGAGGCCCAGAGGCAGAGCTTCACAGGACAGGATGGGCAGTTTCACCCATATGCCACCGTTAATGGGGGACCATGGAGAGCTTTAAATGGCACGTTTGACATGATCCATCAGGTTTCCAGTTTGGAGAGATCCCTCTGGCTGAAGTGTAGAGAACAGGGAAGATGGAGGTCTGGGGAGGAAACGGGAAAACTTGTTGGCAGATTTTTGCGGAAGTCCAGGCAAGAGAATGAGAGCTTGGACTAGGGGACCTGAAATGGCAGTGGGCATTTAGGGAGGTGGGTGGGTGGGAGAGATAGACTTGGCATCAGAAAGACCTGTGATGGGCTGAAATGAGGGTGAGGAAGAGGAAAGAGTTGGGGGTGACGAACAGGCTGCTGGCTGGAGCAGACGGGAAAAGGGGGATGTCTACTGAGACAGAGGGGACAGGAGGCCGCCCCTCAAAACTATTTAGTGCACACTCCCAATTCTCGCTTTTCTTTCATTTAAAACATATTATTAGGCAGTAATCTTTGTTCTTTGTGGAAACTAGAAAATACAGTTAAGAGCAAAACAAATCCTTAAAATTATTGCTCACATAACATTTTAGTGTTCACCTTTTCAGGCCCTTTGTATGCATGTGTGTGTGAATGTATGTATGTCATATATAATTTATAATTTAATGTAAATGATCGTGTAACCTATTTCTACTTGACATATTACAAACAGTTTATGGGAGTAAAGATATATTTATGCCTTTATAAATAATAAATAGGAAGCTTATTGTTTTAAAACTGAAAATTATTCTTCAGGCTATATCATAGATAGCAAAAACTCAGAAAATGAAACAAAATAGGAGAAATATACTAAAATAGCTACTGAGTAAGTGTGAATACTGGAAAATTTTTAATTGCAAAATATATAGAACAGTGCCTGAGGCTGTAAGAAAAGTGGTTTGAGTCTGATCAAATCATTAAAAATTCTTTCAAAATTATTTATATGTAGAAGGAAACAGAAACTGGAAATGATCAAAAAAGAAAAAAAATATGGATAACGAGGTTAATTCACCCAGTAATGTAAAGTGGGAATATATTCTATGATGTAAAAACAAATAAAGCAATTCACGTGCAAAATTGGAAATTAAAAGTGATTCTATTTTCCCTAATAAAAACAATGGACGATAGTAATGTAGTAGTAAAATATATTAACACAGCTACGTGGGCTACCGCCGCAAAGGAGGGAAAAACTGCCAGGAAAGTCATAATCTCCATACTTCGAATAATTTGGGAAAAGGTCCTCTAGAATCCAGAGCGGCTGAACCAAATGCAGCTCTCTTACCTTCCAGACCTTTAGGGTAAAGTTGTAAGTAATCTCTCTCAATTTGCCTGCCTGCCTGGATCAACACATATATCCATCACATGTAGTTAAGCATTTTCATGTTGGTTTAAGCCAGAACTCTGAATCTGGAGGCCACCACTTTATTCACCAGTGCTTCAAAATGAGCCAGGCCTTTGAAAAAATTGCCAGTAATGCCATCGGGTTCAGAGGGAAAATCAAAGAAACGGTTACGTGTCATGAGACTGTGTCATCCAAATGGCCTCAAATATACTCTAGGTAAAGAGCAACCAAATAGACAACTGTGATAGCACTCGGTGTATTGTTCTGATTCAACTGGGTCGCGGACTGTCACGCCACCTTCAAACGTACGTGTTCACCCCAGTGGACACGCCAGTCACACTCAAATACACAATCGTCACAATAACCTCCACTTAGTAAGCAGTTTTACATTGTAGGTTGCACACTGCTTTACGACTTCTAACAACAGCTCGTCAACTTTCTGATATTTGCCAGTTTTACAGGTGAGGAAATATGAGAAATTCATAAAAAAATTTCAAGTCAGACACCCAGGGAGCGGCCAGGCTGGGACTCACACTCCCACACACTGTTCTTCCATTTACGTCTCTGAACCGTTGCCAAACTCTAAGGCCTGTGGAGCATCGACTCCAAACTCAAACCTTTAGCCATAATGCGAGAAAAGTAAGCAAGTCTTTTGGAAACAACTAAAAACAACTACAGCTTCTTTATCTTAAAACTGACCTATGGGTATTACTGACCTGGTGACAGCTGGGGACCTGCAGGCCACTGGAGGAGCTTCTTAAGTGAAGAGCTATAGGATTATGTCCCTAAGTGCTGGGCATATTCCTCTCGTGAAGAGTGGACATAAAAACTCCTTGATGAATTATTAATTTCAATCTTGATTATTTATTGAGTGCTTAAAATACACCAGGTGCTTTACATATATGACCTCACTTAATCCTCACAGCAACCTTGCGTAGTAAGAATTATAAATTCCACTTTCACATGAGAGAACTAAAGCCCAGAGAGATGAATTGATTCCTCCAAGGACACAGAGTCAGGAAGTAGCCAAGTGGAATTGGAACACATTTCGGTTAATTACAAGTCTGTCCTCTTAATACTAGCCTCTCCTTCCAAATCTTAGAACAAAGAGGGAGTTTAAGCCATAAACAAACAAACAAACAAAACAACCAAAAACCAAGGAAAACAGTTTTTCAAAAGGTGAGGGAGAGGGAGAAATGACAGCAAAGAGTTTGACAAACTGTGCCAGGATGTCAACAGATCTAGTACAAAGTCAAGGAAGGCTGTCATACTGAAAATACCACAATAATTAAGTTATTATTATTTAATTTATTCAACTGAGGAGTAAGAAAGGTGGAAAATTCAAGATCCAGTTAAAAAGATCAAAAATATTGGGAATATTGTCAAGCTTCTTCTTTGAGGAAAAGACAATTTAGGAGGAAATAACTGATACCTCACTGTGATGTTCTGTGTTTCAGAGGAGGACCCCGTCACAATTCCCTTTGCTTGTCTCCCATCCCATGTAGTTTAGTTACTAGAGGAGAAAGGCTCCCCTACATCACGGCCATTGTGGTCAGAGGTGGGGGTTTTGTATGCCCCGTATTTCCCTGAATAAATGCTCCTCTCCCACGTCGGTTTCTAAAGGGTTCGGGTGAAAGAGACCCCGATCGTGGAGTCAAGGAACTGCCCGCACAGAATCCAGTGACTGGGTCAGGAATGGACATGTGACCTAACTCAGGCCAGAAAGGTCAGCTCCAGGACACATGACAAAACCACTGGGAATGTGCTTACTCAACACCAGACAATGTAGAGCTGCTAATATGGGAAGACGAAGACATGGCGCTTGTTTGCATTCCTGCCGCCGCGTGGAGAGAGCCTTCCTGCCACCGAAGTCTACGCAGAAGAAAAGAGGCCTCAGAGAGAGAGCCAACAAGTTCTTACCCGGATTTTTCAAATTAAAAAAAAATCTATACTGGGCTTCCCTGGTGGCGCAGTGGTTGAGAGTCTGCCTGCCGATGCAGGGGACACGGGTTCGTGGCCCGGTCCGGGAAGATCCCAGATGCCGCGGAGCGGCTGGGCCCGTGAGCCATGGCCGCTGAGCCTGCACGTCCGGAGTCTGTGCTCTGCAACGGGAGAGGCCACAGCGGTAAGAGGCCCGCGTACCAGAAAAAAAAAAAAAAAAAAAAAAAAAAACCTATACTAATACAACTGGGTTGGAATACAGGGTGGGTTTTGATCAGACAGATGATGCCAAAAGTCTAGCTCCACTATTTACAATTCATGTGACTTATGACCTCGGACAAGTTATTTAAACTCCCTGAGATTTGCTTTCCTACCTTTTATTCTTTAAAATGCATATGACAATGTCTTTCTTATGGAGGTATTATGAAGATTAAATGAGATACAGTTTTAAAAGCATTTAGCCCAGTGATTGGCATACAACATAATGTCTACTTGATAAGAACCATTTATTATAATTAAATTCAAAAGCACTGTTCCATGTCCAAGAATAACTTCTAGCATCATTAGGCTTAGGAAGCTGAGAAAGGGAAAAGCGTATGAAAGCTCAGTTCTATGAGGTGGAGAGCAAGAGATTATACATCTGTAGCAAAACGTTTTGCTAAACTGTTTGAATGGAACTTGGGGTTTGGATTTTTACGAGCTTATTCAGAAATACTGTGTTATCAAAATGAGGAAAAAAAAAAGTTCCCACACCAATAATTTCAAAATGATTGCATCTCTACTGACATCCAAATATTTACATCTCGGTAGTAAAAAGCAAAGTCAGCAAACAACAGGAAGGACTTCCAGGAGAAGCAATGAAGCTGATTGAGAGTCTCCAGACTGAAAGAACTACATGAGCTTCACTTTAGTAACACCTAGGTGGAGACCTGATAAGTGCCCACATGTATGTGGAGAATAAAGATAACTGCAGTTACTCATGCCTCTCTAACCCACAGGCAAAACTACTATAATAAACGTGTCCTCTGTCTACTGCCCACCAGATAGTTTTCATCTCAGTCTGAAAAGCACCAAACCAGCCAAATGGCCCCTTCTTCACAGACCCCCGGAGAGCAAGAAACGCTGGTTCAGCGCTGTAGGTGAGGGTCTCGCTCAACACAGCATCTCCCTGCAGAGATGCGGACAGAGAGATTCCCAAACCCCACTTTTCCTTGAAGCGGTGAAGCTTAGGGGGACAGAGCAATTCCAGAGTTGCTTCAGGGTTTCAAAATGCCTTTGGTTCAGTCCTAGTGTTTGATTTGCCCAAAGACCCACGGAAACCCTCTTAGCTGGCGGTAGACTCAGTCTCTGTGGGTGTGGGGAAGAGGACCGACGTCGTCAGCACCAGTCTGGCAAGCAACCTGTGCACTTCATCAGGAGGATTCCATTCTCCTTCGTCTTCCTCTTCTTGGGTGTCCGTTGTTTGCTTTTTAGTGAATTTTAACACAACTCTATCAGGATAGTTAAAGACGCTTGCCTTGGTGTAGGCTCACATCGAAACAGACCGTTTTGAAATCTCAAGTTCAATCACACGCCTTAAAGTGCATATATATAATATACTCAAATATTACGACTTTGTATAAACGCAGCCAAATAGTCAAGTAAAAATGGGAAAAGTATATCCAATTAGTCAACTGTTCCAGATCTCCTGGATGTTTTCTGTCATACAGACAAATATGTGCGTAATTTATCATACTCATAAAAAATTGTGTGAGTCGGGGACATACGGCCTGACCCAGGCCTGCCTTGTTGGGGGCACGTGCTGAGGGGTGGAGGTGTGGGCCGCCATCCAGCCCAGCGCCCCGCTGACGGGCTGCGTCTGCTTCCGGGGGACCCCTTTCAATGATTAGCATAAAGGCTCGGGACGAAGCAGCCTAAGCAAAAAAATATTTTTTTTCTCCTGTTACTAGTGGTAGGTAGAAGCCGAGGCACGGGGTGAAAATGGACCTACGCAGATGAGATTGTTGCTTTCTCAGACGTCTGCTGAAGTAGGAGTCTTTCAAGGCTCTTCCTGACCAGGAAAGGGCAGCGCAAGCAGGAGTACACGGAGAGAGAAATCCCGTTTCCTCGGCTTCCCACTGACTGCCTGCCAAGGTGAGAAGCTGGACTTTTGCCACTGTATTTCATACCTTGATGATGTATTCTAGACAACTGTGAAAAACCACACTTTCAAGGTAAGCTAGTAAATTGTGACTACTCAATAAATATTAAACCACCACAGCAACTTGGAGTAAGTCCATTTGCTCTGTGCTTCTTGAAAGAAAGGCGTGACTAAAATGCAAGTCACTGTTGAGAAAATATGATCTAATTTTGGCTACAGTGGCTTTGCTTTAAAATAACTGAGCTTGCTATTCATCTCATTATAAAATAGTTACGATATCAGTTAATATTTATAGTTCTAATCCATATCCCGGGAGGAGTTTAAAATTAATTTGGATGGAGAATTAAGGAAAGGACTCTAATTTAAGGAAACACCTTCCTCGGGTGAGTCTGCCTGTCCATCACCTTCCCAACTGGGCATTGGCGTTTCTGTCCTAGTGCAGGGGCAGCATTTCTGCAACCAGGAGGTGTATTATTTTAACACTCATTTAATTTGTGGTCCCTCTACTTCTAACTACCAGTAGGGGGGCCAGTTAGCACTGATAACATCAATTATTTTGCATAATGGACACCTGTCACCTATGACCCGGACTCAGCCTACTAACCGGATTTCACGTGGGTAAACGAGCAGTAATGACTACTAGTTATCATTAGTCTAGATTTGCATTCCTCCCCCACCCCCACCTTTTCCCACTTCACAATCACCAGTCCCCTCTGAGCATACGAAATGGTGAGACCACCTAGAAAAAAAGAAATCATGAACATAAAGATTTCCATGATTATTTTTGGAAAATAGACACGTTTCATTGGACTGTTTCTACAGTCTATAGTAGTAAACATGTAACGTGGCATATATTTTAATTGCTGTGATGTAAATGAGACTTTGGGGTCATGTTACAGAGTGTTAACTGAAAGACCCAGCTAGGACTTCAGCACGCCTGCAGGCCTTTTAAATTGTATGGGAAATGGCAGCATTCAATTGAGCAGTTTCGACACTGAGCTCCCCTAAGGCTGATTACAGTTTGGCAACATGATGCCATTTCAACTAATGTACGTAAGGCTTTTTTCTTCTCATACTTTATCTACAGAACTTTTCCAGTGTGTACAACTCAAACACCGTGAAACGCGAGGCAGATGAAGAGCTACGTGATTGAGGCCATTTACCATTGTGCTATTGGCAAAAGTTCTCAGGTACGAAGGACCTCACTCACATGGGGTTCGGAAAACCATGAGAATCGAAATATTGGTCCAATAATAATAAATAGAAATGCATCCAGATAACTCAGTGCAAGAGAGATTCAAGTGGTAAATATCTAGAAGATTAACGCAGGACACCAGGCTGCTTAGAAAATGTATTACAATTGCTAAGCATTTTCATATATGCTCTGATCGTTAAGTGGGCTCTGAAAACCTGGTTCCTCAAGAATAAGCCACTGAAAAGAGAAAATGTATCTCAAATGTCACACAAGGCAGCACACTAGGGGACCCTGCTTCCTCTTCCTGGGGACATGAAGTACAGGTCTAGGTAACTTCTCGCTGCCGCAAGGAAGACGATGGGCCAGATTCCCCACTGCCTGACTAGACTGAGTCTGATTCTTCTTCTTAGGCTGTATCTGAGCAGGACAATGCAGAATCCTTCACGGAGAAGTGTCCAAAGCTGTTACTGGTTTTGCATTAGATCCCCCAAATGGCTGGGTCATCCCCCCTTCAGTTGGATCTGTAGAGCCTGGGGAGTAAATAGCAATGTTACAAGAATACCTTCCCAACTACTATTACCGAACTGCAGAACACCTTGGATAACAACCACTTCCTTTAAAGCCCCACAACAAAAGGCATGAAATAGTCTCTGGGACCTAAACACCACTCACCACACTGGCACTGGGTGTTTCATACCAGGCCATACCCACCATGACTCGGTGTGGACATTTAATACTCTGTTGGGGATTATCCCTCCAGCTCAGGCCAAGGGAGAAAAGGCAGAAAAGGGCAGCTTTGGCGGAAGCAAAGGAATGTAACTGGGGAGCGGAACCAGGGCACAAGTCTGAAGTACCTAGCTAAGAAATTGTAGTAAAAGAGGATAAACTATGGCTACAATGTCCATAAGCAGAATCCCAGCAAAATATGCATTTTGAATAATACTCTTCCACATTCCTGTCGATGGCTCACTGAAAAAACATTTTAGCCTGATCACACCTAACTTTCTAGTTCAGCAAATACCCCACAACACTATTCATGGCATCCTGTGAAATATTAGCTGTCTTGGTGGCACGTCGAAAGGAATAAAAGACTCAAAATAGCACTGGAAAGTCACCCGCAATCATATGCAGTTATTTCCACAGTAAGTCAGCGCCTCACAGTCTCAGTGAAGGAATCAAGCATTCTTGGTTAATCGCACTGTTCACTCGCTGGCCCTTCGGGACTTGTTCTTTGCTAATAACCTGTTGCTTTTTGCGTAGAGCTGTTTATTGCCCTGACCACATCCTCTTCTATACTTTCAGGGCAGAATGCTCACATTTCAGTAAAAACGTAGTAATTTCTGGAGCCGGCCTGACAATGTGATACTCAGCGCTGGTCAAGCGTGCCGTTCTCACAAACCAGTGCAGCCCAGCTTTCCAGCTTTCCGGATCTGGGTGCCAGATCCAGTCCACCTGTGTCTTCTTGGTGCACCGCCCCCCCCCCCCCCCCGCAAAATATCTTGACAAGCTGATCTCCAGGTGTTGGCACCCCTTATTCAGCAGCAGCACACGAACAGGCCAAGGGAGAGCGGTTGAAAACCGCAGGACAATAAAAGATCTGTACAATAAACAAGTCCTCTGGTTTGTGTCCATGCAAACCAGCTTTGAGCTATGTCATTCCTGTTGCAGATTGAACTACTTTGGTTACAACCGTTGAGAAGGGGAAGGGCACGGGTTGTCAGTGAAGTTTGGACCGTCATTTTCTACTACTCCACATGTTTCTCAACTTCAAAATTCACAGTCATCCCTAAGTGTGCATTGACAGAAGAGCGGATAAAGAAGATGTGGTACATATATACAATGGAGTATTACTCAGCCCTAAAAAAGAACAAAATAAGGCCTTCTGCAGCAACATCAATGGACCTAGAGATTATCATACTAAGTGAAGTAAGTCAGATAGAGAAAGACAAATATCATATATCACTTATGTGTGGAATCTAAAATATGATACCAATGAACTTATTAACAAAACAGAAACAGATTCACAGAGTTAGAAAACAAACTTACGGTTACAAAGGGGAAAGGTGGCGAGGGGGATAAATTGGGAGGTTGGGATTAACATGTACACACTACTATACATAAAAGAGATAATCAACAAGGACCTACTGTATAGCACAGGGAACTGTCCTCAATATTATGTAATAGCCTAAATGGGAAAATAATTTGAAAAAGGATAGATATAGGTATATGTTTAACTGAATCACTTTGCTGTGTAGTTGAAACTAACACAACATATGTGAATCAACTATATTCCAATATAAAATAAAAATTAAAAAAAAGAAAGAAGACAGTGCCGTCTTCTCGGGGCAAATGTCTTTATGCAATGCACAACTTAAAAAAAAAAATTCAGAATCACCCCATCCAAAAGACCCTCTCTGATGTTATCCACTTTTGTGTTTCACACATAGTAAGTCTTCAGTAATCAATAGTTTCCTGATTTATGTGAACATGGTGTCCCCAAAACCCCAAATGAGACAATGGAGCTGGCTGTAACAGAAAAATAAATTATCTCAAAAGAGAAAAGATAATATAATATTATCTTCAGGGCATCTCTCGCTTGCCACTACTAGATTTAGTTCATTTGCTTTTGTGTAATTTTTTCACTATCCCCTATAGAGTCTTCACACTCTATTTAAAATCTTCCTCTTGAATAATAGGAACGTGATCATCTAGCGAGGAAGCTATTATACCAAAATCACCCTATAACATTCGAATGTCTTCATGAGTCGTACCATACTAAAATTTATATCTAGAAAAATAATGGTTGTGTAGAATATTCTCGTTATAACCATGCAATATTAAAACAAAAGGAAAGACCTCCAAACTAAAAATTAAACCATCAGAAATGACAATGTACAGTGAACCTGAGGATCCTACAGCCCTGGCGTCCCTAAAAAGTTGCCTAACAGCGACTAAAAGAAGTTTTACACACACAGCTAACATTTATTTACCTCATTTAATTTCCACAACACACATATGAGGTGGATGCTTTTATTAAACCTTCTTTTACCAAGAAAGAAACCTACACTCAGAGAAATTAAGTAACTCACTCAAGGTCACACAGTTGCTAAGTAGCAGAGCTAGGGCTCCAACCCAGATCTGTGGGACATAAAGCTGGTGCACTGAGCCACGACAGGTGTTGATCATTAGGGCAGATACATGCAGTCACGCTGGGCAAAATAAAATAAGATAATGTGACTTATTCTGTTTAAGAACTGATAACACCAATTCTTGTGTTGCACTGTGAAAGCTTTTAAGGCAGAAATGATCACCTGCAGCAGAAGCAGAAACCTTACTCTCACGTCATAACATTGTTCAGTGGGGCTTCGGTAAAATCCCGACATCTGACGGCGCCTGGCGGAGCACAGGCTGACCGTTAGTCACTGGCGTGTCCCAGCATAGTAACCGACGTGTGAAATCACAGAATCGGAAAGGCCAGCGCTCGAACATTAGTGCCAATGATAATTCAGCTATTAATTTTCACACTAAGTAACGATGAAAAGTACATACACTGATTTCCACGAGGTATGTTTAAATGAAAAACAAACCCTACCTGTGGTTTATGGCAGAGTTGATGAGAGAAGCAGGTTTCACCGGTGAAATTAAGATGGGTTCCCATCAGCGAGAATGCCGCAATTCACATAACTAATCAGCCATAAAACCTATTACAAACAAACACTAAGAAAAACTCAAAAAGCACGGAAGAGTGATGAAGTTTCCACCTCAGTGACTGACAAAGGCAGATATATCAAAAATCAACTGAGCTGGAAAAATGACACGCTGTGAAGAGGTGCTTCGGGTGACAAGTGATCAGGATCCTCCATTAGTCAAAGTGATGACTCTCAATACATGGATATTCCGGGTCCTCACCCCTGGAAGCTCAGGTCTTCATGACAGAAGTCTGTCTTCTCACATGGAAATTAGAAAGAATGCTTCCAAACGCAGCACTCTCAAGGAAAGATGACTCATCAGATGAACAGCTCTCCATCTGAATCTTAAGAAAGCCATGTCTATCCTTCCATTTTAGAATTAGATAAAGTGCACATTTATCACACACTCTTTTTTTTTTTAATTAACTAATTTATTTTTTGGCTGCATTGGGTCTTCGTTGCTGCGCGCGGGCTTTCTCTAGTTGCGGCGAGTGGGGGGCTACTCTTCGTTGCGGTGCGCGGGCTTCTCATTGCGGTGGCTTCTCTTGCTGTGGAGCACGGGCTCTATGTGTGTGGGCTTCGGTACCTGTGGCATGTGGGCTAAGTAGCTGCGGCACGTGGGCTCAGTAGTTGTGGCGCACGGGCTTAGTTGCTCCGCAGCACGTGGGATCCTCCCTGACCAGGGCTCGAACCCGTGTCCCCTGCATTGGCAGGTGGATTTGTAACCACCGTGCCACCAGGGAAGTTCCTCACACACTCTTTAAATATCGTTTTCAGCACCAGATTCTTGGCTTCAAGTTTTAGATCTTCTTTTACCATTGCTTTGGACCAAACATGATAAATGACTTTCCCATTTAACTTTTTAAGGAAAAGGCATTCAGCCTTGTTAAAGGGAGAATAGTGCACAGATAAAAGGAAAACTAGTGGTCACGGATGACCAAGCATCCCATCCTATGTATCTTACTTTTAAAAACAGTTCCATTGTGAACTCTCAGCAAAGCAGAGCGGCCTCCCGAATAGTGACAGCTGCTCCGTAAACGTTTGCTGAATAAACACGTGACAGGGTGACCCCACAAAGAATGATGCTCCGGGGACGCCCACTTTCACGTCCAGATCCCAGAAGTGTTTTTAACATGACGTCCACCTTCTACAGGCATCACCATGAAACTAAAATGCTACCTCTCATCTTACAAAGGAGAGAGTATTCAAATCACACACGCCGAGAAAGGATGGGGTTGAGGCATGAACATGGGAAACGTCCAAGGGCAACAGGCTGTGGAATGATCTTTTAAATGGATTTTCTTCTTTGCTAAATTTTGGGCAAAATAATACATTTTTTTCCAGTAAAAGAAATTCAATAGTCCAGACAGCCTTAGATACTTAGAAAGCAGGGTTGATAAAACAACTTCCTGGCCTTTAAAAGAAAATGTATCATTCAAGTGAGTTTTGTTAGGCCCCCTCTCTCCCTGTCTATGCAAGCCCAAAAGGTCCAATATGGTGCTCTACAGAAGCACGGGGACTTGGAGCTTACACAGTGATGCGGAGCTGTACCTACCGGCTGTTTACCTTTCTCAGTATAGAACACCACCCTGTCTTTACAGCTGTTTGCCACTCCCATTCCCGATGCGGCAGTGCGGCCATGCTGTCACTGAAAACACAAATTGCATTTTACGGCTGTGTGTGCTCGACTTCCACTTCCCGGTGTATTCATTCTGTCACTTCAAAAGAAGCATCCTTTAAAAAAAATTAAAAAACACCTACGTCATCTGCCAAAAGCCGGTGGTATGTCCTATTTTAGAGAGTGTCACAAGGGACACCTCTCCTCTGATGCTTCCCAAAGTGGGAATTTTCAAGATGCTCTTAAACGTACGTTTCTTTTCCGTTTATTATTCATGAGTTAAAAATAATTAAAGAAAAAGAATCTGAAATTGACAGTCATATTTTTCTTGCTAACTTCAATTAACTTCAGCCTGTCTTCAGTCATGCTCCTTGTCAAAATGGTACCTGATGCTGAATCGGGGGAAAGGAAAGCTAGAGATATCAGGAGAAACCGATTCGAAATATCCTCTTTGAATAGATAGTATTTTAAAAATACAAATTTTTCATACAGACAAAGCCCAGACAAATCCCAAATTTGGTTGCAATCTTCAGTAAAGGAAGAGAGAAATTTGGGGCACGCATAGAGAGGTGATGGGATGGTGTACGCCTCAGCTGCACATGACAGACTCTACCTGATTGAAAAGTTCCTGCCAAAGTTAGGAACCAAAGGAAATATGGGGAACGGTAACAGGAAACATGTATGTGGCTTATTAATCATCCTCACTATTGTGGTTTAAGGTGCGTAAGATGCTGTCCTCTTCACTTTTCTTTCAATGTCTGTTTTTCTTTACAAGGGATAGCTTTATAATTGAAAAGCAACAGAGAACTAATAAATAAAAGGAATGCTTCTTTTTTCTGTAAAACAAAGCTAGGCCGGAAATGCCAGGCTAAGAGAGATCAAAGGTCATTTCAGCACAAACTGAAGTCAATTATTCTGGGATCCATCATCCAATTGACTTGTTTTAGAAATGGAGAGTCTGGCACCACTTTTCTACCCTTTTTAAACATTTCAATGTTTTGTAGACGTCTGGGAAGAGCCCGTGGATCACAGAGAAGCCTCAGCTTTCCAGAATGGAAGCTCTAGAAATCAAGCATGGCAAATACAACAGATCAGCTAGAGAATTCTATGTAAAGATGATATCAAGTGAAATAGAAGAATTCCCTTTTGGTATGTGCACACGGGGCCCCTCACCTGATTAAAGAGCTATAAAGCTAACAATATTATTCACCTAATATATACATAGAGCAGATGCAAGACGGGAGAGAACTGATTTCCACTTACAGAGGAGCGCTGGTCCTAACCTCCCATCTCTGAGACCACACGTGGGCATCAGCCATCAATGTGTCCACATCACTGTCGGGATTAAAATTCTCAACGTGTGCAATTCTACGGTCAGATCTGTGACCTGGTAATAAGGACCCAACATTTTAATGTCTTTGTTTGTTCAGATGTGGGTCATCAGATACCATAATTCAAAATACAGAAAAGGTCAAGTCGAGGTGATTTCTCTCCCTTTTTCAACCATACGGACCTAGAATCCACTGACACTTTCTTACAATTGAGGTTTCTCCTCCCTCCCTCCCTCCCTCCACCTTCTCTCCCTCCTTCCCTCCCTTTTTCTTTCCTTCCTTCCTCCCTTCTTTCAAAAAGGAAAGAAACTATTTTGGTAAACAACGGCCCACTTAAATACAGCAATCTTCCCCTGGGTCCACAGCGACGTGAGAATCACCCTGCTTGTGGTCTGACGGAAGCAGGCCCTAAGAGCGCACCGGAGTCGGCCTCTGCACAGCCCGCCCCGCCACCTCGCTCCCCTCTGCATCCTCGCTCATCAGGATTTCTCAGTCACGTGACCACAGCACGTAACTTAATTTACTTGTCGCTCCTCTAGAACAGGGGATAATAACATCTTGCCTTTCTGGAAGTAAAGGGTTGGTCGAGATTATCCTGAGGTTCCTGCTAACTTGAAGGTCTATAATTCGGAGATTTCTAACAGGCAGAGCGGTCGCTCCCAATTTCCACGACCTTGAGACACAGTAAAAGGTCAGCCTTCCTGTGTAACGTGAGCGAAGACAAGAAGCAGCATTATGTGTCATCACCCATTTTCCCTTAACATTTTTTTTATTGTTTCCTCATCTCACACTCTAAAATACTTACAAAGCTGAGCCCTTCTTCACTTAGAGTAACACAGGCTTCCTCTCTCTTTCCCTGCTCTGTTCCACGGTGATTCCATGCAGTTGCAAGAGGTAAAGCTGCACGTTAGCATTTCAGGGCTCCATAAAGAAGACGCTTTGAATGTCAACCGTAGTTTTACGAAGAGACGTACAAAGGCCCTTGCTTGAATCTTTTTCATTTTTCCGCCAAGTGGCTGTTAATAACTAGGAGAAACTAGCTCAGCTGAAAGTCTGCCACAGATTATTACGTAATCCGGGGTTTTTAATGCCTTGGTACTCTTTCAGTCCTGCATAATCCTCTGCCAGTGTCTTCCCACCACTCTTAGCTCCCAGCTTCACTTCTCAAACGCCAAAACTCTACCCTGCGGCCGGCCACTCCATCATCTGTTTCTCTGATGTGCTTCAGTCACTGGGGCTCCATTTCTTCCACTCTTCACTCTGATATTTCTTCCTTTCAATTCTCTGGCTCCCACGTACGCTTTTCTCTCTGGCGATTTAATTCCAAGACAACACTTTCCCGAACAACCCTTAAATCTCTCCATCCGAGGTCCGTTTTTATTTACTGTTTTACTGCAAGTTTCGTTTCTGTGTACTAACCACTTCCTTCTAACAGCAGAATAAAAGCTAACGTGTGAAAACACACATCCTAGCTTAATGGACAGAAGTGCCTCAACAGAAAGACACGTGCTTTGGCAAAAAATGTGCCTCCCTTTCGGTGAGGCATCCAAACTGACAGTGGTTCAAATGTTTGCATTAGAAGAGAGAAGCTGCTGGACAGTCCTCTCCCTAAGAAGCCTTGGGGAGTCTGCCATGGTGTCACAGCCCCTTCAGAAGAGTTTCTTGCTGGTTCACATATTTACTCATTCAACAATTATTTTTCAAGGGCCTATTATGTGCCAGGCACTGTGCTAGGTACCAGGGCTAGAATGGTAGAGCACAGACACCTTGCCCTTGTCTATGGGGGACACAGACAAACAAATAAACAAGCAAATAAATAATTACGGATTATAATAGGTGCTATGAAAACATCAGGTTCCTAAGATGGAGAAGAATGAGGTGAGTATGTGTGATGGAGGGGGTCATCCCCTCTGAAGGAGGTGATGTTTAATCTGAGATGCACAAGATGAGATGCACCCCTGAAGACAGCTGAGTGATCAAAGGGCCCGGGTAGAAGCCATGACACAGGCCCTGGTGTGAGTGGCATGGGCCACAGAGCAGAGAGAAGGCCAGAGAGAGTCCTTCACGGGGAGAAGGAAGGGGCAGCAGTCGCAGATGGAGGAATCGAGTCACTTAAACTGGCACTGAGTCCCAGGCCTGGGATGGGGTAACTAGCGCCATACTGGTATCTGGGAAATGCACAGATGACCTTCCAGCTTTCTCTGAGGCCTGGCTGCCCTGAGGCCAGTTTTCTATACTCCCTGGAATCACATCGAAAATGACAATTAATGAGGAAACCTGACCCTATCTGGATTTGCCGCCTAAAAGAACATACATGATACACATAAGAGAACGTCAACACTACAAGGAACTATTATCGGTAGATGGTTAATACACGGTCTTGGGAATCCACGTAGATGTATCCTGAAACCAGAGAAGCTTGGTGGGGCTGGGAGACTGAGGACCAAGGGATACTTTGGGCCTTTTTACGGAAGAGGTAATGAAGAAGAATCAGAAACCATAGGATGTTGGACTACTATTTTTATCTTGTATTGTGGAAAGGAAGTACAGGAATAAAATCATCCATTCATGTAAAAGTAGCACTTTGACTTCAAAGATCAAGAAGGTTCAGAAAAAGAATGTACCGGTACGATCTGCAGGACCTCAAGAGTTGTGTTAATTCTGTGTTTCAGTATTGGGTCAAATCACAGGGAACTGCCAATGTTCTATTGTTCTTGATCTAAAACAAGGGTAATGTTACATGGTTTGACAAATAGCTGCGCAAGCAATCTAACAGCTCATCTCTGATAAACACGATGTGGGTTTCAGTTTTAACGCTATGTAGAGTCTCTGAATTTGAGTTCTTCACCAGCAGAGAGGAGAATAAAAAGGAATCTAGGGCGTATTGACTGTCACCACGTGTCATGCCCAGAGGTAGGTGCTCTCCATACGCTGCCTTCTTTATGCCTCATAATGAGGTAAACACTATTCCTGGCATTTCACAGCCAAGGAAATGAAGACCCAGAGAGATTAACCATAAAATATCGTGTAAAATAAGAATCGTATGTGAACCGGCCTCCCTCCCTTATCTATGTCCCTGGTTTTTTCCTCTCACCTTTATCTTCTTTCTCTTCCAAAGAAAAGGATGATTTTCCTTCCCCGGAGGCTATTCTATCAAAATCAGAACCAAACAAAGAAATATCACACAGGAAATTAAGAGCAAATTAGCATAAGCAGTGTGTTTCTAAAACATGGGATCTTTTGTCTGAATCCCATAATATTTTTAAGAACTGTTTTCAGTAAAGAGTGAGTAACACATCATAATCAAAGGCAGCAACTTATATAAGTAGACTCCTCGGGCACACGGCAGTGCCGAGCACGTGAGAGTGACCCAGAACAGGGGGTGTGGGTGGGAACCGTACGTCATGTGATCTAGAAACCCACTATCTCCTCATCTGAAGAACACCACTCCTTACAGAAAATCAGCGTTCAGTAAATCTTCTGATAGATCAAGGATTGCTCTGATCGTAAACACTCTGGCTCAGAACCTCCTTTAGTGATGTACAGCTTTGCACATAAACCAAAATAACCTCTAGGCTTTAAGTACAATTGAAAAAAAAATCCTTAATGATTTATTTGCATGTTTATCAGGAAAGCTCAAGTTTGATCACACACTCTAAAAGAGCTGTCATGCATGGAGGCAACCTAAATGTCCATCGACAGGGGAACGGATAAAGAGGATGTGGTATAATATACAATGGAATACTACTCAGCCATAAAAAAGAATGAAATAATGCCATTTGCAGCAACATGGATGGACCTAGAGATCATCACACTGAGTGAAGTAAGTCAGGCAGAGAAGGACAAATATCATATGCTACCACTTGTACGTAGAATCTAAAATATGACACAAGTGAACTCATCTACAAAATTGAAACAGACTCACAGACAGAGAGAACAGACTTACGGTTACCAAAGGGGAAAGGGAGGGGGAGGGATAAATTAGGAGTTTGGGGTTAACAGATACACATCAATACAGAAAACAGAAAAATAAGAAGGACCTATGGTACAGCACAGGGAACTGTATTCAATATCCTGTAATAACCTATAACAGAAAATAATCCGAAAAAGAATATGTATATGTATAACTGAATCACTTTGCTGTATACCGGAAACTAACACAACATTGTAAACCAGCTATACTTCAATAAAAAAATAAAAATTTAAAAGAGCCATGATGTATTTAACAGTAAACAAATATTTGGGGGTGAAATAAAATATAATAGGCTAGCGATAATCTCATAATAATTTAAAACATGTAAGTAAGCATGAACCCAAATCACTTAAGACGTATAACCCTATTTTGTTTTCTCCAGCTGGTCAGTTCTCCCACTTTAATTTTCAGGCCCTGACAGCTAAAATGTCCACAGAAAACAGTTCTGTCCTCCCTTGTGAATGCCTTGTCCAGATGTCATACTTACTCCTTCCGTGAAGCGAAACATAAAGACAAAAACTCCAATAGCACATGAAATGAACAGTAATCAGACGAAAGGCTGAATCACAATCTTTACTGCTTCCCAATGTATTATTTGTTTTGCTTTTGCATGTAAGCTCTGCTCTTTGAAGCCTTACTGTATATTAGTAGTGCTGCTTTTGCTGCAAGAGTTATAATCTTAAAATATAAGAGCCAGGAGAGGACATCCCCACTGTTTCATACGCATTCCTGAGTGAATGCAACACTATTTTTTATATCATCAATAATATACAACAGTTTTTTTTATCATTCAAAGAAATTCAGTTGATTTAAATATTACAGGAATGTATGCAAAATCAGTTGGCACTCACATAAAAGAATTCTCTTAATCCATCGCTCAAGATAGAATGGAAAATGCCAATTCTTTGTCAACAATATCAAACTGTAGCCCCTGCCCATACCCTACCTCAATATGTTAAGAATATGGGAACTTGGGGCTTCCCTGGTGGTGCAGTGGTTAAGAATCCACCTGCCAAAGATGGGGACACGGGTTTGATCCCTGATCAGGGAAGATTCCACATGCTGCGGAGCAACTAAGCCCGTGTACCACAACTACTGAGCCTGCGATCTAGAGCCCGCGAGCCACAACTACTGAGCCCGCGCGCCTAGAGCCCGCGCTCCGCAACAAGAGAAGCCACCGCAGTGAGAAGCCCGCACGCCACAACCAAGAGTAGCCCCCGTTCGCCTCAACCAGAGAAAGCCCGCGCGCAGCAATGAAGACCCAACGCAGCCAAAAATAAATAAATAAATGAATAAATTAAAAAAAAAGAATATGGGACCTTTAAATGCGTTCAAAAACAGGAAAAGAGGTAAAAAGTATGAATAAGCATATAGCAAATTTATAGCAAAAATAAGTGTTACATCAAGAAGAGATCTTGGACAAAACGATCAATAATGAGCATATAAATTATGTTTGTCCATATTCTTATTTTCAGCAATTCTGAGTCATACCTTAAAGAAAGAACACTCCATACATTTTTAGGTCGTGTCTATACATGGGAATCCAACGTTTGGTGGGAAATGATCATAACATTTGGAGTCTTGGACACAGTGGGCCAGTGGCCAGTAATATGGCCGCTTCGGGGTTGGATTCCCAGAGCATTTCCTGAACTTGGATCTTGCTGGAATGCACTCCGTCACTTCGAGCTCGAGGGCATCAGGGACACAATGGCCTTTATATATCTCTTCCCAGAGAGCGGCACGGTCAGACGCTACCACAGGGACTTTCACAGTTGCTTCTAACCCAGACCCTCCTACTCTGGTCAACTTCAGCCTCACGTCAGTTCAGGGCTGGAATACAAATGCTTCTCTCTCTCCCATGTGAAAAAGCAGAATCTGTTCTGGGATTTAAAATTAGGGTGAAAAAAGCCAGAGTGAATGTTGACTGTTTCAGGACGACCAGGGTGGCTGCTGTGAGGGTAGGCCTAGAAATCGTATCATTTTGCCCCCAGGAATCCTGAGACCTTCTCTGCTTCAGGAGTTGAAGGCTGATTCTAAGAAAAGAAAGCACTTCACAACCAGGGCTGAAGCCTCACAGTATTGGTAGAAGCCCTCTTCTTAAGGGATGATATTGTTTTTAACTCCACCGACTGTCAAAGGCAGAGAGGGTGGGACGCACAGGGTGGGCATGTACAATGCTGTCTCCAAATCTTTTAACGCCTTGGTGGAGGGAATACTGGGTTAACCCAGGCCAGTGATGGTCTAGGAAGCAGGGGGCCCAGGAAAGCCCCAAGCTCCCCCAAATACCTCCCTACATCTTCCACGAATTGTTGAGGCATTTGGGTTAACAAGCTCTTCTTTTAAAATGCACATGTCCCCGGGAGGATTAAGCCTCATTCATACCTCGGTGTGAATTAGTTTAATTAGATAATCAGATCTAATTAATTGAGGGCTCAGGGAAAGAGAGTTTTGATTGAGGTGGGCTGAAGGGAGGAAACCTTTGGAAGGGACTCAGGGTGGAGGTCTCCGAAGAAGTAGGAGGTGACAGGAGGACGGCAGGTTCTGGGGTGGTGGAGTCCAGAAGGGGAGGTGCAAGGCTGCCAAAGGCAAACTTTGGCTACTCTTCCACTTTGCCCGGGGTCTTAGGACACCAGAAACATCACTGCACATCACCACCATTCTTGCCCCTTGGTTAATAAATCATCAGGATGCCTTTGAAGGCTGCAAACCTTTCCCCAGTTGGAACTCACTGGGTCTGGCCAACTTTTGTATCTCAAGAAAGGAAGAAAGAGTAGGACGAAGAGAAACAGGAAGAGGGATGTGTCCTTCCACCCACTTCACTCTAAGTGGGTCCCGAACTCTGGTCTCCAAACATCCTTGGATGGAAGAGACCTTCCACCCACTCAGGTCGTGTCTATACATGGGAATCCAACGTTTGATGGGAAATGATCATAACGTTTGGCCGTCTTGGACACGGTGGGCCAGTGGTCAGTAATATGGCCGGTTCGGGGTTGGATTCCCAGAGCATTTCCTTAAGTTGGATCTTATGGAATGCACTCCGTCACTTCGAGCTCGAGGGCATCAGGGAACAAAATGGCCTTTATATACCTTTATATATATCTCTTTATATGTGTACATATGCCACATGTGCCCTGGCCACTGCCCACTCTCCTTGCTGCAGCCAGTGCTTACCACGTCTGGTTGGGCTGAATTCCCCGTGACGGATCCCTACGGAGATGCCCATGGGGCACTAGAGTCCAGTGGTTAGCAGGCCAAGTTCACATCCTGACCATGGAATTCGCTTGCTATGAGATGCTAAGAAAACTACTCAAGTTTTAAGGAGCCCATGAGCCCTGGGTTTGTCTCACCTCTGCCCTTAGTACTGTCTCTTCATTGCTCAGCTGCGACGGTCCTTCTTTGGGAAACCTTAGAGCAACACCCCAAGCCCATCGGGGCCTCCAGTGCACTCCCTTAGCATGTGCTGCACAGGTGTCAGGCAAGCTGCTCTTCCTCATGTGCATCCTCAAGTTCACTGTAAGCCCTTTAAGGGCAGAGAGCAAATCACCTGTGCGCTATATCCCCAATACCTAGCGCAGAGCACATGCTCAACACCGATTTTCAGAGAGAGAGAGAAAGGGAGAAAAGATCAAAGCCCAAAGCAGCTACCCACAGGGCCAAGCAGATCTGTGATCTCAAAGGCACTGTGACAAAACATGTCTGTTTCAATCGGTGGCTGACACAGTCCTTTTCTAACCATACGGATAATAGCCATAGAATGCTAACATTTAGTAACAGCGGAAAAATATAACAAAAAATATTTTGCGAAAACATCTCCACAACTTGGCTGGATCCTGAGAGACCAAGGTGTAGCTCTGTGGGACACGCAGTTCTATTACCACGATGTGCACTTTTCATTTTTTAAAGGTGAATTTTACATAGAAAATATTTGCAGATGTGTCTAAGAACGGAATACTACAGACAGACAGAAGGCTTCTACAAAACCACGCTGAACCACTGTGCCTCTTGGAAACGGTTCCGGCTTTGTTTTCCTATCAGCTTAGTTGCAGGTATCAATATGCCCCCCCCAATAGCCTACATTCACATAAAAAATCTCTAGAGCCTTATAGTTTTCTCATTAAAAGAAACAGAACGGTGCCGAATTGTTCTTCAGCATTGTACTTCGTTCCACAAACAACAGAAGGCACTCGTATGGCAAAAAGAGCTTTTTCATGGGCTGAAAAAGGAGTGGAAAAAATACTGGAGGGGGGACCTTTTCTCACGGGCCCTTATCTGAGACGTCCAAGTTTTAATAAGATTACTAAGAAAATCATTCTAGGGAAGCATAATGTAAATGTGACTCACGGGGTATAATTGGAGTCTTCCCGTGTCTTCCGAGCCCTGTATACACAGTTGAGTTTGGGACCAGAAAGTACCTGGTGAGAACATTCTGGGTGAGCGCGGCCTCTGGCTCCTCTGTGCGGGCACTGTCGCGGTGCCCTATGCTCTCCCCCCGCGTCTGCATTCATCCACCACATCCCCAGAGACGACTCCACAATGAGGGAAGGACCTAAGTTCTCAAAGTCAAGACTGGCCTTGCTCTCAATACTGATTTGCACAATTAATCAGCTGTGTGACCTGGGGCAGGTTACACAAGCTCTCTGAGGCTGCTTCCCCAACAGGAAAATGGGGGAGGGCGGTGATAGTATCATCAAGTCTCAGAGGAGCCTGTGCCTGCATCTCCCAGCATGACCAGGCTTTTTTGGGCTGTGTCTCCTGGCCTCAGGGCTCCCTTTGGAGTCTCTCCTCCAGGAGGTTCTGTAAAATCAGCTGGAGACAGGGGCAGACGGTGTTCGGGACACACCTGCTCGTGTTCACCCAGTGGGAGCCCATCAGAGGGAGCTGGCGTGTGGGAAGATTCCTCAGGGAGTTCACGTGCTCATGTATTCACATTTATAATATGCATAAATATATAATTCACTTTTATAGCACTTACTGACCAGCCAAGCCTCCTGTGAAGGGAAATTCCCCTTTAAAAGGCTTTTCTGGATTTAAAACTAGAAAAAAATTTTTTTTCTAATTTTAGTTTGGTTTCATGACCACATCACTTCTAGTAGTGGTTCTGGGAATTCTAGTGACAAATCTGTGGCAGAGTTGTCCCAAGGATGTGGAATATTGAAGCAACTGCCTCACTTTTCAGGATTCAGAAATCAGGCTCTGCTAGAACTAGGTTTCTGGAGCTACTCTGGAAAGCACCAGTAGGCGAGGAGGTAGGTAGTACGCCAGCTAATCGTTCATTCATTCATTCATTCAGTTAATAAGAACCCTTGGATCTGGGGGTCCATAGATGAATAAGACACTGTCCTTACTGTTTAGTTCACAATCAATTCAGGGAGATAAACACGTAACCAGTCAGTTAAAATAGAGTGATTAGCTAAGAGGAAAGACACCTGCCCTCCAGTTTAGGGATCCCTGAAGTAAGAGTCTCTGAGGCCACCTGACAGTCAGAAGAGCTGAGACGGGGCTCTGGGTGAACACCTGAAGCCAGATGGATCACCGATATCAGAGGACCAGGCTGGAATGGGCAGCGAAGCCTGGGAAGTCTCCCGCCACAGGGAGACCATCAACTGTCAGCTGGTGTCAGCAAGAGAAAGATCAAAACCCATCCAAGAAGACAGGAGTTTCACCCATTTCAGAAAAACTCAAGAGGGAAAAGCAGAATTTTCTAAATGTTAATCTCTGCAAATTGGTATTGAAAAAAGGTCTTTTTAAAAAATGGTGACTGGCTCTGCTCCAGCATTGGTCCATCTCTGAGAACATCATTTTCTCTGAGAACAGAGACTGAGCTTCCCCGGCCGGTCCACGGACCCATCCCTTCACAATTCCATGCTCTGTCCAGGCTGCATGCGTCACTAGCCTTCACCCACCCAAAAGTTCCCATTCTCCCAGAACAGCTCTGTCCCCACCCTCTTCGCGCGCAGCCTTTCCCAGCTACTTTGGCTTAAAATGATTCATTCGCGCCTTAACCTCTTGGAGTACTTGCATTCTATAACTCATCTCCCTATAATCACAGGTTGCTTGAAAATGTAGCTGAAAACTTCTTAAGATCAAGAACCTGGTCTTACACAATCACTCAGGCACACTGCAGAGCCTCAATAAATATATATGGAATATAAATGCTGAACATTTATGTCTTTGCAAAAAAAAAACTAAATAAGAAACATAGAAAACAAAATTATGGTTAAAATTTATACGAAGATTAATTCCTCGAATGTAATTCTATCACGAATAGACATGCTCAGCAAACTTCCCAAATATTTACAAACAAATATTAACCTAGATAGGATGAATTTTCCTCCAGTTAACAGACGTTACCTACACTGTATAAAAAGCCTGTATTTAACCTACAAAGGAGAGGTACAACAATATCGAAGAACTGGACACTAGGAACTCAAAACTGACCATTAACACTGATATGGAAATAATCGAGCGGCTGTATTTCTTTAGAAGTCCCTGTGTTAAATATATGTAACTATATGTTGCACCAATGGTTGACAAATTAAAGACCTGAGATTTAAGACGAGAGAAATCCTTATTGTTTCCTGAGTAACCCCTTCATTAAAAAATAAGTTATTATATTCAGCAGTGATTCAGCAAACCATCATCTCATATAGATACAAAATTAAAGAAATAGAAAAAATTTTTTTCTTTGTGATGAGAATTCTTAGGACTTCCTGTCTTTACAACTTTCATGTATAACGGACAGCAGTGTTAATTCTATGTATCATGTTGTACGCTACATCCCCAGTACTTATTTACTTTGTAACTGGAACTTTATACCTTTTCACTGTCTTCATCCAGTTCTCCCTGCCCCCAGCCTCACCGCATTCCATGATGTGTGTGAGTCAAGTCATTCGGCTGGACACTGAAACTTACACAGTGCTGTCAACTATGTCTCAATAAAACTGGAGGGAAAAATAAGTTATTATATTCAAAGCTACAAAGGTTACTTAGTTTGAAGCCTGGGAGTCCTATTTGGATCAGGTAAGTGTGAAGTCCAAAACTGTTTTCCCAGAAAACTCTTTGTAGCCCCCGATCATCTTTTCTGTCTGATGTAAAAATGGTCTAACTATGGGATTCAATGGATTCAGAGTTTTTTCCCCCTTGGTTAGAAGGTTTTCTTTACAACATACAAGCAGTAGCCTTTTTTGAAACTCATCTTAGGAGTTGGAGTCTAATACATAAAATGATGAAGAGTACGTGGTGGATCTAGAGAATGAGGGGATATAACTGTCACTGAAATGGATGAAAACAGTGAGCAGGGCTTCCCTGGTGGCGCAGTGGTTGAGAGTCCGCCTGCCGATGCAGGGGACACGGGTTCGTGCCCCGGTCCGGGAAGATCCCACGTGCCGCGGAGTGGCTGGGCCCGTGAGCCATGGCCGCAGAGCCTGCGCGTCCGGAGCCTGTGCTCCGCAACAGGAGAGGCCACAGCAGTGAGAGACCCGCGTACCGCAAAAAAACCAAAAAACAAAAAACAGTGATCAGGTTGTTTTGTAAGGGAAGGTTTGGTCTGCTTTTCTCCAATAAAACATCATTTTGAACCTCTTCTATTCCTCTCGATAAAAGGACTCTATAGAAAGATACATAGTTTAAAATAGTCTTTGTACCAAAAACCATGCACATTCTAAATCTAGAAGAGAATCTGGAACACAGGGGCCGATACGTGTTATTAAGATGCTTGTTCTGATTGTTCCTAGTAGAGATATAAGATTCAGGACAAAGCCAAGTGATACGTTTTTTGGGGGAGCACTGAGGCAAGGCGTAAGTATCTTAGCCATTTATTCCATAAGGAAAATTATTTTTGACATTGTAAGTCAATCTTTATGGAATGCATTAAAATAGAAAAAAATAGCATTTTATACTATGCAGTAAATATTATTTAAATGTCTTTCTTCAAGTCTTGACATTTAAAAGTAATTCTGACGTTAAATTTTAATTCCACACACAGGCACCACACAGTTCTTCAAATATGTCGTGGAAATTTCAAAATGCCATCAATATTATTATGAGTTTTCAAGAGAGAAATATCAATATTTTTTCATTTTGGAGAGAAAAATCCAAAATGAACTATAAAGGAACTTCTAAAAAAATACTACTTAAGCTCATAAAGTTAAAAATCCACGGTAAACTTTAAAATAAAATCAAAATTTAATATTACAACCAGCTTTAAATAAAGGCTACCTCTCCACATTCCAGGTACGTGAATGAAAAAGATGACAAAGGCAAACCAGTTTTTATCTGAAATTGCTAAAAATGTAAAATGACTATTATCTTACAAATCTCATTTTAAAAACTGCAATTAATAGCTACGTGGAGAATACTTTCTTTCACCTCTAAAATCCTATTCAACCTATTATTAATAAGATAAGATCATTTACATAAAATGTGCGACCCCCTCGGAGTTCAGAGGTTCTGTTCTGTCACGTGGGGAACTGACTCCTTAGACAGTTACCTGCTGAAACAGCAAATCCTGTCTCCCAAGAGTGTCTTTGTTCCTTTACTCTGCATTTCCAAAAATCTACGCTAAATATTAACTTGTGCCTCTTTGACCCAGATTCCCAAACAGCTATCAAACAGGGGAAGGGATTCTTTATGGGGTCCACGCCATCCAAATTCCCAAAGATAGTTTGAAGAAAAGATTCCTTTGA
Source organism: Stenella coeruleoalba (assembly GCF_951394435.1). Classification (NCBI taxonomy): domain Eukaryota; kingdom Metazoa; phylum Chordata; class Mammalia; order Artiodactyla; family Delphinidae; genus Stenella; species Stenella coeruleoalba. The sequence goes on along the minus strand of NC_137167.1, from coordinate 35,655,490 downwards.
TGTTTAATAGAATCAGACATTTGGACTAAAATAGTCCTGTCTCTCGCCTGTATTGCGGCCACCACTGCTAACAATTATAAGCTTTCAGTGGTCTGAATAATTCACAATCTCATCTGTTCTACTCAGTGTAAAGACAATGTTGGAGTACAAGGTCACTTTGTTTTTCCTTTCTAACTACTGACTTCTCCAACCCGACACCAGTCTGACTGCATGATCTACCTAGTGTTTGACACGCTTCCCCTGACAGCTTCTTAACAGCCGTTAGTCTATTTAGCTTAGGGTATGAAAAATAATAAGGATGCAATGGGGTGTCAGATTTCTCCACAGTAGTAGTAAACACAGGTTCAGCCTTTTCCCCTTCATTTTACTTCAAGACACTTAAAACCCCATAGCCTTTTAGGGTGATGTTGACCAATATCAACCCACAAACGTACACACAATACCAGGCTGCCTGGACATTAACACGTATTTTTTAAAAAATTAAAACCATATAACACATTTTTACATATAACACAAATAACATGTAACGTATATATACATATTTTTAAAAAAATCAAAACCGTAATAAGGTGTTTATGAGAGATTCACTCCTGTGAATACGCGCCACTGGGGTCATCTGGAAAATCCCGCAACTTAGAGTCATCAACCTACGATCATGGAGTAGAAAGGAGAGTGACAAGAGCGCAATACGCTCCAATTGCATTCACGCATTTTCATCTGACAGTGACACCGGCCAGAGGAGAGAGGCGCCTGCTGGTAACCCTGAAATAAAACTCTAATCTTACGCGTGCAACTATGTTTTTCTACTTTAATTAACCTCTCATGTCTTACAAATTCAAACTTTGTAAAGGGGAAATATTTTTAAAGTTTTTAAAAGGTAAAAGCCATATAATAAACACTTCCGTTAGGCAGAAAGACTACACTATTACAAAGTAATGTTGAGGTGAGGCACATAGCTCACTGCAAGACTGCAATTCCACCAACTCTGTCAAAAGGCCTGCATTCAGACAAGTCTCTGAGTTAATACTTCTTATATTGCTTAAAAATAACACCTCAGTCTTCTTTTTTATTGTGAAGAGTTTCAAACACACTCACAAATAGGAAAAATAAGACAATGAACCCCCATACACCCATCACCTGCATTCAAAACTTATTTTCCCATTCTTTCTATTTGTCGGAAGCATTTCAAAGCAAACCTCAGATAGTCTTCCATTTTACCCCCTATCCCTCAGTATCAAAGCATTCATTTGCTTTTCTTCACTCTTGTAAATTTTGGAGAATCCAAGCTGGCTAGTGCAATTTCTTATTCCAAAGCATCCACAAGTTAGAAAGAAACTCTCCAGATTAGTTCTAATCCTACATTTTGGGAGCGAACCAGAAATGTTTACATATATATCTTTTTTTTTTTTTTTTTTTTTTTGTGGTACGCGGGCCTCTCACTGTTGTGGCCTCTCCCATTGCAGAGCACAGGCTCCGGACGCGCAGGCCCAGCGGCCATGGCTCACGGGCCCAGCCGCTCCGCGGCATGTGGGATCTTCCCGGACCGGGGCACGAACCCGTGTCCCCTGCATCGGCAGGCGGACTCTCAACCACTGCGCCACCAGGGAAGCCCTACATATATATCTTTATCCTGAAAAGTCTATTGAGAATTAAGGATGACTTGATAAAGGCCAACCACGTCCAAATTAATCCCCAAAAATATGTTCGTACGGTACAGCCTCAATTGTTTTCATGTCATCTGGCTCGAGAACACAAAGAATGAGTAAAATTAGGTCATTCATAACAACATAACAATGACAAATAATTGCAACAAAGAAAGGTACGTATAACGTGGAAAAAAGCTCCCTCCCCTTTTTAATACCATCTTAAATTCACTCAACTTAACATACAGTGCATTAAAATTAACAGTGCAGATCAAACAGATGTGCTTCACTTACATTAATTATTCTTTTCACAAGAATGGGTTTGTGAAACTATTATGCAATTAAAAATAAACTTTTTAAAGGAAAAGAAGATTTGCTGTTGCTATTTAATTCCTTAAAATGCAATAAATATCCAAATCTATCAAAATTGGAAACCCACCGCTTTCTCCTATATCCAAATACCAGGCAACATCTTCATTGTTACAAACTGTCAGTAGACTGTCAAAGTGGAAGCGATTCTATTTTATTCTTTGTTTAAAATAATAGTACGTGAAATATATTACTGGGGTAAGCATATACTAGGAGATATTTGCCTATGAATTTTTATCCAGCTTCTTTTGTAGTTTCATGAAAAAAAATTCAGATTACAGACAAAGGAACATTGGTACTCCACACCTACTTTCACTTCCTGATGACAGATAAGCACTTTCGATTGTCATATTTACATGCTATTAACACACCGAAACTACTCTTGGCAAAAGTAATGCAAACCTCAGAAAAGAAGGATAATGAAAATTTTATCTTTGCCTTTTAATACAGCACATGAAGACAGAGAACATGCTAATATAATGGAGAAGTCAGATAACGCAAAATATAAAAATACAAATCCTGACGACATTCCTTGAAATAACTTAGCAGTGACCTTGATGATACCTCTCTCTCCTGAACAGTTTAGAAATGGACACACCCATAGGAAGGGCTCTGCATTGAGGACCTTCTGACTTCTCGTCCTAGTCTACTGGTATTCGAATCATTTGAAGCATTTTATACATGTTGCCTTCAAGCCATATTTTTCTTGTTAATTTTTAAAATCTGGGATAATAAAAACTTGGCTGTCGAATAATGATGAGTACCTTTCCAGGAAGAATTAAATTTTAAAGGATAATATATCACTATAGCATTTTGGAAATTTGGTACATGAGACACAATTACATTTGCTGGTTTCTGTGTCTGTGCAGGAAAATACTCAAGGTGAAAGGAGACTCTAATAGCATTTTTTTCCTTCTAATGTTGGGCTACATTCAATCCAATAGTGAAGGAGTTTACAACGGTAAAAAGATCTTTGGGAAAAAAGGAAGTCTTATTTTTGTTCATGTGCAATTTATGGGAACATCTGCAAATATGTCTGTTATTAAAGTGACAATTACATAGACAAATGGTAACGAAATACACCTTATTATAGTATTAAATATTGCTAAATCGCAGGAAACTCTACCAAAACTGCCCCACTTAATCATTAAAGATAGGGGGACCATATGTGCCAGTTTGCCTGAGATGGTCCCTATTAAAGAAAAAAATGATAGTTTTGTAACTTAAAGATATGAAAGAGACTCAGAGTCAATCTCCTATTGAATGAATTTTTCACTTTATAAGAAAGGAACAGGAGTATGTGAGAGAAATTACCCAACACAGACGAGCGGCTGACAATGTTCAGAGGGCGGTACCTACCACTGCTTTCTCCCAGGCTCGTGTAGGGTTAGACATAAAAGAGGTATCCGGTCAAGCGGTGTATGAACTCCGCCTTGGGGCTCCCTGGAGGATTTCTCGGTGGTGCCTTAGAAGTTACTGGCCAAAGAGGAAGGGCTTTCACCCCCATTTAGGAAATCCCCTCCGCTCTCACCTGTTTTCCATCAGCCTTCCTAAGTCTGAACATCTCCCTTTTTATACATGATGCCCAGAGAAGTCAAGTTACAAAGTCCACTCGACCCCCCAGGTTCATGGCACACCTGGATCCACAAGAAGGAGGCTGGACGGAGGCCATTTTTCCAAAGCATCTCGACTCACAGCCTGATCTGGCTCCCGAAATAAGGCGTCTGATGCCCGATATCCAAGGGAGGGAAAAAAAGGTTATTTTTACACAATGAGTCTGGTTGATGCTTGGTGAGAATAGATTTTCCATAAAAATAGAAATGATCTGTTCTAACATTTTTGTTGAAAAGACCTCCATTCTACGTGAATGAGAGGAAAATGATCGATGTTCCTCTTTTTTCTTTTATGCAAGAATACAAAACCTCAGTGAACACAATTTCTAGTGGATATGATGGATTGATCAGAAGTAGAAACCTCGCCCCCAAAACCTTAAATCCACAGAAAAACTGCATAAAATACAGGCTTTACAATACATAGATTAATGTATATTTTATATATTAATATTACCTAAATATAATAATATAAATATGCATTTACTTATATACAGTGAAATGGCCCGAAGAGGTCTCCAACTGGATGGACTGGACTTTAGCCTGAAGGCCCTGCTTAATGGACTGGGGTTTTGATACCTGCGCTGGAGCCAGGGGACTCAGGAAGCTGGATTTGCTTTGCATGAACATAGCTGGTAAAAAGGACGGTCCCATCTCTGAGAAGGTGACTAGGAAGAATTCTGCCACAGGCCTACGGTCTGCGCATAGAGGTGCTCAGGTCACAGGTCTTGAGAGCGGACGGACCCTGAAGTCTCTGCCACCACGTGCGGGGGGGGGGTCAAGGCGACAGTTTTTCAACCTTGTGAACCCTTGACTGAGGATTAAATAAAGACGGATACGAAACCTGTACGGCCCAGCAGAGGCAAAGACAAAAGCATTCCACAGGGACACTGCAGGCAGCCCAGAGCACGTGGGCTCCAGCTGAAAAGGACTTCCCAGCAAATAGTTATAAAGCATGTGGGGAAAATGACGGCTTGGAGGATCCACGATGGGCAGAAATCACACTCTGAGAACTATGGAAACATAGAGGCATTTCAAAGAAAATTAAAAAAAACAAAAAAGAAAGAAAAACAGAGACTAGGTAAATGGCTCATAAACGTTACATATGTCCTTATTTTCTGCTCTCATTCTCTTTTATACATTTAATATTTACGTAAACATGAGTATCTGTCCATAGACTGCTGGCTTTTTGAAGCACGTTTTCAACAACGGCTTGTTCATTTATCTAGTCTCATGGCACAGTACCCCCGCTGCACATGGGGACACAGGCAAGCCTATCAAAATACCATCTAGATGTAACGTATTTCATTGCACTCCTAGGGTATGAAGAGGACTGATCCATATTTTATCCTGAAGATGACACTAATAATAATCCCGAGAGCCATATTATAAGCAACAACACGCTCCTTCTTTCTCACTATATACACACACATATACACACATGTATGTGTGACACTTGAAACAGTCCAACCCAGAAAAAAAACAAAGATGGGGCTCTGATGAAAGATCTAAAGCAAATAAGGAAACTGTAGATCATTAAAGACAAGGCCGTAATTTTAGTAACTGGCGTGGGTTTTCTTAGCTTAGCTAAGCATCGTTAAATTGTTGGTTTCTGCAATGCGGTGAGCTGTCCTTCCGTGTTCTGAGGTCTTGTATGAGACCGGAGCATCGGCCCCTCTGCCGGAGCCCACGGGCTCTCCCTCTGCTCGCTTCGAGCCCATCCTGTGTACGTGGTGGCCCTGGGGCTTGTTCACAGCCTCCCTCTCTGGGGCACTTCCTGACTGTGCTGTTCGTTTTAGCACAAAACACAGAGCACACGGGGAAGCACACAGGGGTCTGTCTTAAATCTCTTCTTATCCCCCAAACCTACGCCACTGCACACAGTCTGTGCTCCACCAACTTTCATCCCTCCTGATGACATGCCAGCTCCACTGAATGAGCTTGTTGCATTAAATTAATCAAATCGTGAAATGTCACAGAGGGGTGGAGCTTACACCTGGCTCCTTTTTTGCACGCTAGGGGCCTCTGGTACTCGGGGGGGGGGGGGGGGGGCGGGGGTTGGACCAATAATCCATCCGGTGGCAGAATCAGGCCCAGAATGTCACCTTCTTCCTACCAGCCACCTTCATCATCATCATGACAAAAGCTAATGTTTATGCAGACACATCCATCCCAAGAGATGGTTTTTAATAGGATCCCCATTTTCCCAACAAGGAAACAGAAACTCAAAGAGGTTGCACAGGTCACCCAGCTACTATGAGTTTCTTATGGGCAGTTAATTATTCCTCAGTTCTGGTCTGCGTAGAAAAATATAAATGGCGAAAAGAGAATGATCGAGATGGAGGCCAGGCAGAGGGGAGGCGCAATAACTGGGCTTGAGGAGGAGGGAGTCCGGCCGGCTACCTGCATGTCCTCTCCCTAAGCTGTAAACATCATGTAAGTAGTTTTGCACTACTGTTTAAATGGAGGGCTTTGTCTAGAAATTTCCTCAGGTGCCTAGAATTTAAAATTGCCTGCTGAGTAGCATTTACTGATAGAGTTGAGCCACTTGGTAGAATAAAGAAACAAATAATACTCTACTGGCAATGAGAGCGGCGTCGCCTTCAGTGGTTGGCCGTGTTATAGAATTGGGCCTCTATCCTATTTTGTCCTCCCCTCATAAGGCAACATGCTACGGCTTAGAAAACGTATTTGTCCCCAGGACACATCTAGCCAAGTGACTCAGCCAAAAGGGTCAGTTGTCATATTAAAGAGTGCTCAAAAATACCCGATTTCCCTGCAACAGATGGAAAAGAAAACAATAAAAAAAATTTTGTTTTAAAAGAAAACAACAAAAAAAACCCCTCTCTACCTCTAAGAACATACTTGCCTAACATAAGTTTTCTCTGAAATGAGCTATTTTCACCCCAGGAAAATCTGTGGATTTGGTTAACACTGCTATCTAATCTCGCTCTGAATATTCAACATAAACTAATTCCACCAAACCCGATCCTATTCTGACCACATTGCAGAATTTCTAAATCTATTATTGCCTGGTTTATGCTTTCTCTTTAAACATTCCCAGGTAATAGGATCTGACCTCACAGAAAAGCTATGTTTTAATATTTCCATTTTATTTTCAAGTCGGGTCATTTTGTTCAGACATAGACATAAAAGGCCACAACCAGGGCTTCCCTGGTGGCGCAGCGGTTAAGAATCCACCTGCCCATGCAGGGGACACGGGTTCGAGCCCTGGTCTGGGAAGACCCCACGTGTCGCAGAACAATTAATCCCGTGCACCACAACTACTGAGCCCACGTGCTGCAACTACTGAAGCCCGCAAGCCTAGAGCCCGTGCTCTGCAACAAAAGAAGCCACCACAGTGAGAAGCCCGCGCACCTCAACAAAGACCCAACACAGCCAAAAATAAATAACTTAAAAAATAAATTAAAAAAAAAAGGCCACTGCCAAGGTCTTTGATAAGTGTTTCTTGCTTTTTCCAGATTATTCTTCATAATAATGAAAATGAAGTGCACACAACTCTTTCTGTTTAATAAGGTATTGCAGTAAACAACACAGAATTTCGTTCATTTTACCGTATTTAGGAGACTTTCGGCATAGCAGAGAGAGATCAAAATTTGCCAAGTGACGAGGTCTATACATGCGTACTGACCACAGTAATAAATACGTCGCTTTGGAAAATAATAAGCATAAGATAAACAACGGAAAATCAGATAACCTAAGAGACTCTAGCTGACAGTGTTCACTGAAACAGTACTTTCCCTAGGCAATAACATAGTTAAATGCTATCCATTATTTAAAATAATTGGACAGCAAGTGTTTTAAAAGATGGCAATGAGTAATTCACTTTCAGTGGGAAAATACCTTTGACAATTTTCTTGAAAAACTGTTTATAATAATATTTACTGATTCTTGGCATTTAAACAATTGAGGCACTGCACATCCTTTTTATGATGAAAGGACTGACAAAACCTTATGCTCTTTTTAAACACACTTATCACAGATGTTTATCTCAGAGAGAGCTGGAGGGGCAAATACCCTGAAGAATGTTCTACCCTTTTAAAAACTAAAACAAGATGTCACATATGGTTACCTGATAACTATTTAAGTTTACTTGAATTCTGCTCTTTTCACTTGATAAAAGGTCAGTGAGGTACATCTGGTTTTGACCATAAAGGGCAAACCAGCCTCATGCCCTGTGCTTAAACAGGAAAGGATGTGTCCACCTGGTGACAAGGGCCTTTCTGTTCCAGGAGCACAATGACGTTCTCTCTTAGGGTCTGGGCACTCTGCCTGCAAGGGTCCCTCTCTAAACCCCTGCATAGCTGAAGACTTCTCGTTATCCTGGGCTCTGAACACACCCACCTCCTCAGACGGGCTTTGCCTGATCAGCCAATTTAAGTAGCTTCCTTATTACCCTAACACATAATACCTTTTCAAAAATAGCTCTGAAATTATCTCGTCCTCTTATCTTTTCACTTCTTTATTACCCCCATAAAATGTGTTTCATGAGAACGAGGACCTTATTTCCACTTTATTTCCAGGGGCCCAGAACACTGTTTGCTACCCTGTAGACAGGAAGTCAAAATCTGTGAATGACAGCATGTGTGATGTTGAAAAAGTCTGGTAATATTCCCACAAATCTTGGGCAGGGGGGATACAATTACAATATAGCAGGTGCTGGGAACAAAATGTATAACATGCAGTCCCTGCCCTGGAACAGCTTCCGGCTGTGTGTGGGATGTCTAATGCCTGCCCGGGATCACGTCCTGCACCCTCACCTCCGCAGCCCTTTCTGCCCAACAGAGAGGATGCCCAAGAACAGTCCTCACACCAGGTTCCAGGCAGGTGGCACACAGGGAGGAACTCTGCCATTACACAGATGACAATGGAAACCAACCAACCAACCCAACTAATTAATCGACAATCAGATAAACAGAAAACACTGAACAATTAAATTTATGATCCACCTGACTTAAACCCTGAAATAGTCATTTAATCTCAAGGTATCCTGCACAGTATATGTTCTCTAAAAGCAATCATTGTCTTGAAAGTTTCACAACCCAAGTAAAAGATCAAAACAATTTGCCTTTAATTTTCTAGACTCCCTATGTACCGAAGTTGATCTACATTTCAAAATCAAGGGTTCCATGCATCAAACGCTGCAGTTCAGCAGGCCGGCTTTAAGTGATTTGGGAGGTAGGAGGGGGAGAAAAAGGGACCCCAGTCAACCCTAACTTCCCAACTTGCCTTCTTTCCCTCCCAAAACAGGTCCTCTCTGCACTCTGCCTCTACATCATCAGCACTGAAGGCGGCCCATCTGTCAAGACGGCATCCCTGATTGCATGTCAAGGAGTACACAGCTTCTTAGTTTTTAGGAACCAGTACACATAGGGATCCTAGGTTCTTAGGACTGGCTCCTTTCTCCTTTCTGAGGAGGTCTTGGGTGCAAATGATGCCTCCTGCCCTCACCCCTAAATGCTTCCTTTATAACACTAAAGAAAAGTAAGAAGACTACAGTTTAAAAACCAAGTCTTCACACACCTATGGTCAGTCTTCAACAAAGGACGCAAGAATATACAATGGAGAAAAGACAGCCTCTTCGGCAAAAGCAGTGTTGGGAAAGCTGGACAGCTGCATGTAAATCAATGAAGTTAGAACACGCCTTCAAACCCTACACAAAAATAAACTCAGAATGGCATAAAGACTTAAATATAAGACACGACACCATAAAACTCCTAGAAGAAAACATAGGAAAAACATTCTCTGACATAAATTGTAGCAATGTTTTCTTAGGCCAGTCTCCCAAGGCAATAGAAATAAAAGTAAAAATAAACAAATGGGACCCCATCAAACTTATAAGCGTTTGCACAGCAAAGGAAACCATAAACAAAACAAAAAGACAACCTACAGGGCTTCCCTGGTGGCGCAGTGGTTGAGGGTCCGCCTGCCGATGCAGGGGAAACGGGTTCGTGCCCCGGTCCGGGAAGATCCCACGTGCTGCGGAGCCGCTGGGCCCGTGAGCCATGGCCGCTGAGCCTGCGCGTCCGGAGCCTGTGCTCCGCAACGGGAGAGGCCACAGCGGTGACCCACAAGGGCTTAACTTCCAAAATATACAAACAGTTCATATAACTCCATATCAGAAAAACAAACAACCCAATCAGAAATGGGCAGAAGACCTAAATAGCCATTTCCTGTTGGTCATACAGATGGCCAACAGGCACATGTAAAGATGCCCAACATTGCTAATTCTTAGAGAAATGCAAATCAAAACTACAATGAGGTATCACCTCTCACCAGTCAGAACAGCTATCATCAAAAAGTCTACAAATAACAAATGCTGGAAAGGGTGTGGAGAAAAGGGAACCCTCTTGCACTGTTGGTGAGAATGTGAATTGGTGCAGCCACTATGGAGAACAGTATGGAGGTTCCTTAAAAAACTAAAAATAGAACTACCATATGACCCAGCAATCCCACTCCTAGGCATATATCCAGAAAAGAGGGAAACTCTAATTCAAAAAGATACATGGATGCCAATGTTCTCAGCAGCACTATTTATAATAGCCAAAACACGGAAGCAACCTTAAGTGTCCATCAACAGAGGAGTGGATAAGGAAGATGTGTTATACACATATGCAGTGGGATATCACTCAGCCATAAAAAGAATGAAATAATGCTATTTGCAGCACCATGGGGGGACCTAGAGATTATCACACTAAGTGAGGTAAGTCAGACAGAGACAAATATCATAAGATATCACTTATTTGTGGAATCTAAAAAAATGATGCAAATGAACTTATTTACAAAACAGAAACAGGCTCACAGACATGGAAAACAATCTTATGGTTACCAAAGCGGGAAGGGGGGTTTATAAATTAGGACTTTGGGATTAACAGATACACACTACTATATATAAAATAGATAAATGACAAGGACCTACTATACAGCACAGGGAACTGTATTCAATACCCTGTAATAACCTATAGTGGAAAAGAGTCTGAAAAATGATACATATGTATGTATATATATGTATAAATGAACCACTTTGCTGTACACCTGAAACTAACACAACAGTGTAAATGAACTATACTTCAATAAAAAAAAATTTAAAGAAAAAAATAAGTAAAAACCAAGTCTTGCTGTGTGAATTACATACTGAGCAACTCACAACATTTTCTTTTTTAAAAACTTTTTATTAGAGTATATTTGATTTACAATGTTGTGTTAGTTTCTGCTGTACAGCAAAGTGAATCAGTTATCCATATAGATATATCCACCCTTTTTTAGATTCTTTTCCTATGTAGGTCATTGCAGAGTATTGAGTAGAGTTCCCTGTGCTATACAGCAGGTCCTCAGTAGTTAGGTATTTTATATACAGTAGTGTGTATATGTCAATCCCAATCTTCCAGTTTATCTCTACCCTCCCATACCCCCCTTGTAACCATAGGTTTATTTTCTACGTCTGTAACTATTTCTGTCACAACGTCTTCTTAGTCCAGCTTTGCCCAGAGATTTCTTCTCATGATATTAGCATTATTGTGTTAGCATCTTCTACTTGCTTGGAGCCTATTTCCGTATCTTCTTTCCCTTCAGACTGTCCTTCCCACTCATTCCGGCATCTGTCAAAAGTGTCCCCTATAAACTCCTTGCACATCGTGTTGCCTCTTTCAGTCGCTCTAACAGGTCCATCTTTGGAGGACAGAACACCTGTATGTATACCTGAGAAGATGCCATTCTTACTGAAAGCATTAATAGGAGAAACATCCTTCCTGGAAAGATAACTACTTTTATGCTTTAATCTTTAGACTACAAAGCTCCTTAATTAAATTTAAGCCAAAATATTTTGGTAAAGCTCGAGTTTCTGAAATGGCATGTCTTCACATTTCTCAGTTTACACAGCCGCTTTGTCGCTGGAAAACAGGTTATTCACTGCTTTCAATTGCCTTGTGTTGAATGTGGTCTCCTTCTCAAGTCTGAAGAGGGTAAGCCAAGCTCTTGGAGTGTTTTTGTCCCGATTTTTCTTTGTTTTGCACCTGCCTTCTAACAGAATGTACACAGTTTTTCCTCCTTGCAATCAATATGTACCATTGAAATGTGGTACAATCAATAACACTCTCCTGGAAGATGTTTGAGAGAATAAAGATATTTAATTTAAAAGAAACAAAGCAGGGACTTGTACCCATCTCACGTTACTGACTCCCTCACAAGAGTAGAGAATAGCATGCCCTGGTTGGACTTCTGGGGGCTAGTTCTTCTGACTGAATTACCTGCTTTTCAAAAGTCTGCCAGGTGGAATTGGGAAATGGGAAATGCTCATTTTCTGGAAGTTAGATCAAGTCTACAGGTGTAAATTCTGGAGCAAACCACCTAGATTCCAAGCCCAGCTATACCGTGTATCAGCAGTGAGACCCCAGGCAGAAGTCTGAACTTCCCTCAGCTACATCCTCCTGAGCTGCAAGATGGGACAATGACTGTGCTTCTCTCTCTGAGGCCTGCAGGGGGACGGACAGGGCACAGGGCCTGGCACGTGGGTCCGTGCTCAGTGGGCTTTAGTTCAGTTGTTATTATCGTGTCTGAAAGGTTGTCCTGTTTCTATCAGAGGACACTGAACTGTACCCCCTTCTCCATCACCATCCTGGCGAAAGCCACCTGCTCTCTCACGTGCTCACGGCCCTCCTCAACCCTCCCAACTCGCAATTAATACTCTTGGACATGCTTAAGTCAGACCTCGGCACGCCTCAGTTTACAGCCTTCCCAGGCCCCATGGGAGCTGACAGCTACTTCCAACCTCGTTCTCCCCCACTTCCCCTTGCTCACAGGGAGGCAGCTTCCAAGGGAGCTTCCCTCCAGGCCCAGAATGCTCTCCCCCTGGTTCTTGGAGTGGCTGTCTCCATCTCACCCTTCGTACACAGGTATCTACAAATCTGACACTTCCCACTCCTGTATCTGAAAAGACACCCCGCTAGTCATTCTCTCCTGGTCTGTTGATCTCACCCACAGCCCTTATCACAGGCCGAAATCGTTTAATAATGCACGTTCTTACGTACTGACTTTTCTCCTCTCTAGACCATAAACTCCATGAGGGCAGGGCCTGTGTCTGTCTTGTTCACTGTCAGAGTCCCAGGGGCTCAAGAACTATTCACCAAATAAATGAATACTCAGGTTTACCATTATAACAGTAATCGTTAAAGTCGTTATAATGTAGTGTTGTCCTTAAAGACTACATACAGTGTTTAAACAGCTCACCTATACAGGAAAATATTGCTCTAAGACTGACAAGATTTTTGAGTTTTTTTTTTTTTTTTTTTGCAGTATGCGGGCCTGTCACTGTTGCGGCCTCTCCCGTTGCAGAGCACAGGCTCCGGACGCGCAGGCTCAGCGGCCATGGCTCACGGGCCCAGCCTCTCCGCGGCACGTGGGATCCTCCCGGACCGGGGCACGAACCCGCGTCCCCTGCATTGGCAGGCGGACTCTCAACCACTGCGCCACCAGGGAAGCCCAGGTTTTTGAGTTTTTATGTACCTGTTACAGTTCTTGTTTCTGTCCTTGACGTCGGAGGGTCAGCTCTGGGGTTCTGTGTGTGGGTCCCTGGCAGATGTGCCCTAGTCTCATTTCATTTGGTTCTTTACCTGTGAATCTGGTTCAGGTCTATTATCAGCAGGGCTAAGCCTGGGGTAAGTCAGCTCTGCAGAGTTTTTTAATGAGCAACGCACAGCGGCAATGCACTCTTGGGTTACGGAATTTGAGAAAATATTTTTAGACTGCTGGGACGTTGCTTTTGCTAATTTCCCGATTCTTGCTGAATTACAGTGTTGAGTTTTGAGATTAATGACCTACAGATAAATGAGTTGTTATTATGGGAAAGAATATGAATTAAATATCTCAGTCTGCCCAATCTTTGCAAAAAGAAGCCTATTCAATAAATATCAACCTACACCTTGACTGGACTTATGTGGCAATGGGTAGACCAATAGTTTTGGTTCTGTTCGCCATACAGTAATTCTTCCTGTATTTTATATCTTTGTTGACAGGATTCTGTGAAAACCCACTACATCTAATCAGCTTAAACTGGTCTGACAGTCACGAAGACTCAGCTGGGGCAGAGCTGCCTTCCATGCTTGCATACCCTTAGTGAATTTACCTGATAAATCCGCCTGCATCTGTCCCTACAGAAAAAAGAATTAAAAATTAAAAAGCATCTCAGAGCCGAGATTAGACTCTTAGACCCTCCTGAGCGATAATCCTGACTCTGACATTGACTTTCTTTGTGGGGTTTGGCAAATCAGTTTTCTCCTCTACAATGCAGGGATAATAATGCTTTAGTCAAATGGATGCTGTGAGAATTAATCCCTGTTATACAATTTATTGAAGATGGGAAGTCCCGTACAAAATACTGCTACTGCTCATAGGATTGAGGTGCAAAGACAAAACCACCACACGTAGCAAAGAAATCAAAACATCTCCAAATCCCTACTGTTCCCTCTCTCCCAGTGCCCTCCTTCTTAACTCAGGTGGAAAGTAGGCAAAACACTTTTCAAGGACATGTCCCCTCCTTCTGTGACAAGAATTGAAATGCACCACGGGACCCACCTGTGTCCGATGTGCTGCGCCTCCCCCAGTGCACGGGTGGAAGGATGGAAAGGTCTTATTTACGAGAATTGCAACGGGGGGGAAAAAGGAGGGCTTTGGTTTCCTATGCAATTCTTTTGACCCTGAACCAGCATCTCTCTGAATCAATGGGTGCCCTAAAGAGTGAATTTCAGGGAAAGATCTTTTCAGCGGCACTGAGGAAGGGGCTGGTGAGACTTTGAACTGCCAAGAAAAAAAAGAAGGAGCCCTGCTGTAAGGTGAAAACCAACGGGTTACAAAGATTGAGCCTTGTTTTAAGGAAACATGAGCAGTTTTAATAAACACTAACAGCCCACAAGACGCTGGCTGTCGTGGCATGAGGAATTTCTATATGCTGAATTACAGTTTTTAAATGACCAGAGATAAGAGAACACTGCCCTTATAGGGATTAAGGGAGGCAGGGACATGATTTTGTCCCCCAACCAAAGTAAAGCATAGAAATGGAAAACACTACCTAAGTTCGTGTTTGTGTGAAGCTTATTTTTACAGAGATGCCTGTCAGCCCGAGGTCCACTCTCAGGTCGACTCTAACGATAACACCATTTTCAGAGGGGTTTCCTGGGTTGCAGTTTTGAAGTGGCCTCTCAGGATATGAAGAATCGAGAACATTCTGACTAGAGAGTCTCTGCTTCAGAGGGTCCAGATGGTAAGCAGAGCTGAGCTGAACAGGTTGGACTCGACATGAGCACTTCCTGAAAGTGGGGATTTGGAGTGTGAGTCGCGGGCCGCTGTGCGTCCTTCTACCCTGGTCCCCAAGTTATTCACTCATTCACTCATGCACCCATTTGTATATTTAAACTTAAGTAAAACAGTTTGGGTGTACTTTTCCCTAGAGAAAGGGTATGGATCAATCTTCGAGGTTGCCTTCAGTTTTGTTTTTCAAGGATTGGTCTCCCTTAGTTTTAAACCTTAGATGCGGAGAGAGCAGAGAGGCAAACAGGAGACGGTGGTGGAGGTCTGTGTCATTTCCCATCTACGAGGCGAGAGGGCCTGAGCTGGGGGGGCCTCGTTCCAGGCACCTCTGCTGATATCTCCTCTCAATGAACCTCGAGTTCATTCACTCACTCATTCCTTTAATCACTCAGCAGCATTTAGAGTAACTGCCGTGCACCAATTTTCTCCTACTTTCCCTTTGTCAACTGTCCTGGTACTTTGCCATTTATACTTTGTGAAAGTAAATCATTTCCCTTCACTTCCCCGTCCTCGACGGTCTTTTCTGGCCCGTGCCGATGTCTGAACCCCCTTCAGGATTTAGCGAGTCACGGCGGCCACACGCCACTGCAATGGTGCCCAGCAGTGCTCTGATCCCTTACTCACAGAAAAAGACAAACACTGTAATATGCTCACACGCATATGAAGGTAACGATAATCTCTCAAGTCTGTGAAAACAAATAGCACCACCAAACTTTGTCTATTTCAAGACCTCTGTGTTGATATTGTGAATTCTTTGAATTAGAATAAAAGGGCAGTAAAATTTAAGTATATGCACTCTCCACAGAGTAAGTAAATAGCTTGTGGCATCTGAGTAGAATTTCCTAATTAAAGCCTTTAAATTTCATTTAGTGTCATTTAGTTATTACCCATGCCATGGAGCCAGGAGATTACCAGGTAAGGTGCTTAACTGATGTAAAAAATGCAAGTCTTCATTATTTATCCTCACACGTATCCATCGCCCGGAAGTGGGGTGCTCGTGCCTCCCCCCTTTTCTTACAAAGGATACACTGATTCCAAGATAGTAGCAGGTGGTTGGCTTGTGATGTTGGCAGCTTTTCTTGGAAAAGGGTTAAGTGATTAGAGCCATCTGGGGATCCTCAAAATCAACTGTGGAGTTTCTCAAATGAGCCTTTCCTCTGGCCTTGATGGAGGGCTGGCTGAAGCAACCCACCGTGATAAGGAAGTGCACATGCAGGAGAGTTGGAACATGTGATGTGATGGCACGTACGGAATTACGCACCTTAGGTAACGATCTGACGTTTAAACCAACATACCTGCACCCTGGGACCAGGAGAGTGGGAGCGCTGCCACTGAAGGGTCGTGGTGGGGTCCGACCCCAACCGGGACAGTACTCTGCTCTTACTGTGGCCTTCTTTGGAACACATCTTTCAAGTTCAAAAGCCGATATTATATTCTCTTACTTTTCCTATTCTCTTTGATAAAAGTCATCATTCTTTAAAAGTAAATACGTTATTTGAAAAACCTAAAAGTTTAGAGTTAAGTCAAGTGAAGACGATGTCTAACTGAAAACACCGAGATGCAAACAATGGGTGGTTACACTCATTAGAGGGTGTTCTACAGGTCACATCGCCTGGCTGTGACAGAGAAGACTGTCACCGTCACGAGGCTGGGACAGCCGTCAGCCTCCCGAAGGTGATGATTCTCTGAGGGGTAACATTCAATCCTGTGCTGGAGTTCTGAAAGGTTTTGTTTGAAAAACACGCAGAACTTTACAGTACAACTTACTAGCTTGCAATATTGAATGTTCAGATCAGTGCCTAGAACTTTGGTATATACTCGATTCATTACTGAATAAGTGAATATTTTAAAAATACATGAATTAAGCTCCAGATAGCACATTTCATATACTATTTCCTGGCATCAGGATAACCATCGTGATCCAGTAACTGATCATTTTTTAGGGTTATCAATATTATATTTTGAGTTCAGCATCTTGATTTGATTTTCTATGTTACAGATAATATGTAAGAGTAATTCGCTCATTTGTTAGTGTGAAAGCTACACTCAAAGAGTAGCCCTGTGGATAAGAAACAACTTTTATTTGAAAAGTATGATTTATTTTTTTAACAGAACCATTTCAGAGTTGGAGGTAAAATCAAAAAACAACCAAACAAGAGTATTTTTAAAGAGCTGTTATTACAGTAGAGTCCCAGTAATATAATTCCTGTAACATCTTAACACTCTTTAGCAGGCTATAAACTTATTATACTGGGTTGTCAAAGTGACTGTATATAGCTGCTTGTTTTAACACTGATTTGCCTGCTGTTTTCATATTACCAGTCAACGTAGGAGGAAAGAGGAACTCTTAAAAAATAACTCTTAAAATATTCATAAAAGTGACTTTTAAGAATTTGGAAGTGGCTCCCTGAAATAGTCCGTAAATTATCCGTAGAAGCGAGTATCATAGTCAGATCTGATGACCTTATCCTAATAGCCAGGATCGCCGGAATCTGAACACACACAACACCCACTTCACAGGCAGCTCTGCTCCTACTGGGCTTCACGCTTCTCAAACATTTCTTTGCCATCTTCTAGCTTGGAGTGCCATTGAAAGGTGCAAAATATAAGTAGCTTCACAGACAAAGGTATCTGCCTTATCTCATTACTAAGACATTTATAAGCTGTTTGTTATCCTCCAAAATAAATCCAAAGCCAACTAAACAAGAAGCACAGCCCTGCAAAAACAGCCTTTTCAATACAGCCTTGAAGTTACTACGTGTTCAATGCTGAGTTTCTGGAGTCCTTTCCAAACACAAAGCTTTGTCCCTCGCAGATTGATGTTTATGTCACAAACGCTCACTGAGAAGAGGTGAGGAATGGTTGCCTTCTGTTAGAACTACCTCTCTAAAAGCCTGACATTAGTTTACTAGGTAGTCCTTGCATGGTCTTTTACAAAAAAAAGATTTTGTAATATGGTTATAAAACTCAAAGATCGGCTTTTTCCACGGTGGGATTAAAGTCTGTAACACATGCACAGTTACAAGGAACAAGCTGAAACTCAGAAAGCAATGAAAATATCTTATTCTGTCTTCTCACATAACAATACCCTTTTCTTTGAATTGCAAATGAGCCCTTGGCCAGTTTCTCTGGCTTTATTTTTTGAGGGGGAAAATGGCTTCCTTACACACACTAAGCGATTGAAAGCATGTGGTCGCTGGGTACACAGATGAAACGTGCCGTGAGCGTGTGTACTGGCACTGTTCTTTTCACAGTTGTGAGATACGAAAGTTAAATCTGTTTTTCCCCGTGAGGATTCCTGTTGGATACGAGTTATTAATTGTCTACAGAAGTCATTATAAATCACTTAAAATATTTCCTATTAAGTACTTGGTGACGTTTAGCAACCAGCATATTCACCACTCGATTCAGTAATAAGCCCGGGAACCAGAATAATACACGGAGGAGAATTTCCCTCCAAGTACCCGCGTGCGCACACGTCTGTAAACGCACAGAAGGGCTGGAAGCATATACAACACTCTGTATACGTTATTCTCTATCCTTCGTACATTTATTTATGGACTGTATCTTTCATATAGTATATGTATACACCATATACTATGTACATTTATCCTTTATACATTTAGACTACATGCTCCTGACTTCTGCACATATTCTACAATCAGGATATACTATGTTGCTCATGTAGGAAAAACAATAAAGTTGGCAATAAAATGTACTGGTGGCTGGGCCATGGAGCGCCATATCATTGGTAAAGCCTTGTTCCATGTCCACCAGGTTAGACACTGTATAAAGGGGAGCAGTTTGGGGACCAGATGAATAGTTCTGTACCTGGCTTCTATCATATAATAGCTTTATGACCTTATGCAATTATGTGTTTTCTCTGAATCTAAGTCTCTCCTCAGTATAATGAGGGTACCAACAGCCATCTCCGAGGGCTGCAATTAAACAAGATCGTACCCACTGGAAACCAAAGCTGCTCCTTTTTGCCCTGGTGGCTGCACATTCTTTCTTTGCCAATCACAACTCACCCGGTGCTCCTGCAAATCAGTGAAAGGCACGGAAATGCACCCTTGGCCAGTGTCGCTGGGCAGCATACCACGTCCTCTAGACGCTCCCACTTTTGTCAACTCAAATACTACGTTCTCTGAATTCACTCTCGTCACTTTGCTTTCTCCCAACAGACTGATTGTTTCAGAGGCGTTACTGGCGCCGCCCCTTCCAAACAGTCATTATCTACCGCGTCCTCTAAGGTTTGGAGGACAATCATGATCCGGTCCGTGGGTGTGGCTGCCACCGCATCACTGTGCAACTTGCAAAAAATATATATATATATAAATACACACACACACACACACACACACACACACACACACACACACACACACACACTTGAATGCAGACATTACGTATCAAAGGCTAGTCCCAGATCAAGGGGCTCAACATTGCCTGGGAACACGTTACAAATGCAAACTCTTGAGGTCCAGTCCCCACCTGGTAAATGAGTCTGAGGTGGGACCAGCACCTTCAACCAGCCCTTCAAGTGACTGCGCTGCTCACTAAGGTTTGAGAGCTGCTAAATATAATATCCATGACGCCCAATGGTAGCTGCGAACTGCAGGTAACTCTTAAATACAGAATACATTCAGAACCTGTTTTGACACCGTTTCTACTCTAAGAGAGTTCCGTGCGAAGCTGAGAGAAGAAAATGGTACAGGAGTGGGTAGCTTTTATATGTATATATGTGTGTGTGTGTGTATATATATATATATATATATTTATTTATTTATTTATTTATTTATTTTTTAAGCAGTGTTTGAAACAAGAAAAGAGTAAGCTAAAAAAATAATAATTCAACAGAATTTGGCCTATAACCATTTCCATTCATTTGGCTTTCTCTTGGGCTATATTACAAATGGAAATGTTCCAATAGTCGCTAAAATCATTTTCTATCTGGAAACAAGAATATCAAAATTCCTAAGGCTTTTTAAATAAACATCTGAAATAAAATCTATCATTGCAATGCTATGGTCTTCCTTTGGACAAGGGACTCAATGGCCAAAGGCCACTTTACGAGAGAAAAGTAGGAAAGCAAAATTACAGGGGATTATGTTACTAACCCGGAAAAACTGGTGTTGAAAAAACACACAGACACAGGAAAACAGAGTAGTGGTTACCAGAGGGACACTGGGGGCAGGGCAGGGGGATGGGTAAAGGGGTCACTGTACGGTGACAGATGGAAACTAAATTCTTGGCGGTCAGCAGGCTGTAGTGTAAACAGAAGTAGAAATATAATTTGTACACATGAAACTTACATAATGTTATAAACCAGTGTTGCCTTCAAAACACTGGTGTCGAGGTTCTTCATGGGCAATATACTAAAATGTTGAGAGTTGAAGGCTCTTAAGAAGTAGATGAATGCATTTTCATTTTGAAGTTTTATCTACAGGATATAGCAGCAAATGTACACTCAAAAACTTTTAACTGCTATTATATATAGTTTCCCATGTGGTCACCAGCTTCAGTACGCGATCGGGCAGTTTCACTAGTTCCAAAGGAAGTCTCCTCAGTAGGACGTCACCTGCCACTCACACCTTACATGGAAATAGCCCCCCACTTAAGACGGGCGGCAAAGGAACCCGTAATATATTCTAATTTGATCCATTCTTCTCTATAGCTATGGCCAAAGGGGAAAAAGACAATTAGCTCATGCAGTTTATTCTTATACATTTTGGGTTGGAATTATTTACAATTATCACAATAACCGCAATAAGCCCTACAAGGGAAGAAGCGTCGGTTTCCCCGTCATTTACGGGAAAACCGGAACTGACATGTATGTCCAAGTGACGTGGAGAGCGGCCAGAGCCCGGGGGCGCCCCAGGACACTCAATAGGCCTTTAATGGGGGCTGCGAGGGCCCTGAAACGCACATGTTCTAAAGGAATAAATTAAGTGACAGAACGGCCTAGAAAGAACAAAGAAGAGGAATACACAGAGGACTTCAGGGTACGTGGAGTCAGGCCACGGTGCAGCAGCGGTTAAATATACCTACGTTTTTAGACTACAACCTTTCAGTACTTCAGTCTTATCATTTACGGGGGAAAAAGTAGTAACAACATAGAGCCCAGATTTTAGAACTGGCAGTGAAAGAATTAGTCTGATCAGCCCAACGCTCTGGACCCATCGCCTCCCCCAAACATATAAACCCAGTTCCGGCAGGGCAAGAACCTCCAGGGAGAAATCCCTCTGGCCGCTGCGCCCTGCCCTCAGGCTACACTCACGGCTCTCCGTCAGAAGACCTGCTTCCTGGGGAGTCAGGAGAGCGCCAGCTAATCCCACACCCAGCTGCTGACTGTCAAGCACTTGCTAAAACCCTCGCCTGAGATGCCGGTAATTCTGGAACCTCAGAATGTCTAGTGAAAAGTATAAAATACACAATTCTGTGCAAGTTTTGATTTCATTTCTTTCCCAGCATAATGCCAGGTGAGTAACATAAAGGGAGGATCAGGCCCTTGTGCAGGTCCTAGGTTAATTACTTTATAATTATAAGCTCTTTTCTACCATATGACCCAGCAATCCCACTCCTGGGCATATGTCCAGAGAAAACCATAATTCAAAAGATACATGCACCCCAATGTTCACTGCAGCACTATTTACAATAGCCAAGACGTGGAAACAGCCTAAATGTCCAATGACAGATGAATGGATAAAGAAGATGTGGTGTATTTATACAATAAAGTATTAGTCCCAAAAAATAATGAAATAATGCCATTTGCAGCAACATGGATGGACCTGGAGATTATCATACTAAGTGAAGTAAGTCAGACAGAGAAAGACAAATATCATATATCACTTATATGTGGAGTCAAAAAAAATGAACTTATGTACAAAACAGAAATAGACCCACAGACACAGGAAACAAACTTATGGTTACCAAGGGGGAAGGAGGAGCAGTAAACTAGGAGTTTGGGATTAACATAAACACACTACCGTATGTAAAATAGATAACCAGCAAGGACCTACTGTACAGCACAGGGAACTGTATTCAATATCTTTTAATAACCTATAATGGAAAAGAATCTGAAAATGAATATATATATATATATATATATATATATATATATATATATATCTGAATCACTTTGCTGTACACCTGAAACTAAAACAACATTGTAAATCAACTATACTTCAATTAAAAAATAAAAAGAAATAATAGTAATAAGCTCTTTCTTCCCCTGTCGACCAGCTTTCTTCCTAAACACAGTTAACAAGCTCTTCTATGAAACGTTTGAAAACGTTTACGAGGTTTGTGCTTTGGGGGCACGCTATGACGATGGCTTGATGGAGCTCCTGTGGACTCAAACTGTCTTAGGAGAGCTTAGATCTGGCCAACACGCAGATGGGGAAAGCAAGGGGGTCCCAGAGGCTGTCATCCTTGCCAACTGACACAAAAATTAAGCTCTCGCATTTAAATTATATACGACTCCCGAAGAGTAGGGTCAAAACTGGTTCCTTTGCCCTGCATTCAAATTTCGAGGTAGTTTCCAATTTTTCAGAAAGTATTCAATCTTTCGTTCAGTGAGTACTGACTGAATTGCCTTAGAGACAGACTGTGTCTCTGCACAAACTGAAATATACGCACACAATGTGTAAACAATCCCAGAACCCAGAGTGCGTAGTTCACTGGGTTTTGCTGACTATAACAGTCTCACTCTTGCTTCCTCATGGCAATGGGTATTGATGTTTTGGTATATTATCTTCACTACTGGTTGGATGTTTTATTTACATGTCTTCGGAAATCTGAAACGGAGGACGCAAACACTACATGATAACTAAAAGCCATAAGTTAAAGAAAATAACAGGTTGTGACCAAAGGAATAAAAGGCTTTTTACACACGTCGAATTCCTCCAGTTTAATATGCTTGAATGAAAAGAATCTGCACTTCAAACAAGTGACGATTTGCAGTGTCACATCTCCCGAAATGAGGGAGATTCTCCTCTGTTAACCAAAGCGTTCTGCTGCTTATAAAGACCCGGAAGGATTAGAAATACCCCAGCCTTCCTCAAGGCATCCCTACTCAAAGAGCGCCAAACCCTGAAAGAATGACTTTCCAAGTCAGTTTTTAAGTCGACTGATAGTCTGGTGAAATATTCTTATCTTATTCGCTTTAAAAAAATTTAAATGAGAATTTCTTTTCTATCATGTTTTAAAGCTTCAATAACTACCAAAAAAACGGCTCTCAAAAGAGAGAGGAACACGGAAAAGCTGAAGGTGGCACGGCTCACAGGGTCACCCGAGAGCCGCAGAAGCCCTCCAAAATCCAGCCTTGTCTTTATCCAGCCTGCACAGACCTGATCTTTTTCAGCACAATCCTTTGTTTCATAATTTACATGTAAACTTTACCTAAAGGCATTAAGTCTCGTTTTTTTCTCTCATTGAGAAAACATGCTCCACCAGACAGAACAGGTTTTGGCATCAAGAAACTGATGTCTACCACAACCCAATAATGCAAACCTCCTTTTCCACATAGGAAGAGAATAAGAGAGAACGGTTCAAAAAAGAGTCACTGGAAGGTCCTAGCAATGAGATTGTAGTTAGACTCACGGAAACAGAGGTAGATGGACCAAAAGCAAAGAAAAATGTACAATATTTACACATCAGTTTGAAAGTCAGTCAAGCGAATTGTCATTTCAATAGAAGTGGGTTTGTTTTTTTTTTCAGAAAAGTTTACTCTTTGCTATAAACTGTATTTTTTAGAGAGCCATTGACTTGGTTTGTGACATTTAGTATCTCAATTTTGAAGCAAATGCCATCTTTACTCCCTCTTTTAAGTATTAACTTTGTTCAACCAAAACAGATGAGATGACAGTGACTAATCTTAAAAAATTAAAAGTTTGCTTCAATTTTAAAAGATAATATCATTTACTTTTCAGAGAGCCTGAAGGTTGCAGGGAGAAGAGGACGGAAGGCAACTTAAGAAGACAAGTATTGTACGGAAAACCTCAAGTTGTTTATAGCAAAGAAAATGTTTCTTTAAGATACTGGAATTATGCTTTCAATATAGAATCGTCTACTTTGCCTGAAACATGAGAAATTTTGAATAATCCCATCAACTTCTCTGTATAATTCTAACCGGGAAAAATGTTTCCGCAAGAAGACAGTGTTTGGGGCTGTCCACAGGCTGTGTTAAAACCTAAAATAAAATATGTGATACAAGAGAGATCAAGGGCTTTATTTCCTGAAAAAAGATCACTTCATCTTTCCTAAGGTGATATCATGTCTGGAGGAAGTGCTGATCAGGGAGTACAGCCAAGGATTTTGACACACAGGAATCTGGGTCCAAATTCTTACTCTCTAAATTCTGTGACTTTGGGCAGACATCTAACCTACAAGAACCTGGGTTTCCTTGTCTTTCAAAAAAAAAAAAAACCCGTAACTATTGTTCCCAATCTAAAGGACTTTTGCAATGTGGCTAAATGAGACACAGAGTAAAGCTCCTGGCACTTAATAGACACCGAATAGATGCCATTTTGCCTCCTTTTGTTAGCCAGGTGTCATTTTTACATATAAAATGTCTCAACTAAAGTCCTGAGCCAAAAGCTATCCCAGAGCCTTTTTATAATAATTATGCCAATTTAAATAGGCAGGTGAGTTCTATGAGTAGAATAAGCCTCTACCTAACAGTGATCTTGAAAAATAACAATATAAGGAAATTTGAAGGTCTATGAAGAAAATTAAAAAAAAAAAAGAAAAGAGAAAATTTTAGTGGAAAAATATTTAAAAGTCAGCTGCTTGATAAATAGAAAGTCAGTAGCTCTGTTTACTGCATTCCTGATTTTAATATTCATGTATCTTAAGTACGCTGATTTGCCAACTGCAGACTAAATCACGTTGTTATTTAATTTTTTTTCCTTTCCAAGTAGCCGCGAAGGCAATTTCTACTCTCATAGCAGTATACATCTGATCTGACGGAGAGATTTTAGCGGTCTTAAAAGCTTTGCATTTCATATCTGTTGAACTTACAAGGAGCATAATAAAGGAAAGTCGTGTCTATACTTAAATAATTAAGAGCAATGGACTCATCGGGGCATGGGACATTATCAGCAATCGCATATTTAAATTCACACGCAGCTATTCAAATTAATGGACCGAAATGAACAAAAGAAGTCACTGTAGTTGAGAGATTTCATTCACGGTGACCAAGAATTTTATGTTCAGTACACACCTTAACTCAGAGTTTGAGACAGTACCTTTACGTGTAAGACATAAACAATGTTGGCACACATCATGAACATAAACAGGTTTCTGCCATTAAGGAAGATGAAACTAATGCCTTTGGGGAAAAACAGAATTCTAGTGATTACTAAACTATCAACCACCTTATTTTATATCTTAAATTCAGAGTTGTAAAAAGCGGACTCTAATTATACGAGAAAGGAAGGCCCACCTAGCATGGGAAAGCATAGCAGCGATTTCATTGTCTCCCCACACCCTTCCATTTTAACAGTGAAAGACAACTTCCCAGGATGACTTTCTAAGTGGAAGGGCTTTTTTAGTTCCCAACAGGTTCCCCTGGAAATCCAGACCCCAAAATGCAGCCATTTAATTAAGGCCATGGATCCTTCAGATGAAAATATCTTTGCGGCCAAGGACATCAAGAAGAAACTCTGATTTGCTGGAAAAAGTCCCCATCACCCTGAGCAAATCTGTTTCTGTGTTTTAGGAGCCCTTAGATATTTTGAGGCAATCAGATGTAAACAAATCCTTGTTTGCATAACAGATGTTTACACCCATCTGAAAATGTTGCACCATTAATATTCCTGGTGGCATTAAGTGAGAGAGCTGATGTAGAAAACATTACCAATTAATCATCCCACATCTAATACCCTGTGGACTACGTAAAAATTGCTACAAATGTGTATTTTTTTCAGTCAGCAGAAGTATAAAAGTCCTTATTTTAAAAGGTGAAAGCTTCAGTAACCTGGAAAACCCAGCTGGGATGACTGATAGCCGATAGGTTACAGATGGTTTAGGTTTTACCTTACTAGCTGGTAATCCTTCCCAGACAAGAGTTTTTCAAGGTTACAAAATAGTCACTTCGATGGTCCAAACCTGAACCAAATTCGTTAGCAATTTCCCTACAGACAGGAGGCATACTGAAGTGGAAAGTGTGAGGTTTGGAAAAGGAAAACCTGGGTTTAAAACCTGACTCTGTCCTCTAAGAATTGTGTCACCTTAGGCAAGTTGGGCGACTTTTCTGTTTCTATTCCATTTCCTCATCTATAAAATGGGGATGATAAAGCCAAGAGGGTTGGGTAAAATAAAAGATGTTACACTTGAAAAAGGACTAGAACAGTGCCAGGCACATAGTAGTTTGCAAATAAATTAGTTTTAAAAGCTAACTAAACGTCTTCATAAAAAATAGATAACAATTGCTCAAAATATTTGCAATTCTTTTCTATCAGACTCATCCTACAGGGCCCCTCCTTGGTGCCCTCACAGGGGCAGGTGGACATTTCTTGTCCCATTGGTTGTATGACTTGCTTTGGCCAAGATGTGAGCAGAAGTGGTGCAGTCTGTGCTCAAGTAGAAGCTGCGGGAGCAATTGCACGGTCCGCCATTACTCTTCCTCACTGCCACGAGCGCAGCCATGTCTGAGATAAGGGCTTCTCCTTCTGGCATGAAAACAACAGAGAGTGGAGCCCAGTCAACCCCTGCAACTCATGGAGTGCGAGTAAAAAAAGAAAACTTTGTGGTTGCAAGCCACAAGATGGTGGTGGTGTTTGTCATCACAGCATAACTCAGCAAAGGCTCACTAATTAATACAACGGCGTTACGGCTCGGTGCCAGACAGCTGTGGGCCACTGAGAAAAGCACGGCCTTGAAGTCAGAAAACCTAAATTCAATTTCCACGTGGCTGTGTGACCTGGGCCAGTGCATGGCCTCATCGCTTCCGTTTCCGCAGCCGCGGCGCAGGGGACCAGGGCACGGGATCCGCCGTGATTAGCTGTGTAGTTATAAGCAAGTGAGTTCATTTCTCTGTGTCTCAATTTCTTCATCTGCAAAATGGGGATAATGATACCTATCGCACAGGTTGTTGTAAACATCAAAGGGGTTAATGCACGTCAGGTTTTTAGAGGAGTGCCTGACACATGGTAAACACTCAATATGTTAGTCATATTATTGTATTACTATTATTAGTATTATTTTATGACTTTTCCACGGGTTTTCGGGGGAAGCTTAAAGGTAATACGGTTTGTGAAGGTACTTTGTAAACTATAAAGTGTTAACGGGTACCTATGACTGTAATGAATAACTCATTCATCATCTCATTTGCGACCTTTAGTAGTTACAAGGAACTCTGTAAGAGCAGAGATCTTTAGCTGCTGTGTTCTATCCCAAGCCCTCAAACTCCGCCTACCACGACCACCACGATTTCCTTTGTAATCCATTTGACGCAGGTGCTATTTTTAAATTATACTCTTACTGGCTGAGTCTCAGCCACTTTCATAAATCAAGGCTTCGTATACGCAAGCTTATTTCAGGTCCTGGGTATATTTAACTATCTACTTAGATTATCCAACTTAGTAGATCTATGTTTAATAAAAATATCCCATGTCATCACTTTTCAGCAGAGATCAGAATGATTGGGGCTACACATCAGAAGAATCACCTTAAATGAAAGAATATGCTGTAATCATGTCTTTGATCAATGTATAATAAGAGTTGCATGTCAGCATTTTTATACTCTGAATTTTGAAACTAATCTAAGACTTTCGATGGTTTTTTCCTTTGATATTTAGGCTAAGACTATTGAAATTATACTTTAAAAAGAGTTGACAGTAAATTTAAAAGCAAATATTAACTGAAATATCATGAAGAAAATAATGAAATTTGTTTCATATGTGCTTGAAAGTCTAAAGGCAATTAGAAATGATACATTTTAGATCAACTTTCAAAACCCCATATGTAAAGGCCAGAAAAATCCCCTGTAAGTTAAATAATATTTTCTATGTTATTATCAAACAGCAGCGGTATGACTAGTGCTTTAGGAATCACAGGAGAGTTTGCATTAGGTGGCTGTGAGGGCTGACAGGGCAACAGTGCATCTGTTACAGTTTGAGAAGTTATTTTTAAAAGGCTTTTCACCAAAGTTAACGATTTTCTTCCCCAATAAATTGTTTTGTCTAAGTATTGAAGATCACTGATTGTACTCATGCCACAGAACTATAAAACTATAGAATCAGGTGTGTTCTTACAGGCCACCTAGATCAATCCGTGGACCAATTTCTGCTGTATTTTACTTGTTCATTCTTTTAACAAATATATGCTACGTATCACCTGCCAGGTACCGTGTTAGAGTGATGATGTACGTAGGTAGAATAGTGGTCACCGGCCTTAAAAGTCTTCTGTCTATTCTTGCCTGACAGACTCTGTGACTAGACACTGACAGCGTTGCGAGGTGGACAAGGCTTCTGGACAAGAGGCTAACGGTTCGAGTCCGTCCTGCGAAGCGATCGGACTTCTGCCCCACGATGGCCCCCATCCCAGGGCCCGAGAGCTCCTCTGTGGAGCGCCCACCGTGCAGCCCTTGCAATAAGACGCTTCTCAGATGCTTAAAGACGTTTTCCAGGGCTCTTCTCCCCAAAGTCCTCATTTTAGAAATAATTCTCTGCAGTTCCTTTTGCTACTTCCATATGGCTTTAAAAACAAACTTCTCACCATTTTTGTGTTCACCTTTATGGGTCGATTCTTGCTGAACTACTTCAGCTCTGATGAGCACACGGTGAAATCCACTGTCTTTTTTTCCCAACATCCCATCTAACCATGGTCTCCTTGTTCACCAGATTCCAGCTCATGCCTTCCTTTCTTCAAAACACCATTTTTTTAAAAAAACGCTTTACATTTGCCCATCTCTGTGTCTTCCCATAGCTTCTCAAATGTCTGGTTCCTTCCCATCCTTCAATCTGCAATGTACGAATCAACCCCCACCCCCACCCCGAGAGGCATCCCTCACGATCCTAACTAAACTGACTTCTCTCTCTCCAGTCACCATCTTCAATCTCTTTTATTTTCAGTTTGACACCAGCATCTAAACTTATCTGCTTATTTGCTTACTTACTTATTGGCGGTTCCCTCCCTAGAAAGCAAGTTCATTCTTATGCTGCCGGAGCCTAGAACAGTGCACGGCAAGTGGAAAGAAGAGAGGGCAGGAGGGAACGTCCGTGCTCTGGATCCACGTTGCCATATTTTCTTATGAATACAGTCACGATCGCACAAGTTTTCCTGACAGTCAGTCCACATTTGGTTATTCTAACTGTCTGAGGTCAACAGAACTGTCTTTTTCTCATGTGGATGAGACGCCTTCTTACACGATGGGACTGCGCTGTTGAATTTTACAAGGACTAGCATTGTTCGACGTAGCCCACCACCCCAGCTGGATTCTGATTCTGACCATCCAGCACAGTTCTCTTTACCTACCTCCTGTCAGCGAGGACTTTGATAACCACGCGATAAACGTCCTGGGAAACAAATACATTTCCACCGTGTGTACCCTTTCACAAGCTGGCCGTGTACTGTGTCGACCTAACTGTATCTAAAATGTTATTCTAGGGAGTTAAGACAGGCTATGCCGTAACTCTGACCCATAAGCACTGTTCTGCTTTTCTCTCTCTTCCCCTTTTCCTCCCCCGTCTCCCTCCTCTTCCTTCTCGTCTTCCTCTGTCTTCCCTAATTCTTTCTCTTCCTACGCCTTGGGGCTGCCACCGATGGTGGTAACCCTGGGGTTAAACAATTCGATGACGCCTAAGACGTCTGCAGTGTGTCCATGCGACAACTTCTAGGGACCTCATTTCAGGCCATTTATGAAAAACACGTGCCCATAGGTGCTGCCCTCTGCTATAGCTCTTACTGCCTCTGTTTGTTCAACAGGAGAGACAAGTTAGCTCTCATGATATTTGCTGTTCTTTGTAGAACCAGGGAGGGCACACACGGAAAGGAGTCACTGCTAACTACAGAGCACGTATTCAGAGGAGCTCCCTCCATAAAATGTTATATTGGTAACTGAACAGAAATTAGAAACTGCTTTCCCCGAATTCTTGGATTTATGAACCATCACAAATCTCTAAAATCAATGAGGACAGTTATTATTCTACTGGTTTTCATTGATTAATAACGGAAATGTTAAGAAAGCATCTTAGAGTCCTAAGGCCAATTCAGTGTTGACAACAAAACAGCAGCCTCTTCTTCCTTTCTCCTGGGCCTGGCTGGGCCCCGGAACAGAGAAAGTGTTCTGTCCTGTGAACACATCACATACCGACATCCTCAGATACCTGCTTCAGACAGACTCTAGCAGGGACCACAGTTGTCACATTCATCTAAAGAGCCTAAATAACATGTGCATTGCCACAGTTCAAAAGACCACACTTGCTAAACGGAGAAATAAACTGGGCCACTGCCCTGCTTTCAGTTAGAAGTTGTGACAGAATTTAAAGAAAAGTACAGCCTGGGAAATCAAAACAAAATTTACACCCCCACTAAAAATGTGTGGTTTACTCTGGGGACCACCTGAAAAGCAATGTGTGACACAAAGAAACAACAGCGACAGAGAAATGAAGATCGGATCAATTCCTTTCCACTGGCTCTTCACTCTTCTGAATGCAGCTGGAGGATGCTACAACACGTGACACGGAGCAAAGGTGCTGGGCTTTCGTTTCTCAAGAGAACTTTGCTGCTGGAAACAATTGTGTCTGTTCCTTGAAACAGTTTTTGGGAACAAAGTCCACCGATTAAGTAAACTCATCCCATGATCCATTTCTGGGTAAAAAGAGAATGATTTCAGCATGTCACGGACTGTCAATATCCCCAGAGCCACTGACCTCTACTCATCAAACGAACAACAGTGTAAAAGTTGATGGCTCGTTTTATTTTATTTCTTTAAATGGTTCTGAAGCCTTTGGCTGGTTCCCCAAACACTCAAAGTATCCCAACATTTAAGGGGATTAAAGGCGTTTGTTGATTATGGAGGCTGACATTAAAATAGAAAGCGATTCTGGCAATTGAATTTTGTGGAGAAATGCAAGATGCCTGTGAATTTAATTCGAATACAAACAACATCGAGCGCGGTTAATACATCGAGCGCGGTTAGTAAAGTCAACATGACTTGATCTGCAAGAAGGTACATTAACGTGAGAAGTAAAGTGATATTTGCGACCTCTCTGCAAACTGTGAAGTAGTAAAGTTTTCCTGAAGAGTTTACATGTTGTTAGGCTGCACAGAAATTGGTCTTCTCTACCTGCGTTAAGCACCATGGCGGTTACTCAGACCCCCTTACAGGGGCAGTGGGGTTCCAGGACCGCTGGAGTGCGGGGCTTGTGAGCCCCGGATTCCAGGAGACCCTGTCGTCCTCTTCATATCCTCCATCAGTCTGGGAGGCAGGCCAGTGGCCAGCGCTTACATATTTTACAATCACAGAATGGAAAGCAGATACAAATTAGTTAACCTGGAGGCCATGTAAATAAGTGCGTCTAAATGGAAAGAACAGTGGCTGGCATCATAAACCCTCATAATGAGTAGCTGTGAATTGTTCCAACGTGTACAGCTGCTTCAAACAATTCCGTCGGTCAAGATAAAAAAATTTTAAAAGAGATGCTTAAAGTTCAGTCAGCCCAAAGCAAACCAGCTACAGTTATGCTTGGATCGTCTCGATCACCGGAATGCTCTACTGCCCTCGGTTCTGTATTATAACAGAAAAGACACACGATTTCCTTCTTGAGAGGGAGAAGACAGTAGCCATAGTGGCTGCTTTCTCTGCTTTCCTTATCTAAGTTCTGCAACCTCAGTAATAAAAAGAAAAACAATATTTGACATCAACGGGCAACCACTTTAAAAGATTTTGCTGATGTGAATATCAACTTTACATTTTTACACAATGTAAAATTAGGAATTAATGGGGTTTCCCTGGTGGCGCAGTGGTTGAGAGTCCACCTGCCGATGCAGGGGACGCGGGTTCGTGCCCTGGTCCGGGAAGATCCCACATGCCGCGGAGCGGCTGGGCCCGTGAGCTATGGCCGCTGAGCCTGCGCGTCCGGAGCCTGTGCTCGGCAACGGGAGAGGCCACAGCCGTGAGAGGCCCGCGTACCACAAAAAATAAATAAATAAAAATTAGGAAT
Source organism: Stenella coeruleoalba (assembly GCF_951394435.1). Lineage (NCBI taxonomy): Eukaryota > Metazoa > Chordata > Mammalia > Artiodactyla > Delphinidae > Stenella > Stenella coeruleoalba. Next base: position 35,623,375 of record NC_137167.1, on the reverse strand, counting down.
TAGTTAACAATACTTTTGACGTCTCCTCCATTTTAAACCATCTCGAACCCTTTCTTCCCTTGGCTTCCAAGCTCCACTACATCCCGTTTTCCTCACACGCCTTTGGTTCCTTGTTCTCAGGCTCCTCCCGAGTCCTGTCTTGGCCTCCAGCACTCCAGTTTTCAAGGCTCAATCATCCCCTCTTTCACCCTCTCCTCTTGCTCTGGACGGCGCCGTCCGTGTCCTCAGTGCCCGCCTGTATCCAGATGACTCAGCAATTTAGTTTATCCTTCGTTCAGAATGCTTGTCCTGACTGCAGACCTAGCTAAAAGCCTACCTGACATATCTTCCTGGACACGTCAAAGAAATCTCAAACTCGGCAACTGTCAGGGTGAATTCAGGGTACCTTCCTCCACACAATCTATTCGGAGTTCTTCCCGTCTCAGTGAATGACACCACCGTCCAGTTATGCAAGTTCAAAACCTCGGGCTTCTCTTGCTTGCCTGCTTCTCTTCCTCTTTACTTCTAATACGTCACCAACTCTTGTCAATTTTATCACCTAAATAGTTCTTCAAACAGCCCCTTTCCTCCATCTCCCATAACTACTACCCCAGTACAAGCTACCATCCTCGCTCACCTGGATGACGGGTGTGTAGACCCAGGGTAGGATTCCGAGAGAGTGGTCAGGCAGGAGAACCAAGAAAGTTTTAAGAAGGCAAACTGATGGAAAAGGCGAGGGGCCAACAATGGAAAACAAAATACTAGATTGGGACTGAAAAGAGACTCCTGGCTTTAGAAATTAGGAAGTCACTGCTGACCTTTGAGAGTCATTTCGGCAGAGGAGGAGGTGTGATTTTAATGGGATAATCCAGTAATGGAGTATATGCTATTCTTTCTAGAATGCTGCTGTAAAGGGAATGAGATCCTTGTTTCAGGGGGAGGCAGTGCTGAAGGCATGTTTTTAAAAGGATGGTTGATTTGGGTTTGGTAGATGCAAACTATTGCATTTAGAATGGATAAACAGCAAGGTCCTACTGTAGAGCACAGGGAACTATATCCATCTCCTGGGATAAACCATAATGGAAAAGAATACTGAAAAAAGAATGTACGTATCTGTCAAACTGAGTCACTTTGCTGTACAGCAGAGATTGGTACACATTGTAAATCAACTATACTTCAATAAAAGGAAAAAGATGGTTGAGATGTGTGCATTTTATAACTTGACAAGGAAAAGAAAGAGAAAAGGAAGCTACTGAAGGTATGATAGTGGAAGAAGGATTGACAAAGCAAGGATCCCAAGGAAGGAAAAGGAATCCCACACAGGGCAAAGGAAGATGGAGCAGCACTGAACAGAAGAACAGGCGAAGATGCTTCCTTTTGGTAAAGAAGAAACGGAGTCAGTGTATGATGGCCTCTCACGTCTTAGCAAATTAGAAGGCAGCGTTATCAGAAATGGGAAAGAAAGCTGTTAGAAGAGATCAAAGTGTTTGGATACTTAACTGAGTCAACAAATATTTATCGAGTGTCTCTTACGAGCTGAGCACCAAAAACCCAGTAGCAAATTGGAGCGCAGCCACCACTAGTCTTGTGAAGATTCCAGCCCTCCAGGGATGAGATTGCCGCTTCCGTATTCAATCACCAAGGACCGAGGCAGATTAAGGGAACTGCATGGAAAGAAAATCTTCAAACCAGATGCCCAAAGCCTCAAAGAATGCCAGGGGATGATCTTGAGGTTGCTAAATGATGGTGGGAAGTGGGCTTCAAAGGAGGAAGCACTGAATGAAGGCCCGTAGAATAACAGTGTAAGAGAGGTAGTAAAAATGCAATAGCATTTACACGGCTCAGAGGCCAAACCTGAGGGATACAAACGGGTCTGGTCTCAAAGCCACATAACGTGGCATTCATGCAACTAGTAGGTGACTGAGCTGCACTGAATATGGTGTTCACGGCACCTCTACTCCAGGCTCTATTCCTACAGAGGGAAACCCGTGACGCTGGCCCCAGGGAGAATGCCACGAAGGGAGAGCCCTGGCTCCAGCCTGCCCTTTGCTGCCCTCCCAGGGCCCGGCCCCCCAAGGAGGGCTGTCGGAAGTGCTGGTAATCGTCCACCTGTTCAAAGTCCACATGAGATAACTTGGAGAAAACGGAGGCATTTTCACTCTGAGATCAGTATGCTCATGACACGGACTCCATCGCCCCTTTTATCTCTAATCCTGACACCACAGCTTCACAATTTATTCAGCGTCTGAGGGGTCCCACCGGGGACTGGGATCAAAGTGAGCCAGAAAAGGATTAATCCAGATAAGACAGAGGTTCTGATGAGAGTCGGAGCAGGTATTTAAGGAATGTGGCGAGCGAGCTTCTGCTGCTACGATCGTAGCTTTGAATCCACGGTTACTTCTGGCATCTCGGTTGGTCCCAGTTGATGCCCATGACACGACGGGCCCGGCACAAGAGGCCCATGTATAGTCCTGAACTTAGAGTCGGTGCCTGTGCGTGAAGCGACTCTCACTTTGCAATTTCTTGGTGGCTGGCGCCGACCAGGGTCTTATTAAATGATGAGTTTAAGGCAAAGGCCAGGATCCTTTTTTTTCCTCCACGAACTTTCTCTCAATGAAGTTATGAGCAAAGCAAGAAATGCTACCCTAGTTTTCTTCAGTTGCATTCTCTCCAACTGTTATTACACTGATGTTTTTTTCCCAACCATTTTAATGAATGTTGTTTTGTGAAATTTCTTCTGAAAGTATTTTTCCGAGAAGTTTTATTTTAGAAAGCCCAAATGTGTCAAGAGATCTAAACTTAATTACCCTATTTTACACTTTGAAAATAGTTATTCATCAATTTGGGGGGGGGGATTCTTTGTAATCAGATATGTGGAATTATTTCTTCTCTTACAGCCTTTCGGTGATTATTTGGGATATAATATTACTAAAAGCAACAAACAAAAAATTAGATGTTACTGTCCTTCCTCCTTACTTCATTTGAAGTGTCAGCAACGCTATTTTTTTCCTCCCCTGTTTCGGTCTCTATTTGGTGTTAAATTTTCAACTAGGTCTCTTTCTAGGAGAAAACTCCAGAGTCAACCATTGTTTTTTTTTTCTCCCAGATAAACTTCACTCTTGAGGAAACAACTTATTTGTATGATACAAATATCAAAGGTTTTCCAGCATACTACATGTTAGACTGTAGTACTGTAATAAGCCTTTGCCGATTTTTAGAAACGAGCAAAATATAATTTACTAATAATGGAAAGATTCAACAAGTTGAACATTGAACGGAGCAGCAGTTGTAATATTACACGAAAGTATAATCAAGGTTTTTTCAAACGACACATATCTTAGAATAGTCTCAGAAAGATTTTGCGTTTTTTTCACAGAGGGAGCATTTATCTAGAAGAAAGAGCTGTTCAAAAATTATGATCTCAGCCCTTTCTCTCTGTCTCTCTTTTCTCTTGTTTGTTTCTGGCATAAAAAGGCTCAGATATCAGTGAGAGTCACTAGAGTATGTAAGTGAATAAAGAAGAGAAGGAGAAAAATTACGTGTGTTTGCATTTAAAAAACACCTTAGGGGCTTCCCTGGTGGCGCAGTGGTTGAGAGCCCGCCTGCCGATGCAGGGGACGCGGGTTCGTGCCCCGGTCCGGGAAGATCCCACATGCCGTGGAGCGGCTGGGCCCGTGAGCCATGGCCGCTGACCCTGCGCGTCCGGAGCCTGTGCTCCGCAACGGGAGAGACCACAACAGTGAGAGGCCCGCGTACCGCAAAACAAACAAACAACAAAAAAAACCACTTTAAATAATTTTCCTAAGACTATCATCCCCATTGTCTAAAATTATAATAGTTGTAAGTTACAGATGAAAAGATGATTCAGTCCTTATGCATAGGCCAGGTCTCTTATGTGCCACCAATCATGGAAATATTCATTCATTTATTGATTCACTTAATGCACGGGGAGAGCTACTGTCTGCCACTCCCTGCCCCAGGCCCTCAGGGACTGAGCCAAGAACAGAAAGTCCCTGCCCCAGTGGAGCACACGCTCGTGTTCCTGCCCCAGTGGAGCACACGCTCGTGAGGGGCTCAGATCAACTGGGAGTGAACGCATACCAGAATCCCAGAGACCCACGAGGAAACAGGGCAAAGGGGCCCCGGCTGGTGGCCTGGGGGGAGAGCCCTGGGGGTTCCATTTGAGCTGAGACCTAACTGATGACCAGGAGCTGCCAGGAGAAACTGGGGGGCCAATGTTCCAGTCAGAGCGGATAGTAATGACAGAGACCTTAGGAAAGAATGAGCTTGACTTCTTCCAATTCTTAAAATGTCTCCTCTGGGACTCAGCTGTTGGAAAACTTTGGGGCAGTCATTCTGATATAGAACCCTTATGTGGCTGGGGGGAATCCGGGGCTCATCTGACCCCAGACTCCCCTTCTGAGGATAAAGCAGCTAAGAAAGAAGGAAGAGACAGCTGCCGTTTAAAACGTGGGGTCTTGTGACTTAACTGTGCTTTCATTCCCTCATTCATTAATTCATTTCCCCAACTCATTTAAAAGGAGCATTATTAACCAAGTCACCTGGAGCCTTACAGTATGGAAAACAAAAGAAACCTATATATTCCCATTGTGGTTAACTAGTATTTCCAGACGTATTTGCCATTTCTTCATGTGAATGCCAGAGGCTGGTCTTGGAAAATCTCCAAAATTCCTTTGGGATTCGACTACAGGTCCACAGTCTCGTATCACATTCTAAACCCTGGAAAGCTCTAAAGAGAATAAAAGAAACTCATTTGATGGCAAAACAACCTGTGCTGCCTTATACTCTTTATTTATCTCACTAAGTTTGAACATTCATAAGTTTTGTGGAAGAAATGTTAAAAAGTGTTTAATTGTCGGACGTGGCTACCACATTACTTTTCTAAAACCCAGCAATCCTGAATTCGGCATGAGTTTTGGCTAAAGGGTTCTCCAAGCAACTGCCAGGCTTGCTGTTGTATTCAGAATTCTCAGCAAGGTCACGGGGCACTGCTACTGCATTATTCATGGCTATCAAGATTATGCTGCTTCACGTCCGGACCCAGTGGTTGTCTGTTACCGTGGGCGCCACGTTTTACTGCATCAGAAAGGTTTCTTACTTCTTACCCAGATGACCTTGTTAAACCATTTCCACAGATAAATGATTTAACACATAAACATTTCACATGTAAATTTTACGTAAAATGATTTTAAACCTACGCTGGGGAAAAAAAAATGTTTGTAAGGTCCATTGTAAAGTCACATGAAAGAGAAGGAACTGCCCATGAATAACCATATCGTGAAGGCCAATCGGGCATTTCCCGTGGCTGAAGTAACTGTTTATGAGAATTAATGTCCAAATTATGAATGGGCAGATGGTCTGTTTAACCACACATATTCTAGTTTGTCATTTCTTATCAGCTGCCCCGATTCAGCAGCGATAAGAGTAATTGCAGGCAGATCTGCAGGCAACTGTCCATCAGGGGCACCCCTTAAACATGTTATTCCAGAAGTGTTAACTTCAGAAATATGACAACCTATGCAGTGTAAAGCCTGGAGGTTTAGATAATTATACATCACTTGTTTGGCATCTTTAAAACAACAGCTACAAAATCTCAGTAAATTTTTGTTCTCAGAGAAAACAGTCGATAACATGTTGAAGCTTATAGGTTGGCTAAAGTATTGGGTTAAAAGGGATTCTGCTAGTATTTCTTCATCACTCTACTCACAAACGATCCTGCCCTAAGACTTATTAATACAGTGACCCGAGGTAAATGCGAATTTGATCGTGTCACTTGCCTGTATCAAACCATCGACGCTTCTCTTTGCCTTTGGGACAAAGTTCCCCTAAAAAGTAGGTTCCAGGAGGAGAGAGATTTTTTTTAGACTGCTGCCTTCACTGCTCTATCCTTAGGGACTAGAGCAGTGCTTGCACATAATAGGCACTCAACAATTATTCTTGAAGTTTCAGTCCATGACGCAGCCGATGACAACGGTTCCCCTACGTGGTGGTGGGGTCCTGTCTCCCTTTGCCTAGAGCACCTTTCTCACCACCCATTTCCCTCTTCCGCCATCACCTTTGTCCCTGTACCAGTCCCCGAGGTCCTCCTTGAAACCCCAAACCAGGTTAACTTCCGGTGTTACCATTTTCTGCTTTATTCTATACCTTCCCTTCTGAAATATTCTTGCCATTTGCATTGACTTATTCAATATCTCATTTCCGCACAAAACTGTAAGCTTAATGAGGACGGAGACCGCAGCGATCTTGTCCTCCTCTGTTTCTTAGCTCATAATAGGACCTCGATAAATAAGCGCCGTCTGGATGAAGCACGGATAAGCCTTCTCCCTCCCCTCCTCCAGGGCCAGAGCTTGTACCCCTCCCTGGGAGAAGCGTTCTGTCTGTCTGCCCGTGACATGGCCCCTGTGGACGTGTCTGCTTAGCCCCAGGGCAGCCACGCTCCCCCTGCAAGTTTGTCGTCTGTCACTCTTGCCCCAAACCCTGGAGCACGCTGAGGCCAGTTCTTGCACTCTTTAGAAACTGCAGACAGCTTGGCATCGCAATCTGCGCCCGAGTCACCAGACAGCCTGTCTTCACGAACGCTGGTGACTAGCACGTAGCAGTGCCCCACGAGAACCGCCACGAGGAAGGAAGATTCTGGCTGCAAGATCTCTATAAAGGCCGTGCGTAACCACACACATGTTGAGATGTTTGAGATCACAGACACACAGAACATTTTTAACCTATTAATATTTGTTTTCCCTGTAAACGCCCATATGCTTGCAATCCAGAATCATTACTGTATCCCAGAGGCGTTTTAGAGCTATAACAAGCACAGGTGTCTGTCTGTCAGCAAGTTGGTACCTGCCCCCAAGGATATTCACAAAGTGAGGGCCACTGGCCTCCAGTGAGGTCCTGAGACGGGGGCCGGGCTCAGCAAGGGCAGGTTTTGTGTCTCAACAGGGCAAGTGTTTCTCAGTGCTCGCCACCCCAGTGCCCTCATGGCTGCTCTGCTTTGCGCATGACCTTTGGGTTTGGAGGAATGTCCTTCCTGTGTCTGTTTTCTATGCATCCTTTAAAACTCAGCCCAGGCTAATTTCACCTCCTCCAGGAAGTCTTCCTGTTCCCATCTTCCTGCAAACTGGTTTCTCCCAGTGAGTCCCCACACCCTCTGGTTAGTACCTCTGTCAGTACTCTTAGGAGACTTTATCACAACGACCTCTCTGCCTGATTCGCTCACACTTGAGAACACAGACCGCGTCCGAGTTGTATTTCTAACTCCAGCCTTTAGCTTGACATGTGGCACGCAGCAGGCTTGGTGCTGGAAAGGAGGAGTGAATATTCTCGCTGAATTCACTTCCCAGAAAGATAACTCCTAGCAGGGAGGCAAGGGGCAGGGGTCAGAGCTGAGGGTCAGGAGGGAACTGTGCTCTCCGGCTGTTCCCCCATCAAAGGTGGGCCACTCGCTCTGAGTGGGCAAATGGACCTTTGTGGACAGTAAGCCTGGATTCTCACCTCTAAGACGGGGGCTGGAGAGAGACCGCCTTGGGAAGCCCATGGCTGGCAGTGCAGAAAGAAGTGGCAGGTCTTATGAAGAAAGAGGTAGCCTTTCCCAGGGAACTCAGACTTTTCTGCCTTTGTCAGAAACCCTAAACCAGGACCGCCCCGTGACGGCTCAAACCAATAAATGAATCAGCCACCCGTGGCTCAGATCCCCATGTGAGAAGGGAAACGGTGACGACAACATCAGAGGCCTGGAAAGCTGGAAGAGCTGAAAAGTGTAAATAGTGACTTCACCGAGATGAAACAAGCCCAGATATTTGGAGCAAAAGCCTGTGCTTACGTCCAAGAGAACGTGCGAGAGTTCGACCAGACGACAGGTACCTGCAGCTTCTTTCGAAATGGAAGGTGATGGTGCCTCTTAAAGCGATTCTTTGTTTGCTCCATGGGAAAAAAAAATTGGGATTATCTTGTCACCTAGAATATTGTCCTCTGGTCAAAGAATCTACCTAAGCTCATCTTGGCCAGCTGGGAAGACGCCAGATCTGAACATCTGTTGGGAAAAACAACTGTGACGGTGACCTGACCACGTGTCAAACACACAGCCCAAGAATAAAGGAAATATACTCGAGAGAGAGAATCCAACGTTTTGTGAATTTTAAGCAGCTTCCAGAACGTCCTCTTCCATGAGAAGCATAAAATTTCAATAGTGTCATCGTACTGCCAAAAAAGTATTGAATATAGGCGACCCGCAACTTACGAACAGGTTGTGCTTCAGGAGTGTGTCTCTGAGGCAGTCGTGTGGGAATCGGCAATGCCCATTTCCCACTGAAACTGTCACATACGTGGCGGTCACTTTCCTGAGCGGAATGAAGCCACGATGCACGTGGAGTGCAGTGTGACTGACGAGCCCGGGACCAGCCAGGGCGGGACCATGCCGCTGTGGGAGTGCACGTGTGAGGTGCACGGTGCTCACATTTTCTCCTGCGGAAAAACCAGTGGAGGCACCCGGGAATTGCCCTCGCTCCTGCTTGGGGCTCTCCTAGTCCTGTTTTGGCCAAGCGGTAGAAGCAGGGATGCCTCAGCCTCAGGTCACTGGAGCAGTTTCAGGGTGCTGATGCCCTAAGTGGGTGATTTGGAGGAGCTGTGATTGTGGGGTACGGAGGTACTCCTCCCTCTGGAGACCCCCCTCTTCCGCATATTTCTGAGACTATACTGTCTACACTTGTCCTTAATGACTGACCAACAAGAGTTTACTAGATGGCCAGAATAGGTACACAACAGACCGTTTGTTAATGTTCCTCTTGGGCCTGATAGCGGTGGAGGAAGGTGCTGGGGTACTTTGTTTTTCTTCCCTTTCCTCCTTGACTTTCTCAGCCTGCAGTGAAGGAGGGTTCTCTCCAGGACCAACACTGGGGCCAGGTGAGAAGCCAGAGCTAGGGTTCTGAATAGAAGCAGAATTCTAAGCTCTTTCAACCAAGTAGGGCAGGAGAGTCGGGAAGCCAGTGATTGGAATGGACATTTGTATGTAAATTACCAACAGTTAATTTCCCGGAAGACCTCAGCCTAACAATAACAACAACAGCAACAAAACTCCAGAGATGCCCGTGTAGTGTGGAAAATGAGAATCCCGAATTCTCCTGGAGAGTTAGTGAAAAGTTTAGGCAAGTGATTTTAAATGCATATCACAGACACATGCAAAAAATATGCAAATGAGCCAGGCAGGACTCTGGCCAGTTTAATCTCTAAGGTGCTTTCCAGCTACTATTTTTTCTCCTGCAGATTCACCTCACACCCAGATCGTTAGAAATTGTGGTGGAAGGCTGCGTATCACTCAATAATTCTCCGGGAGTCTGCTGGTGCCCCGAGCCCCAGGGCATCCGAGCTCGGCACGTGGGTGGTGTACAGGCAGACCAGCTGTCCCAGGAGTCCAGCTTGGGTACCAAGAACACGATGCTGTTGGCAGCCTTACTACTGTTCTGGGAGAAGAGCCACTCCTGTGACAGCTGAGAGGTCCTCACGAAGCAGGAGCCAGGAACATTCCTGCCCTGGGCGTAACCCTTTGGCCGGAGCCTCCTTGCACTGCTAGCCGGAGTTCTCGCCACTTTTTCAGGCTGTGAGCAGCTGCTGGTGAAATATAAACCTGGACAACTGGACACAGAGGTCCAGAGCTGAATGTACTCAAGTGAAAGCAGATGACAGGGTTGGGCTGATCGTACGGAATCACAGGCAGAATTACGAATGCGAGAAGAGCTTGTGGGCCCCAAGCTAACTTCCCCCTCACGCTCTATTCTTTTTTTTTTTTTTACATCTTTATTGGAGTACAATTGCTTTACAGTGTTGTGTTAGCTTCTGCTTTATAACAAAGTGAATCAGTTATACATATACATATATCCCCATATCCCCTCCCTCTTGCGTCTCCCTCCCACCCTCCCTATCCCACCCCTCAAGGTGGTCGCAAAGCACCGAGCTGATCTCCCTGTGCTTTCCCTGAGGAGAATCCACTCCAGCTTCCCAGGTCAACACCCTGTGGGTCGGTAAGGACTTGATCAGAACAGGTCCAGCCCTCTCCCCGGGCAATGGAGACACGCATGTTCAGCGCGTGAAACAATACCGAGAGCAATGAAAGAGGACGGAGGTTGGGGAATTGAAATCCGAAAAACATTTCTGCGATCTGGGAAGAAAGAAGTATAAGGAGAAAACAGGAAGTGATTCAGGGGTCCTTCGAGCCCGTGACACAAGGAGTCCCTGGTAGCCAACCCTCTAGTTTCTTCCCTCCTCCAGCACAGAACGGTTTTGGGCCTGGCGGATGGGAGCCATTGACAATGAGACCCCAGGTCTGGTCCGGGAAAGACACTCGTTGGTCACGGCGATCATAAGCCAGGACGGCTGGGAAAGTTGCCCCTAATTTGCCACAATTATGGGATTGCAGGAGGCAGAAGCAGGGCTGTATAGTCTGGGAAATCATGCTTCGTCTCGCTGTTGTTTGCATAACACACATTTAAAAAATTACAATAATACAAACGACAGAAAATAAAGCTCAAAAATATTTCCCTCTCCGATAAGGCTAAGCAGAAAACAGGATGCAAAAGAAAAGCCTTCGTTAAAGAGGGCGGGACACCCTCAAAGGCAGAGAACGGCGGAGATAAGTGTGAAAGCTGTAAGTAGAAGGAAGCTCTGCAGGGATCAGCTCTCTTCCCTGGAACGCCGGCTCCCTCACGGCAGGGACTGTCTGCTGGGGTCACTGCTCTATTGCAAAGAAAAGAGCTTGCTGCGGAGTAGGTATTCCAATCAATATTTTCCTAATCAAGAGGTTACTCAGGGTTCAGAAGGAAGTCCTATGAAGGATGGGAGAAATGTTGTCACCTCCCCGTCTTTGGTTCACCTGCTGCGTGGCTAGAGGGAGTCTCCCGGGGCACAGAAGAATGATTACTGAGGCCTCTTCTGACCAAGATTTGCCAGAACGCTTTGCTGGCCTAGGGGTGAGGATCTGGGCGGAGGACACACGTGGGGGACATGGCACATTCCAAGGGGCCATGCCTGGAGCTGGAGCCACGTCCCTGAAAACTAGTTATTTGGAGATCAGGTACACTGTGTTCTTTACCTCAGTTTCTGGGAAGAATTTTTTTTTAGTAGCTCCAAGCAGGCAGGGGACATAAAGTTTCTGCGTCTGCTTACATCCAATTAACGTTCAGTGAGTCTCTGGCTATTTACAATAGGGAAATAATGCATATTTATTCACACATGCTTTGAGATCTGTGGATAAAAATGCTATATTACTAGTAACCACAATGAATGCACATACTTTAAATATAATTATCAATTACCAGCTACCACCTGTTGAGATAACTAACTACAGTGCCTTAAACACCGTCCTTTCAAATTTTAAGACTGGAAACATTCTTCAGTGTCATATGCACTACGGTCAAGGAAGTTCTTTGTTACTCTTATTATGACTTATGTATCAGCAAGAGAAATGGAAATTAAGCTATAGGAATTCCTCAAGTGTCTGAGGACCTATAGTTAGGATCTGATCTTCTTACAACGTCATCTTTTAAAACTCTTTGAAGACGCACTTAATGGTATCCACAGAGCCTAAGGTCATATCGCTGCATTTTAAAAACAAAATTTTGCCCTGTTGTCAAACCAGACGTTAAATGGTTAAGATGCATACAAAGTGAGATGCATTTTTATAAATACAAAGCCCCTTGCGCAATTCAGTTCATAAACCATGCATAAGCAGAAGGTATTATGTTACTATTTCACCACTCGGGAACATAGATTGCAGCTGAAACCATAAGACTCTGCTTATAGACGGGCAATTATTACGGGGGTTTTATTCTTCAAAAGCTATTAACATTTTTATAGCGTAAGCAAAGTTTTTACAAACAACCTCTAAAACGTGAAGAATGATTTTTCTGAAACTCCTCCTAAATCCTCGCCTCAACATAAGGCACTAGATTTGTTTACTGAAAAGAAAAAAGAAAGACTAAGTAGGTTAAAGCTGAAATAAAAATGCTGCTGGCGTAATGTCAAGGAAGTCTCAATGAAATTCCATCAAGCTGCTCTCCACAGCGTATGTTCTGAAGGGCAAGGCAACAATAGAAAGCAAACAGACGTGGGTGTTAAGTCATCATCAACATCATTAAAAACTTATTCACACAGCCTGATCCACAGAGTTGCAAGTCTCAAGCTGGCCGGAGCTCAGGGCACTGAGGGCCATCCCCCAGCCCACCTCAGTGCCGTTCGCCAGTGACCAGTGGAACACGCACCACTGTGGTGTCTCTACAACAAAACTGGAAGCTTCCAAACTACAAAGGAGGAGATACGGACGCCTCCGTGCTCAAGTCGACAAAGGCATTTCACCTCACAGAATAAGACAAAGATAGAAATCCTACCATAATGCTAGGAGTGAAAGAGGAATGTCTCAAATCTGCTCCCACGCCTCTAAAGTTTGAGAGTTCATCCTAAAAAATATATATATGTACCTGCGAGTGTAAGAATACATTCTCTATGCGTTTGTTAACGAATTTTCTTGACGCCTTGTTGTCACAAAGTGAAGAGACACCTGATAACTAGATAATTTATCTGTGGAAGACACCAATTAGCAGTGACAAGGCTGACTTCATTCCTCACGCTCATCTTGGAACCGCTAGGACCTGGCGTGTCGTTGCAGAGTCACCAGGAGAGAAATCAATAGGACAGGATGTGAAGGGAAATATCTATTCTTAAAGACTTAGTCGTCCAATTTCGACTGCGCAACCTCTGAGTTACAGATTTTAGAGCTGCCATGGGTCTTAAACAACATCAAGTCCATCCTCATTTTATTCATAAGAAAACCTAAATACACTGCTGAAGGTAAAGTGATTTTCTCAAAGTCAGAAGGTCGCTTTTTGCTCCTCCACTTACTCTCCCAGAGCACTGGGGTATTCCCCTTCCCCTTAACATGCTTTCCTTTAAAGAAAATTTCAGAAGCCCTGAACCTCAGGGCTAGCATAACAAGAAAAAGTAGATTTCAAAGAATTTTCTTTTGGAACACGAGTGGTTTGGATGCAGGATTTTTTTTTTCTTTGCCGTGAAGCTGTGAAACACGGAATATTTTGAAAGGACAACAAAATTAAAACAAAAAAAAAGACAAAACAAAGAAACTGCACACACAGACACACACACACACAAAGAAAAAATTAGACTGAAGTTAGACTTCTGAGTAGCTAGGTTCACAGAAACCACTGCTTCTCACGCAAAGACCAGGTGCTACGAGCAGAAACTGGAGCGGTCAGGGACGCCTTCGGGAAAGATTCTAACTGTGTGGCCCGTAATGATCACCATCACCAGGGAAGGGCCTGAGGCTGAAAGCCCAGGCATCGGGACCAGGAAGTCAACAGGACCTTGTGGTCATGTGACCCTAAGTGGGTCTCCAGGGCACCAGGACAGTGCAGATCTATACTCTCAGGCCAGGAAAGGGCAGCTCTGGGAAACCAATGGGAAAACCAGGCAAAGAGGACTGCCCTGCCCACCCTTTGAGGCTGCAGGAGTGAAATCCAGCTCACCAAATGCAAAGTGGGGAAGTTTAAAGAAAAAGGCACTACGTCCCTATTCCATAGAAAGAAGTGTCTATACTTGAGGCCTCTTGTGCCACTCCCAAAGTTACAAAAGATAGAAGAGGAACGGGCAGCAGCAATAGGAGTTACGGTAGAAAAGATGAGTTAAGACAGAAAAGCTCTGAACTGCCATTAAGTCACTGCAGGAAGATGCTAGTAACTTGCAGAGACGCATTATGACCAAAGTCTGGACCCAGTCACTGCGATAGACCAGTGCAGCGTGGAACCACGGTGTAGGACGACTGCTCAACAGAAGCGGCTGAACACTCAGCCCCTCCAGCCTTAGTCACCAAACAGGGCTTGATAACTTTCAAGGTTCACAGCTGCGTTTTCTATAATGCAGCTCCTTACACATCTATATCTAAGCTTGCTCCCAACTGGCAGCTTGATTCCAGTTTATTTTCATGTTATTCTTGTTTTTCTTAATTATTATCTTTGTTCTTGATGAACCAAGTTAAAGGAGACTGGGCATTGTTGAAATAGAAACTCATTAAATTGCATTAGTCATCTTGCTTGTCCAGTTTCGGTGCTTAGATTGAGGCAATCAACAATAAAATAGGGACTTCCCTGGTGGCGCAGTGGTTAAGAGTCCGCCTGCCAATGCAGGGGACGCCGATTCGGGCCCTGGTCCAGGAGGATCCCGCGGAGCGACTAGGCCCGTGTGCCACAACTGCTGAGCCTGTGCTCTGGAGCCCGTAAGCCACAACTGCTGAGCCCATGTGCCACAACGACTGAAGCCTGCATGCCTGGAGCCCGTGCTCCGCAACAAGAGAAGCCACCACAATGAGACGCCTGCACGCGGCTCGTTGCAACTAGAGAAAGCCTGCATGCAGCAACGAAGACCCAAAACAGCCAAAAATCAATAAATATTTTAAAAAAAAGAATAAAATAGATCTCTTGCCCTTGGACTCATGTCTCCTTCAAGGGTTAGTTCTCTGTACATTCCTCTCAACCTTAGCAAAGTCTCCCAGGAATTCATCCTCATTCTCATCTTTTCCTTTATGGGTTGCCACCTTCTTCACTTTTCCAATTTCTTTTCTCTTGGCCCAGCTATGGAGTAGGACATCCTACCCAGGCTTTCTGTCTTTGTTGTCTCTGAAAATGGGCACACAGGCCTTCTTCATGTAAGTACTGCACTCATCAACAAGGAAACGGATGGAATAGCAACACCAAAAACAAGAGTAAGTTATAAAGGTTCTAACGCATTACAGAATACTCAGTGTAATTGTCCTTGGTCCATATTTCCTGAAGGTCACTTTCTTGGAAGATATTTTAAGGTCTCTGTTAAATGGTCCCTTTTACTGAGCTGAGCTGTTTTAGATCTGTGATGGTAGATTAGGAGTTGTCACTGCTGCAATCTAGCAAATTCTGAGCCCTGTGAGATGCTGTGTTCTAACCTTCACTCCAGGTACAGTCTTCCCCTTTGTCAGATGCACGGATGTCTTACGTAAGAAAGCCGTTCTCTTTCCTGACCCCTATAGCTTTTCCTCTGGGGCACAAGCAGCTCTTCATTGACTTTGGAGAAACATCTCACACCTTCCTAATTGGTCCTTTTAAATCCCACAATTATCCATGTTCCCTCTTTGTGGAAGGAAGATCCTCCTTCAAAGGACCCCAAGATTCCTCCCCTGGCCCTGAGATCATCGTGTGTGAATCTCCAGGTGTCAGTTCCACTTATCTCTGACTTTCCACGGTTCCAGCCCTAAGATGTCCTAACCATCCATATACCATAGTCCCAGCTCCCTGACGACCACATACTTTACGTTGGAAAGGTTTGCGTACCAGTCACTGGGGCAGGTTCTCTCAGTGAAGCCCGGCTGTTTCGTCTGTGGTCCTCTGTGGACATCGTGACCACTCCGTTTTGAAAGCAAACCTCCAAGAGCCTCCAGCAGAGACAAAGCCACACCTTCCCTCTCCAGGACCTTGATTTTTCCCATGTTTATTTGTCCCCATCTCCATGCTAAATCCAAATAAGACCCATTCTCAGGGGCCATTTCAAAACTTAACTGCTAGACGTTATACATCCTGAGACCAAAAATAATCATCATTGCTGTCACGTACTAAGTATGCAAACAGGATATACAAGGCTTGGAGGTACATGATATTCAGAGTGGGTTTCATTTAATCCACAAAACAAACCTAAGAAGATTGTATTTTCAACCCCATCTTCAGGTGAAGTGAGTCAGGATAGAGAGGTAAAACAACCTGCCCAAGGTCTCAAAACTAGTAAGGACGTCTGCCTCCAAAGCTAACGCTCTTAATTTCGGTGCTCCACTGCCTTCCTGCAGAAATGGACAAGCCCAGCAGGATGTGGGCTGTTACGAGCTGTGTACATAGCTTCTAACATCTCCCTTGTCTCACCTGGGACCAGGAACTGGTGTGTTTCTATGTCCAACTTTATAATATAAAAATTTAAATATATTCAAAATATTTTTCAATAAAAATAAATTTAAAATTGAAAAGTAAAATATAAATATTGATAACCATAGTTTTCACCTTTGAAAGCAGAGGATTATTTCACCAGGAAAACTACCTTTGACAGAGTCTTCTAGGCTACCAGGTACATAAACAATTGTTACTCAATTCACGTCAGGAAAAACTTTTCTCCCATTTGAGAATTCCAGCCAGAAATACAGGGTCTGGCTACTCTCCCTGGTAAAACCTGCAAGCCAGGAGCTCCTCTTCCATACGTTGTCTAATTTTGCTGCTTTTGTTCTTATTCAGGAAAATATTCAGCAAGAAAAAGAACAGGGCTTCCCTGGTGGCGCAGTGGTTTAGAGTCCGCCTGCCGATGCAGGGGACGTGGATTCATGCCCCGGTCCGGGAGGATCCCACGTGCTGCGGAGCGGCTGGGCCCGTGAGCCATGGCCGCTGAGCCTGCGTGCCCGGAGCCTGCACTCCGCAACGGGAGAGGCCACAACAGTGAGAGGCCCGCGTACCGCAAAAAAAAAAAAAAAGAAAAAGAACAGAGCTGCTACTGAAAGGATCTCGCATGCCGATGAGAAATAAAAACTGTGAGAAGTGGTTGCCTCATCTTTCAATTAAAACATTAAAAAATGTACTTAACTGAAAAAATTAAAATCAGAAAGTGGCTTGATTTATCAGTTGATAACCTATATTGTGGAGTACAGAAAAGACGTCACACTATCATCAGCTTTCAGAAAAAATTCTCTCAAATTTTGGATTCGAAAAGAGGATAATCTTGGAAGGACGTTTCCACCATCTTTCTTCCATTGCCTGCAGTCAAACACACTCCTAACAGATCACTTTAATTGGATTGAAACGATCTGTTGGACACTCTACTGCTTATATTAACACAGAGGGCAATCCCGTAGCTGCTGAGTGGTCTAGAGAAGTACTAATAATTTACCAGCTATTCAATTTCTTTCTTTTACCAATCTATCTCCATTTGTGGCAGGGTTCCATGATTACATCCTCATACACATACCCAAACACAAACACTCAATATTCCAGAAACACCTGGTGCAAACTAAGCAACTATGAAGATCTATTCATGGTGCTTAACCTCTCTGAGCCTCAGTTTTCTCATTTATATAACGGAGATAATACTTGTTGACTTCTTAAAAGGGCTTTTTGGTTTTAGGAACAAATGTGGTCCTGTCAGGTATGTTAAAGCATGTTGTAAGCTGTAAGGTGTAAGCGTGTAATAAAACATATACTACATTATTATTATTATTATTATTATTAAACTGATTTAGCTGTTCTTTTCTATGGCAGCATAGGCCTAGCAGAGAAGTATCATTAAAAGTACTATAAAAATCTATAACATACTTCTGTTACTTAGAATATAATCTAGTACTGATTTTTTTGTACGCATTTTATTGCCTGTGCTATTCTTCTCTTTCCCAAATCAACTTAGAGGAGAAAAGATGAGAGACAATGTGGCCGACAAGATAAGAATAGAACCCTATATTGGCAGGAAAAGGGATATTAACAGCGATTAACTTATTTTTACCAAAACAAGGAAGGCATTACAACTCTTCCATCTCATTTTTCCCTACAATCCGCTCAAAAGCATTTTTCCCCATTCTTCTCTCTCTTTTTCTCCTTCCTATTGACTGGCAAGGTGCTGAATGCGGGAACACCACTCAGGGAGTCCAGATTCCTTTCCCATTTCTGGAGCCCAAGCTGTTTTGCATCAACCAGTGGGGAAAGGTCCAGAAGATGAACAATGTTGGAGGAGCTTCAAGATGGCGGAGGAATGAGACGCGGAGATCACCTTCCTCCCCACAGATACACCAGAAACACATCTACACGTGGAACAGCTCCTACAGAACACACACTGAACGCTGGCAGAAGACCTCAGACCTCCCAAAAGACAAGAAAGTCCCCACCTTCCTGGGTAGGGCAAAGGAAAACAGAATAAACAGAGACAAAAGGATAGGGACGGGACCTGCACCAGTGGGAGGAAGCCGTGAAGAAGAAAAGGTTTCCATACACCAGGAGCCCCTTCGCGGGCGGAGACTGCGGGTGGTGGAGGGGGGAAGCTTCGGTGCCGCGGAGGAGAGCGCAGCCACAGGGGTGCGGAGGGCAAAGCGGGGAGATTCCCACACAGAGGATCAGCGCCGACCGGCACTCACCAGCCCGAGAGGCTTGTCTGCTCACCCGCTGGGGCGGGCGGGGCTGGGAGCCGAGGCTCGGGCTTCGGTCGGAGCGCAGGGAGAGGACTGGGGTTGGCGGCGTGAACACAGCCTACAGGGGGTTAGTGCGCCACGGCTGTCCGGGAGGGAGTCCGGGGAAAAGTCTGGAGCTGCCGAAGAGGCAAGAGACTTTTTCTTCCCTCTGTGTTTCCTGGTGCGCGAGGAGAGGGGATTCAGAGCGCCGCTTAAAGGAGCTCCAGAGAGGGGTGCGAGCCGCGGCTAACAGCGCGGAGCCCAGAGACGGGCATGAGACACTAAGGCCGCTGCGGCCGCCACCAAGAAGCCTGTGTGCGAGCACAGGTCACTATCCACACCCCCCTTCCGGGGAGCCTGTGCAGCCCGCCACTGCCAGGGTCCCGGGATCCAGGGACAACTTCCCCGGGAGAACGCACGGCGCGCCTCAGGCTGGTGCAAGTCCAAAGCTGACGGGAGCTGTGCGAATGAAGAAGAGAACGGGAAATCTCTCCCGGCAGCCTCAAGAGCAGCGGATTAAAGCTCCACAATCAACCTGATGTACCTGCATCTGTGGAATACCTGAATAGACAACGGAATCATCCCAAATTGAGGAGGTGGACTTTGGGAGCAACTGTAGACTTGGGGTTTGCTTTCTGCTTCTAATTTGTTCCCGGTTTTATGTTTACCTTAGTTTACTATTTAGAGTTTATTATCACTGGTAGATTTGTTTATTGATTTGGTTGCTCTCTTCCTCTTTTTTCTTTTATATAGAGATATATATTGTTTTGCTTTTTCTCTTTTTTGTGACTGTGTATGTGTGTGCTTCTTTGTGTGATTTTGTCTGTATAGCTTTGCTTTTACCATTTGCCCTAGGGTTCTGTCTGTCCTCTTTTTGTTTGTTTGTTTTTTTTAATAGTTTTCAGCCCTTGTTATCATTGGTGGATTTGATTTTTGGTTTGGTAGCTCTCTTTCATTCCTTCTTTATTCTTTTTTTATTACTTTTACTTTTTTTATTTTTAATAATTTTTTTAATTTTAAAAACTTTATTTTATTTTATATACTTTTTCTTTCTTGCTTTCTTTCGTTCTCCCTTTTCTTCTGAGCTGAGTGGCTGACACGGTCTTGGTGCTCCTGCGAGCTGTCACACATGAGCCACTCAGGTGGGAGAGCTGAGCCCAGGACACTGGTCCACCAGAGACCTCCCGGACCCCCATAATATCAATAGGTGAGAGCTCTCCCAGAGATCTCTGTCTCAACACTAAAACCCAGCTCCACCCAATGGCCAGCAAGCTACAGGGCTGGACACCCCATGCCAAACAACTAGCAAGACAGGAACATAACCGCACCCATTAGCAGACAGGATGCCTAAAATCATAATAAACTCACAGACACCCAAAAATACATCGCTGGACGCAGTCCTGCCCAACAGAAAGACAAGATCCAGCCTCATCCACCAGAACACAGGCACCAGTCCCCTCCACCAGGAAGCCTACACAACCCACGGAACCAACCTTACCCCCTGGGGGCAGACACCAAAAACAAAAGGAACTACGAACCTGCAGCCTGCGAAAAGCAGACCCCAAACACAGTAAGTTAAGCAAAATAAGAAGACATGGAAACACACAGCAGATGAAGGAGCAAGGTAAAAAACCCCCAGACCAAACAAATGAAGAGGAAATAGGCAGTCTACCTGAAAAAGAATTCAGAATAATGACAGTAAAGATGATCCAAAATCTTGGAAACAGAATGGAGAAAATACAAGAAACGTTTAACAAGGACCTAGAAGACCTAAAGAGCAAACGAACCATGATGAACAACACAGTAAATGAAATTAAAAATTCTCTACAAGGAATCAATTGCAGAATAACTGAGATAGAAGAACGGATAAGTGACCTGGAAGATAAAATAGTGGAAATAACTACCACAGAGCAGAGTAAAGAAAAAGGAATGCAAAGAATTGAGGACAGTCTCAGAGACCTCTGGGACAACATTAAATGCACCAACATATGAATAAGGGTCCCAAAAGTAGAGAGAAAAAGAAAGGGACTGAGAAAGCATTTGAAGAAATTGTAGTTGAAAACGTCCCTAATATGGGAAAGGAAATAGTCAATCAAATCCAGGAAGCACAGAGAGTCTCATACAGGATAAATCCAAGGAGAAACACGCAAGACACATATTAATCATACTATCAAAAATTAAATACAGAGAAAAAATATTAAAAGCAGCGAGGGAAAAGCAACAAATAACATACAAGGGAATCCCCATAGGTTTAACAGGTGATCTTTCAGCAGAAACTCCAAGCCAGAAGGGTGTGGCAGGACATATTTACAGTGATGAAAGGGAAAAACCTACAACCAAGATTACTGTACCCAGCAAGGATCTCATTCAGATTTGACAAAGAAATTAAAACCTTTACAGACAAGCAAAAGCTAAGAAAATTCAGCACCACCAAACCAGCTCTACAACAAATGCTAAAGGAACTTCTCTAGGAAGGAAACACAAGAGAAGGGAAAGACCTGCAATAATAAACCCCAAACAAATAAGAGAATGGTAATAGGAACATACATATCGATAACTACCTTAAATGTAAATGGATTAAATGCTCTAAACAAAAGACACAGACTGGCTGAATGGATACAAAAACAAGGCCCATATATATGCTGACTACAAAAGACCCAATTCAGACCTAGGGATACATAACAGACTGAAAGTGAGGGCATGGAAAAAGATATTCCATGCAAATAGAAATCAAAAGAAAGCTGGAGTAGCAATTCTCATATCAGAAAAAATAAAAACAATTAAAGACAATTACAGGAGACAAAGAAGGACACTATATAATGATCAAGGGATCAATCCAAGAAGAAGATATAACAATTGTAAATATTTATGCATCCAACATAGGAGCACCTCAATACATAAGGCAAATGCTAACAGCCAAAAAAGGGGAAATCGACAGTAACACAATCATAGTAGGGGACTTTAACACCCCACTTTCACCAATGGACAGATTATCCAAAATGAAAATAAATAAGGAAACACAAGCTTTAAATGAGACATTAAACAAGATGGACTTAATTGATATTTATAGGACATTCCATCCAAAAACAACAGAATACACTTTCTTCTCAAGTGCTGATGGAACATTCTCCATGAGAGATGATATCTTGGGTCACAAATCAAGCCTTGGTAAACTTAAGAATATTGAAATCATATCCAGCATCTTTTCCGACCACAACGCTATGAGACTAGATATCAATTTCAGGAAAAAACATGTAAAAAATACAAACACATACAGGCTAAACAATACACTACTAAATAACCAAGAGATCACTGAAGAAATCAAAGAAGAAATCAAAAAATACCTAGAAACAAATGACAATGAAAACACGATGACCCCAAACCTACGGGATGTGGCACAAGCAGTTCTAAGACAGAAGTTCATAGCAATACAATCCTACCTCAAGAAACAAGAAACATGTCAAATAAACAACCTAACCTTACACCTAAAGCAATTAGAGAAAGAAGAACAAAAAACCCACAAAGTTAGCAGAAGGAAAGAAAACATAAAGATCAGAGCAGAAATAAATGAAAAAGAAATGAAGAAAATGATAGCAAAGATCAATAAAACGAAAAGCTGGTTCTTCAAGAAGATAAACGAAGTTGATAAACCATTAGCCAGACTCATCATGAAAAAAAGGGAGAAGACTCAAATCAATAGGATTAGAAATGAAAAAGGAGAAGTAACAACTGACACTGCAGAAATACAAAGGATCATGAGAGATTACTATAAGCAACTCTATGCCAATAAAATGGACAACCTGGAAGAAATAAACAAATTCTTAGAAAAGCACAGCCTTCTGCAACTGAACCAGAAAGAAATAGAAAATATAAACAGACAAATCGCAAGCACTGAAATTGAAACTGTGATTAAAAATCTTCCAACAAACAAAAGCCCAGGACCAGATGGCTTCACAGGTGAATTCTATCAAACATTTAGAGACGAGCTAAGACTAGCCTTCTCATACTCTTCCAAAATATAGCAGAGGGAGGAACATTCCCAAACTCATTCTATGAGGGCACCATCACCCTGATACCAAAACCAGAAAAAGATGTCACAAAGAAAGACAACTACAAACCAGTATCTCTGATGAACACAGATGCAAAAATCCTCAACAAAATACTAGCAAACAGAATCTAACAGCACATTAAAAGGATCATACACATGATCAAGAGGGGTTTGTCCCAGGAAGGCAAGGATTCTTCAATATATGCAAATCAGTCAACGTGATACACCATATTAACAAATTGAAGGAGAAAAACCATAAGATCATCTCAATAGATGCAGAAAAAGGTTTGACAAAATTCAACACCAATATATGAAAAAAACCCTCCAGAAAGTAGGCATAGAGGGAACTCACCTCAACATAATAAAGGCCATATATGACAAACCCACAGCCAACATTGTTCTCAAGGGTGAAAAACCAGAACCATTCTCTCTAAGATCAGGAGGAAGACAAGGTTTCCCACTCTCATCACTATTTTTCAACACAGTTGTGGAAGTTTTTGGCCACAGCCATCACAGAAGAAAAAGATATAAAAGGAATCCAAATTGGAAAAGAAGAAGTAAAGCTGTCACCATTTGCAGATGACATGATAGTATACTTAGAGAATCCTAAAGATGCTACCAGAAAGCTACTACAGCTAATCAATGAATTTGGTAAAGTAGCAGGATACGAAATTAATGCACAGAAATCTCTTGCACTCCTATACACAAATGTTGAAAAATCTGAAACAGAAATTAAGGAAACACTCCCATTTACCACTGCAACAAAAAGAATAAAATACCGAGGAATAAACCTACCCAGGAGACAAAAGACCTGTATGCGGAAAACTATAAGACACTGATGAAAGAAATTAAAGATGATACAAACAATTGGAGAGATATACCACATTCTTGGATTGGAAGAATCAACATAGTGAAAATTACTATACTACCCAAAGCAATCTACAGATTCAGTGGAATCTCAATCTAACTACCAATGGCATTTTTCACAGAACTAGAACAGAAAATTTTACAATTTGTATGGAAATACAAAAGACCCCGAATAGCCATAGCAATCTTGAGAAAGAAAAACCGAGCTGGAGGAATCAGGCTCCTGGACTTCAGACTACATTACAAAGCTACAGTAATCAAGACAGTATGGTACTGGCACAAAAACAGAAATATAGTGAAGTGGAACAGGATAGAAAGCCCAGAGATAAACCCACACACACATGGTCACCTTATTTATTTATTTATTTTTGTGGTATGCGGGCCTCTCACTGTTGTGCCTCTCCCGTTGTGGAGCACAGGCTCTGGACACACAGGCTCAGCGGCCAAAAAAACACAAAAAAACAAAAAAACTACAATGAGGTATCACCTCATACCCGTCAGAATGGCCATCATCAGAGAATCTACAAACAGTAAATGCTGGAGAGGGTGTGGAGAAAGGGAACCCTCTTGCACTGTTGGTGGGAATGTAAATTGATACAGCTGGGCTTCCCTGGTGGCACAGTGGTTGAGAGTCCACCTGCCAATGCAGGGGACACGGGTTCGTGCCCCGATCAGGGAGGATTTCACATGCCGTGGAGTGGCTGGGCCCGTGAGCCATGGCCACTGAGCCTGCGCGTCCGCAGACTGTGCTCCGCAACGGGAGAGGCCACAACAGTGAGAGGCCCGGATACCACAAAAAAAAAAAAAAAAAAAAAAAAATTGATACAGCCACTATGGAGAACGGTATGGAGGTTCCTTAAAAAACTAAAAATAGAACTACCATACGACCCAGCAATCCCACTACTGGGCATATACCCTGAGAAAAGCATAATTCAAAAAGAGTCATGTACCAAAATGTTCACTGCAGCTCTATTTACAATAGCCAGGACAGGGAAGCAACCTAAGTGTCCACTGACAGATGAATGGATAAAGAAGATGTGGCACATATATACAGTGGAATATTACTCAGCCATAAGAAGAAACGAAATTGAGTTATTTGTAGTGAGGTTGAGGGACCTAGAGTCTGTCATACAGGGTGAAGTAAGTCAGAAAGAGAAAAACAAATACCGTATGTTAACACATATATATGGAATCTAAAAAAAAAAAAAAAAAAAGGTTCTGAAGAACCTACAGGCAGATGTAGAGAATGGACTTGAGGACACGGGGAGGGGGAAGGGTAAGCTGGGACGAAGTGAGAGAGTGGCATGGACATATATACACTACCAAACGTAAAATAGATAGCTAGTGGGAAGCAGCCGCATGG
The DNA here is from genome assembly GCF_951394435.1 of Stenella coeruleoalba. Lineage (NCBI taxonomy): Eukaryota > Metazoa > Chordata > Mammalia > Artiodactyla > Delphinidae > Stenella > Stenella coeruleoalba. The sequence goes on along the minus strand of NC_137167.1, from coordinate 35,598,886 downwards.
CACAGGGAGATCAGCTCGGTGCTTTGTGACCACCTAGATGGGTGGGATAGGGAGGGTGGGAGGGAGACGCAAGAGGGAGGGGATATGGGGTATATGTATATGTATAACTGATGCACTTTGTTATAAAACAGAAAGTAACACACCATTGTAAAGCAATTATACTCAGTAAAGATTTAAAAAAAAAAAAAGAATGCTGGACCCTCTTCAAAGGATGGCTTGCTCTAAAAGCTCTCCCAGGGGTGGGGTTGAGGTCACAGTGGTGTAGACCAGGAGCAGGCCCCCTAATCATGACTCAAAAGAAACCCAAATTAGTGCTCTCATTTCAAGCAATTTCTCCAGAGCAGACGCAGAACTGTGGAAGATGCTCCTCCCACACCACTGTAAAAGTATTAATTAAAAAAGCAAAGAACTAAACGTTAGAACAATGGGAAAAACTTAGAAAGAAATTCTTAATAAATGTAAAATACGTAACTTCCCTCTTGAAATGGAAGCTCGTCATGACATGTGATTTATTTTTTCTTTAGAGGAAACAAACCCACTTGGCAAATATGAAATACCACTCGATGTACAATACTAATTTCCTTACTCATCTTTTGAGGATGTATCTGTATTCACAAAGTATATAAATACATTTCCCCCCAGTCCCCTCATACTTCCAGATAAATATGACCGGGAAAAAGAAAAAGCAAGAAGAAAAAACCCAAAGCCACAGACAAACAAACACACACACACACACACACAGATACACTCACCAATTCATTGGCTACGAATTTTGTTGTTGGTTTGAAATGTGGGGAGCAAGGAGTTCAGGGAGGTTTGTTGATAGCCTATGTGCAGATAATTCTGTACATTTTAATGGGTTTTAAAGACCTCCACGCATCAGTGACTATTGTTAAAAACATAGTGAACTGGTTACGACAACCTGTGGGTTACTTTACACCACAGTCTAAAAATTGGGAAATTCAGTTTAGAAATTTGATCAATATTCATGCCATCTCACATCATAATTCAATTGGCAAAAACGCAGTAGAAATCTCCCCAGGGCAACCCTGAAGAACAACTTACATGCTGGTGCTTTAACATGTGTAAACCTCCTGCTTGGAATCACTGATGGGGGTTGATGGAAGCCTTGAACTTTTAACAAGGGCTTCCAGGTGATTTGATTGAGGGGTTAACTGTGATAGAACAGCAACGAGAACATTAAAATGAATATGCCAAGGCAGAAACTCAAGATGCTTCTTTTTAACTCTCCACGAGCACTCTCCGCGAAAAGCACAAAGAACTGTCAAAATAGGATCTTGCTTAGAATGCAAAAGGTATTTTCAAAGCGAGGATGACATTTGCATACAGTATGTGCGGACGACTGATGACATGCCCAAAATGTCTTACTTGTAGATTGAGTCTGTATGACATCAAATGCCAGGATTAAAAAAATTAAAAAGGGTTGAAAATATTAGATCTAAAAATATTTCTTGATGCCCTTCTCTAATTAATTTAAACATTCACCTATTAGCAAATTCTGGAATTTTAAATTTATATAGGCTATTATGACCTCTGAGCAGGATGGAGTATGTATAGGATGGTGGCTGGACCATTATTAGCTAATTATACAAGACTACATTTGAAAGACAGTAACTAACATAGCTTCCAGTGTTAGGCTGCCAGCATCATTATGATTTTAGCTCTGGTATTTCTACTCTAAAATGTTCTCCCATGTGGCCCACCACCAGATTTTGGGTCGTGGCCACCTTATATCAATTCCTGGATTACCTCTTCATTTTGGGACAGAAACACGATGCTAAGGGCACTTTTCTAAAGTTCAATTTCAATAAAGTTTCTGGTCTTTAAAAAATAAATGTCATGGCAAATCCTTTAAAAGATCAAATATTCTAATATTATTCACCTGATTCTCTGAGCTTAAAGTGGCTAACTTTTAGCAGGGAAAAGAAAAAAATTAAAATTTTGTCTTTAAAAAGAAAAAAGGAAAATTTAAAGAGAAAATTGCATGTTTACCACATGTAACAAAGGCACAGTGTCCTCCCCCTCCGACCTTATTTTGATAAAATCAGTGCAAATGAAATCAAGAACTGTTTAAAAATGTTAACATTTTTCTGCAGCAGTGTAACTGGATTTGAGCTGAGGTACTTAGACACACACAGAACAATCGTGCCTTTCACCAAGAATCCTGAGTAACTTGACACCCATAAATCTTCATTACGTTTGATTAAGTGAAGGGCTAAAACAAAACTCTGCTAAAAGCTACGCGTATAGAGAGGCTAACTCACTCTGAAGCACCATCGTTCTGATAGTTTTGGTGGATAAAATCCACTGAAATAATTTTTCTCATCAGTAAAGAGAGGGCTTTTCCAGTCTCTCATGTTGGAGCTCAAAACTTATCCTAAATAACCCTTATATAAGAATAATTTCCCAAGAATAAAAAGAAGAAAAATATTTTTTACATGATGACCCTCACAGAGCTGTAGATTACTGTTTTATATCACACACTATTCATTACCAGTTACTAAAGGAAAAATAAAAATGGGGAAAATTATAGTCTTGCTATACACATAAAATGTACACTGTACCATCTGCTAGCTATTTGGTAATTATAAGAAATATCATGTAATGTGATCATAAAGCTATGATTTTTACCTAACTGTTTGACTTGGAAGTAAATATTTCTACCTGTCAAATGGTCTCTGGCTAGCAAGTAGTGTGAACCTCTTCCGATGCACAATTTACTGTCAATCTAAGGTGACTCTGGCTCCAGGGTGGTCCTCTCACATTGGAACACTGCTTGGAATGGCAGTGAGCTGCGTGATCCCATAAGGTATTGCAGGAAGAAGGGAAGGGCGAGGAAAAGGTCCAGCTGTCAGAGCCCTGAACTGTTCCAGCAGCAGAGAGCTGAGACCAGCCACTGATCTTCTTTATCAAGCCGACGTGTCACAAGCCACCAAAACGGAAGACACTCCTAAGGGCCGAAGAACGTGGGCCCTTTCAATGTGGCCACATTGAAAGCTGAGCTCTCTAAAATGTGTTCCAAGAAATAGAAAAACCCAGGCTGTCCAGAGGCATATTAAGTACTCCATTTACAGTACCAAAAATCTTGACAAATAACATAAAAAAGATTTTCCAAATCAAGGATTTCTTTCTTTTATTTTCTTCCGTTTTTTTTTTGGAGGGTGAGCACACTTCACCGTCAGACTGAGTGACAGCGGAACTGGATAAGTGTCAATCTGCGTGAGCTCGCGATGCAAACTGAAACAATTATTTTAAACCATCATTTGGATATTTTAGAACTGGATTTCAGAGAAGCACGATCGCGTGTGTTTTCTTAGGTTGGATTTTAACTGCCACCGTTTGAAGCTTTTGGATTTTAACTCTCACGATGTGCTTCTGACAAATGCATTTGTTGACAATATTCAAATTAATAGAAATGAACTATGTTTCTTCATTTTCAACTACTTAGTTTCTATTCAAAATATTATATATCTTAGCTTAAAAAAATACCATGCCAGATAGTATACATGAGTGAAGAAAATGAATTTTAACATAATCTACACTAATCAAGGCATTGGTACTGTCAAATTTTCATGATTTTTTTTCTTCTTATGCATATGTTTGCAAATATATTAGGTGTTCCCTCAATGTATTTAACAGTTAAAGATACAGAAGGGTTAAATTAATTATCACTCACTAGTTAGGTTGTGTAATGTGAAATGGCCAATAGTTGACCATTTTCTGACTTACCAAAATGGCTTAATCTATTTTGGTAGAACGTTCTGTGTGGAGCAGCAGAGGTCATGGGCTTTGAAGTCACCTACTGCGTGACTTTAAACAATTTATCCTCTCTAGGCCTCAATTCTCTCCTTTATAAAATAGGAATAATAATGATACCTACTCATCAGGGTCACCAGGCAGTTTAAGTGAGATAACATATGAAATTGCACAATGACCTACACCCAGGAAGCTATGATAAATTACGGCAAAACCTGAAAGCGCAACAGCATCATACCTTATATAACACATTCAATCAGGATTTCAGTTAAAACACCTTCAAACGATTAAGGGGTTCATCGAAACACCAAATACATTCTTTCTTCCATGCGCTCAAGATGATTGCCGTAATGAGAGGACATTGTTCAAACCACAGATTTTGCGGTCAGATTTATTTTGATTGGGGGCCCTACTCTGCTTCCTCTAACATAGGTCACTTTGAGCAAGTAAGTTGGTCATCCATAAAATAGGACTTATTTACACATAAGAAAACGCACCTGAAGCACCCGGAACGTTGCTTCCCGTACAGAGTATGTTACGTGGATGTTACCTGTTACTTAAGGTGTTTTTATTGTTATCATGATGCTTGTCTTACTCAAGTTCTTTATTTTCGGCTGAAGTCCAAGGAAACAATTTTATCACCCCTGACACATTTCCATATTTAATTAAAATATTTTTCTTAGGCAGGATACCTTTTTCTTTATGGGATTTTTAATACCTATAACACTGTTATTGAATTTTTTTCTGCCCTAAAGATAGAAAGAATACTTTAAAAGGGATATTCCAAATAATATCACAAAGTAATAGCTAGTCATACTGCGGAAAGACTATAAGCACAAAAATCAGGCCAGACTGTCTGGATCCAAGTCTCAGTTCCACCATATCTGGGCTCTATGGCCTTGGACAAATTATTTAATATCTCTGGGCCTCAGATTCCTCATCTGTAAAATGGGTATAATAATGTCACCTGTCTCATAAGAGGATTCTGAGGTTTAAAACAGTCAACACGTGTAAAATGCTTTGAACGAGTACTTGACACACAGTAAGCCCAGGAAGTTAGGCAAGTGCTCGTTAAACAGTTTGCTTTAAGAATACCTAGACACATGCCATAATCTTATTTAATACAACTTCAAGTACTTTGATCTTATATGCTGAATCTCACACAGGCCACTGTCTTTGCTTTGGCAGTGCTATTCAGATAATCACTTTGCAGAAAAGTTATGGATTGAAATGATGAAATTTAAAAATGCACTGAGCCAGGTGTCCACGCCTCCGGTGAGACGGGGCCGGGGGACGCTCTCCTCAGCTCCTTGCCTGGGTGGGCAAGTCAGGCTCCAGGGCCGGCAGAAATCCTCGTGTGAAGGTCCCACCGAGTTCCCGGTCAGAGTGCTGCACCTGAGCAGAGCGGCTGCTTGGGCCTACTGCTCGGGCGCTGCAGAAAGCCTTCTGGAATCTGACACGTGATCACTTTGGCACCATTGGCCAGCTGCTCCTGACTTGGCCACGTGAAGGCTCCGACTGTCCCAGCCTCTGAGCTGCAGAGAACCAACACTATCAGCATGTCTCTCACCACCATGAACGCCAAGTATCTCAGTGAAGAGCATCAGGAGGACATCCTCAAAGCCCAGACCGGCAGGTGCAAGGTCTGAGGAATGGGAATAACCCAGTGTATCTGGGTGACCTCTGGAGGCAGCTGAGACAGAGCTACAACAGGGCAGTGGCTGACACCCAACTCATAGCCCATCTTCTCCAGCCGTGTGGCTGACAGGGTCTTGGTGCTCTGGCCAGGTGTCAGGCCTGAGCCTCTGAGGTGGGAGAGCCAAATTCAGGACACTGGACCACCAGAGACCTCCCGGACCCATGTAATATCAATTGGCGAGAGCTCTCCCAGAGACCTCCGTCTCAACGCTAAGACCCAGCTCCACTCAACGACCAGCAAGCTCCAGTGCTGGACACCCCATGCCAAACAGCTAGAAAGACAGGAACACAGCCCCACCCATTAGCAGAGAGGCTGCCTAAAATCATACTAAGCTCACAGACAACCCAAAACACACCACTGGATGAAGCCCTGCCCAACAAAAAGACAAGATCCAGCCTCATCCACCAGAACACAGGCACCAGTCCCCTCCACCAGGAAGCCTACACAGCCCACTGAACCACCCTTACCCACTGGGGGCAGACACCAAAAACAAAAGGAACTACGAACCTGCAGCCTGCGAAAAGCAGACCCCAAACACAGTAAGTTAAACAAAATGAGAAGACAGTGAAATATGCAGCAGATGAAGGAGCAAGGAAAAACCCACCAGACCAAACAAATGAAGAGGAAATAGGCAGTCTACCTGAAAAAGAATTCAGAGGAATGATGGTAAAGGTGATCCAAATACTGGAAATGGAATGGAGAAAATACAAGAAACGTTTAACAAGGACCTAGAAGAACTAAAGAGCAAATAAACCATGATGAACAACACAATAAATGAAATTAAAAATTCTCTACAAGGAATCAATAGCAGAATAACTGAGACAGAAGAACGGATAAGTGACCTGGAAGATAAAATAGGGGAAATAACTACTGCAGAGCAGAATAAAGAAAAAAGAATGAAAAGAATTGAGGACAGTTTCAGAGCCTTCTGGGACAACATTAAATGCACCAACATTCGAATACGGGTCCCAGAAGTAGAAGAGAAAAAGAAAGGAACTGAGAAAGCATTTGAAGAAATTGTAGTTGAAAACTTCCGTAATATGGGAAAGAAAATAGTCAATCAAGTCCAGGAAGCACAGAGAGTCCCAAACAGGATAAATCCAACAAAAAACATGCCAAGACACATAGTAATCATACTATCAAAAATTAAATACAAAGAAAAATACTAAAAGCAGCAAGGGAAAAAAATAAAAAGTACAAGGGAATCCCCATAGGGTTAATAGCTGGTCTTTCAGCAGAAACTCTCCAAGCCAGAAGGGAGTGGCAGGACATATTTACAGTGATGAAAGGGAAAAACCTACAACCAAGATTACTCTACCCAGCAAGGATTTCATTCAGATTCGACAGAGAAATTAAAACCTTTACAGACACGGAAAAGCTAAGAAAATTCAGCACCACAAAACCAGCTTTACAAGAAATGCTAAAGGAACTTCTCTAGGCAGGAAACACAAGAGAAGGAAAAGACCTGCAATAACAAACCCAAAACAATTAGGAGAATGGTAATAGGAACATACATATCGATAACTATCTTAAATTTAAATGGATTAAATGCTCCAACCAAAAGACACAGACTGGCTGAATGGATATAAAAACAAGACCCATATATGTGCTGTCTACAAGAGACCCAATTCAGATCTAGGGACACATACAGACTGAAAGTCAGGGCATGGAAAAAGATATTCCATGCAAATGGAAATCAAAAGAAAGCTGGAGTAGCAATTCTCATATCAAACAAAATAGACTTTAAAATAAAGACAACTACAAGACACAAAGAAGGACACTATATAATGATCAAGGGATCAATCCAAGAAGAAGACATAACAATTGTAAATATTTATGCACCCAACATAGAAGAACCTCAATAATAAGGCAAATGCTAATAGCCATAAAGGGGAAATCGACAGTAACACAATCATAGTAGGGGATTTTAACACCCCACTTTCACCAATGGACAGATCATCCAAAATGCAGGCGAATTCTACCAAACATTTAGAGAAGAGCTAACAGCTATCCTTCTCAAACTCTTCCAAAATATAGCAGAGGGAGGAAAACTCCCAAACTCATTCTACGAGGCCACCATCACCCTGATACCAAAAGCAGACAAAGATACTACAAAAAAGAAAATTACAGACCAATATCACTGATGAACATAGATGCAAAAATCCTCAACAAAATACTAGCAAACAGAAGCCAACAACACATTAAAAGGATCATACACCATGGTCAAGTGGGATTTATCCCAGAGATGCAAGGATTCTTCAATATACACAAATCAATCAATGTGATACACCACATTAACAGATTGAAGATTAAAAGCCATATGATCGTCTCAGTAGAAGCAGAAAAAGGTTTTGACAAAATTCAACACCCATTTATGATAAAAACTCTCCAGAAAGTGGGAATAGAGTGAACCTACCTCAACATAATGAAGGCCAAATATGACAAACCCACAGCAAACATCATTCTCGATGGTGAAAAACTGAAAGCATTTCCTCTAAGATCAGGAACAAGACAAGGATGTCCACTCTCACCACTATTATTCAACATAGTTTTGGAAATCCTAGCCACGGCAATCAGAGAAGAAAAAGAATAAAAGGTATACAAATTTGAAAAGAAGAAGTAAAGCTGTCACTGTTTGCAGATGACATGATACTATACATAGAGAATCCTAAAGATGCCACCAGAAAACTACTAGAGCTAATCAATGAAATTGGTAAAGTTGCAGGATACAAAATTAATGCACAGAAATCTCTTGCATTCCTATACCCTAACAATGAAAGAATGAGAAATTAAGGAAACAATCTCATTCACCATTGCAACAAAAAGAATAAAATTCCTAGGAATAAACCTACTTAAGGAGGTAAAAGATCTGTATTCAGAAAACTATAAGACACTGATGAAAGAAATCAAAGATGACACAAACAGATGGAGAGATATACCATGTTCTTGGATTGGAAGAATCAATATTGTGAAAAAGACTATACTACCCAAAGCAATCTACAGATTCAATGCAATCCTTATCAAATTACCAATGGCATTTTTTTTTACAGAACTAGAACAAAAAATCTTAATATTTGTATAGAGACACAAAAGACCCCAAATAGCCAAAGCAATCTTGAGGGAAAAAAGCAGAGCTGGAGGAATCAGACTCCCTGACTACAGACTATACTACAAAGCTACAGTCATGAAGACAATATGGTACTGGCACAAAAACCTAAATATAGATCAATGGAACAGGATAGAAAGCCCAGAGATAAACCGATGCACCTGTGGTCAACTAATCTATGACAAAGGAGGCAAGAATATACAATGGAGAAAACTTCTTCAATAAGCGGTGCTGGGAAAACTGGACAGCTACATGTAAAAGAATGAAATTTGAATAATCCTTAACACCATACACAAAAATAAACTTAAAATGGATTAAAAACCTAAACTCTTAGAGGAAAACATAGGAATAACACTCTTTGACATAAATCACAGCAAGATCTTTTTGGACCCACCTCCTAGAGTAATGGAAGTAAAAACAAAAATAAACAAATGGGACCTAATGAAACTTAAAAGCTTTTGCACAGCAAAAGAAACTATAAACAAGATGAAAAGACAACCCTCAGAATGGGAGAAATATTTGCAAACGAATCAATGAACAAAAGATTAATCTCCAAAATATATAAACAGCTCATGCAGCTCAATATTAAAAAAACAAACAACCCAATCCAAAAATGGGCAGAAGACCTAAATAGACATTTCCCCAAAGAAGACATACAGGTGGCCAAGAAGCACATGAAAAGCTACTCAACATCACTAATTATTAGGGAAATGCAAATCAAAACTACAACGAGGTATTACCTCACACCAGTTAGAATGGGCATCATCAGAAAATCTACAAACAACAAATGCTGAAGAGGGTGTGGAGAAAGGGAACCCTCCTGCACTGTTGTGGGAAAGTAAACTGATACAGCCACTGTGGAGAACTGTATGGAGGTTCCTTAAAAAACTAAAAATAGAACTACCATATGCCCCAGCAATCCCACTACTGGGCATATACCCTGAGAAAACCATCATTCAAAAAGTGTCATGTACCACAACGTTCTTTGCATCACTATTTACAATTGCCAGGACATGGAAGCAAGCTAAGTGTCCAGCATTGGATGAATGGATAAAGAAGATGTGGCACATGTATACAATGGAATATTACTCGGCCATAACAAGAAACGAAATTGAGCTATTTGTAGTGAGGTGGATGGACCTAGAGAGTGTCATACACAGTGAAGTAAGTTAGAAAGAAAAAAACAAATACCGTATGCTAACACATATATATGGAATCTTAAAAAATTAAATAAATAAATAAATGGTTCTGAAGAACCTAGGGGCAGGACAGGAATAAAGACGCAGATGTACAGAATGGACTTGAGGACATGGGGAGGGGGAAGGTTAAGCTGGGACGAGGTGTGAGAGTGGCATGGACATATATACACTACCAAATGTAAAATAGATAGCTAGTGGGAAGCAGCCACATAGCACAGGGAGATCAGCTCGGTGCTTTGTGGCCACCCAGAGGGGTGGGATAGGGAGGGTGGGAGGGAGACGCAAGAGGGAGGGGATATGGGGTATGTGTATACGTATGGCTGGTTCACTTTGTTATACAGCAGAAGCTAACGCACCACTGTAGAGCAATTATGCTCCAATAAAGATGTTGAAGGAAAAAATGCACTGAAACACTGATTATGTATTTACATAAGAAAATGGGTGTTTGAATCACACCCATTTTCATTTCAAAAGGACTTTGGTTACAAAGGTGGTCAGTGGAGTTCTTTAAGGGGATGCAAGTCTCATTGTTCTAGAAAAGACCTGGATCATTTACAGGAAGTAAAGTATGGAAGCACTGTCTGAACAAGGTGGCTGAATGCTATTAACAGGATTCATGACTCGATTCAGCATTTATTGTACACCTAATACATGCCAGACACAGAGCCAGCAGCTAGGAACTCAACAGTAACTGAGAAAGAGCTTCTAGTAAATACTGTCTAAAATACAACATTCCTGTTTATCCCCTTGTTTCAAAGTGTATGAGGACTGCATCTACGTAATCTTTATTTTTCCTATTCAGTTAGGATTGATGACGGAGGTGAGGTAGCCAAACTGACAGGCAAACAGTATGCACCAGACTACAACTGATGCCCAGATGATTTATGCTTTTCAAGAAAGGACACAGGTACCAAGTGACAGCACATCAGATCATGAATTTGTTGACCTAGTGCAGTGGAACTGCAATGACCATGGGCAAGGTCACATGGGGACTGAACAAGCTGAAATTAGGCCACGCTAGCTTGAAGGGAACTGCATTCACCTGGTCACCTTTAGGTACCTTTTACACATGTGCAGTCATTTGGACCCAAAAGGAGCCCATCAGCAGGTCTGGCTCAGGAGTATTTCTGTCTCCTTTGTGAATATAGTCTGACCTAGCTGGAAATCACACGTTTTGAGGACTGTATGCTGGCAATCTTTTCTGATTTGTAAATACAAGAACAGATATACAGCGGAATTTCCATTGTTTTGTCATGGTTACATGCGGACTGTTCACTGGCCTTTGGAAAAATCAACTAGAAAAAAAAAATCAAAGAAGGGATTTTCAGCAGCGAATATAAATTCTCCATAGACTCTGAGACCACCCAGGGGCTAGGGGGGATGGAGCTGCAGCCTTTTCTCCAGCTCTCATTCACAATTAGCTGTTCATTTCCAATTGATGTTTTATTACTTTCTAAGGTGAGTTTTCATAGAGGACTTCTGGAGACACTAAAGCCCCAGTCTTAGAAAGGTATCTAGAGATCAATGGAATTGGAGACCTGATTGCGAGTCAGAGCGAAAAATAAGTGAACCAATGTCCTTTGCAGTAAAGATTACTCTGTGGACGTGTTCAAGGTGCAAACAACAAGACCTGCTTGTGGAAAACAATCTCCTCTAGAATTCAAGGAAAAGCCTGCTGCCGCTTTTGTGCCTTAAGTCTATAGGATCTATAGATTTCCATGGCCCTACAGTCTACAGATAACTTGATTCAAATTTTCTACTCCGTGACTCTGCTGCCATTACAAAAAGAATATACCATGATCTTTTCGATACATTTTGATTGGCTCTAGGAAACTGGGAAACTCTTCCTTTTTTTTTTTTTTTAATCACGTAGATTAAAAAACCAGCACCTTTTTCAAGGAAAACAATAGCACACGGAGGACCCCACAGAACATCTCTGTCTGACCTCTTTTTTTTTTTTTGCATCTTTTTAAAAAGCTAGACGAGTGAAGTGGCCACTTAGTGAAGAGGGGGCTTGCCTCGATCCAACTATAACTGCCTCATTTTGGAGGCATCATATTTTTTTTTTTCTCATTAATAAAGATTGAATCAGTCACTCGCATCACCCTTTGCTTTAATGACATTTGTTCTCAGGAGTCAACTAGACTGAGTGCCTCTTCTTGTCCACTAGGAAAGCTCTTGAGAATACCATTTATAGCCCACTGCCCACGTGACAAGGCGAGTTCTTTGCACTTCGTCTGCACTCTAGCTCAGAGCTATTTCTTCAAAAGTTTCTGATGTGCTCTTTTACCAGCAGAGTTTCACGCCTGCTATCAAGATAAATGATTACACTCTTGCAGACACCTTCCTTATCTCTAGCTGGAATTTCATTTGTGTACCATGATTTAGTTAAAGGGTGACATAATAGAAAACTAATGTGTTTGTTTTGATCTCAAGAATGTGGGTAACTTAGGAAGATCTCCAATGCATTCTTAAGGACTGTTGACATCCATAACCTTAGTTACTCTCAAGTCTCTAACATTCTCTAACAGATGAATTTTATTGTAAGAAAGACTGCCCTTTATTCATGAACATTATGATGTTAACAATACAATCACTGTCAAAGTTTAAGTGCTTTGTTAACAATGTTTCTGTTACACCTTGTAGAAATTTAGAAAAGATTACCCAGAGTTCATGAGGGGTGTTTTAAAAAATAAATATGATAAATAGAATTTAAGCTCCTGAAATGAAGGTTCATTATGGACATCCAAAAACATCGCAGTAAATATGTGTCTCTCATCAAGAACACATATGTAATTAAATCTTCGTATCTTATAGCATATTTGTGCCATAGCTTCCTTATCTGTAAAGGGGGAAAGATAATGCTGTTCACAGCTACTATAATGATTAAATGAGATCATATGATTAAATGAGATCATATAAAAAAATCTTCATATCTTACACTATGATGTCCATTTAATTCTTCAAATTTTCAAAGGATAGAGTCAAACTACAGATCAGATGGCAGGCCAAAGAAACCTATTAGTTATGCTATAATTAAATTTACTTCGCTTTCTTGGAGATCACAGAGTAAGCACATATTTAAGAAACACTAGGAGTCAAGAAACGAGAATTATATCTCATTTCCAACAAGTGATGTATTATGCTTCCCTAATACATTCAAATTTCCATGTAGATTTAAACCCTAGTTCCCTAACAGCACATCTTCCTCCCTCTCATTTAAGAAAAGCTGCATTTCTTCTCTCTAGACAATAGCCAAGAATATATAGACTAATTTTTAAATTCTATTTCCATAGTGGGGTTTGTTTGTTGCTTAGAATTTTGGCCAGGCAAATAGAGCTAAAGAAGTGGTATCTCTATTTACGGAGATGACATTAAATATGCCTTCATATGGATTGTACTGTATCGTTTAGTAACTCTTCCTAATGAGACAGTCACAAACAGCTCTCAAAAGGCAATAAATCACCATTGTATTCAATTGAATCGAGATAATAATTAAGCCCATTCAAAACAACCATGTTTGTTATGAATTATGAAAAGCCTATCTTAATTTCTTTATACTTTTGGGGGTATAATAGCTTTATTCTGAGGATAAAAATAGTTGTAGCCAAATCTTTAACAGTATAATTAGGAAAAAGGATGACTAAATGGGTCTGGAATGCATTAGTGGGTAGTATGGTAATTCACGTCACTTTTTAATTTCAGTTTGCTTTTTAGCCCATGTTTTATCACTTCCATATAATATTTGAACTGACTCATAGGTTATATGATATTCTGAAATATGGTGCAACTATAATACTAAACGCACTCTGCTTTATTCAATTACTTAATAAGTTCTTAGAAGTTCTTTAGAAGCTTAACAGAATATCCATTTAAAATAGGACTGCCAATCACAGGGAAGGTCTGGTTTTCCTGGAGTAGGAAACAGTCCTCCAACTAAACTTACGGACCAATGCTTTTAACTGCTAATCAGAGTGTAAATCCTCTAATGGAATGCCGCCGTGCTTCAAATGTGTAACATCAAGCAAACAGACAAGGAATCGTAGGATGGATGGGGCTCTGACGTTCGTAATGTGGTCTCCACGTAAGACTTAATTTCTTTTACTCTTTAAGTAAAGAAAAAACCCACCTCCTGTGGTCAGCACTGCATCCCGCCCCTTCGGCATCTCGTCACCCAGGACAACGATAAAGGACATCTGTTTGTGACTGGTGATCCTTGGTACCACTAGTTCTATCTCTGGGAAGTCAAAACTGATTTTCTTCCACTGGTCACACTAACATCTCAACTCTGTCCTTCCGGTTACATTCCCCAAGAGCTCAGTGGTGCGGGCATCAAAGGATTAGGAAGCAGTAGCTTTCAGGGGAGCGGGCGGCGTGAGGAGCCAGGAGAGGCAATCTATTCCAGCTTCCAAGGGAGCACAGGCTAAGTGGTGAACAACATGTAAAGTGCTCACTTGACATAAGTTTTTTTTTTTTTTTTTTTTTTATGTAGTTGAGACAAAGAGAGCCTCCGATGGCTGACCTTATATTATTACTCGGAGCCCCAAGTACCTGAGCAGAGGGGACCCCAGGCACACTCTTAGCTGCTGGTGCAATGTTTGCAGCTGCCTCATTCTCCTTCCACTTGTTTGTCCCACTCGCGGCCCGATGTGCCTGGTGTCTGATTTCCAGCTCTGGAAACCGTGTGCAAGCCCTGCTGGGGGAGGGGGGGCGGCTTCAAGTCTGGATTTGAACTGCAAAGGAGCACATCGCTGCGGGCTCCCAGGAGTCAGGCGCAACTCAGTATCTGTCTCGGTTTCGCTTGGAAAATGTACAAATCTTTTATAAAACTTATGAAAGAGATAAGGGAATCCCTATGCATTTACATCTCCATTCCATATTTAAAAGTAGTCTAATAATGGGAAGAAAAGAATATGTATTCATATTCTTTGAGAGACAGGGATGGGGTTTAGCAAATTGTACATTTCAACTATCTTAATAAATAGATATTAGCACACCATCTGCTGTATTTCATATCTGCTAGGCTCGGTGCTACATGCTTGATGTATAAGAACCCATTTAATCCTAGCAACAAACCTGTCAGGAATTGTAATGTCTCCGATTTACAGATGAATGAACTGAGGGCCCTGCAAGGATTGAGGAATTTGTGCAAAGTCACATGATAAGTAAAGCAGCAATTTTCAAAGAATTAAAAACAACAACAAAGTGTATTTAAAACATATTTTCTTTGGTAAATCAGAAAGTACTTCAGTAGTGTACACTGCTTCTGCCTCACTGTGATGAAATTCAATGCTTTCAGCATTGAAAAAAATGATTTCAGTATATTTTCTTGATGCAAGGATTCAGGATCTTTTAAAAAAATTAATAAGCTGAATTATTTGATGATGATTTTTTACAGGTAGCAGTAGACTTGATTTCTGAATAATCTACCAAGTCTTAAGTGGTTAACATTGGGGGTTTCTCTTCATGTACACACCAAATTTCTTTTCAAATTCAGAATCAGAATATAGCCTATATTTTAGACATATTTCTGTATGTAATTAAGCAATTTTCAAATAGAAAAGGGAGGCACAGCATAAATATAAGACATACTGGAGTGGTTAATATTTAATTATGGCATAATTAATCATAGAAGCTCATATGAATCTGATTTATTTGTGTTCTCCCCAAAAATGCCATCTTTGATTTCAACCAGAAAAAAAAAAGAGACGAAAGTATAAAGAACAATGCATGCACTGTATTCATACTTCTTGTAAGCAAGAGCCACATCCGCTGTTCATGCGTTCAAAGAGTTTCATGAATATTATCTTTACACTTAAAAAGAATCCTGGGGGCTTCCCTGGTGGCGCAGTGGTTGGGAGTCCGCCTGCCGATGCGGGGGACCACGGGTTCGTGCCCCGGTCCGGGAAGATCCCACATGCCGTGGAGCGGCTGGGCCCGTGAGCCATGTGGCCGCTGAGCCTGCGCGCCCGGAGCCTGTGCTCCGCAACGGGAGAGGCCACAGCAGTGAGAGGTCCGCGTACCAAAAAAAAAAAGTGACACCAGAGGGTAGGCAGCAGGTGGGTTTGCACAGGTAGGAGAAGCTGGCAGTGAAAAGGCAGGGGCAGAGCTCTGGTCTTCGAGCTCACATTCTTCCAAGTATAAATATTTAATACCCTCTAGTATAGCCAGGCTGATATGTTCATATGTTCAAATCCTTCAGATTCCGTCTCCCTCGCAGAACCCTAGATTCTTGCCTCGTGTAAGGACCTATTTACCTCCTGTGTTTATTTTATTTTACCTCCTGTAAACCCAGTCAATACTCCCTTCCGATGGCATAAGATGCAGTTACAAAATGACTAATGGCTACTGAAGAGATTATCTACTGGACTAGGTAACCTTTCTTTCAAGGACCTTACCCAGCTCTAGCAGGAAAGGTACTAACAAAGGGGATATGTTTGGGGAAGGTGGGCTGCTAGCAGTGACAGATGCCAGGTAGGCGTTTAGGATAACAACGACTGAGGATCTGAAAGAGCAGAGTCTTGGCAACTTGGGCTGTAGCTTGGATAGAACGGTGAGGACGAGAACGCTATTGCAGAAGGATGTGAAGAACACGCTGGCAGAGGCAACGAGGCACATTGGAAGAGTCCGGCTTGAACGGGGTGATGGGATGGCAGCTGGAGTACAGCAGCGTCCAAATAATGTTTATTGTTTCAGAGCGGGTACCTGAGCCTATCTGAAGGCTGAAGGGGAAAAGTCCATGGAAAGTGCTGGATTTCCTAAAGATAGGAGATACACGTTGCCAACTAAACTAAGGTTGTAAGATCCGCAGGGAAAGGCCAGATCAGATGAGCTTAATATGCAGGGAAGCCCAAGGATCTGCACGTTTAACAGAGCAACTCAGTGATGAGACATCAGATGGTCCCAAGACCACACGTGGAGAAAACCTAACTTACAGAGTGAGCAACACTCTACCGCTTGCAAACGTTATTCGTGGAAATTTGTTTTCTCTGCCACTGAGTACCTGCATGCTACCCTTGCTTTGGCCTCTCGACCCACAGAGCCTAAAATATTTACTGTTTATCCTTTTTCAGAAACAGTTTGCTGACTCCTGCCTTAAAGGCGTCTTGATGAGAAGTAACTTTTATTCCCCAGACCAGAGACCCACAGGCAGATTCACAGAAAATGATGTGTTTAGTTGCATCGAGATTTGGCACCTGACTTCTTAATGACGTGGCTGCTGCAGGATTATCCAATGTTTTTTATTCTGAAAAGGCAAGTTCCTTTACTCCTCACAAATTTTTAACATCACAATGCACTTATAAAGTACAAAGTCTGTTGCTAGAAAAGGCATGTTAGGACGCTAACTCTGCGATAAGCAGCTTGCATGATTAAAAAAATACCTACAGTAGACAAGGCAAGGGCAACTTTCCTTTGCATCACTTACAGTTTTAAAGCTTGTGAAATGTTTGGAGAAACACACTAATATCCTACTACAAGGATGTTTTCTTCCAAATCATGTCAGCATCAGCATCTTTAACCAGATGAATGTTTAGAAACAGCTTAAGAGCAACCACTTAAACTGCTGGGGAGGGATTTTAAGCACAGCTGTGATGCCTGTTACACAGAAAGGAGGTACCAAAGGCAGAGCTTCGGGTAGAAAACAATACAATAAAAACCGATGACAAAAAATAAATGTCTGGTTCTTAGAAAACTGGCATATTTAGGGACCCCACAGTTAATTTACTTAAACGATTTCTGATCATATTGTCCAATAGTTAACATATCGGGAAAGTTTTCAGACAGCCCAAATCTACTTTAATAATGGTTCTTAAAAAGGCTTCTTCCGAGTGATTTTTTAACTACCCTATGTGATGTATGAGTTACTTATACGGACTTCCAAGATAAGCATCAGTAATATCAGCTTCTAATACTTTTAATAACAGCTCTACCACTCGGTAGATCTTTTTATATATGGGCTGGGAGGGATGGTCACCTTAAAAGGAGAGCACAAATGTTAGAGTACTCTTTACATAAGGTACTTAAGCTAAAAAATGAAGTAAACAACTTCATTTATAAGTAGAAAATGCTCCCAGCTTAGTTTTAAAATATGAAGTACGAAGCGAACCTCGAGCTGCTTAAGTAAGTGTTTTACATTTTTCCAGCAGAGGCTGAACTAGGAAAGGAACAAGAGGACATTTCTCCCCCTTGAATGAAGACATAATCGCTTTTATTGTTGCCAGGTCAAAATTCAGATTCCACACAGCAACCTCTGTCTAAAGAACAGTAAACCCTTTCAGGTCAGAAGGTCCTGGATGGAGCCCCTCAGAAACACAGCATAATAGTCCTGAAATAACAAGCAAACATGTAGCTTTCTTAATTTGCCCGGCTGGACTCCTGTAATAAGTACTTAACAACCACAGGCTCCTAGCAGCTCAGCAGACATCGACAAGACCATTTGCCAGATGATTTAGCAGACTTCCGAGGGTCTCATACGTGGGTTGAGTGCATCACATAGGAACGCATGCAGGGAGTTAGACATAATAATAGTAGAGCGGAGTTTTAAGAATGAAAACAAAAAAAAGGATCGAGAATTTTAAAGTCTAGAGAACTTAGGCAGATATGCCAAATTCTCTTCCTGAAAAGAAGCTCCCTGAACTTGAATCCTCAGCAACTCCTGCTAATTTTTTATTCTTTGAGCAAATAACCTGAAATTGACTTCTTGGGAAGGGAGACAGGACAAAAGAATCCGGAACTGACTTGTAGGGAAGGAAGAAAAGGGCAGAAATCACTAGAATTTTGAGCAACTGACCTTCAGCAAGTTCGGAACATGGAAGGTTCTCGACAAACAGTTGTTGAATGAATAAATCCAAGTCTATGACACATGGGACAGCCCCACCATAGAGAATGCTGGCGGAATTCTCAATAAATAATAGCTGTTAGGAATGGGGAAAAGGCATTCATAAAGGATTCACTCTCTAGTGTCAGGAATTCCAGGCTTGAACGCGGGAAGAGGGAGACATTTTCTTGAATCACAAGGAAGCAGTCCCGTGGCTTTCTTCTCACAGGACTGGGCCATGATTGAATCTGAGACGCTTCTAAGTGGGGAAAATCCGGGTAGCAGTGGCATTTACCCTTTTAAGAATGAGAGCAATCCTGAGGGTCTGTGAGGCAAGCCATCCACACCAGCACAGGAAAACCAAATTTACAACGGAGAAGGGCTGGCCTCCAACAAGGGCCCAGGAAGCCTGTTCTGAGGAGGGAGGGTAATTACCCCACACTTTACCTTATAGTTCAACTGTGCTCTATTCTCTGAAGACACATTTTTACACGGGAATGTGGACAATTTTACATGTCAAAAATCCAACCAACCATTTTTATTAGATCCCATATTAGTTTAGCTCTTTTTTTTTTTTTTTTCCATTTTAAGTATTCCTTCTTTCAGTGACTTGTCTAAAGTAGTAAGTTGCAGGACTTCCCTGGTGGTCCAGTGGTTAAAAATCCACCTGCCAATGTAGGGGATGCGGGCTGGATCCCTGGTGGGGGAACTAAGATCCCACATGCAACGGGGCAACTAAGACTGAGCACCGCAGCTACTAAGCCCATGCGCCACAACTAGAGAGAAGCCCACGCGCCGCTACGAGATCCCATATGCCGCAACTAAGACCCGACGCAGCCAAAAATAAATAAATAAATATAAATAAATAAATTAGTCAGTTGCTTTTATGTCTTTCGGTCAGCCTTGGAGAAGGATAAAGTGCCCAACAGTTGACGAGAGGCCACATTTCAAATTTGAGAAGCATGACTTAAAATTGTCATTCTGCTTAACTTTCTAATATTCTGCCTAACGCACTTTAAGTGTGCGCGAGAGTAAGATGGGGCCTTCGGAACCTTCTGTGAGTCGAAAGCATCCACACAGACTCCCCCGAGCTTCCGGGATAAACCTTTACACAGGGGGAGGACAGCAGTCAAATGTGAGAAGAATATGCAAATAAATAAAAGGTTCCTGGAGTTGTCGACAGGAAACCACGGTGCCAAGGACACAATGAACGGAAGTGAAGCTTTAGAATGAGTCAGGCTGCCAGATGCTGCCTGGTGATTTGGGGGCTGCCCAGGGGAGCACCCAGGAATAGAAAGGCTGGGTGTAAATCAGTCATAGAAATACTCCACTGCAGCTGGGGGGCCCAAAGGAAATACAGTCACAGAGAATCAAGAGCAGGGTGCCGGGGTCTGGGACCAGCTGCACCAAGAATGGGGGGCGGCAGTCAGGTGTGAGAGGTGGAAGGTGGGCCCGAGGGGGGAGAGGGGCACGTGAGCCATCCAGAGGCCCCAACTTCTATAAGCAATGATGCAAACAGCTGAGGTTAGCGGGTTCGATTATTTAGCAATTAAATGCAAAGAATTTTTTGGCTTACGTGAACTGTTTCAGTTAGGAGAGCAATATTCACAAAGAGAAGGAGAGTTGTGAAATGTACACTGTTGGAAAGAGGGTGTGAGCAGAAAAGGGATGGGAGAATCAACTGCATTTTTAAGGCATGGCCGAATTGTGCTTTCAGAGTCGCAGCTTAAGTGGGAATTACACCATCCAGTGAGTGTGAGAGAATTATTTGCTAACTGTATTTTACTGTAGACGGGATGATTTTTAATTCAGAAAATGAAACGTAAAAGCTTTTGCACAGCAAAGGAAACTGTAAACAAGACGAAAAGACAACCCTCAGAATGGGAGAAAATATTTGCAAATGAATCAACGACAAAGGATTAATCTCCAAAATATACAAACAGCTCATGCAGCTCAACGTTAAAAAAACAAACAACCCAATCAAAAAATGGGCAGGAGACCTAAACAGACATTTCTCCAAAGAAGACATACAGATGGCCAACAAACACATGAAAAGATGCTCAACATTACTAATTATTAGAGAAATGCAAATCAAAACTACAATGGGGTAAAAATGCTCAACATCAGTAATCATTAGAGAAATGCAAATCAAAACTACAATGAGGTATCATCTCACACCAGTCAGCATGGCCATCATCGAAAAATCTACAAACAATAAATGCTGGAGAGGGTGTGGAGAAAAGGGAACCCTCTTGCACTGTTGGTGGGAATGTAATTTGATACGGCCACTATGGAGAACAGTATGGAGGTTCCTTAAAAAACTACAAATAGAACTACCATACGACCCAGCAATCCCACTACTGGGCATATACCCTGAGAAAACCATCATTCAGAAAGAGTCATGCACCACAATGTTCATTGCAGCACTATATACAATAGCCAGGTCATGGAAGGAAACTAAATGCCCATCGACAGACGAATGCATAAAGAAGATGTGGTACATATATACAATGGAATATCACTCAGCCATAAAAAGGAACGCAATTGGGTCATTTGCAGAGATGTGGATGGACCTAGAGGCTGTCATACAGAATGAAGTAAGTCAGAAAGAGAAAAACAAGTATCGCATATTAACGCATATATGTGGAATTTAGAAAAATGGTACAGATGAACCGGTTTGCAAGGCAGAAATAGAGACCCAGATATAGAGAACAAACATATGGGGGGGAGAGGGGGATGAACTGGGAGATTGGGATGGACATATATACACTAGTATGTATAAAATAAATAACTAATGAGAATCTGCTGTATAACACAGGGAATTCCACTTCACTGTACAGTAGAAACGAACACAACATTGTAAAACAACTATACCCCAGTTAAGAAAAAAGAGAGAGAATGAATAAGAATGAATGTGAATCTTACGGGACGAACAATCAGCGGACCCACAGCTGAAACTGAAAAGTCCCAAAGCTTCCTGGGGAAATGGGAATGACACAGACTCAGTGTTCCTGAATAGCTTATGTGAATTTACTTTTTAGACAAATCTCTCAGCAGATCGTTCAATGCAAATGTCTCTATGTGTATCAAGGAAGAGAAAAGCTGTAATTTTAATTGAACAGACACGTGCTTCTTTTGATTTTTTTAATCCTTTCCATTTGCATTTAATTATTATTTTCCATGAAACTGAATTTAACACTGGACT
Source organism: Stenella coeruleoalba (assembly GCF_951394435.1). Lineage (NCBI taxonomy): Eukaryota > Metazoa > Chordata > Mammalia > Artiodactyla > Delphinidae > Stenella > Stenella coeruleoalba. The sequence continues at coordinate 35,577,082 of NC_137167.1, read as the reverse complement.
TGGGTGTAAGCCTTGTAGGAGAAGGTTTTCAGGAATCTGCCAGAGCCATTTCCTGTGTCTCATTAAAATAATGGGCAGGAGAGTCAACGTGTGAACGGAAGGACGTGGTGTGCTGATTATGTGGAGTCACTGAGCAGAACAGAGCATGTGACACAGTGATTAAGATGACCTGGCTGGGGCTTCCCTGGTGGCGCAGTGGTTGAGAGTCCGCCTGCCTATGCAGGGGACACGGGTTCGTGCCCCGGTCCGGGAGGATCCCACGTGCCGCGGAGCGGCTGGGCCCGCCAGCCACAACTACTGAGCCTGCACTCCGCAACAAGACAGGCCGCGACAGTGAGAGGCCCGCGCACCGCCACGAAGAGTGGCCCCCGCTTGCCACAACTGGAGAAAGCCCTCGCACAGAAACGAAGACCCAATACACCCCAAAATGAATAAATAAACAAATAAATTAAAGATAACCTGGCTTGAAACAAAATGGTGAACTGAAAACGGAGCTGTGTACAGAGCATCTAACAGAATCCTGCGAGGAAGCTCAAACGTGATCACTTACTTATTTCAAGTGTATTTTCAAGATAAACTTATTATGAATTATCCACTCTTTCCCAAAAAACAAAAAGAAAGAAGAAAAAACCTGTTAAGAATTAGTTTGGACTAAAGGTTTTCACATGTTTTCAACTTATTGTACCATACACACTTAAAATAACACTCATGCATTCTGGAAACATCTGAACTCTTTTTTCTTTTTTAATTAATTAATTTATTTATCTTTGCTGTTTTGGGTCTTTGTTTCTGTGCGAGGGCTTTCTCTAGTTGTGGCAAGCGGGGGTCACTCTTCATCGCGGTGTGCGGGCCTCTCACTATCGCCGCCTCTCTTGTTGCGGAGCACAGGCTCCAGACCCGCAGGCTCAGTAGTTGTGGTTCACAGGCCTAGTTGCTCCGCGGCATGCGGGATCCTCCCAGACCAGGGCTCGAACCCGTGTCCCCTTGCATTAGCAGGCAGATTCTCAACCACTGCGCCACCAGGGAAGCCCCATCTGAACTCTTATATGGGCCTAAAGATAACACCCTGACAGTCAGCATGAGGATAACACCATTTGAAATCTGCCTCAGACTGAACCTGTTGTCACTCTCATACTCTATCCAGCTGTCTCTGTATTCCTTATTTTTTAATCGTAATGCAGCTCAAAACCTCATCTTTGACTCTTTTTCTTTCTGTTTCCCCTCACAGCCAACTAATTACTGAGTCCGGCTGATTTTCCTCCTTCAGTATCTCTGCCCTCTACCCATCACCATCCGCACTCCGGTGCTTCGTTAGTGTTTAACCTTGAAAGCTACAGCTCCTGGACCACCTCCTTGAATCCATTCTGCACCTTGGATGGAATTCACTTTCTTGAAACATGGCTCTGCTTTTCTGTCATTCCCCGGCTCTAAACTTCTCATGACTTCAGGAGGTCTTCTGGGCTTCCACCGTGTTCAGGAGGGAGGCCGAAGGCCGTATGCCTGGGCAACGGTGCAGCTGAGCAGATGTCCTGCTAGAGGGGCTGTGCTGCTGAGCCCACGACGGGAAACCACTTGCCAAAGATGCTCCACCGGAACAAGAAAGGTAGCGAATTCCTCCAGTGCAGCCATCGAAGCCCCAGCTCTCAGGCCCGGGAGGGGCTGGTTCAGAAAGAGAGGAGAGAAGCAGAGCAAGGCTGGAGAGTGTGGGCTCTGAGGGGCAACGTCTGCTCTGAGCCAAGTCTGTGGCTTCAACTCTTGGCCCCTGAAACAGGAGCTCGAGTCTCCCGACTGCCTTTGTCATTTATTGAAGACCTTAAGGCAGCTCTTGGGGCTCCAGAAAGCAGAAGGCATTCTTTGCCCTCTTTTCTTCAGGCAATTTCCTTCCAATGTCTTTCCTCCTAACATTTTGCAAGGTTGGGAGCGGGCTGGACAAGGCAAACACTGTTTCTTTCTCTCCGATACGCTAAGCGTGAGCCATGCTTAGGGAAACCTACCTGTCGCCTTGAAGTTGGGGTGTGAGCGGACAGTTAAGTGAGAAGAGGGAAAGGGACCACACGTTATACTTGAGTCCGCTTGGATAATGATGCCGCCGTCTCCCATGGCTTAGGAGGGCCGTGCAGGCCCCCGCCCACCCTCTTGATCTCTGACCTCATCGCCCAGGCCCATCGCGCCTGGCTCCCTGCATCTGCACCTGCGCTTCCTGTCCGCCTGTCTGGCCGTGGGTTTGTCTGAGTCCACCCTTTCTCTCTCAAGCATGGTCAGCCTCCGCGCCCACTCATGGGCAAGGTCCAGGGCCACAGGTAAGAAGGCAGCCTTGGGCGCTTCGATTTTTTTTTTTAAGCACAGTACACACACCTTAGTCGTGCATTCAAAATTCACCAGGAACTCCCAGGCCCATTTCAAAAAGTGTGAGTTCCCTCAGGTGCACAAGTTGCTATCCAATAGAGCTACAGATGCGCCACGCTTTCAAATCCCACTGGATCCTTTGGCTGGAACAGGCTCTGGGTCTGATTCCGCTTTTAACCGACCGCCTTTAGCACGGACACAAGCAGAGACAATTGACTGGTTTGATGCATGGATAAATGAAGGACTTTCGCACAGACCAAGTGTTTCTGTTTACATTTGTAGGTAGTGATACAATTTGTCTTCTACGATTGTACAAGAGCTTTAGAGACTGTGCGGATAGACCATTCCGGGCTGGCATTTCCACCAAAATATCTTTAAATGCATAGTTATTATTCGATTTCCTAAGAGACCCTTGAGCACTTGCACAAAACTTTACTACTTAAATTAATAAGACAGTGTACGCCTCAGGTTGAAAACCTAATTCCATGTTTGGCTATACAGAGGCAGTGGGTTCTGAAATAAGCCCTTCTAAAAGGGCCCTATGATGAGACAGGTTATCTATTTGTTTCTTACATAAGGGAGGCTTTCTGAGCACTGCTCTCTCCTCCAGACCTCCAAGCCCTCCCTTGGGGTGATTTTAGACCCTCCCACTGCTGGATTGACCGTTGCTGCCTCCCTGCCCCTTTGTCCTACTCTAGATAAGCATCTCTGGTTGACCTCAGCCCTCTCCGTTGTACACAGTCCTGGAATATTTACCCTCCTCTCACAGATCCGGTTCTGTCAAACAGCATCAGTCATGCCGTGTCTCAGGAATGTCAATCGTAATTGACAATGTGTCAGTTTTACTAACATAAGCACTGAGATAGCTTCATTCCGCTCTACTGTTATCGGCGAACTGTTTGTTTTTCCTCAGGAAATGGAGATGCTTTTTTACGCCAGAAAAATAAAAAATGTTGTAACGAGTATAGATTTACGACATTCTGCAGTAAGAGTGCAGTAATGTCTCCAAATTAGGGAGCTTGGGAGATGCCTTTTCTAAGGTACTGTTTGGTTGTTTAAAGTTGTGGTGGTCGCTTCTTCGAATACGAAACGGAACTCTAGCTTCTAAGGTTATTCCTCCCCTCTGCTGGTTCAGTTTGTAAGGACTGCTCATTACATGACCATGAACATTACCACAAGGAAGTCAGGAGCCTGGAGTGAACAGTGTGCATTTTTAATTGCTCTTTATCAGTCTGTCTGTATCCTTCTAATCTTCCATGCCAGGAGCAAATTTGCTATAATATGTGTTCTTCCTTATAGGCAAAGCATAAGTACAAAAAAAGAGCAACCTTCTGTAGAGAATAACTTAGCCAAGGACACTGTGCTCCATCTTTATGATGAAATACATACTTCCCATTAAAAGGCAAATCTGTCATTTTAAAAGGTTGAATTGGATGTACTTTAAAAATAATTCCAGCTGGTTAAAACGAGAGCATTGAAAAAAAGCTCAGTGAGAATGTTCTCTTGGTCTGTAGTATTTTCATTTTCCTGAAGTGTGAATTGGATATATTTTCTTTTACTTTAAACCCTTTATTCTCAGTGTCTGATTCTGAGTTAGTGGAATAAGTTTTAAAGATGAATTGAGCTCAGTAATACTATTTCTAATACTTAAAGTTTCTATTTCTGTACTATGTATTTCTAGCAAAAAATTGGCCCATTTGAACTGATCTTTTTTCTATGACTACACGAGAAATGTTGATATTTTCTACGTTGTTCTGTTGCATGTGCATCATTTCTGGACCTTTTATAGCTCTTCCTTTGAAAGCCTTGTCCATTTAATATAATATCAATATTCTTTTCATAAATGAAACGACTAATTACCTCCTGGTAGAACAGAAGCAAAACGTAACTTAAAATATTCAATGAGGTTCTGTAAAAGCCGTCTCTGTGTGTGTACAGACACTAGTACTCCACATCTAGCGACCTGAGACTTGTCTCTGTGTGTGTACAGACACTAGTGCTCCACATCTAGCGACCTGAGACTTGTCTCTGTGTGTGTGTACAGACACTAGTGCTCCACATCTAGCGACCTGAGACTTGTCTCTGTGTGTGTACAGACACTAGTACTCCACATCTAGCGACCTGAGACTTGTCTCTGTGTGTGTACAGACACTAGTGCTCCACATCTAGCGGTCTGAGACTCGGCTCTGTGTGTGTACAGACACTAGTGCTCCACATCTAGTGATCTGAGACCTGCACCTGGATCTTCACACCTGTAGTAAGCTTGGATGCTAAGCTATTATTGCTATTATTTTTTCTAAGAAAACAAGCAGAAATACAAACACACACAAACACTTTCCCACCAGTCAATGTTCAACTCATTGAAAATTCTGTCCATGCAAGTTTAATTTTCCTCACTAACCACCGGTGACTTCTGCTTCTAAGATACTGAATCGTGAGATGTGCGTGTGTGATGCTTCTTCACATACAGTCCTGGTCGACCACCAGCATTAGCCACACTGGTGACTCCTAAGTTTACGGCAATGCTTCTACTGCCTGGCTTCCACCCTTGTGTTCCAACACTATCCAAACTATACACTTCAATTTTGGTACAGATCTTACTTACGTATATTGTACCTTCAGACAGTCTGCAAAATGAGATTACAGCAGAGGGAGGCAAAGGCCTATCGTCTTCCTTTACGTGTTAGGAACTCTTTTTGTTTATGGTTTGCTTTGGCTTCTTCCTGTTGGATTTTACCCCCGTCTAGCTCCTTGCCCACTCCCATTTGTGCCTCTACGGTACAGCCCAGGCTGTACCGACACTTTGATTCGTCCTCCTCTTCCTCCCTTTCCTCTGTCCGCATCCCCGAGTCCTCGGTCTCTAGGCATCCAGCCCTGGCCCGGCGGCTGAGGCATCCCACATCGGCTCTGCGCGGCCCGACGCCTGCCTTCCTTTGTTGTTTGCACCCTTTCCCACCACGCTGACTGCTCGCTGGCTTCATTCTCACTGCCCATCATCCACGGCCACCAGCCGTTTAAGTTTTGTGCTATTGTCCTTTCTCCGTCACCGAAGTGGCAGGCTGTCGGCAACATTCTGCCAAGGTCACAGCAATACCTAAAAGGATTGGTTGGGTCTTAAAGGCAACCCGGGGCCCACATGCTGACCTCTCTGGCCGTGGCACTCCACCTAGGGGTGCTTCCCTCCTACCGCCATGAGTTCCCGTAACCTCTCACCTTACCTTGCCCTCAATCCACATGCCTCTTCCCTCAGCAAAGTAATCTGATTACCTGATGAAAGTAATACCCACTAAGGTGTAAATGACTGATAACTAAGCCACCTCCACGGGAACTTTGGAAGTTTATTAGTGCAAATGAATATCTAATCTGCAGAATGTGTTGTGGAACAGGGTGAGAATTCTGGGTCAGGAATCTCCTCTAGGCCTTCCCAGCGAGCCTTTATCTCCTTGCCAAACAGAAGAACAGGCTCAACAAGCCAGCACTGCGCTTCTGAGCGCTGTGAATCCCTGCTGAAAGGCCAGTCCAGATTATATGTAAGTAGGTAGCTGCTCTAAATCTGCTAAATAATTAAAGTGGTTCTATTTCAACCATTTATATGCAAAAGATGCTTATTATTACCACAGTACCTATTTATGGCATTTTATACTTTTTTTTGTATTACTGAGCTGCAACCTCTTATCTTCCTATACCATACCATGGTGGGATAATTATTTATTGAGTTTTTATTAAGTAATTGAAGCAGTGATTTCGAAACTTTTCTTTTTCCTCTGAATAATACGCTCTGTGGTGAAATAAACTCTTAGGGGGAAGAGCAGAGCTGCCCTTGTTGGACTGGGAGTGCAGCCCCCAGGATGAAACTGGCTGTTCTGGGCCAGACTCTCCGTGCCTGGAGGGGTCACGGTGGCATGTTTCTAATCCACTGCTACAGAAGGTATTAAGTAGTAAGAGTATTAACCACGGGCCTAGACTTAAGATGCGCACAATTAGGGAAATGAAGCTAACAAAAGTGAAACACGGAATGCCTACTTCTTCAGCGCAACTCTGTTAAAAATCTTGCGGAAAACGAAAATAATAACCCCCAAAACTAAAAATAGAACTACCATATGATCCAGCAATTCCACTACTGGCTACATCCAGAGAAAATGAAAACACTAGTTGGAAAAGATACATGCAACCTCTGTTCACAGCAGCTCTATTTACAATAGCCGAGACATGGAAGCAGCCTAAGTGCCCATCAACAGATGGATAAAGAAGATACACACACACAACACACATCACGATGGAATATTACTCTGCCACAAAAAGAATGATATTCTGCCCTTTGCAACTGTGTGGACGGACGTAGAGAGTATTGTGCTTAGTGAAATAAGTCAGAAAGAGAAAGACAAATACTCTGTTATCACTTCTATATGGAATCTAAAAAAATAAAACAAAGGACTGTATATAACAGAACAGAAACAGATTCACAGGTACAGAGAACAGACCAGTGGTTACCAGTGGGGAGAGGGAAGCGGGGGAGGGGAGAGAGAGACATAGAGGATTAAGAAATACAAACTACTAGGTAAAAATAAATAAGCAACAAGGATATATTGTACAACACAGGGAAAGACAGCCACTATTTTATCATAACTTTAAATAAAGTATCATCTATAAAAATACTACATTGTACACCTGAACCTAATATAATATTATAAATCAACTATGCTTCAAAAAAGAAAAAAAATCAGGACAATGAAATGGGAAAAAAAACCCTAAAATAATAAAAATGGAGGTGGCTATTTGTACAGGAAATAGATTCGCAAGTAAAGTAATAGTAGGTGGAGTCAGAAAACTGCTGGAAGGAGCTTAAACTGTTAAATCATAGCACGTTGGCAAAATTACAGCAGGGGTTCTGAGGACAGAAAAAAGTGAAGGAAGGTAAAAAAGGAACTCTTACAAGTCAGGTGTTGGGTCCCTCTGCTGCTGTCAGGATAACCAGACTGACACGCAGCATTTCACGGGGAGAGAGGAGGATGTAAAAAGGCCCAGGGCAAGTACGGCGCTTGGTTTGAAGGCAGGGATGCTCTACGGGTCTTTGGTTTGGGTACAGAGATGTGAGATTCACAAGATATGACTGTCTTAAAAACTTCCTGGCACGTTCCCTTGAAATGTGTGGGAAATGATACAACAAAGGAAAAGTAAAAACATGTCTTCAATGATCGGAATGTTCCTTTAAAAAGTAACGCTATAGCTAAAAAGAACGACTAAAAATCTTTAGCAGAAACGGAGACAGGCCCTCTATTCTTTCCCCACAATCAGCCCCAGTCACTTCACTGCCCCCGGGGGCTCAAGTCCAGATGCAACTTTCCACCCAGATAGTGTGATGACAATGAACAGAGATGAAGGCCAAGAGGCTATAGGATCAAGGACGAGGCTCACCTCCTGCCGCCCTGGTACTTGCTCAGATTGGTCCTGGGGAGCCGCTGACCTTCGGAACTGGCAATCCCACACTGAGTTTCTGGATGCTACCCTGCCGGTTTGTCCTGCCTCTGGACACGTGACAAATCTTCCTGAACCACTTGAGTGTTACGTCCAGTAAACAGAGGATCTACAGGAACTCTCTGCATGAAGTTCTGATCCTTGTCTTGACTTGGGGAGACAGTGGTGCAGCCCTATCTCAGCCCAGGTAAATTCCCTCCTCCTAGGGCACAGCAGGGGAGTGAGAGCACCGTTCTCCAGTGCTGACTTTCCGGGAGAATTCTTAGAAGACTCCAAGCAGAGAAACACAGGGAAGCAGAAACCACAGAGGACTGTTAGCTCTTTCCTGGAGTTCAATCCAAGATAAGCTCTCTTTCTAGGGCAGTTCATCTTGGCCCTGAAAAGAAGTTGCCAGAAGGGTTATTGATTTCAAAGCTACAAGCTGCTTGCAGGAGTTGAGGTCTAGCCAGGGCCTCGGGGAGGTTTTCAAGGTTAGAGATTTTCTTCTGAGAATATAATGGAAAGCCATAGTTTCCTTCATAAAAAGTCATAATTAGTGTTTGAAGCTATGACTGAGTTAACGTTTACAGCAGAGGCAAATCTTTTACGTTTTTTGGCATTTGTATTCCTTTTTAAATGTCTTCCACAGCATGTTGACAAGTTAATTTAGGGTTATGGGTAGTAATTAAAATTCAAAATTCATATTAGTGTAACTGATATTCAGCAATGATTAGGAATTAATATTCAGAATTTAGTAAAAGGCTATATTTATGCTGTTATTTCAAGAGTCTTAAAAAATACGTTTTCAAAGCTATGTCTCCGTGTGGCACTGTATTCTAAAATACTCTGTTATCCGCTTCAGAAGGAGAGGTTGACCGCTGATCCTTGCCACCAATCAAGTCCCCATCATTTAGAAGGGAGACAGCTCAGGCATGGTGGTGTGAAGGGAAATGCACTTTCTACGGGCTTTCCTTGCAAATCAAACCCCTCTAAGAGATGGCAAATACCATAAAAAGGTAGTTTTTGATTGAAATTCTTGAAATTCCATCATACATTGCTCATGTTATACTGACCCCCTCACAAAGGGACAAAATTTCTCCTTACGTGGCTTGTTTGAGTGTAAGTATTATAAAGAAATCCTTCTTAATATATAAATGTGTGTGTGTGTGTATAACTATATTGGTTACATTTCATTTCATCTGCCTTGCAGTTATAACCACAGTCTGAAGTAATCCTATTTCTTATGTCTGAATACTTCCAGGGTAAAAAAAAAAATAAATTTCATCACAACAGAAAACTTTTAGAAAAAACATGAAGAACAGTCTAACCTTTAAAGTTCACTCAGAAGCTGAAATCTTTATCTGAATTCATTATGAAATCAATGGAACCTCTGGTTAAGATTCATGTAATTATAAATAACACGAAGACCACGAAGAGAAGAAATGTTTAAGTCATAAATCTCTCATAGCTTCTGAGACTTCACTTCTCACTCTCCCATGCTTGCGTTTTCCACACCCAAGAAGGACTATTGTACCACTGTGGGTTATTTAGTCTGGCTAGCTGGCTTGCTGTCTATCCTTTTATGAGTTAAAAAAAGATCATATAATCTGTCTTTTGATATTTCAGTTCATGGTTTTCAGCATGCTTGTATCTTTGCCAAGGAATGCATACTGAGTGAAAACCCTCTGCTTAACATGCACCGTGGAAGGAGTCATAGGTAAACAAAAAGCGCGGTGAAAAGACACTTCTCTCTCTCAAAAGATATACCAAGTCCTTGTTTCAGAATATAGTCCGGTAACTCTATAAATTTCATTGGTGTGAATAACCATGGCTTGGCGACGCTACATGCATCAGTATACATCAGCTGGCGTGCCACAGTGATTTTCAGGGGCGTTCAGTTTCGGTACCAATCAGAAGGATCACTTAACAATTCTGCTCAGAAACAACAGGCACAGAAAGCAGCTTGGATCAAGGATACCAGTTGATTTGCCTGCGCTAATAAGTGCCGTAAACTATTTACAGAATTTCAAAGCCTTGAAACTGGTGAAGTACACCAGGGCAAAAGTAGAATTTGTTTGTTCATTATCAATTATTTACACAGTATGTTTTACAATGTCAGATGTGTAGAAAAGGCATAATCCTGAGAAACGGCATACAATGAAAAGCGTATTATGTTAATTCCATAAAAGCTTAACATGAGACATCAAGTTGTGGAAGCTATTTGATGCGGTACTTATAAACGTTTCAATGACAACCTCAATAATACTAAACTCTAAAAAGCATTCCGAAATATAGATCTATTTATAATATCGAGGTGAGTGAGAATCCTTGCATAATTATAAGGGGATTTCAAATCTCTGATGAAATGGTGACTTCAAAATAAAAAGGGTTGCTGTTCAACTACGAAAATATTTGTAATACAGGGTCACACTCAGTACAGGAATCCAATCCACATGCATCCAAATAGGTTAGCCAAAAAATAAACACGTCGATCTTTTTAACCAAACTGGTACTTCAAACCTAATGTAGTCATTATAGATGAAAATGTTGCTGAGATTAAGAGCATCACCCCTGGGATGTATGGAATGTATGTTGGGACACTATTGTTTTTTAAGATGCCTCCGGTCAAATGTGGTAAACTTCACACTTTTAACCAGTGCTGTTTGTAATAGATTGAATGAAACAGGTCTACAAAAGAATCAATAAATGTAAAGACAAGAAAGAATTAGAGAGGCTGGCAGACTTGTACCTATTGTCTGGGGGAATTAGATGTCAGTTGGAGTATTATAACTCTGACAAAGGTTTCCAAGCTTTAATTTACTAGAACATATAATGGGCCAAGAAGAGGCTGGGAAACACAGTCAGACTGAATACATTATTTAACAAACACTTCAATGAATGTTACACACTTCCTTTTTTTTTATACTCCTGACATATTCTCCCCATTCATTTTTCAGAACCTTGTTTATCAATGAAACACACTTCTCTAAAAGAGACTTCTCCTAGGGTCCTTAAATTCCAAACCCATGACGGTATATTTAAGGCTGAATAACACACCCATGGGGACGAACGAGGCTTACCTTAATGTCAGGATGAAAGAAGTATCGGAAACCCTATTGCTGAATTTCAGCAAGCAAACAAAACATGATGATGATGGTGCAGGATTAGGTGAGTAACTCCTGGTTCAATACATACGCCTAAACAGGACACGACTTCACAAGAATTCTCCTCCGCTCTTTATTTTTCCAGCGACCGAGAAAAGTTTAGGAAAGCTCGGTGGCTGGCATAGCGAAAAAAGACCCAGTGCCTTTTTGTTTATTTACTTATTTTTTTAACCTAAATCCGTGGACTTAACTGTGCTTAGCTCACAAAGGAGTTGTTCAGCCCTTATCCACACACCAGATGCAATTTAGATAGGTTGAACTTCTCCCCACTTATCTTGGGAAAGGAGAAAACATTCCATTAATCAAAAACGAATGCAGAAACACCCTTGGGAATAAATGGAAACTACATTGCAAAGGGAGAATTCGTGTTCTCTGTAAAACATGAAAGAACGACATGTCAGGAAACGGGCCGGAGTAGCCAAATACTAATCAACACGTTGCCGGCCAAAAATTACTCGAGTCTCTGCTGACTTTCACTGCCTGCCCGTCAGTAACGAGAGGCACACATCTTACTGAAGTAAACCGCCCTGTCTGCTGTTTCATGATGCTCTAACCTGACCTCCGGCAACTAGCAACAAACTAAACAATGAACAGATATTTAAAGGGCCAAAGAGACATGCGTTTGAAGGGCGGCAGGAGAGGCAAAGATGGCCCTTGTCTTCAAAGAGTTGACCATCTAATCAAATACATTTCAGATACTTTCAAATAGGGTCGAAAAGCATTTTATGTAAAGAGCCAGATAGGAATTAGGCTGTGTGGGTCACACTGCTAGGCACAACTGTCCAACTCTGCCATCACGGCACAAAGCGGCCATGGGCAAGACGTAAACAAATCCAGGTGGCTGATTTCCAGTAAGATTCCTGAGGGCCGCTAAGGACATGACATTTCATATAACCGTCCCATGTCATAAACTATTCTTCTTATCATTTCTTGTCATCTACTTAAAAAGGTAAAAATCACACAGGCCACACAAAACAGGTGGTGGGCCCGATTTGATCTGTGGGCCTGTTTGCTAAACCTTTCTCTAAAATAATTATGTAATAAAGACCATAATAATTTCTTGGCTCGTATAATCAGAAAATGCAGACTGTAACCAGTCAGGGATGCAAAAGTAGATTAGATATAGTTACCAGTCTAAAATGCAGCTCTAATCTGTTTGAAGACAACACAATTATTCCAGTGGCAAGACTGAAATGAAATCCCGATACAAAATATCTTTAGATCTTGATGGACCCCAGGGTCCCTGGCATGCAGGAAGAGTATGCAGGGCAAACTTCCGCCCAGGAGGCCGGAAATCCACATTAATTTCAACTGAAATGGTGATGCATGTAGGATGTAAAGGTAAGCTAGTAGGCACTGTTCCTAATATCTAGGACCTAACCATCCTGAAAGGATAAACAAACAGTTCTTGCAATAATTCTAGATAAAACCAACTGCACTAAGTTGAGCAACTGAGATACAACGTGTGCTGGGAAAGGAGAACTTCCAGCGGGGTGATCTGTCATGACGTTACACGGGAGGCCGTCTTTGAGACCGTCGCCTAATCAGAGGCACGCACTTGAGTGGAAATGGCAGAAAGGGACATTCTAAGCATTCTAAGCAAGCTCTCCCATTCGAGCTTGGGAGAAGGGAAGGAGCGGGAAGCATACAGTCTCCAGGGATCAAGGAGAACTCAGAGAACCTCAAGGGCTGAGTGGGTAGCAGACAAGAGATAAGGATGGATTCATATTAAAGAGGGCTTTGAACGCTACCCTGAAGAATTTGGACTCCGTTTTTATGCAGATGAAGGCCAAGAATTTCAAGCTCTTATTATACAAATGAAATTGTAGCAAAGCTGAAGGCTTCTTTATAACTCAAGTTCAATAATACTCTCATCACAAAATGAAAATTTTCATAAAATAATTTAAGACCACACATTTCTTTCTAAAATCCTTCTGCCACTGTTCTGAATAAAAATTAACGTGACGTTTACAACACAGGCTTAACATGGTGCAGCAGGAAAGGGCTCAGCACAGCGCAGACGCTTAATAAATGGGTAAACGATTGTATGTTACCTTTTGGATCTATGCCAATGTCAGGCAAATGAAATAAAGTTGGATTCTGAAGTTTAAGCAACATGAAAGGAAATCTTTTCTTCAATATCATATGAAAATTTGGAAGCCTCCAATATATCCCCCCCGACCCCTGTTTTCAACCTATTATCTGTGGAGGCAAAGTTGGCATTATACCAGGCTTATGTCGCTGATAATTTTTTTTCAGTGAAAAATTTCGGTTAGTAAGACATGGCGCATGAGAAAAACCAATAAGTTAGAACTGATTAATAGAAACAAACCTGACATGTACACTTGACACCTGCAGGTAAATTCAGTTCTCAAACGCCCCCTGGTCTCTGCATTGTCATCAGAGTAGAGTCATACACAGCCATAAGTGGAATACTGACTTCAGGTGCCCTGTGAACCTTGGTACAGCACAGTGCTAGGATAAACCATGTGAGATGAGGTGCTTAGAGGATGTCCAATTATAACCCCACTGAACGAGGGGCCAGAAATTTTACGTGTGTCCAGTTGCTCAAGCAAGCTTTCAGAGCACAGGCGCACATAAAGGACACTGAATGTTTGTTCAAATATTTGTGTGATTTTTCCCACTGTTTTCTGTAGTTATCTGAATTACTGATATAGTCAGAGGCACACCAGAAATACTTAAGAATGTCTGTACTGTCAGAGCAAATTAATTTAGGAAGTATTTGTTGAGCCCATTCTAGGGGTCTAGAATTCATGTTTAGGGGGAAAAGAATTAAGGACACAACTAAGGAAATAATAGGATTCTTTTTCTTTAAATTTGCAACTACACGCAATTTTTTACGAAGAAATGTATATGCATACAACAATGTATTTATAGAGAAGAAAATGTGATACAGACCTCAAAATATAATACCTGTTCATCTTCCCAACTCATTAGTCATTCATAGTTTTTAGTTTTAGTCATTTTAGATTTTTTAAAAGGGAAACCAGAAAACAGTTCTAAGAATAATTAAAGTCCTTTTTTAAAAGAAGAAGAATTCTACGGGTAAAACCCCGCAAATTGTACTCACAAAGATGCAGACGCCTGCCACCCCCGCCCGTAAACGTGCCTCTAAGCAGGGGAGATAATTCTGGATAGAGGGGACTTTAGCCTCCATAAGTAAGGTCCCCTTATGGGCCAGCGTATGTGTAAGCTATGCAAGGACACTCGGGCAGGCGGGCACAAACACAGACACACACACACGCACGCACGCATGCGCTTACCGATTTGCAGGCATGACTAAGGATGCTTCTGCACAAACTGCAGTCCACACCCTTTTGGAAATATTCCAGACACCAAATGAACCAGCTTCTGAGACGTGTGGGCTGAGCTGAAACCGTCTGTCCCAGGCGTACCCCCAGGAGGTCCTCAGCAGCGAGCCTGGGACGGGCCTGAGACTTTGTGCCACCCACAGAATCAGTCTTCTCATCTCCAGGTGACACGCCGCGCAGTCTCCAGCTCTGGTTTCCTCAAGGGTCTTTTCTCCAACTTTGGACTTTCTTGTATACATACATCTAAAAAATATACACATTTGGACATTTCGGCTTCCCTGGTGGTGCAGTCGTTAAGAATCCACCCGCCAATGCAGGGGACACGGGTTCAATCCCTGGTCCAGGAAGATCCCACGTGCTGCAGAGCAACTAAGCCTGTGAGCCACAGCTACTGAGCCTGCGCTCTAGAGCCCGCAAGCCACAACTACTGAGCCCACATGCCACAACTACTGAGCCTGTGCTCTAGAGCCCGCAAGCCACAACTACTGAGCCTATGTGCCGCAACTACTGAGCCTGTGCTCTAGAGCCCGTGCTCCCAACAAGAGAAGCCACCGCAATGAGAAGCCCGTGCACCGCAACGGAGTAACCTCTGCTCGCCGCAACCAGAGAAAGCCCACGCGTAGCAACGAAGACCCAACGCAGCCATAAATAAATAAATAAAATAAAGTGATATAGATCTAATATAATTACGTTATTAAAAAATATATACACCTTAGTGTGTCTAGTTGTGCTGTAACACGGGTGTACTATTTAGAGTTAAAATCTCCCACTCATTATCAAGTCTATGCATCAGAGAATTTTTTTTTGTATGAGACAAAAGTGCAAAGCATGGATGACCTGGTGTCATTTGATCAATCATGCCCACTTAATCCAGAAAAGTCTCACTGAGCTAAAGTTACATCCTCTTCCAGCACAAGGAGAGAGAGAGCCACCAGAATCAGACACCAAAGTCACCTGTTACACTCTATCACGTGAAACACAAGAGGAACAACACTGATACCTCACCATAACTTTTAGTTCATGTAAAACTCCATAACAGAACTGGATTAACATTTTGCTTTTTTTAATACTGAAAAATTCTCCACTTACTTTTATTTACTCCCAGTCTTACAGCTCTCACTGAAATAGGCTTTACTGTATAAATATTTAACATCATCCTTGCTCAACTATAGTATACAGTTTTTTTAAAGATGCTGAATGATAAGCAATTCAGTTGAAGTTTCCCACTGACGGGACATAGAGATGTGTGACGAGCAAAGTGGACGTGAGTCAATCAGCAAACATTCATTGTACATCTAGAGCACTCAGCAGGTCAGGGTGCTTCGGAGAAGGCTGCTGGCCTCGCTCCAAGGAGCTCTAGTTATTAGAGGAATCAGGCTTCCCTCTTTGCAACTACTTAGAGTTTTGACACCCTGACCATTTGATCCTGTCAAGCCTTATCTTTCATTTCTTGTCAGTTTTGTTTTTCTTCACTCAGTTAATTACATGCAAAAGCACAGCAGCTCACCAAGGCATACTCAACCCAATTCAAAATATGTACCTCCTTGTTGCCATTCTTGGCAACACAGAAGTGAGACCCACTGACAGTACGTTACACACCTCTGGGAACATGCACAGCTTTTATTAGGGCATCCAGGGTCCTGAGCGATACTGAGCCATTTCCGGGTGTTGAACGTAATGTCAGAAGATGATCTGAGTACTAATAAGAATCATGAGACAACCTGAGATTTTAAAAGAGGCGTCCAGTCTTCTCATCTACAGATAGGGAAACTGAGGCCCGGTGAGTTTGACTGGCTTAGCTAAGATCACATATTCAGTGACAAACTCAGTTAGAACGCAATTTTACTGAGTCTCAAAAGGTACTCATTTTATTTATCTAAGTTTTAAAATACCTGTAACAAATAATGTGAGGCAGAATGAAAAAATATATGTACACCTACAGTATGCATCGTGTAACATATGTATAACATGCACTTACATTGGGTTGTATCTCGTTTTACCTCCTCTAAATTATTGAGACTTTCACAGTTGTATTCCGAAAAAAACTTTCAGAGTTAAACATCTAAGGACTGTATTACGTACAAAAAAGTCTTGGAAACACCAGCTTCATTTCTGGTGCTGTTTCACATAGATTGTTGTTAACATGTCACAAGCTGTAGACACTTAAAAATACTGTTTAATTTTCTTTAATCCATTTCGTTTTATGGATCTAAAATGGCCATCAGACAATAATACAGCAGCTTCCATAAGGAATAAATTGTTACCGCTTGACAAAAAACTCTTTTTATGCCAGAAGAGGGGAATATAAAAATGTCTTTTTCATATAATTATATTAAAAAATGTGTTCGTGTGTTCTCTCATATTACAGCTGTTTGAATGTTTTTTTATTTTCCTTATGCTACTGACTTTAGAGCTTTCCTTTTCTTCCCCATTTTCTCCTAATTAATTTCTGTTCAACCAAAGAATTCTTTTCTTTTATGGCTTCTGCTATCAGAGCAATGCCTTCATGAAATGAGCAAGCCCATTTCTGAGCTCTGCTCTTCCAAAAACAGGGGTAGGAAAGATCAAAATATTTCGAAAAAGGGTACTTTCCCATTTAGGTGTTATTCTTCATGTAAGGAGAGTTGACAAATAATTACTTGCCTGTAAAAAATTTAAATCTTCTGCTACTCAAAGATGGACAGTGCACGTAAACAGAGAAATATAACCTTTAAAAGGCAGTCCGAGCTTCACAAACTTGGTCCTACAGGGAATCATGTGCTATTAATCAACTTACTACCTGAGTTCTGATAATAGTTTTGCTTTTGTTTATCATTATGTGTTAAAGTGTTTTTAAAAAAGAACTAGAATGAATTTAGCGTATTGTTTTTCTTCAACAGAGTTCTCTTCTTCTGTTTTTCTCGTGTTTACTTTAGATTTTGTTTATACTTTAAACATCCAGTGTTAACGAGGTTTCCTTATGCACTTTGCAAACTTTACAGACCATTATTTTTCATCTTTTTTTTTCTTTTTATGCTTTGAATAGCTGCTTTTCCTTTTAAAGAATAAGGGAGGAAAGTCTCTTTAATTAAATAATATAGTCAAACAACTGCTCTTTTTTACACTGCAATTGCTTCACTATTAAAAAAAAAGGCAAGGCATAAAACTCAACTAATTACATTTATTAAAGATCTGAAGAAGCAGTGGTATCTCTGCCAATACCTCCTACTTCCAGCCTCACAGCAACTGCCTGAATATTAGGAAATCTGGAGAAATGAGACGCCTAACGCACATTATTCAACAGGGTAGAGTTACATACAAATACATATAATATTTATGAGATACATTAGTATACTTCTTACCCAAGCTATTTGAGCTCATACAAACAGACTTTTTTTAAAAAAAACATGTCACTGCCACGAACTGGCAACTCAGTTAAGACAAATGCAGTTATCAGTCCCAATCAAGGAGTCAGAAAATTGGCCTTTTTGAGATCTGTTCATTCTGTGCATGTAGATGTGGCTTAGCCTGACTCCCCAGTTAAGGATATGTAATAAAAGTAACAAGTTCCAGTGAAGTAAGGAATCTGTTGTTAAAAACAAACAAGGGAGCGTCTGTTATTAAAAACATAAGCTCATTTTCCTTCAGTATAGATTCAATGGCACGGATCAATAAATATTAGAAATTATGTTTGAAACAGGCAAATTTTGTAAAAGGAATAATTTAAACAATTATATACTTCAGAAGTGATTCTATACTGATTTCATTCAAATATTATCTCTTACACTCATAAATCTACTAACTTTCTCTACCTTTTAAGAGATACTGACAAAAAATTAGTATGAGTGTTTCATCTCCCATGGACACACACACACACACACACACACACACACACACGTAAGCCTGGGTGTGCACGCACAGGTAGGAAACTGATCATCACAATACTTCAGGTCAAACATACCACTTAACAAAGAGAGGTTTTTCTTTTAATTAACTGCACCATTTTCCCTTTCCAGCTTCTATATAAAAAGGAAGCTTAACTATGTGCTTACAATGGTAGTTCAGGCTAGAATCCATTACTTTAATTACCTTCCAATGAGCAGAGAAAGTCTAATGTGTGGTGAACGTAGCTCTCTTAATAGAAAAGCAGATTTTAAAGGCGTGCGCGTTTTCAAAAGGAGCTGGACACACTACAGTCCGGTCTCTGTGTTTTCTATATACAACTGGTGTTTCATTTTGAATCACTTGAGCACTTTGCAAAGTGTATATGCACCACAACAAGAGGTCAAGTTTCACTCGGTGAATCGATTCAATACGAGAAGGAGAAATTTCCACAGAGGGAAGGAAATTGCCTTAAAGTCAACGGGCATCATTTTGTTTCAGCTTCCTGCTCTGAGGGCTGGGTCCAAAGGCCTACAGCGCTCTGTGCTGCTCTGCGCTGCTCTGACGAACAGAAGGCTTGAAGGGCTGTTAGAGAGAGTACCGATGGAATTATAACTGATGAGCTCTCCTTCTGGTGAGACTACCCAGAAAAGAATAACAACATAGTAATGGCTAAACAAGGTCTTTGTTGTCTAGGTAAGAATGCAAGTTTTCTTTCTTCCTTTTTGAGTTCTTCACTCCAATGGTAACCTCAAATTCAGAAAAGCCAAAGATTCAGTGTGGCTCACACTGGCTTTGATCAGGTTTCCAATATAGTCTAAATAACAGATCATTGTAAAGGATACGTAAAACAGTTTCTGTTCAGACAGTGATCAGTGTTTGAAAAGAACTCTCTGTTTATGTTATGGTGCCGTCCACATAGAACTTTGCTCAACAGTTGATCAGAAGCCAGTGATGGCACTAAAGTTAATGGAAATGAGGAAACAGGTTAGATTGCTTGGGTGACTAAATTGATATAATAGGAGTCAATGACTGGATAAAGAAGATGTGGCACATATACACAATGGAATATTACTCGGCCATAAAAAGAAACGAAACTGAGCTATTTGTAATGAGGTGGATGGACCTAGAGTCTGTCACACAGAGTGAAGTAAGTCAGAAAGAGAAAGACAAATACCGTATGCTAACACATATATATGGAATTTAAGAAAAAAAAAATGTCATGAAGAACCTAGGGGTAAGACAGGAATAAAGACACAGACCTACTAGAGAATGGACTTGAGGATATGGGGAGGGGGAAGGGTAAGCTGTGACAAAGCGAGAGAGAGGCATGGACATTAAAAAAAAAAAAAGAGTGAGTGAAATGATTTCAGAACTGATGGAGCTAATGACACCCAAGCCATGTTGAGAAGCTTCCTTGGACAGCTTCTGTCCAACTTCCAAAAATCTGTATAAAATAGGTGGTTTTCACGTGACTGTAACAAAATAATTTTAAATCAAGAAAGAAGGGACCCATCTTTCCATTCACAAGACCGTATCGTTTCTTCTTTGTGAGGATTAGACAGGTGTTCAGTCTATATTTCCCCCAAAATAAGACCGAGAATACTGAGTTATAGATGACAAAATTACAGAAATAGGCTGGCTCTGTTTATTTTGAAAAGGTTTGTTGAAGTTTTAAAAACACATTTAATTCTTTCAGAAACTAAAAATTTGCATCCAAGCCATAAGAAATTCACTCCTTTTCTAAAAAATACTCAATCAGGCGTCCCTTTATAGTTGTAATTATATTTTCAGCATCATCAAATATATTTTATTAAGTGCCTATGCCTTTTGGTACAATGGTCATTTTTAGAGACTTGGAGTGCTTTCGTATGATTTTATCTTGCCTCTACATCAAAATGTAAATTCCTTAAGGAAAGAAACATCCCATGTAACCCCCCAGATGCCCAGTAGAGTGATCTGCGTACTCAATCAAAGGATGTGATTAACCTCTATCCCAGAAATTTCAGTCTTAGAAACCTAGCGATCTATTGGGAATGAACGTAATAACCTTCTAGTATAGGCTGTTTAAAAATCTTTGTTTGTCCAAAAATATTCTGCTTGTCTAACCTAAAGCATTCTTGCTGTAATTTCAAACCATTTCTTATAATATTGGACTTTTAGAAGTTGAGGAATCAAACTGCTGGTCAGCATTTTACAAAATACATAAAACATTTCCTTTGGAATAATAAAATAGAACTACCACGTTCTATATCAAGATTGGGTTTTATATAAATGTAGTAAACTACATTTTTAGTTTTAACATGGAACATATTTTCAACATTACTAAGTTAGATACTGGAAGAAACTTCACATGTTTGTTTTTTATTCTCCACTAAAGATCAAGTACATTAGGACACTTGAATGAGAAAAAATAGAAAACAAACATGTAAAATAAATGCACGTTGCACTAATATAATATGATCCAGATAAGGTTTGCTGCCTTTTCAGAAATAACTCCTACAATCTTGGCATGCTTCTACTCAGGACAGTTCTGTAAATATGCACATGGTTCAGGACATGGTAAAAATGAAAATGCTGATAAAAAAATGGACATATGTTATCTGGTCTCTCAGTATGTTAAACTTCAGCTGAAATAGCTAGAAAAGAAGGAAGGAAATTATCCTTCCCCGGTCCGTTCCTTATTATTCTTAGAGTCTTCCCTGAGTTCACGGGAGTAGAAATTATGTCTACCAAAATAGTCCTTGGTTCTGTAACTGCATATTAATGAATTACAATCGAGGCCCTTTCCACAAGCAAGAAATAAGGGTGAAGACCTCTATCTCAATCCTTTTTGAGCATGAAAGCACTGACTCCTTTAAATAATTGGTTAAAAACAATGCAACATCCTCTAGGTGAGTTTTGTGGTGATTAAGGTAGCTTTCAATATTTCCCAGAAACTTCTAAAATGCAGTTCTCATCTTTGAAAACCTAATTTCACCCTTAATTTTCTGCAACTCCATACCTTTTCAGTTGTTGATATGTTAACTGTTCAAGTCTCATCTAATATTCTCATCAAATTGATGGATATTCCTTTTAATTGGAATATTCAGTCCTATAAATCATGTTTTAATCATTTGATCCCACTTTTCCAAATACTACAAAAATTAACCATCCAACTATTTAATTCAAATTGCACAGTATTTTGGCATTTCCTATAGCGATTACTATTATTTCTTTGTTAGTCTCTTGAAGTGAAAACATTTTGGAGAAAACAGGAAGTCCTACATCAGAAGGTAAATTGCTTCTAGTAGGGTTTCAGTTAAACATGTCCAGTTTAGAAATCTGACTGGGCCACTGGTTTCTTTTTTTATCTTAAGCTAGTCATGTAACCCCTCAAAATGTAAATAATGATACTTGAGCAGATGAACAATCAGGAAAGAAAATATCTAGATAGATTATAACTAGTAAAAATGAAGATAGAGAAATGAAGATAGAGACTACTTTTGCAGTGAATCCTGGTCTGCATGGGAGTAAGAAAACTGCTACAAATTCAAACGAAGTTTACTAAAAGCAGTAACCTCTGGTTTGAAACCCCCAGATGGCTGAAACCAAAGAGCTAGTTTGTCCATTAAGATACCCTGAAATCTAACATTTCAGCATAATGAATCACAGTATATGACTGTGATTTTAAGTTATTCCATTCTGAATCACACTTACTTGATTTCCGTTATTTTTTTTCCTAATTAGAATAATTTAATGAAAAAGGAACATGTATGCAAGGGTGAGAAGTGATTTGCCCTGGGTCTTCCTTAGCTAATCATAATAGATTTAGTGGTATGTTGGGTTTCAGTTATATTGCTTGTGTGTTTGCAACATGTGGGTACTTTAAAAAAATCAGCGATTTAAAATAACAAACCACTTGGGGTGGGTTCTCTTCACACACATACAGTCGTACCACCTCATCCTCCCAACAATCCTAGCAGGGAGGCATTTTACCGAGAAGGGGACTGAGGCTCATAGAAGTTACCTGCCTGAGAACACACGCTAATCAACAGTGGAGCTGAGCTTAGAACCCAGGGGGTCTAGGGTCACAGTCAGGCTGCTGGACAGCACTGCTTTAATAGGCAAGTTCATACCATTGCCATTTGGAAGAACTAGATCACCAAGAGATACATGTAATCCTGCCAGTGTAGAAACGCACTGTGCCTGTCCCTGACCCATTTCAAGGGCTTCCCGTAACACAGTTTTCTACTAGGGCAATCTAGGGACCTTCCATTTTACTATTTAGTACCCTTCTCCTACCTCCTGGAATTTCTACACCAACACCAAGAAATCTGTCTTCACGTTGTCTGTACTTCATCACCCTGAACTTATTCTCTCCTTCATACAGGACAAAATTTGATATGTAAAAGTTCAAGCTTCGAAGTAAGTGACCAGGAGATATGAGATATAAGTGACCAGGAGCTATTAGCATTTTAATAGGGAGTAGTTCACTCATGCAAAATAGGAATGGAATTCTATTGGGATCACTTAGGCATCACACAATAACAGAAGCGATCCTTGAAGGAAGGGTTTGCCCTTCAAATGATATCATATCTAAAAAACCTGACCTTTATTAGAACCAAGTCTAAAATTTTCCTACCCTTTTTCATCACTGACCTAGGAGGGTACAACTATCCAATTGGATAGTGCAGTATTTTTCATCAGCAATGATTCCTCAAAAGGAGAAACTGAATTTTACAAATTTAAATTAGGATTTCCTTGTATCAGTCAGATAACAGTTTACATGTGATCATACAGACATGTGACCATTGATTTATATTTTAAAGCCAAAGGACGTACTACCTATTAAACCCTTTAAAAAAATTTTTTTACAACCAAATTAAACAAACAAGCAAGACCTCAGCCAAAATCATAACGGGACATTTACACCTGATTCATTTGTAATGAAATATTACTGGTGACTGATTATGCATTACACTATCTTTTTACACTTGCCGAATGGGATATGAAAGTCAAGCAATGCTGAATATAAATAATCGGACGCAATCTGAGACACATCTTGCAAACAGTTGCCTTGAATTTACAAGGCTGATCTACACGTAAATGAAGTAACCTTTTTAACTGAATCGACCAATTGGCTCTGCTGAAAAAAATCAGTTCACTTTTTTTTTTCCTTTAAGTAAATACCTACCACAGGGTCAAATTGCTGGAATTTTATACTCTGGAATTTCCTCCCAGAATATAACATTCTGCTACTGTACATTCTTCTTAACAGGTTTGATTAACTTTATAAAAAGGGGGTCAAATACTGACCACATGAGAGGTTTGGTTTCGATACCTCACTAAAACTGGTTTTGTTAAGCTGAGCTCGGTGGCTCCCGCAGAGAAAAAAGAGGAAAACAATTAAAGACTCCCTCAGGAGGCCCCATCTTTCAGCAGAAGATTTGGGGGAACATTCTTATTCACATCCAGTCACAGTCAAATGCCTTTTAAGGGTGTTACTGAGCCACAGCACGGCTTTGGTTTTCTACTCTTTCCTATTGTTAGGTCCGAGGTGCAAGGGGAATAGTAAAGGAAGAAATGAAACAGTCCTGATTAGTTTATGTATACAGACGACTTGATTGCAATTCCAGAGCAACTTGTTTCTTTCTTTCAAAATCTTAATTGTCTTGTTGCTTTACTTGGTTACTGGGTTTTGATTGGCTTTAATGTCCCAGCTGGTTCATTCCTATAGCCATACAGATAAGAAAAAATGAACTCATCTCCGCCAGAAATGTCAAGATTTCATCAAGAAGTCTTCTGAGGCCAGATGATAGCCAGAAATAAAAATAATAATGTAATAAACGAAATAAAATAAAAATTAATAAATGGATGTGATTTGTGAAGAGCAATGAGATATTATTAAAATAAAAGAAAGCTAAATTAAGTGTTATTTAACAAATGTGGTTTCTAATAAGAATACTGTTAACAAGAAATAAATGACTATTATCCAGAAGTACCACAACAATAATTTACATGTTACATGCATACTGAATAATATTGAAATAAGAAAGGCTGAGATGCTTATTCACACAGAATGACTTTCTGAAACTTATCCAACTTAAAGAAGTATAAAAAAATGCTCTCTTTACTATATAGCATCTAGAGATGCTATAAAGGAAGATGAGATCTAATCACTGCATAAATACATGCTAAAGAAAGATGTTAAAGTAGGATTTCAAAAAGATAGCTGAAGTGTAACAGCAGATTAACATCACATTAACTCTGCTCTTGGGGAAAAACACAGAAGCAAGTAATGCAAACACACGGGTGAGGTTATCATCCTCCATAAATATGTAACTAAATATCAACATTTTCAAGTTCAAGTCACTTGGTAAAAGCCAAGGAAAAACAAGCATTAAAATGTTACGAATGAAAATAAACTTCTCAAAGCAGCATTTTCCTAATTCAAAGTTCACATTACTTTAAGAAGAAAACCCTTCTTTTTTTTACTCTGAAAGCAGGTTTTATTCAAATTTCTAGTGTGCATGCAACTGCAACCATTAAGGACTTCAGTCCCCCAAATACTTAAGTAAATACTTAAAACAAGTTACAATTTAGTGAAGTGGATTCCTGCCCATAATACAAAGCTGATTCCATATAACCTTCTGGAGGAAGAACACAAAAGTGGGTTTGAATGTGAGGTCTGAACAAAATGACAAAGGTTACGGCTGTTTTTACTAAGCTACAAACATATTCAAAACTCATGCAAAGTCTAAAATTAAAGAAGCATCTCATCCCATAATATTAAATTTGACTTTTGCTGTATTTAAAAAATAAACAATATTTAGAAGACAATGATCTTCATACGAAGAAAAATCTTCATATTTCACACAGCCACGTGCACACACCAAGAGGCTTTTTGAACTTGAAAGCTGAATCCAAGGATTAAGTAAATGTATTCTGTGCAAAGGAAGTGATGGTGTCAGAGCAGAGATGACTTTGAGGTTTGCAATATAGATGCTTTGTTGTACTGTTACGTAAATTATAACGTTTTATAGTGCTGAGATGTTTAAAAATAGACACAGATTTTTTAAATTTCCTGTTCTATTATATATTGTTATAAAGTATCCAGTGTTTATTCTGAAATCGGGATACAGAAGTTGAATTAAGAAATGCCTCGACAGTAGTTTTGTTTTTGTTTTTCATTCCAGCTGTGGAAGAGAGGACTATTTTAAAACGAATTCAATGAAAAAACAACATCATGCACTGCTGACCCACTCTGGTTTGGGTTCATCCCGGCCACACATTCCAAGTGAGTCTAAATGAATAGGCATTATGTAAATAGGCGTCGCTAAATAAAAAGCAGCTCGTGTATTAGTCCAAAGCCTGTGGTGCTCTTACACAAGCCTGGAGACCATCCCAGACACCTGGCTTTTGAAAGACCACCAAGAGAATAAGTAAAAGGAGTCCTTAAAAGCGTTTCAGAGTTAAATCTAACTTAAATACAAGATTTACATATGTTTTTGCTCAGCAATTTAAAAACTTTATTTTGGTTATTTAATACAAAAATTCTCACCTTGAAGACACCAAACTGTTCCTCAATCAATGAATAGTTAAGAATTAAAATCGTGGAAAGGGCTTGGGTGAAAACAAATGATTTCACTTCTCGCTCTACAATATATACTCTGGTTTCCTTCATTCCAATGCTGACCTCTGCTTTTAAATATTTGGAATCGAACATTTACAGGTATGTATAGATGAAGTACAATAACCACACCACCTGTTTAAGAAGGTGATATAAAGAAATTAAGTAGAAAAAATTTGAGAATGCCTAATAGGCCCCAGGGTAAAATATAGAATCATAATGTTAAAACTCACAGATACTATGGGAAAATGACCATGAAGTTGTTTTAGTTTTTTCTCTAAGAAATAATTAAGTAATGAGTTCAACTTGTTAATTTTTAAAACCATTTAACTAAAATAGTCCATAGCTAACAAAATGAGTTATTCAGTTTAGAAGGGAAACACCCATATTATGAGAAATCCTAAGGCCTAAAGAAAGAGAATTCCTGAATATGCAAGACACGGATTTTAGTATGTATATTTGTAGGTTCATAGTTTTTGAATTCTATGAAACTCTTCTTTGGGGGATGGCTTCTGTCACATTGTTTGAATCATGACAAAAGCCACAGAAAAGGTCAACAGTGCTGGGAAGGTAATGAGCTTTCCCTGGCCTCTCTGGAGCTGGTTGTAAAATTTATAAGGGAAGTTCTATCCATGGCCCACATAATTTTTTGGTGAGGCAGTAGAAATTGATGCCATCTATCTAAAAGAACAGAAGTTGTCAATCTAGGTATCTGAATGTTCTCAGCTGCCACAAATCTTGGAGACATCTGGGGCTATTAAAGGCACAGTAGTTTAAGTTGTGGATGTGCGATTCGATCATCTACCTTTTGACTAGGTGATAGGGATTAAATACGGTGCTCTATTTTGTAGGATGTAACAGAATTACAAAATACCATTCCTGCCCTTGGGGTGCTTAGAATCTACTAGGAAGATACAAACATTCTGCATCCGTGAAACACGGAGTGTTTTAACAGGAGCTAACTCTTATCAGAGCAAAAATTTTATGTCAAAATGTATAAAATAGTGTAAAGAAACTTTTGGCCCTAGATTAAATCCTAAGACTTCCCTTGAGTAGTTTAATTGTGGGCTCATCTGAACCTCAAAACTTTCAACAAGTTTTTTTTTTTGTCAATGCAATTTATATAACTTTAAAATTTTAACATCATTTCAAAGTTACAGAAAAGTCGCAAAAGCAGAACAAAAAATTCCTACACACCTTTACCCAAATTGACTACTTATTAACATTTTGCCCCCTTTGCTTCATTACCAATGTAATTTTATAAACACGATAATGCAGAATAAAATGATTTCATAGCAATCATAATTAATCAATATTTTTTAAGATGTTTCAAACTCAAGTTAAAGGGAACATCACTTTGCTGCCAGGATCACCAAGTACAAATCTAACCACAGCCTTGAATTGGCAAGCTCACTGGATTCGTTTCAGTAGTTTTTGAGAGCAGAACAAAAGAAAACATGTATGCCAAACATCTGATAGTTTAAATGAAAGACAATTCTTCATTTCCATCTTGACTCTAGATAGTTCTGTAATCACCTCATTTGGGAATTTTCAGGGTGGCGTCATCGCAGGAATTTCCCCCAAATTGGGTGATTTAGGACCATCCGCTTGACGAATCCAAAGGACCACAGATGGAACGGGGCCTGGAGACACGATGCTCTGAGGGGCTCTGAGTGGGATGCTAACCGGCAAGTCCAGGTACAGGTGGGCAGAAGAATTTGTAAGATATTTTTCAGATTGAGAAAACGAAAGTGTTTGGGACGACTTCATCTGGCTCGATTTTGGATCGTCCTAACCGCTCATTAAAAAGAATTAAGAATTAAGCTATGATTGTGTCTCAGTGACTTAATCTGCTGGTGGGATGGTAACACCTCACACAAGGTAAAGGGAAGCAAGGAGGCTTGGCTGAGCACCACCTGAACGCCAGCACTGGCCACTGCAGGAGCCTCCGGCTTGACCCCAGGGTCTCACCACACTCATCACTGACTCATAGGCCATCTTTTCTTGAAAGTCACTTTAAACCAATCACCTCTAAAATTCTAACGTCTCCTCCCACCTCTCTCATCATAAGGCTTGGACAAAATTGGGTATCAAATTTTAAATATCTGTGTGAAAAGAGTTCTGCCAACTTTAAAACATTATTTAAATGTCAGTGATTACTTTACCAAATAATTGCAACAGCTGCCTTTAGAACTTGTGATTCTAGAAGAATATTCACTTTCAAACCAAAGGATATCCTATGTATTCGTTTATGTAATACTGCTACTGATAATGAACACTTCATGAGTGTTAATTACGTGTCAGGCGTGATTCTAATGTCTTTACCGGAGTCGTTTAGCCTCACTACAAACCTATGAGATTAAGCACTATTATTATCTCCACTTCAAAGACAATGACATTGAACCACAGAGAGTAGGTAATTTGCCCGAAGTCATAAGGCAGTACCTGGTAGAGCCATAATTCAAGAAGGTAGTTTCATTCTGGAGCCCACACTCTTAACCACTCTGCTAGACTGCCTCCTAACTGTGTCATTTATACAATCCTCCGTCGTATAAACATCATCTATTACAGGCTGACTGGAAACCATGCCCTCTGCCAAGCACCGTGTCCTCTGTGTATGAAAACACTGGTCTGACAGTACGTGGACAGAGAGAATATTTATGCTCTACCTCTCATGAGCCCTAACTCATCCACTAAAATAGCTACATTCTTCAAGGCACAGTTAGGTTTGATCAAATAAGTCATTCACCAGGCAACACGAAATGGTTGAAGCTACCAGACAGCGCTTCACTAATTGTTGGACGGTGGGTCATTTCAGCTGTGTACACAGATCCCTACTCCCAGAGCTACTGAGGCACCACAGTGTTCCATGAGCACCACGTGCCCCTACAGCGTAAGACTTGCAGAAGCACGTCTGGCTTTACTTGGGAGATGATGCAGGACCTTTCAAATGCACTGGCTTTTCCTACACTGCCCTCAAGAAGACAAACTGGGCAAACAATCATTTATGGTGGGCATATTGCTCTAGCATCGCCTGTCCTCAATCCAGGAGAAAAACTGACAACAACGCAGCCATCAGCTTTCCTGTGCTGTCAGTGTCTCTTTGGCAGAGGATGAAAGTACGCAGGACTTCTTTAAGTTATTTCCAGACATCTTAAATAGTCCATGGGCCTCTTCTGTGCAAGCACGCTGAGGGATTTTTGCCTTGATTTTAGAATTATGCAGGGGAGTAATGAAAAGAATGGCATAAAAGAAACAGAGTATGAAATATTTCTGTTTTCATTAGCATGTAGACTTTTTGTGGTTTGCAAATATTTACATTTATATTTACATCTACATTTATATTTATATTTGGCAGACCAGAGACCTGAGGTGATAAAGATAAATGAGAAACGTGCCCAAAATGGGAGCATCAGTAACTCAACACAGCACCAAGGCCTGGCCAGCTGCAAACGACACTCTGAAAAAAAAATTGTAGGTTGTGAGGAGTCACTAATAAAATTAATTTCGAACATGGTAAAAAGATAAGACATGCAGGATCATGTTATCTGCCTTAACATGCACTTCCTGAAACACTGTCATGTGCCAGGTTCTTCCTGGACAAATGGACTTCTCACACCTTGCAAACCCACAGAATAGATTGCAAGTTCATTAAACTGCTTGCTGTCTTTCAAGAGGTTTTTTTCCCCTACTTACAGATAGTGTGTAACAAATTAAATATCCAACTGAAATAATGAAAATGTCAATACTTGTAATAAAAGTTTTTCAAAAAAAGAAATTAAAAATTGAAAATGAGTGGAATAAAAATGTTTTTCCTTTTTTTCCCCCTCCCTTTAGACATTCTTTCAATTAGAAAGGAGACCAAACTTAAATTATAGCTACCAATTAATTTTTCTGCTCTCTGGCACGTGAAATAAGCGTCTTTCATTAAATCGGATATTAAAGCTCATTGGTTATACAAGGAACCTCCAGATTAATAGACTAGAGTTCTCCAGTTTCAATTATTTTCTCTACTTCCTAATATCGGTTCAACTGCCCCCCTTTCCCTGGTGGGGCTTAATCTCTCACTCCTATTGTCCCTAAGTATTTAACTGACTCTTTCCACTACTGTGGGTCACTCAGTTAATCTGATCTTGAGGGTACAACCTCCTTGTTAAAATATGCGTGTGTGTGTGTGTGTGTGTGTGTGTGTGTGTGTGTGTGTGCATGTGTGTGAATTAGTAGTTAAGAAGGGCTTTCTTAAGATAAAACCAGCAGCAGCAGGAAAAAAAACCAAAACAAAACAACACAAAAACAGTGCCAGCTAGGAAATGAAAGTGGGCAATTATCCAGAGCTTTTGTTTTGCAGCCATATACACTCACATGTTTCCAGAATCCCAAACGAATAAGGAGAGAAAATAAGGAATCAGTCCTGACTTCATACTGTGTATAAATTAAATTCCTAATAGATGATCTATAAGTTTGCTTTTGTTTACATGAACCTATTATTTTAGGAAGCAATTCTTAGTCTTACAGATACTACCCCTAGTATCAAAATTCATTTAATGGATAAAAAGAAATTTCCTGAGACAACAAAGATGGGGTGTCAAGTTAAACTAGATGCCTAGACCATAATCTTTGAGTGTTCATCTTAATTTCTGGGAAAAACACATTCTTAGTAATCAATTTGCATAAAGCCGGCTTTTTGAATGATGGTTTATGATTTACGAAAAAGTCACTCTATTCTTAATGTTATACATTATAACATAGTCTTAATTAAAAGAATAGCAATTTTTTCTGTTTGGTACCACCAAAGAAGTAATCCAAAAGTGCACATTTTTAAGGTATGTTAAAAATCTTATCAGTACTCCAAATACAGCTGAGGAGAGCTTAACATAGGAGAGGAATTGGCCTAATATTCATCCACACATTATTTTTAAACCTCCTATAGATATTCCACTTGTGGTCGCCTTCCTTTCACTGTTGAATCTGTGTAACAAGCTGTATATAAGATTTTTCTGCATTTCGCATACTCCAGGTCTCCACTGTGTCCTTGAGTGTACAGGCAAATGGTACTCGTTTCCTCCTAATCAGGCACAAAGGCTCTCGTCCAAACTTCATTCTTCAGCGTCTTTCCGTATTCTCTGTCAATCTTCCTATTTTGAAACCGTTGGTCACACCAGCCAATGTCTATGCACACGGCCTTGACACTTTTCCAAACTCCATAAATGTGACTTCCATTCCCAGGACTGGCTCCTGATCATTTTATTGCTCCCGTATGGAAGATTTTGCTAAATTGTAGTTCTTAGACCCTCCCTCTTCCATCTCTTTCCAGAGACACACTTATTCTCAGGGTTTAACTAAGACCTATTTTGAAAGGCGTTATCACCAAACATTCTGACGTATCGTCCCTAAACTCTTGTCGTGAATCCTCAAATCCTATCGGATTTTCACCGAGCCACTGTCACCTTCCATGTGGGAGAGCAGGAGCCAGCTTGGTCCTGACACCGCAGTGCTGTTTCTTAGGTGCTGAACCCTCACGTCCCAGTGCATCATAAACATTTGTTGACTAAACGAGTATTTTAAAAACCGCTTGCCATTTTCCACTCTCACTTGACAAAACCACGAGAGTTAGAGAGTCAGATTGGAAACAGAAGCGGCCTTGATTCTCATGACCCAGGAAGAAACTGTAAGAGTCTTCTCTGGATTCTTCTTTTCATTCCTATTCACGTGGTCACAAAGTCTAGCCAACCCTCTGTGCTTATTCACATTGGTTCGCGGAACTGAATTTTAAAATTGCTGCACACCAGGAACACCCATTTCATGACACCACAGGAAGGCTTCTCTAAGCTCTGGCGTGGTTCATGCAAAATACTCACTGAAACACTCGAGTTATTACTTTGAGTCTGGACTCTGCTGATGTATCTTATTCACAAGGTCTTTACCACCCTGCGTGTTTCTGGACGGCAGTACCCACCAAGGTATTTGCATATGGTAGGGCTCTGCATACAGTAGGACTCACCCAGTAACTCACTGAATTTATGACCAGATAATTTAAAATTTACCCAGTCACTTTATGACTGCGGTTTTTCAGGCTTTTTGGGCGCTCTGATTGACAGTGCCCAAAGTAATCAATAAAAACATTTTGGACACCGGGTTGTTTCCCAATATAAATTAGTATATGGATCATTGATTTATTAAGCGTTATCTTGTGTATTTGGTTCCACAGCCAGAGAACCGAGGAAGTCAAATTTCTGTGAGGTTGGTTTTACCAAACTAAGCATGGATAGTAACTCCACTGAGAAACCGCCTCAAGCCGCAATCCAGCTTCATCTTTTGTCAAATCTCTCCCACTCGGCACCTGATTATATAGCATTTTGTATTGCTAACCCTTTTTAAAATTTTTATTTATTTATTTATTTATTTTTGGCTACGTTGGGTCTTCGTTTCTGCGCGAGGGCTTTCTCCAGTTGCGGCGAGCGGGGGCCACTCTTCATCGCCGTGCGCGGGCCTCTCACTGTCGCGGCCTGTCTTGTTGCGGAGCACAGGCTCCGAACGCGCAGGCTCAGCGGCCATGGCTCACGGGCCCAGCCGCTCCACGGCATGTGGGATCTTCCCAGACCAGGGCTCGAACCCGTGTCCCCTGCATCGGCAGGCGGACTCCCAACCACTGCGCCACCAGGGAAGCCCTGTATTGCTAACCTTAATGGGCATGTGTTGTCTCACGCTGAAGACCGTCCACTGATTGGAGGGGTGCCCTCTTAGCATTCTTTCCATCCCCCCTCAGTTCTATGCCATGTTCCTACTAGGTCTGCCTTAAATACTTCTCGTACAAAGACTCAGCATTAATGCCACAAGAACATGTGTTCATAGAAATTCAACATAAAAAAATATAAAATCAAATTTCAGAAAACTGAAGTGATATCTATGTAAAACATGTGTACCTCACAACGGACATTTTGCAAAGGTCTGAATAAATATTTATAATGGTGTGCTGTAAAAGCCGATTTAGATGTCTCCGTTAATATTTTTAATTATGTCTGTTCATGAATATTTTACTTCAAATCACTTCTTTCTCCTTGCCAAATGGAAATGATCATAAGACCCCTTTTGAAGTCAAAACAGACCCTTTACTAATAAAGTAGAAGAGGAAAAAATACTATCGAAGAAATAAAAAATTTCTTTTCCATACACTTGTAGTAAACCTAAGTTCTGCCTATAAAAATCAGTTAGTAAGCTATGAAAATTCATTTAAAACTATTTAATAGCCTTGTGATACCAACTCACCCACTTTTACTAAGATGGCGCTCTTCACAGTACACACTATTTATTGAACTTTTCATTTTTAACCTAAACATTTTCAAGTCAGACAGATAAATGATGAGACACATGATCTTTGATGTGGAAAACACACTCAGTACTGAACTGTGTTGTGGATTACAACAGATTTCTCTGGGTCATAAATTTTAAGTTTAAAGTAACAATAAATTTGCGGAAAGTAAAAAGGCTTTTAAACATCATTTAAAAAATGGACATGAGACAGTACTTGGATCCTATACAAAAAAATAGTGTTCCTATTAGAGAAAGCGATTGAAGAAAGTAGGAAGATGGCAAAAGTAAATATACTGGCCCCCAATTTAGTCTTTGACACAGAGAGACTAATTAAATATAATACTATCTAAGTAACTCAGGGAGACATTACATTTTTAAATTTATTAAACTTACTACTTTAAAAAGTTTGTGAAGATTTATTTAAATAGTGCATTTTCGCACAATTGTTTTGTCCGCTGAAAACTACTTTGTATCCTGTTGAAAGTAGGCAATACTTACATGTAAAATTTGGGAACACTTGTCAGAGCTCAATAAATTAAAGGTAATTTTCAAGCTTATTAATAAAATTTCCTTGGTTTGTAAAGACTGACGATCATAATACTATAGTTTTTACATGAATAACATTAAATTCTGTCATGCAAAATTACAGATAACACATTTTAAAAAGTAAGAAACATCAAAAGTCCCACTAGATTGCTTTACGTTTAATAAGAAAAAACTCACTTTAAAATGTTTTCTGTACTAGCTCAGCAGGACACATGTACATCATCACTGAAATTTTACGTTGTCACTTAACATTTTCCATAATTCGTCTAATGAAATTAGCTAATGTGTTTTTATCATTGCTATTTCTGTTATAAATCTTAGAGATTTTTATTTTTCTTAACTTGGAAAAAGATCAAAATGCTTGCAGATTTCAGATTGCTATTAGATGTAATAATTATACACTAAACTAATTACCACTAAACCAAAACCTGACTTACAACGTATTAAATTTTATTACATCAACACAGAGCATAGATTTTCAATTTAACACAGGGTGCAACTACAAACACGAGTCCATCATTCTGCATATTTATTTCAAGTAAAACATCTAGGTCAGATTTATAAAGTTTGAACTTGGCAGGGTTTGTAGACTAACTTGTCAGTTTCACAAATCTACTAATTTGCCGACTTCTAAGAACAGAGAAAGGGGCTATTTGCAAAGTGAACGTAATGCATCATTGCCAAATAATTCCCATCGTAGCCAAATGCATATTGTGAAAAGGTTGCTACGCAACGGGAAAAATCAGGGAACGCCAAAAAGAAATACTTCCCATCGTAGCCAAATGCGTATTGTGAAAAGGTTACTACGTAACGGGAAAAATCAGGAAACGCCCAAAAGAAATAATTCCCATCGCAGCTAAATGCATATTGTATGAAGATTACTACGTAACGGGAAGAATCAGGGAATGCCAAAAAGAAATAATTTATTTTAAGTTCGGCCATGCATTTTATTTGTAACTTCACTTTTTCTGAGATTACTGACATACACCACTGCTGAGTCTTGGTTTCTTTTCAGTAACATGGAAATAAGAAAAACATGCATGATATCTAGAGGAATGCAAGTAGCATGAAATGCAGACTCTTTAGCTGAGATGAAAGTACCCATTTGTTTACTGTTTAAGGAACCAATGCAGATTAAAGTGCAACATCAACTGTAATCCAGTATTCATCTCAAAATAGTGGACACGGAATCTCCATTCATTTTTTCAAGAAACTACATTTAAATTTGTCACTCACAACAATTGGAAAGTATAAGAGATTCACTTGATAAACTTTAATTTTATAAAAAAGAAATGTTTACTTTCTACCAGATGGTAAGATTAAATTACATAAACACTGTCAGCAAGTTGAATCCTCAGATGTATTCATTCCCGCCACAGAAGCTTCAAAACCTGTCTATAATTTTGTAACTGATGTTTAGAAACAGCTGTAGCTGGCATAGCTACATCTTATATACGTCAGCTTTAAAGGATTAAATATTTTTAACCCCCAACGGAGAGGTCTTTTGCTGCTAACAAGCCTGGAGTAAATTACACCGGAAGAGATTATTCCATTAGAGTTATCTCACACCAGATATTTGGTAAACAAAATGGTCCAGAATCATAAGTGTTTCATAATTACTGGAAATTCCGTTTGATTTGGGCAAAAGAAAGA
This sequence comes from Stenella coeruleoalba, assembly GCF_951394435.1. Lineage (NCBI taxonomy): Eukaryota > Metazoa > Chordata > Mammalia > Artiodactyla > Delphinidae > Stenella > Stenella coeruleoalba. Next base: position 35,541,803 of record NC_137167.1, on the reverse strand, counting down.
TTTTAAAGGTACAGCACTTTCTGATAATAAATGTAAGATAAAATCTTCTCTAAAGACACTCACATATATCTTCATTAATATTTTAGATGGTAGTAAATTATACATTTTTTTCTTCATAAGAATTCAGTTTGTCTCAAGAGACTTTTTTTTTTTCCTGGTTTAGATTTGCACTTCAGTTTTTGGTAGAGTCAGTGTATCTTCTAGTAAGGGTTTAAAATGAGCTTTACAATAAATGTTTAAAACCGATGGTAGAATTGGCTGGGTCTACTGAAATGCTACACTGCGAATTTTGTATTCAGTTAATCTACCTGAGGGAACACAATTAACCAACCTAACTAGCTAGACTTCAGGCTTCAACCACTTGATTTATGAATTAATCTAATCTAATTAATTTTCAAGAAGCATTGATTAATGGCAGTCAAGTGTACAGATCTTTGGAGATGAAATCCATCAACACGAATGTGTATATATATATATTTATATATATATAAACGTGTGTATATATGTGCATACTTATACATATACTATATATAGTATATATATATTTGTATATACACAGCATGTATATATACATATGTACATATATACACACATTTATATATTTTGTATATTATATATATAAACATACACATACATATTTTCTCCCATATAATTCTCATTTTTAAACCTTAATCACTGTGGACTAGGTGAATAATTTTTAAGCCTGTGAATACAAATGTTCTAAAAAATTAGACAAATATAATAAATAATTATACATAGTGTGTTCTTTTTGCAGAACATATAATAAACGAAAACTGGTCCACACAAATGAAAAGGTAAAATAGGATGACTGATTGAGGCACTAGAAGAGATACCAGCTTAGAGAAGAAAATTCAACACAATTCAACAGAAACTCCCCGAATTATAAATTACACATATAATTTGTGTTACATTTAAAGCTACATTCTAAACTTGTACGTACAGCATACTGCCTTTATGAAGATGACTTTTTTTTGCGGGGGGGGGGCAGGGCGGTGGTTAATCACAACAATACACTCACAGCAGAGACTTTTACAAATACTGAAAGAGAACAGTAAGATGATGAGGTGGTTACTTTCATGTGCAGCTTCTGAATCTAGTCTCTTTCATTTATAATTATATATAACTCACCTAGCTCTGAGAAGTATAAAGCATGATGGAAATTCAAGCTTGTGCTTTTTACTAAAAATCATTATAATATTATCCAAATTTAATGCACTGACTGATAGCCTATATCATAAAACAAGTGTAGCTCTACAAGGGAAGTAATAAGTCATTTCTTTGAAAGATACACGTAAGCACAAGAATTCTTTTGTCCTCCGCGTGTCACTCCCATTCTTTATCAAATTCTACCGCTGTGATATACTTCCTGGATCTAATTATACATTTAGACTGGAATTAGCATACTCAATAGAGTGAGGCGAGCTATCTAACAGAGAAATGAAGTTAAGCTCTTATTTTACACAAGACAAACTATTTATTTCAACTTTCTCTTATTCATTCAACTTTCTCCTAATTATGTGAAATTTATACTCCTAAGCAAAATTGGATGAAACAAACTTTTTGTAGTTTTCAAGAGGAAAGAAGGCATCCTTTCTGATAAATGTCTTCATTTTGTACTACAAGATGTCTCTCTGTATCCTCTCATGCTTTCTGATTTTATTTTTATAAGTGTGAGAACAGTGAAAATGCCAGCCATTGTAGTCAGTCAGCTGGAGCCCCAGCAAAGATTACACAGTGAGATGTTATCTTGGTGGTTTCACATAAATACTGAACTTGAAGTCCACTGGCTCCTTGGGATCCACAGCTAAGCACAGAGAGCGCCCCCAAACCCACATTTTATTAGCTCCATTTTATAGATAACTCATTTTAATAATCCCATTTTAAAATCCAACACAGAATGTCATACACCAAACCAACTCAGTTCTAAACATAACTTGCTTCTCTCTACCTTTATGACGTTCTAAGTCTTAAAGAAACTAGAATTTAGCAATTACAATAAATAATGATACCTGTGTAAACACTCGGATTTTTTTTTTTTTTTTTAAAGGGCAGCAGGAATTGGGTTAGAAATAAATTTCAAAGTCCATCATAAAACTACTGAAAATATTACTTCCATACTCTGGGCACTTTCGCTAACTGTTTTGTGGTTTGGGGGGTGAATTGCCACAGATTCCCCTGGAAGCTGCAAAATGACGGCAAAATCGGCTCCAGGGATGATGCCCCTAAAATGGCTGTTTCGAGATTCATCCGTGCTGAATGGCTGCGACTCTTGAGGTCTCTTCCTTCTGCCTTGGGTTCTAACATTAACGCCGAAGCCCAAAAGAACGACTTTAGAAAAAGGTGCTGCGACGTTATCTGCCTTTTTTAGTTTCCCGTGGAAAGTTGCAGCTGAGCCTGAAGAAAGTATGTTTTAAAAACCTGCTATTTTATTATGCCTGTGGGAGAACACCCTTGCAAAACAGCGGCGTTAAATATGGGATCTTTACTAAGGGGTCAGCGGAGCTACCGGGTTAATGACTGTATGCATACGTATCAGAATCTGCCTTTCCACCTGCCCCTGCCTCACCCACAAAGGATGAGTGAGAGAGGACCCAGCCTGCTTTCAGGTTTCTCTTCAATTTGCTGCACACTACAAGCACCGAATAGAGTAGGGCAGCTGTATGAATGTTTCCAAAAGCTCTCAGAGATCCTGCTGGAAAGCTGGTGTCCTAAGCACTACAGGAAGACATCTGCTCAGCCTGCGCCTCCAAGCTGAACACGGAACACGTGTGTCTGGGCCTCATTTGACCACGCGACTCAGAGCAGCTCAGCAGAGGGTCAGGAATCAGATGGAACAGGTAAGAAAATTTGCTAGTACATCCGGCCACAAAGGCAGCCACAATCACAGATCAGTTTATAAAGACTGACCTTGCTTATGAATCCCAAGTCTTTGCAAAGTGACAGGTGAACGTGGCTCAAATAAAACGAAATTATAAAGTAACTTCTCCGGCATCAGAAGCTTCCTAAATATAAGGCATAATCTCGGCTCTGAAGGATGTTACAACGTAGGAAGGGAAATGCTAAAATAAATAGTAAGTCTTGACCATTTAATTGCTCCACTACATTTACCAAGTCCTAAGAAAAAGTGAGAGATGCATGTTTCCCTGAAGGAGACGGTGTTTGAGATGAGGCTTAAAGATTGATTAGATTTAAATCAGTGGTTTCTCAATCCTGACTGTGCTTTAGAGACACCTGGGAAACTCTTTAAACTTACTGATTATGACCATGTCCTAACTCCAGAGATTCTGATTAATCAGTCTGGGGTGAAATCCCGGCGCTGTTTTTTTGTGAGAACTCCCTAGGTGATTCTAAGGTGTAGTTATGGTTGAAAAGTACTGAATAAACAGAAAGTAGATGGGAATGTTCCATTTTCCAAAATGAGGAAGAATAAAAATTGTAAAAAAAACAGGCTCCCCCTTAAGATGGTTAAAAATCTTTTGGGGGGAAAAGAGTACAGAGACTCCAGCACTAGCAGTGTGAAGTCAAGTTTTAGAATCCTGAGTCTTTCATTCGTTTATCATTTAACCAATAGGTGTTCACCAAGGACTATGTATAAAGTGCTATATCATGTTATTGGTAAAAAAAAAGGGAAGCAATACTAGCAAGGTCCCCGGCTTTATGGGTTTCACAATGAAGTGGAAAAGAAAGACATAATAAGGGGGTTTGTGTTATGTGCTGTTTTAAACAAGGGATGATAGCATCCTTTCTGCATACTTAAAAGATCCCTCCGGCTGTGATGTGCAGAGAAAGATGGACGGGGATCCAGACTGATGGCAATGAACCAGTCAGGAAGCCCCTGAAGGGCTCCCACCCAGATGCCACAGGACCTCGGATTAGCATGGCAGCGGTGGGGACAAAAGAGGCATACGGTTTCATGAGATATTTAGCAAGTCAAGTAAAAATAAACTAGACACTGCGATGAACTGGATATAGGGAGTGGAGGGAAGGAAATGGCCAAGGATTGGTCAAGGTTTCTGGCTTGATAACTAGGTGGACAGTCCTGTCATTCCCTGAGTTCGGGGCCAATGGGGGAGGCTGAGGTTTTCAGGGAAAGACCCCACGGTCAGATCCCATGTTAGTTCTAGAAGCATCTGAGACACCCAAGAGCTTATGCCAGACGGTTCCTTCCGTGTGCCCAGCACGACCGTAGGGAGGACGTGTGGGCCCAGCACTACCCCAGTTTATGCTCTTTGCGCTGGTATCTTACCATTCCCTCTGCCCACTTTCGCTCTCAAGTTAGCCATGCTTGGATGACAAATTATAAGGCCCCCCTAGATACCTAGATCCTCGGCTGGGAGCCGTTCTGAGTGGAATCTTTGTGAACTGTCTACTCGTGGGTGAGCACCGAAACCACGGAGGCAATGATGTCATGGCGGTGGGAAGAGCGGACACAATGCGACAGTAGGCGTAAGGGCTATTTTCCGAGGAGCTCCAGCATCCGCAGACCAAGAGAAGAGGCCAAGACACGAATGCCGCAGAGGAGTAGCTAAGACGCAGGAGAGGTGTGAGGAGGTGTCACAGGGCAAAGGGAAGCCAGCCCTTCACGGAGGATGCAGCTGAGGTCAAGTTCAAGGACGCCTAAGAAGTAGGCGTGGCTATAGCTACGTATTCATCCCAGCCTTGCTTTTGTCCCGTTTAAAAATAAGACGCTTCCCCTCTATGACCTTTACATTCCTTCCTATAGTTAGAACCCTTTCATTCTAAAAAACTGAAAGTGCAGAATGAGGTAAATGATAAATAGTTCTACAAATACTATACTACGGGAGCAGAGGGAGATGAACCATGAATTCTGCTGAGAGCCAAGGAACAAGTTCACAGAGAATATTTAACCGGTACCTACAGGAGGGGGAAGGCTTGCCCTGTGCTTGAGGAAATGGTAAGTTGGTCTGTGCGCAGCACACTGCACCAGAGACCCACTGGGAGGCGGGGTCAGCAGAGTCCTGCAGACCGTGAAGAATACACCCCGAGGACCACACTGAGAAGTCTGCGCTTCACCCGACAGATGAAGAGGGGCCACTGTGAGTTCACGGGAGTGACATGCTCAGATCAGGAGACTAGGAAGAACACTCTCTGCAGGCAATCCAGGAAAATGGGTCGGAGCCAGGAGAGACTGGTGGCAGGAAGCCCAGTTAGAGGACATCTGCCGTCATCAAGATGAGGGATGGTGAGAGCCAATGAGGAGGAAAAGGGGTGGTGGGTTCAGACCCCAGAGAAGGGAGGACGCGCAGGACCTGATGACGGACTGGACATGGAGGGCGAAGAGTCCGGAAGACGGTTCTCACGCTTCTGCACGTGTACCCGAGAGGGTGAGTGTGCACACACTGCAGGGGAGCTTGGTCCTCAAGCCCGAGACCGGAAATACTGTCTTAAAAATGATGAAGTTGGGGCTTCCCTGGTGGCGCAGTGGTTGAGAGTCCGCCTGCCGATGCGGGGGACCACGGGTTCGTGCCCCGGTCCGGGAAGATCCCACATGCCGCGCAGCGGCTGGGCCCGTGAGCCACGGCCGCTGAGCCTGCGCGTTCGGAGCCTGTGCTCCGCAACGGGAGAGGCCACAACAGTGAGAGGCCCGCGTACCGCAGGAAAAAAAAAAAAAAAAAATGATGGAGTTGAGGTGCCGTGGAACTAACCCCACCCTCCATGCTCCTCCCTTCCTTGTGTTCCTATGGCTCATAGAGCTTGTGTTACCTCTTCCTTCCGACTGAACACCGCTCTACGCTGTTAGTACTACTGTCTAATTATGACGCTTCCTTTGGGACTCCTAAGATGTACCACTTCCGTATTTTTGCGCCCCTTTCTCACAGAGCCTAAACCAATGCTGGACTCATAACAGATGCTTAATAAATGATAACTTGATGAAGACACTGGAGCTGGAAAAGGACACAAGGCTACCTTCCACTGGAGCCAACTAACATTTCACAGACAACTGTTTACAATTTTCTCATCAGCAAACATTAAGCAATCCGATGGGCTAATAGGTTAGTGAATATGTTTTGTGCCATATAGTTTTTAAAGAAACAAACATACAATATATCCAAATGCTAAGTAATTCTGTTAGTGAAATAGAAACATATGGTTACTGTGTTCAAGGTCGTTTCGTAATTATTTCTACTTAATATATCAATATATTTTAAATATACGTGATAAATTTGGGCACCAAATTTCCACGAAAAATCTCCTGGAATATTTAAAATACTGTGATTTAAATAGTATGTACTTAGGTCATTCCAACGATAATGTGAAAAAAGGGATCAGACATTTTCATTTAAAAAAATGAACCAGAATGTACTTAAAATGCTGACCCTGTTAAGACAGGTTTTTGTTTTTTGTTTTTTTCCATAAAATATCCTAGTTGTCTGCCATCATTAGGGGATGTGCCTTTGGGTAAATTTTAAAGATGAATCTTACATTCCTTGAAATAGCAAACATCTTTTCACCTGTTTCGTATAAATATTTGTAAAATGTGTCACACCCATTGCCCCCTTTTCTTCTCTAAATGATGCTGGACCCTCACCATGAGTGCTGGCTGCTCTCATCGGCACTGTGTATGTCGCCCCCAGGGTAAGACGTGGCATGCTGTCACTTTTCTGGGTATCCACAGGCCAAACCCCTCTCCTTAAACGTACCACTTCTCGTCGGTAACTTGTCACATCAGAGAATCAACGCCATTAAGAGTTATTCATGAATTCAAAGCAGGATTCTAGGGAGCAGCCCAAGTAAAGAGAGGCAGCCCCATGACTGCTTTTCTGTTATTCTTACTTAATTCAGAGCTAATGATGCAGCAGTGTGGCCGCTGCAGAAGCATGTCGTCCTCTCCTGAGACACACACACGCTCACACCTGTTATTTATGGCTAACGACATACCTGACGCTACGTGAGCCCTCTCCGTGCTTTGTCTCACTTCATCCTCACAACCAGCCTGCACGTGGTATGTTATTAGCAAGTCAGCTTTATGAAGCTTAAAGTAACCGAGAGGCACAGTTGGGACTTGAATTTTGGTCTCCAAATCTGACTTCAAAACCTACACGAAGCCATCCTAGAGAGCACGATGTTCCCTCTAAGATGCTACCAACAACCACTCCAGTGACTGAACTCACCACCACCCAGCATGGAGAGCGTGCAGGGCACCTGCCAGGCGCCTGCTGACGACACTGCCATCAGCCCTTAGCACCAACCTGTAGCTCAGATGAGGACACGAAGCTCAGGGATGGGGGGGCTGGATCCAGGGTCACACAGCAAATGAATGACAGACGCAGGACCCAAGTGACCGCTCTGGTGCCAGAGCCCAACTCAGAAACCACAAAACAATGAAAACCACTGAGAGCCCCTGGAATCTCAGGTGTCCTCTTTACTCAGTGAAGGCCATGGGTAAGACCTAATCCAATACGTCACGTTTAACTTTGGATTTTCCTTTTCTATAGAAGTTAGCATCTGGATTCAGACAATATTCAAATTCAATGTAAAAGGAAAAAAAAAAACTACATTAGCCATAGCTCGCTCCTGGACTTTCCCTCCAAAGTGTAGGTGTGTTCAGAGTGTTGAGACCTAGTCTCGACTATTCAGTCCCTGATGGGAAGAGGACAGACTTAGGAGAGAGGGCTGTGATGTGGCCCTTGAAAGGGCCAAAGCCTAGAGACGCCTGTCACTTAGCCCTCTGCCGCCTTGGCACGAAGAACGCTCCCAGGGGGCTTGCTGGCAGCCCGGGTTTCTGTTTTACAGCAGGAGAAAGTGTACTGCAAACTGAAAACATTTTCTTCTCCAAAATGGGGAGAAGAGGATGACATTTAAGACAATCCACAATCTGGCCCGAAGCGCTCTCTCCACGCTCATGGCAGATTTCTCTATGGGCTGATCCTCTGCGCACTCGTGGCCTCCCCAAATACGTATGCAAAGCTCTGCCTCTACACCACAGGTTGCAAAACGGTGGCCCAACTGTCCAGCCCAGCCGGCAGTCATGTTGTGTTTTATCTGTGTGTTTTGTGGGTTTTTTCATTTCTTTCTTTTTTGTTTTAATGAGCCAACATTCAAAAATCTAGAGATTGCATATAATTCACATGCTGGCATTTCGTGAAAAATCTCACCACCTGGCAACACTGTTTCGCCTCCACATGGCAGGGACGAGTCTAGAGGCGCGACGGGGTGTCCCCTTTCGGACGAAGCCTGTGCCCTGCAGTGCAGAGTCCGTCACCCCGTGCGTCTCTGACTCTTGAGGCTGTGTCAATACCATTTATTTTCAAACTTGCTCCATTGCTTTTCTCATACTGAGGAAACATTTCTCTGTCCCTGTGTCTCTTTCGAAAGTGGGAAAAGTGAAAGACAAAGAGAACTACATACTTTGAAGGGATACGAGAGAGAGCACGTATTGGTGGAGACGTGAAAAGGTAATACGCAAATAACCAGGTCAATTTCTTTCACCTAGGGTACCTGCCGGCGCTGCGGTCACCTGTTCGTGAATTCATTCCGGTTTGTCCTGGATCTCTCTGTTGCTATTCCGGTTCCCACTCCTGAAGTCCCCTGACCTCTGTACGTCAACTCCTGTCTTTTTCCAGAGATCTACAGGCTACAGCCGTGTTTACTGTTCTCATCTCAATGCTGACACCTCCTTGCTGGCACTATACGTTTAACATGAATCACAGGTAATCTGAGAATAACAGAATCGTGCACTTTCAGGACTCGAGGGGTCCTGGATGATGCTGACCTGAGTTTACAGGCCACAAGCCTTTGGAGAAAGGAGCTACTCGCCAGTGAGGACACTTGACGCTGATGTGGAGTGAGGGGAGAGTTCAATGCTGTATCAATTATTTACCGATGGCTTCCTCAGGGCGGGCACTGTGCTCCAAGCTGCGGCTGTGCTGAGCCCAAGAGAGGGGATGGTCTCCTCCTTCCCGGGGTGGGTGTGGGCAAGTGCGCAACAGTCTGCCACGTTATTACACAGGGAAGGAGGCAGATGGTCAACCTCTGTTGTTCCCAGGTCACTGGCTTCCAAAGCCCCCTCTTCGGGGGCGTCAATGGCCATGCGCACGTGGGCTGGGGAAGGAGAAGGCGGGCGTTCTGAGCCACTCGTCTGTCTAGTCCTTTCATCACTTGTGAGCCCCCCGGCACTCCCACTGTTTGTTAGCAACGGGACATTGGAAAAGGCCTCCCCGGGTCCCTTCCAGTGTCCCACAGAGTTTCAAGCACCGTTGAGGTCCCTATGGTGTTTCCAATGCTAGAAACTCTAGTTTTGGTACTCCCTTCAGTTGTCTGGCATTTAAAGATTCATGGGCTATTAGCATCCAATCTGACCGAAGTAGTAATCCTTCCATCACTTCCTTTGGCTTTCTTAACAACCTTAATGACTGTCGGTTTTCTTTTATGTCGTGTTCAACTAGAAGTGAAAACTTCCTGTGGGTCTGAGATCGTGTCTTTTGTCCTTTAATCTTCCCCAGAGCACAATCACTTGGACACAGAGCAACGGCAAAACACATGGGGTTTGATGTAAATGAACTGGGAGTGGGAACATGCCTGTGTGAATCAGGTGCGCACACTAAAAGTAGAGAGACATTCATAGCAAGGCGGAGCGTTTGCCATTCATATCGCCTCGTGATTTTATAGGCATGGCTGCAGTGGCTCATTATTAATTATTTCTAATATATTAAATATAAAAGGGGAGATTTTTAAAGTTTTGAGTGGTAAACAGAACACTTCTTCCCCTGAACAACTCTCAACAGCTCCCCTGAAAGTAAACTAAATATGAAAACTAAGCATTGCTTGTATTTTGGCCTTACGGTTTGAATACCTTTTCCCACATTCAGGACCCTTACATGAAAAGAAGCAGAAGAAGGATGCACTACTTATGGTGTCTGTCTTCTCTAAAAGAAGCCTGATTTACCAACCCCTCGGCCTGCCCTACTGGTACTCCACAGAATTTTCACCAGGCAACAGATATTCTCTATAATCTCAAGCAAGAAGGAAACAAAAATAATTGTGTTTATAGGCAACATCTTTGTGGATACTGAACTCAATAATTTCCTACACTTTTCTAATCCCAGAAGGTACCTTTACGTATTCCTAGAGATCAGGCAGTCCTACTGTGCACAGAGACTGGAGAAAATTCTGATATTATAAAAGAGATTACAAATAAAGACAGGCTGTCCTCAAAAGGGGATAAATTTAACATGACTTAAGGCTATAGATAGCTAGAGTTTCCAGTTTTGTTCTATAAATAATATTAATGCAAGCAAATATGTTGAATTTTCTCCAAAAAGCACTCTCTCTAATTTCCACGGGGTTAAATCATTGTACATTTGTTAAGTGCCCATGTGACATCAATCATTCTCCAACTTGGCACATCAAAATAAATGCAAGAGGCTGATCAATTTCTCTCTACAATGTCGTATTTTAATGGGTTTTTAAAAAGTGAAAAAAGCTATCTTGTTTAAATTGTGACCATCACTTTAGAAAAATGACCCATGGAAATGCATAACCACTCGATTCAGTGGTGCTTAACTCCATAAAAATGTACTTGTTCTGAAGAAATTATTAAATTTTCAGTGATTTTTATTGCTCAGTATCAGTGCAGCCTAAAGTTCTGTTGTGTTTTAATCCTTGCAAGTCTTCCCAATAACCACTGACATAATGATTTGAAAACAAACAGAATCAACCATGGACCTACACACAGCACAGTCTCTCTCCTCCAACTTTCTTTTATCCACAGTTATAGGAACTTAGGTGCACAAAACACATGTATTTGTGATCATATTGGCAAAAAAAAAAAAAAAAAAAAAGAATCCTCAAACAGCTGTGGAGACAGCAAAGATTAGAATCTGATACTGGCTTAGAATAATGAAGAAAGGGATTGTCAGGGTTCGGCTACAGAGCTGATGAAAGATAGAAAGAAAACCTGCTCTTCAAAATCCTTAATCTGTACTACTTTATACGCAAAATACTCTAAGAATTAGAAATGGTAAACGCGATGACTCTTTTGAAACCAGGCTATTATTTCAAAAATGTATTAAACCTGTATCTCACTGATAATAAACTGCAAATTCGTACAATATTTACATAAAATATTCTAAGGTCTTATTTAAATTCTTCTTCCCTAAAAATCTTAGAAAGTAACTGAAACTTGGTTACCTCTTGCTAGTTTCTAGGTGGCGTTTATTTTTTAACATCATATTTATGCCAATTATAAAAGTCTAGAATCCTCTACAAAGGACTGAATTATCAACTGTCATATTAAAGTGATCATAAAGGATAATTTTTAAAGTAGTTTCCTTATAAATACTTTCAATTTAATGTTTAAAAATGGAAAACATTTTTAGAGTCATATATCTTTCAGAACGGATATATATATTTATTTTTACGTAAAATCTTAAGAGGATAATAAGTCAGCACAGGAATATGAACATTATAAAGTCATCTTTGACATTTGTAAAGTATGTTTCAATGAATAAGTATAGAAAAACCAGAATTATTTTAACTGTTAAAAAAAAGTACCTACTTCCTCACTTTGCAATTTTTATAGTAAGCTTTGCTACTGTTTTTAAACTTGTAGAAGCTAGAAGTGTCAGAAATAAGAACCCATTTATTAAGGTAAATTAATTGTCCTAATAAACTGTACTTCTTTGGGTGGCATCACTGGTGTTTTACAATGAAAATGTCTTAATTGACCAATATTTGATATTTGATTCTTGAACGGATGAACTGGTCTTCTATTTGATTGACATTGACTAAGTAAAAACTGATATGAATATAAATACAATTAATTGTCCCACCTGACCACTCAATTTAATGTATTTTTTGACCAAAAAAGGTCTCCTTTGAACATGACACCCTTCTCTCACAATTGTATTTAGAATTGTTCATTCTGAATGGGAATATAATAAAATAACAGAATAACCCTTTTTAAAAAAATCCCTGACAAAAACATGCTCACTTTTCCATACACAGAGAAAACTAACTAACCTTCATAATATGTGATGGTTTCATTTTCACATGCTTTTCTTTCTTCCTCAAGTTGCTCTCACTATTATTACTAGCACAGAGCTTACGAAGAACTTCAATCCCGCCACAGATGCGCAAACTTCACTGAGGCAAAAGCCACTTAAAGGACTGAGAACCTGGCAATAATTAGTTCACTGATCATCTGATGTAAGGAAAAAGCATCCTTCAAAACTTTTATCTTGCATCAAATTATGAACCTCTGGATTTTAGGAGCTGAATCTATTAATGCCTAAAATATATATTTAGACTACAGTGCTACATAAATATTAGATCTAGGAAAGGAATCAATTAACTTTTTAAAGGAAGTGAAATGATGGCCAGGCTAGTCTAGTGCTATCTGATAAAACCGCTGTGTAACAGATTCCGGGATCACAGAATCAGGGGAGGACGTATAATCCTTCATCAAAGAGTGACAACTTGTCCGCAGAGCCCCCTCTTCCTGATGGGATATTCTTTTAAAAGTAATAACGAGGACTTAAAAACTATGTAACACTCTTCCACCAAAATTAGCCATTAATACCAATGAATCTTAATCCTAAAAGAACCAAAACCTCACCCAGAAAGCACTGAGATCCCTTCCTTTGGAAAAGAAAAGGCATAATGTGCACTAAAAATTTACATCTATTCCTAAATGAAATGCTTAGACTCCAGGCTTAAAATCAAATGATAAGACATACCCCAGAAGGAATGACTTTTTCTAAAAAAGGCAAAAACAAAATAATAATAATAATAAAACAGTCCCTCCAAGGCTTACACTAATAACAATCTTCAAGATTGAGAACCACTAATACTTTGCTTTTTTTCAACATTTAAAATTTCCACAGTGAATTATAGCCTTTTATTTTTTAACATCTTTATTGGAGTATAATTGCTTTACAGTGGTGTGTTAGCTTCTGCTGTATAACAAAGTGAATCAGCTATAGTATACATATATCCACATATCCCCTCCCTCTTGCGTCTCCCTCCCACCCTCCCTATCCCACCCCTCTAGGTGGTCACAAAGCACCGAGCTGCTCTCCCTGTGCTATGCGGCTGCTTCCCACTAGCTATCTATTTTACGTTTGGTAGCGTATATATGTCCCTGCCACTCTCTCACTTTGTCCCAGAAGAGAGAATATAGCCTTTTCAAAGCTCAAGTGGTAACTACACACCAATCCGTATACCTTAAACGTGATAAACAGATACATTTAAGATGTGATACGTTAATGATCTGTGTTAACTCACATCATCATTTGCTGATAGCTAAATATAAAATTCACAACCTTGGCGTGTTACAATTCCTATCTGAAGCACATGCAGTTTTTAAAAGCTCCTTTCGTCGGATGATGTGCGGAGAATTAATGGCACCTTACAAACGAGCACGCGTCCTCCCCTCCAGCTCCCCCGTTCGTAGAGATCCCACACACCTGCGTTGTAGAGCGGAACTGTTTTACTGGAAGGTGCAGATTTTATAGAAAACTTCAAGAGAAAGAGATTAGGCTTCTGTTACTGGCTATACTGATTCAAGGTTGATCCAACTTGCTAATATCACAGTTAAATGAAATGCAAGATTATATGAATTTTACTGAGATGACTTGAAACTAGAATATCAGTAAATGATGTATCTTAAAATATAACATTTATTTTACAGATTCATGCTGGGCAACTTAAGGAAGATAATATAAATACATCATTCATGTTTCATTTTTGTAACATGTAACTTTTTCGTTATCTGTGTGGACATTGCACACATATGTATTAAGAAATATTCTCCAAGTGTCTCGATTATGTAAAATGGGATATTCGTTAAATCAAAGTATTTTTATGATTTCTAGAGCACCAGATTTATCTAATCGTCTTAATTCCTTTTAGGTTTCTTTAAATACTTAGACTGGAGTTAGTGCATGTTTTGATTACTACTATTTTAAAATCCCTTAATTATAGACTAGAGAGCATAGTACCCATATAAACACAACTCTGAAGCTGTGATTAGTGGGATAAAAGATAAAAGCTGTAAGTGGAAAGTTTAAATTTAGGGTTTATTTACACACACACATATTAGTAAAACAATATTTGAATTTGAAAAAATATAAAATGAGGACTTTTTTTGTTTGAGGCTGCAATTTTTTATTTTTTTTTTTTGCGGTACGTGGGCCTCTCACTGCTGTGGCCTCTCCCGTTGTGGAGCACAGGCTCCGGACGCGCAGGCTCAGCGGCCATGGCTCACGGGCCCAGCCGCTCCGCGGCATGTGGGATCTTCCCGGACCGGGGCACGAACCCGTGTCCCCTGCATCGGCAGGCGGACTCTCAACCACTGCGCCACCAGAGAAGCCAGAGGCTCCATTTTTAACTACAATTTATTATGCTTCAAATGTTTACAAAAAGAATTTTTTTAATAAATTTAATTTTAAAATTTCATCCTTTGCAATGATATATTTGCCTTGAAAGTAATAACACTATACACATACTACACCACCTAATGTCATACAAATTAAAACAACATAGAAGAAAATTATATCACCATCAAAACACAGGATAGCAAATATTAAAGTATTTTATCTTTCATAAAGTATTGATTCAAAGGCCCTGCTACACATGTAATTTTTAAAATTAGTAACAAAGAAAAAGGATTTTATTGTCAAATCAACATGCCAACACTGTTTACAAAATTTTTATGATGCCAGAGTCTTCTCTTTCAGAGACTGTATTTTCTAGGGACTGTACTAAGGAAGAAGTTTGCTCTATTTGATTTTTTAATCATAGGAAATACAGGACAGGCTATTCTATTAATAGTTGGCAAGAAAAAGTTATGCAAAGACATAAAATGTACTCAAAGTGAGGATTCAACTCTGGTCTGACAGGTGCACCTTACCTGAGTGTCGTAACTTTCATTTTTGTTTAAATTAAAATTTATTTCAAATGTTAAATATGCTAACAGCTTCACAGGAGAAAGACAAGTTGAAAATGAACTCAAAGTAGAAATACAAACTTAGGAATATATCATAGAGGGAAAACGTTCTAACTTGAAGGATAATATCGGGCAAGACGTTCACTTCAAGCTTCACCCCTTCCTGGATCCAAAGTCAGCAACAGCTTAGTAAGGAAACAAACATAGTCTCTTTGTCCTAGAAGATACGGTTACTTTCAAAAGCATTCTAATTCTTTAGGAATGTCTCTTTAAGTATCAGTGAACATGAAAAGGTTTAACATTTTAGTTATTTTGATTATATTGAATTATTCTACAAGTATTATTGATACTATCACAGAATTCAGCGACAACCCTGTAGGAAGAATGCCTTACATCTGTGACAGCCAAGAGACAAAACATGCTTGGCCACATTATAGCTTTTATTCCTTCATGCTATTAGGGTGAGTCACTTTTCTCTATTTAAATTACTAGATTAGTTATTGTTTACAGTATTTTTCCTACCTTTATTATTCTCATTACACGAAATGTAAGAGAAAGGAATTTACAACTTCCAGTATTCATTTTTTTGCTTATAAAAATGTAATAACGCTGTTCATGACACTTTTTGCTGTTGTTCTTCAGAGGAAAACTAAAAGTCACAGATTTGTTCTTCTAGAACTACAGGACTGACGACAGCTTTCTTTAGCTGGAAGTTATTATAAATTCTGAAGAAATAAAATTTACATCTGTCTTCTCCTGGTTTTCGTAATTGTTTTAAGTGACAAGCCCTGTGCCAGCTTTTTTTGTTTTTTAAGAGCTATTTGAAAGAACCAATCGCCTGCCAATTTTTCCCACCTCCACGTTGACAAATTCCAAATTCTCTGATAAAAGTATTAGCAGAAATGTTACACTTTACAAGAGCATTTGGTAGATGGAGGATAAAAAACAAGTATACTTTTTAATAGGTTCACTATGATAACTACCAAAACAAACACATCCCAACATGAACGCAGTTGCAGGTGCTTCCTGCAAACCCATTAAAATACTTCATGCATTTCTTGTTGCGTGAAAAATTAAAAATTAAATGAAAGTCATTTCAGTCTTGTCTTGTGACTCTCTGCAGAACATACCTTCCAGTGTGTGGTCCAAGTCCATGAGCTCTCCTATGATACCTCTCAGTACGGAGGCCAAATGCTGAACATGTAGGTGCTGGACATGCTCCTGAGGAAAGAAGGACCTCTTCTCTGGAAATGCCCCTGTTATCAAAGACACCTCACTCCCTCACACTGATAGGAGGTCCACAATTCTAACCATAAAAGATTCGTCGAGCTTCACTCGAGATGAAATCATCCATTCTAATAAGAGATTAGCTTTTCTTTTTTTTCTTTTTTTTTCCCGCTGGGGGAAGTAGGGACCACAAATTCACATCATCTTACTACTCAGAAATGCTTCAGAACCTGACTGAAGGAAGACAGTCATTACCAAGCCGTTATTTCTGTCTAAACTGTGGCCATCTCAAGAGGAATTATCACAACAATTCTGGCAAGTATAACTGATCATGGACAAAATGACAGAATGACTGAAATATACTGGTTATGAGCCTTATCTTCAAAGATGAGTGACCTTGTAAGTTACCTCCTAAACGAGCCTTTAAAATAATCAGAATGGTTCTTGTAAGTCTCTACATAAAATTTATAAGTTGGTGTTTAGTCCCATATACAAAGGAAGTATACCTATAAAACAGAGCTGTTAATATGTTTCCTTTTCCCCGTCAACAAGAAGAACCATATACAATATTTAGAATTCCTTCGATGAATTTTTTTTAAAAAACCAACAAAGTTCATATTCTCTTGCAGGGATCTAAAACGCACATACTTAAAGTGAAAAAAATTTAGAAGTTAATTTTCTCCTGTACTTACCCAATTAACTTAAATGACCATATATGCCGTTTACAGAATGCTTTTCCTGTCAAATACGCTGCTAAACACAGAAAATGCTCAAAGGACTATCACAGCCTAAAAGATATTCATATTCATATTGTCTCCTCTTCCTCTCCCCACTTCTCTCTCTCTCTCTCTCTCTCTCTCTCCTTTTGGTTTTGAGGCAGAGGCCCAGTAGACCCGGTTATAAAATTATTATTATGAAATAACCTGATAATATGATTATTATTAAGTAGTATGATTCTCTCCCCTGGAAACGCAAGTCACATCATCCCTGCTCCTGCAATACCTGAAAACACCTTATCAACACACAGAATCCCACACTAACTTTCATGTCATGGACCAGGAACTTCCAAGTGTGAATATATGCGCTTATTTTTTCCAAAACACTTCACTTTCAAAAGGGATGTTCCCTGTTCTGCACGCTCCGGGTGAGCCAGAGCACTACAGATGTAGAAAATGACTTTTAAACGGCCACATCTCCATTAAGTGGTTGTTAACTCCTAATCTACAATACAGAACGCAACCACAGTTTGACGATACGATACACTCCATTCTACCCATGCTGCTTATTGCATTAGAACCATCTGCTATTTCACTGAAGCCATGGAACTCAGTTAAGACTGCCACCTATCACGAACTTGTTTGAAAAGTCAGGACTAGCCCTTCCAAGACTGCAAAAGTTACCAACAGGGCAGTAAAAGTCTCACCATTACCATCATCATCATCACCATCATCATCATCGTATGATATCTGAGATGGTTTCAATCCTTCATTTACATGGCTGATGAGTATATTCTATGATACTGACATTAATTTGTACAGTGACTTATTTAAAGTATAAACAGGTTTGAGTAGACGTTCTCTTTTATGAGACTACTATGTAGCTGTTCTAACTAGCCAGTTATCAGAGTTACTGAATCAAAACCATAAAAAAATTATCAAAATTCTTTCAAATTAATGAGTCCTACAGTAGTTTTGGTATACGAAACATCTGTATATCTTAGAGCGTGTTTCTGCGCTTTGAGGGTTTACATTCTAATGGCTGGCTAAAAAAAGGCTTTGAAAATGGCCACTTAAGTCAACTATTTTAGTATTAAAAACTGTTCTAAATGAATGTTCTTAACTGGAAAAACACCGATTCAATGTAAATAATCTATGAGTATACAGAGGAAAATTAAAATACAGTAAACATGTTTCCCACCAAGTCTTTTCTTCCTGAAAGCAAAGAACAATGTCACTGTGGAACTTCACATGTATCTGTAGAGCAGCTCCATCCTTGCTTAAGTATCCTGCACACCAGGCTACATTCGAATACTTATCTGTATTAATCTTAGAGTCTATGCTTTTAATATTTTATTTTACTGAGACGATAAGCACATAGCACAGTAAGCTACACGCCCAAGAAAATCTTAACATGGTCTTTCAGAAAAGAATAAAAAGCGGATAAAGCTGAAGCCGGCTGGACACAACTAAGAAACAAATGCAAACAGCACCGCAGGGACAGTACCATCTACCATCTCTCCAGGTTTCCAAAGAGGATGAAGAATAACCTCCACATGCACAACCCCTCACTGTCAGGATTATACCTCCCACCTTGTGAAATTAGTATCACCCACGCGCGAGATGCAGATCTACAATTTTAAGAAATCCTTAAAAACTCAACTAGAATGTTGATATAAACAAAAAAGGAAATAACCTAAATGTATAACGTTCACCATTTATGACCCAAAAGATGATAAAACCTTTTGATGAGTGAGAAAACACACCTTGAGACATATTGTACTGGGGGGAAAAAGGCTATTTTAGTTGAAAATGTATTAATGAATTGCTTCTGCATGCTTTATCTAGTTCTTAGAGAAAGTTCAAATTAGGTCTCCCGAAGGATGTTTTAATGACGAGAAGTAATATTTTGAAACTCGTACAAACCATCACGCTTGTTTGGAAACAAATGACTTCTCAGGATGTAGAAGTATTACTATCAATCACCAACAAGTTAATTCTACATAATAAGGCAGGTTTGGATGCAAACTGGTCCATTGTGGAATGCTGTATCTAAAACTGATTACAACAGCACTCAAAATGAATGCAGCGCTCCAAACCACTTCTTTGCTCAGAAACATTAATCTCAATTAGAAGGAGAGCTTCATAATGGTAATGCTTGGTATAAAAAAGTATAAAATAAATCAGTTTTTATAAGACACAACAATTAATCAGTTTTGAAACTAAGAAATCTTTTTTTTTTTTTTGTTACTCATAAAAGTGCCAATCAGGACTCTTAAAATGGCCGGTATCTCCAAAATCAGGTTCTGAATGTGTTCTCAAAGAAGCTTACGTGACATAATATTTAAGACTCAGTTGTTGAAACTTTTCAGTAGCTTGGCATTATTGTACTAGCTTTTGGTTACGCTTCTTTATTCTGAATGCATGTGAAATTCTTCCCCACTCTCGTTCTACTTTATAAAACAAATACGACTTTCATTGAAAAAATTCAAAGGGATGTATGATTGATTGCGGATCAGAGTAAAAGTTTGATAGCAAGTTACTGTATTCTTTCCTGATATTCTCCATGTAAGTAAAAAAAAAAAAGTATGTCCTAAAAGTCAAAATGGACATTTGACTATCAAATAAAACATTGTTAGACAAGCAACGCGTACCTGAACATGCTTAACAGATTTCTACAGCATATCTTCAAGAAGAGGGCAGACAGTTCATTAATGCTGCTGAGTACACAGCCTCACGTAAGTCTAATACCTTGATGACATTCCTCAGCCACCCAGATACCAAATTTTTAAAGGGAGAAATACAGTTTAATAGGAAGGAGGTAAGTATATTAAAATAATCAGTATTAATAAACTAACAAAGTTGTCTTCATGGTGGTTTTCTAGCAGACTATGGCCATCCTCAGGACTTACTTCCCAGTACTGTTGTAGAAAGGACAGGCTTCAGCATTTCCAAACACTCTCACAGCTATGGCAAAAATCTCATTTTTTGTGCATCCAGCTCAAGGCTGATCAGGTACTTCCGATAGCACATTCTGCTCCGATGACAGGCATACACTTTTGTCTGGTTTCTTATTTGCCCGACTCTTTATAAAGAGAAAAATTACTCTTGGTTCTCAGAAGCAAAGATGAGAAGCACCAGCTTGAACTTGCCAACTGGATGATTACTGTTTAGCTAGGTTTTCTTTCCAAATAAATGTACAACTTTCACTCTATTTAAGTGCCTTCTTCTATGCAAAGGTAAGCATCCTTATCTTTCTTTGTCCTCAGTCTAATAAAGCACGTTGTTCCCTTTTCTAGCCAAAAAGACTCATGACACGCCTCCAAGATCATAATAAGAAAAGCCTCTGTAATTGACCTAAAACATGCTTTCTAGAAAATAAACAGAGCCATGCAAAATGATTCAATTTTGAAAAATAAGTACTCGGAATTCTACTATAAATTTATCTGCTTTATTTTAAATAACCGAGCAATCCTCATTAGGGTCGACGTTCTCTGTCTATGCGTGGCTAATGTGGATGCTACTGGCAGAGGATACGAATGTATTTTCCAAACATATAAGCGCTCCTACAGTTATTAGCATATAAGTACATTTTTCATTAAAATTGTGTAGTATATGTACAATATATTTGTCTTACTCAAAGGAACTACTTTTCCTCCTAATATTCTTCTAAAAATTAAAAATATATTTACTACTAGCAAAAAATAGTACCTTTGAGTAAGAGGAATATTAAAATTCATCAAAGAAAAAAGACTTAAGGAAAATGCAACAGGAAGAGAGATACACATAATCCTGAAATACAAAATAGAATAACTAAACTCATTATAACCCCCCCTCCTTAAAGAATTTAGGAATAATTTGTGAATGCCATGACATTTTAAAGTGGGATTAGCAAGTCATATTACTGAACTAGCCTCTCACTCTTAGAGCAAGAATTAAATATTTGCTCTGCATTTAGAATCACAAATCGAAAGTTTCAAGGCTCTTCCAAGAATGCCATATACTAAGAAATACAAGCTAGAAGTAGATAATGAATGAACATATTAAGGAATGCACAAAGCAAGATTGTTGGCATATCTGTAAACTCTTTTGTTTCAACTGAAACATTAAAACCGATAATGATTAATTACACAGTTACTCTTAATTCTAAACTCTGTTCCTGATATACTAGAAAGACTACAAGTACTTCTCCAGGCAGGCAACTGGGAGATGGCTGTGTGTGTGTGTGTGTGTGCCTGTGTGTGTGTGTGTGTGTGTGTGTCGTATTTTAAACAAATTCACGAAAGGAATCAAATCACCAAGTTCTGTTCAGTTGCAGTAACCATCTTTTGGGATACTCTTCCAAGCTCTCCAAAGATGCCAGTCCTGTCTTTTTTTTTTTTCCTCCTCCTTTTGACAACAGAAGGGAAAGGTAATATGCCTGAACATATTTCTATTTCGAGTGAAAAGACCACCCAGTGGATTCTGCCAGAGCCTGCAAATGTCTGACAAATACACTGCCAGAAGATAAGAAAGAGAGTATCATGAAGACACAGTCCTCTTCTCGGGATCTCAGCCGTCTGGGGCGCTGTAAAAAGTGTTTGGACAGCGCTCGCCCCCTTCACTTCCACCGCGCTCACCCCGAAGTCCCTGGAAACTTCCCTCTAGCTCTAAATCACAAGGACTTCGGAAACCAAAAGTCCTGGCGCTGTCACGCGCCGGAATTCCTCCTTACCCTTCCTCCGCGGCGAGCCTTAGCGGCAGATCACCCCCCAAGCGCCCTGAAGGCGCGGCGGTGAGGACGGCCCGCGAGCCGCCGAGGTGTCGCCTCGACTCCCGGAAGCCGCCGTAAAGACCCCCTAGCCCGCCGTCCCTCGCGAGGCGGACTTGGACCCCGAGCTGCAGGCGCCTCGGCCTCCGGGCGCTCAAGCGCCCGCCTCGGGACACCCACGTGCCCGCCTCCAGCCTCGTCCGGGCTTCTCAGCTCGAGTCCCGTCGAGGCCCGCCGCTCCGGGCAGCGTCCCCGCCCTCCGCTCCGCCCCAGCGTGGCTCGGCGGGCGCTGGCGGAGGCGCGGGTCCACGTCCCCGGGAACCGGGCCGACGCGAGGGCGGGGCGGGGGCCGGCGGCCGGCCCCGGGGACAGCCCGCCCCCCGCCCCCCCGGCGCCGCGGCCCGGGCCCGGGCCCCCGAAAGGAAGGAGGGCGCGCCGGCGGCGGCGCCGCACTTACCGCGCTCTGCCCGCCGCGTCCACCCGAGCAGCGCGCGCGCACAGCCCCGGGCCGCGTTCGAGGAGCCGGGCGCGGGGGGACCCGCCGGGGGGGGGGCGGGCGGGGCGCGCGGGGCGTTACAACTTCCTTCCCGGCCCGGCGGCGAGGGACGCGGCGAGGGGCAGCGCGCGCCGGGCGCCGCGGAGTTCACTTTCTCGTCTCCCCCGCGCTCCCCCTCGCCCGCCCGCCCCTCCGCCCCCCCCGCCCCGCGCGGCAGGCGAGGCGGGGCCGGCGTTTTCGCTCCCGGGGCCGCCCGGGAGCCCGAGGATGGAGGCGGCGGGGGAGGGGACGAGGACGAGGGCAGGGCGGGCGGGCCGGGACCTTAACGGTGTGGCGAGGGGACGCGCCGGGCCGAGAGTGCCCGAGCCCAGGCGCGTACACGTGTCCGCGTGTGTGCGAGAGAGACGGAGAGAGAGACAGAGAGAGAGAGGGAGGGAGAGAGGGAAAGAGAGAGACGGAGAGAGGGAGGACAGAGAGAGGGAGAGAGAAGGAGAGAGAGGGAGAGAGAGAAAGGGAGGGAGAGAGAGGGAGGGAGAGAGAGGGAGGGAGAGAGAGGGAGAGAGAAGGAGAGAGGGAGGGAGGGAGAGAGAGAAAGGGAGGGAGAGAGAGAAAGGGAGGGAGAGAGAGAGGGGGAGAGAGAGGGGGGGAGACAGAAGGAGAGAGAGAGGGAGAGAGAAGGAGAGAGAGAGAGGGAGAGAGAAGGAGAGAGAGGGAGAGAGAAAGGGAGGGAGAGAGAGAAAGGAAGGGAGAGAGAGAAAGGGAGGGAGAGAGAGAAAGGGTGGGAGAGAAAGGGAGAGAGGGAGAGAGAGGGAGAGAGAAGGAGAGAGGGAGAGAGGAGAGAGAGAGAGAGGGAGAGAGAGAGGGAGAGAGAGGGAGAGAGGGAGAGAGGAGAGAGAGAGGGAGAGAGGCGAGAGAGAGGGAGAGAGAGGGAGAGAGGGAGAGAGAGGGAGAGAGAGGGAGAGAGGGAGAGAGAGGGAGAGAGAGGGAGAGAGGGAGAGAGAGAGGGAGAGAGGGAGAGAGAGAGGGAGAGAGGAGAGAGAGAGGGAGAGAGGGAGGGAGAGAGAGAAAGGGAGGGAGAGAGAGAGGGAAAGACAGAGAGGGAGAGACGGAGAGGAGGGAGAGAGAGAGAGAGAGAGGGAAAGAGGGAGGGAGGGCGAGCAGAGAAGCCAAGCCTACCATGCGCTTTTCCCCCCGTGCGGGCCGAGCTGGACCGGGCGCTGATCGTTTGTAATCGCGGCCTCGTCCGCGCCGCCACTAGTCAAGATGACAGGGACTTTATTTCCTCTGCTGCTTCATTCAAAAAAAGAGCTTCCCGGCTGGTGCCTTTTTCTGCCAACGGGGATTTGCCGGCCTGGAGCGCGCTCGCCGCCCCTCCCTCGTTGCCCCCTCCCGGCCGCGTCGGGTTCGGGAAAGCGGCGAGGCTCCCGGCGGTGACCAATCAGGGCACCTGCTACTCTGGCCGTGATTTAGGGGTCGTCCCTGAGTAACACTTCACGCTGATGAATGGCCCTAGCCGGCTTTCGGCTCTGAGGACGGGTCCGCCGGCCGCAGGTTGCGAACACGAGTGGATGTACAGCGCCCGCTGCGCTTCCCACGCGCCAACGAAGTGCGTGGGGCGCGCGCGTGCGGGTCCGTCCCCTTCCTCCCCGCGGGGCCCGAGGAGGGGCAGGCGGAGGGCGCAGGTGGCCGCTTTCGACCTTAGTGGAAACACGTCCCCGTGCAATCAAACCTCCAACCTTCTTCGAAAAGTACTGCCCTTGGTCTTCCACAGCGTGGGCACTTCAGGTCAGCTGAGTCACCCGAGGACGTGAGAGGGCAAGACACTGCCGGGGAGATGAGTTTCGAGGCAGGAGGGTGCAAATACGGGTTTCCACCCCCGGCAGGCGGCCCGTCCCTTACAGAGCGTCTGGAAACGGCCCGTGCCGTGCCTTCCTTTCCAGAGAGTCCTCTCTTCCGAGGCTGAAAAGTGCAAAGGACCTTCGGACAGGGGAGGAGGCTCTACCCACGCAGACTCCCTCAGCGGCCCTAACTCGGTGGTACGAGCGTCCGCCCTCGGCTTCCAGCTCCGGGACTCTCAGCAAGCCGCGCTGGCCCGGGGACGGATTCTGGAGGCCTCCAAAGGCTGCGCACCCCTCATTCTCATTCCCTCCCCCGTCCCCGTTCTCCCCCCAGATTAGCAGCTAAACACTACCCCTGCCTTGACGTTGTTTGCTGTGGGAGGAAAATAAAAGTTTACTACTGTGTACTAAGCACTGTCACTTCCGACTCCCTCAAGTTCGCCGGGAAACCCTCGCTCGCAGCCCCCCAACACCAGGCCCGCCCCCGGCGGGAAGATGCCCTCCCGGGGTGGCTTTAAGCTCAGGCTGCGCCGGACCTTTGGAACAGCCAGCCCGCGACCTCAGGCGAGCACATCGCTGGCATCTTTCGGTTCGGGGACCCCGTGGCGGCCGGGCCGGGGCGTGCACGCTCTTGGGGCGCCCGAGCGTATCCCCCGGAGGTGGGGGAAGGGTAGTTGAGAATCAGTGCCCCGTGCCGCCCAGACCTGTTCCTGGAAACCTGGCAGAGGGGCTCATGTGCCTGGAGCCTTCTCTTTCCATCTCTCGCTCCCAGCTGCTGAGCAGAGGCTTCCACCGACCTGCATCTAACCCGACTCGGGCCGGAGGAAATACACTGGCATTTGTAACGACGTGCGGAAACAGACTAAGCCCTCGGAAAACCAGAACAATGCCTCCTAGAAAAGCCTGAGCCTTTAGGAGAGAGTTTCTCCACAGTCTGGGGGTCGAAGTGACACGCAGAACACGTGAACTTTCATTAGTGTATCCAGTCCCGCAGTCCGAGCTCCCAAAGTCGGTAGGTGACCAATCGCACTGCCACGCGTTGCATTAAGAAGTAGCAACAATACTTGAGCAACCCGACCCCGCTCCCAGGGGCCCCTGGGCGCCAGTGAAGCTAAGCACCACAGGCGCATCTTTGCCGAAGATTCTAGAGTCGCCGCGGGGTGGATCAGTCTCCTTCCTGCCACGTGCATTTCACACTTGGGGGGCGGGAGAGGGAACCCAAGGCAGCGGGGTCAGATTAATTACTATCCCCCTCTCATTCTAGCCATTCTCATTTTCTTGAGAAAACTTGCCAATTACGAAGGCATGCCGCAGATTTTACATGACAACCACAGAAACTACTTAAAACTTGTGTCCCTGACAAGACCGGAAGGAAACTTGGAAGATGTTTCATAAATCACTGTTTGTAGCCCAGTTCCCATAAAAACATGGTAAGTTTTCAAAACTTTTATAAAGTGTCCGAGTAACACTCCCCCTGGTTCTTTCAGTACCTTGCTATCTAGGAACACACACACACACACACACACACACACACACACACACACACACACACACACACACACACACACACACACACACACACACACGAGAAAAGATACTTCGCCCCAGCCCAAAGGGGCCAGACCAGAAGAGCTACATTACTGGTAGGACGGTGGGAGCCGGGGCCAGGGAGCTGGCGCGTTTCTCCTTTTCAGCTCTTTTTTTTTTTTCTTTTTTCCCCCCCCTAGAACCCTCATTATAGCTAACGCTGGTAATAAGCGTAGGAAACAATAGAACTCATAGAATTGAGAAATGGTAATAAATCTTGGAGCCTGTCTCTAGCCCAGCTCCCCGTCACAGGATATTCAAAGTTCTTCATTCAGTAGGTGATGCTGAACATTCACACTAATTGGCTACAGCACAGACAGAAGACTCTAGAACTCTTTGGCACGGCCCTGCGCGCTCTTCCTGCCAGGCGCCGCCGGCGGACAAAGCATGCAGGTGTCCAGAGCAGCGCTCAGGCGCTCCCGGCAGCTACGCGCGTTCGGCTGGGGGCTCCGCGGCGTCTCTCTCTCCTCTTCCCTCCCTAACAAAGAAGTTCCGTCCTCCGAGGCCCTTAGGAGAAGCCGGTGTTGTGCAGGGCCGAACTGCACCGCACGCCCTCTCCTCCAAATGAACCCCTGGAAAGCAGGCATCCTGCTACGGGGCCGTCAGGCTTTCCGCCTCGCCGATCTGCTGTCGAGGGAGGGCGGGACGGTGGGCTGCTCACGCCGCGCCCTCGGCTGCGGTGGAAGCGCGAGCGAGCGCGGAGAAGAAATGCAAGACGTGGCAGCCTGTTCTGCAAACCTCTGGCTGCTCGCTGCAGACTCCGCCGGGCTGCTGCCGGTGACTTGGCCGTGTGAGCGCAGCCGGCCGTGCAGGGGACAATGGGACCGAGCCGGCGGCGTCGCCCTCGCGGGGGGACCCCCTGGTCACACTGATACGCAGCTCTCCGGAAAGAAAAAAAAAAAGCTGCCGAGCTCCCCTCGCAGTCCACACCCCCTCCCCTGGAAACGCAGGCCTGCCGCCTTTGCAAGCCTCGGAAGAGTGCTGGGGAGGAAGCTAGTGGCCGGACCTGCAGGTTCACTTTGGGCTTGGGAAGGACCTGACGGGGCCCCGGGGCTCTGTCAACTCCCCACCTGAAGGTGAAGCTTGTCGGTTAGAGTCAGCTTCAGGGGCGCCTTCCCGGGGAGGGGGGCGAGGCGGGGCTGTCAGTTTTCTCCTTCTGTCCTAAGGCCCCAGCCTGTAGCCAAAGGGGCTGGGTGGCAGCCGCTCCTGCGTCCCTCCCTTGGGGAGCGGCCGGTCCCCCGCAGCCGCTTCCTCCTTTGACTGGCCGGGGCTTTCAGGCGTGCAGAAAGGGAGTACCAGGTCAGGCAGGTAGGAGGCTCTCCCAGGAGGCTCGTGGATACCACTGGACTTAAGAGCTGTTCTTTGGACTTACTGCATCTGCTCTAGCAAACTGAGGCCACAGAGACCTGACCGCCGAGCTCAGATCCGGGAGTTGCCTGGGCTGCACCCTCTCCCACTGACCCGACTCCAGGCGCTAATGAGAAAGGGAGGAAATGCCCGGGCACCTGACCTCCCAGCTTTCCTTCGAGAAGATCAGGAAAACCCATAATCCACATCCGTCCAAAAGGAGGTTATGTCTCAACCGACAACAAGTAAGTGATGAGTCCCTTAAAACAGGGGCTGAGGCTGGTAGCCGCCGAGGAAAACAAATCACTCTGCAGGTAGCAAGCAATTAATCTGGAGGACTGTACGTCACTAGGACTGAACCTGCACACGGAAGTCTCAAGCAGCTCTAAGTTCTCGTCAGGTGTTCCGTTTACCCCCCTTTTGCGAAAATAAGCAACCTATTCCCTCGGCTGTTCCGTTGAGGGAAACTGCAAAACAAAGATTCTGATCTGATCACTGACGATGTCATAAAATTAAATGAGTCTTTGTAGTGGGAAATATGCTTTCATTACCTTGACTCAAGCAAGATGGTCTCTCTCGGCGCCCATGCCTTTTGGAGCCACTGAGTGCCGTGGCGATCAGACAAACAGGCCTTGAAATGGGACCATGATTTTCGGGGACATTAGTCTGTGTGCCATGCGCGCCTCTGACCTTTGGCGAGAACACAGCTGGGAGGCGCAGTGCAACTGCTGACTTGGTTTTGCTTGAGCCACAGAGAAGATGCGCTTCTGCAAAGGAGTTTGAACACAGAGGCATCTTTTCATGTTTCGGGTTAACTCCATATATGGGTTTAAAATCTGTCAGATTATTCCACACTAAAAGATGTAAACTTTATCATTAATAGTTAGCCTGTATATACAGTGAAATATTATTTGGCAATAAAAATAACTGAAATAGTGATGCAGGTTAAAATATGGGTGAAACTTGAAAACATTACGGTAAGTGAAAGAAACTACTCATGAAATATCATCTATTGTAAGATCAAGTACACCAAAGAGTGAAATATCATCTACTGTAAGATCAAGTACACCAAACAGACACAACTACAGAGACAAAAGCAGATTAGCGGTGGCCAGTGGATGGGGGATTGGAGGTACGAGAATGTTCTAAAATTAGACTGTGGTTGCACGACCCTGGGAATAGACTACAAACTGTTGATTTGTACGCTTTTCATGGTGAATTGCGTGGAATGTGAATTATATCTCATTAAAGCTGTTAAGGAAAAAAAAGTTATGCTGGAGTGTCTTTTAAAATCTGTCATATTTTCTATACACATTTTAGTAAGTAGTATATGTACTGTATTTCAGGTATACATATAGTGTATTCGAGGTACAAGTATATAGAGTATTTAAGGTAGGCTCTAGTAGGTTTTATAAATTAGTGACACAGGACAATTTTGTCCATGATACAATGTCTGTTAGCTATTTCACAATCCAGGCTATAAGTTAACTTGTAAGCATAGGTTAAAAAAAAAAAAGGCATCACGTGACTATAATTCAGTATCAGACCCATTGGAAATCCCCTCCTTTTCCACAAGTGCCCTCCCTTCTTCTCCCTTTGCCGACTCCCTAGTCTGGAATGTCTTGTGCTCTCAGCCCGCTAGAACATCTACTTTTGAGAGCACCAATTAATGACACACCCCTCCCTGAGAAGCTCTTCCGTGGTATTTTCGGCATGTAATAAGCGATGGCCCCATCTCTTCTAGGGGCCTTTCCCAGTAGCGAAGAACTCCTGAGAACCAGGCATTGGCCTTATTCCTCTTTAAACCCACAGGGTCCAGCACAAAGTTGTGTCATATAGAAGACTCTCAATAAATGGCTGTTGAATGAATGAGTGAGCACACGGATGAAATATTTTCATTGTATTCAGTCATTCTGACTTTCTTTTAAAAAAAGGATATGTCAGAAACAGAACTGACTTTGAAAATGTATTTGCAAAGTATGCTCTTCCACTTTCCTGCCCATCCGTTTTGCTTAACAATTCTAGGCATGAGAGCAAGCTACATGAATTTAGCTCTGAACTTAACTGGCTTATCTCAGAAAAATATGCAGTAGTAAAGACAAAAATAATAGGAGGGGCTTCCCTGGTGGTGCAGTGGTTGAGAGTCTGCCTGCCAATGCAGGGGACACGGGTTCGAGCCCTGGTCTGGGAAGATCCCACATGCCGCGGAGCAACTGGGCCCGTGAGCCACAACTACTGAGCCTGCGCGTCTGGAGCCTGTGCTCCGCTCTTAAGAAGAGAGGCTGCGATAGTGAGAGGCCCACGCGCTGCGATGAAGACTGGCCCCCGCTCACCGCAACTAGAGAAAGTCCGCACGCAGAAACGAAGACCCAACACAGCCCAAAATAAGTAAATAATTTAATTAAAAAAAAAAACTCACTCATTAAAAAAAGATAATAATAGGAAAAGGCAAAGGCCAATTTGGTTTTCCTCTTTTTCAGTAAGATGTACCATTTATTGAAATTTGGGGGAAAATGTAGTAAGTACCTATTACATGCAGACGCTCTAAGAATTTTCTATTAAATGGTACCTGATTTATGAAACCTTTACTGTCTTCCGAATTTCCTTTGGATTTTTAACGGTAAGAAGTAAGGAGCCTAAGATGACTGCTTCTCATTTCTTCAAGACAAGGGTTCAGCTGGTATTGGGGAAACAATCTCTGTTTGTTCCTGTCTTCTCAGGGGGACTGTTTCTAATTGATCTGGCACGGAATTTAGTTGGAGATGTGTATGTTGCAACTGAAGCAGAGCGCCTGTATGCTTTGTAAAGTGATAACCATATAGGCCTTATTTGAAACACTCGAGGATTTTCAACATGAACCTGGGTTAAATTGAGCTATAAATTCCACTCGAATGTATACATCTTGACAAATTCATCATCACTTGAAGATAGATTCAATCCATGCTCCCCTCAGATTAATAAAGATGATGACCGCTGATCACAAATGCAAAGGTTCGTGGTGATAAAATACCATAATGTTGTACTTGGCACTGTTTAAATGCAAATTGCCCATATTAAGCAGACATTTTCTACTGTTATCACTTTCAGTGGAATGGAAATGTTTAAAAATGATCTCTGGGTAAAGAAAAGGATATATAGGCAAATCTATTTCCTCTTACACTCTTTTCAAGTGCACTTCACCCTCATCGCGAAGATTTAGTTAAGCAAAAGCTCAGCTAAACTGAAAAGCAAAGCGGCTGGAAGTTACTTCGTATGGAACTGGATTCAGGACTTCCACAAAATAATTTATTTACTAGTCTTCATTTAGCGACCTGATCCATCATGGACGCTTCCAAACACAACAGACTTCTAGGCTCCCTTCGACTCCTTCTGAATATCAAATTTAGAGCTTACACTTTATTAAAGATGATAGTCCTAAGTTACAGATGTTGATGGTCCTTCCCTAGCAGCTTTAAATTGCCTTGAAAAAGATACAGTTTCTTTAATTAAAAAAGCTGCACAGAGCTAATCCCTCTAGCTGAAAAAAGAAAAGTTTTAAGCAATCTCTTTCTGCTCGCAGAGAGAAAGGCAGACAATACCATAACAGATCAGAAACATAAGCTATAGTGTGCAGCTAGGAGCACAGCAGGGAACTGAATTCTGCTCCGACTGTGTCATTTTTTAATCCCCCATCCAGTTTTCCCCCGTCTGACCTCATGCTGAGATGAAGTTATCAGAGAAGACAGCTTTACTCTTACCAATGAATCCAACCCTGGATCTGTATTATCCTCAGCAGATCAAAACACTGCTTTCATCAAATAGCATTATCTGCATAAAAGGCATGCAATTGCCCGATAATTTCACCCAAACTATGCTATTCATTTAAAGGACAAGAAGAGAAATGGAATTCATTCCTTTGGGGGGGGCAGCAGTGAAGAGTGAGGCTTAGAGAGAGGCAGAGCCTAGACAAGCTAACTTACCCCCTTCACCCATGGGAACTTTTCTGTTTTTAAACACAAAATCCCAAGAAGGGGTCCATTTAAAAGTCCCCCTACTCCTGCGCTTTAAGATTAATTGTTGGAGGAATCTGGTGCAGTTTGAGTGACAAAAGTGTAAGTTGTGTAGAAAACTGGCAGTGAGAAATTACAAAGCTTGCTGATGCCATTAGCCATGCTTCCCTGAACCCCAATAAAAACATCATATCCAGTAAAATTGGAGAAGCATAAGAATTAGCTGAACAGTTGGATGGAGTTTGAACACAACCTTGCGTGGGCGGGGGAGGTGATCCTCCTGGAAGACCTTTCTACGCATCATGAGAAGTCTGAATCCTGAGGTTGGGAAGACAAAGATGTATCACACAATTTTGAGTGGATACTTTGAATACATTTAAGAAACCTGAGGAGGGAAGACGAATCTCTTTTTGATTTAGAAAATACTTTAGCCTCCTTGAGATTTTCTTTTCCATTTTATGTTGAAACAGTCTCTCATTTGCATTGTAGATTGTATAAAATGTTATAATGGCATTCTCTTTAATGGATCCTAACTCCTTACTGAATGACATCAGTTGTTTTGCTCAGGGTATCCTGATAGGTTAGAGCAATCAGACGAAACCCTTTGTGTCAAGTAAATGGAATTACTAAAAAGTACTAAAACTCCCGTGTGGGTGTGGGTGACCTATTAGGTATGTGTTAATATCCTTTATAGTATGTGTTACTCACCATAATTTTAATGATTCGCTTGAAAATGTAATTCTTCTGCTCAGTTCTTTCAGAATTTATTCTGTAGACTGACCCTGTAAGAAATCCAGCTTAATCTCTACCCTTCCATCACCCACACAACAATTAAGCACAAAAACATGTAAGACAAACAATCAGGACTGCTTGGAAAAAAAAAAAAATTAACACAGTTCGCACCAGACGGAGGCTAGGAATACTCCTGGGAATTCATGAGACAGGTGAAGGGGCAAGAGTTTTCCCCCTTGAAAGAAACACAGAAATTAATCATGGCATATTTGTCATCATTGGCATTTTAATTACATGTATGTATTCTCTAAAGCGTTGAAGTGTAATTAATAATTGGGTATTTTTTCCATACCAACTTCCTGAAACTACAACTCAATACCCAAGTGCTCTGAGGCTAAATGTCTGTGTGTATGTATGTATATATATATGGTCTACTGAGTAGTGAAGTTTGAATTCATGTTTCCAAAATAGAGCTTCATGACATACAAATTATCTTAAATTTAATGTGATTAAGCATTAAACGATGGTATTTCCTTGAATTTAATGACAGTACTATTTTCATGTCAAACTTGATTACAGGAACCAGCTTTCAGAGTGAACTGTTTAAAATCCCAAATCATTAACAGATCATTTAGGGTTCAGTCCCAGAAAACTTCTTGTCTGTGAAATATCAACTAAAGACACGGAAACAGAGAGGGGAGTTTCACATTTTGCCCACAAGTGTGTGCAGCGTGTGTGAGACTGATTTTGGAAGTCAGAATTTTGTCCGCAAACGCTGGGAGAGAAAAGCTGTTTACATCACCAATACCACCGCGACTCTCAACACACACGTGTAATTTAGGTTGTAATTCACGCTCGTATACTATTTCCTCAAAATAGCAAAGCACATCATGGACCACTACACCCACGAGAAGTGGCGACAGTGAGAAAACCGACCTCCCCAAGACTTTAGAACATTTCAAGGCAACACAGAATTTTGATCTGTTCTCTTTACTTTCACCCAAGCCTGTGTTTGATGCCGAC
The DNA here is from genome assembly GCF_951394435.1 of Stenella coeruleoalba. Taxonomy (NCBI): domain Eukaryota; kingdom Metazoa; phylum Chordata; class Mammalia; order Artiodactyla; family Delphinidae; genus Stenella; species Stenella coeruleoalba. The sequence continues at coordinate 35,509,169 of NC_137167.1, read as the reverse complement.
CGACTTCTCTCAGAGATTGCAACTGGATCGTTCATAAATCCTGATTTCAGAGGTAAATTCAATCACAGTCACATGGGCCTGGGCTCTGGAAGGCTAAGCGATCGTCTTCGTGGATTGTGGAATTGTTTGATTTAAACAGCACTGCTCTCAGAATATAAGCCGCCCGCACAGTGCAGAAATAGGTATTTCTAACATCTGGGGTATTCTCTCGACTGAAACTTCAGTGCACTTTGCTTACACCACATTAAGACCGCAGAGACTGGTTTGCTCTGTAGCGTAATACATGACTAAGAGAGGAGAGTTGTAGATTAAGGCCATGAAAAGGCTAAAAGACTCAGATTGGAATAAAGTAAGTTCTGACAAGGCTGCAAGGTCTGATTTTTCGTTTCTCTGATGAAGATGTAGCTCTGGGTTCTGTATGGCTTAGGGAAAAATGGAAGGAGCCTGGCATTTCTGGAGAAGATGGGGAGAAAGAAGAATCTGGCCCAGGCAGAGTAAGCGTCCTGTTAACTGGCCACTTCTTTCCTAGCACTTGCCTCCAAATCTAGCACTTTTAATCCACAAAATCTATGAAAGATCAGGATGTACCTTCCCCCTCTTTTACCCTTGGATAAGATATCTAGGAGAAAAAAAAGTAGGCCATGAGAAGATTACGAGCTAAGAGCCTTTTATAAAGAGGGAGGAAACTGGCAGAGGGAGAATCTGAGTTAGAGGAAAGCGAAGGAAGAACAAGCTTACACTGAAGAGAAACTTCAAGGATGCTGGGAGGAAAAGAGGGAGTCCGTGGGAGCCGTGGGTCCGGGTCCTAGCCTGATGCTCTGCTGTAACGGAGTCTCTCGATTTACACCGATGAGTGAGTTCTGGACTCCCGCCTCCAGAGCTTGCTGTGTTACTTAGAAACTAGATTTGAATCACACCCGGGCACAAGTCTTATCTATTTTCAAGCTTATTAGAAATCGACCTTTAGGGGGCAGGGGAGGGAAGGATTGGAGATTTGGGATCAGCAGATGCAAACTAGCATATAGAGGATGGATAAACAACAATGTCCTACTGTAGAACACAGGGAACTATAGTCAATATCCTGTGATAAACCACAATGGAAAAGAATATGAAAAAGAATATATATATGTATAGCCGAGTCACTTTGCTATATAAAAGAAATTAACACAACATTGCAAATCAACTATACTTCAATACAGTTTTTTACGAAAAGAAATCAACCTTTATAGTATTTTGAAGATTTTGATAATAAAGAATTTTTACCATATTAAAATTGGATGATTATCTTGATAATAAATGGGCTAACAAAATCTGTGGTTGTCCGAGACCAATGTTTTTCTAACTGTGACCATTAGACCACATGCATCAGAATCACCTGGGGGTTCTTAATAAAATATTCGTTCCCGAGCCCTACCTCAGCTCTGTGGAATCAGAACCTTCAAGGATGGAACCGATACATAAGCACTTTTCACACGCTTTCCAGAGCATTCCTAGGTACAGGGAAGTCTGAGCAATATTGCCCTGCGCCAAACGCTTTACATAACGCAACTAGGTATTTCAGTTTTTATCATTAGCCTATTCAAGAGAACTCGATGCAAATAAATCTAGTTGAATTATTTTCAAAAGTGACACATTCCTACTTAAGGAAGAAACCCCAATTCACAAAATGAAGAAGGTGAGAATATCTGTCTGAAGAAATTCCAGCTGAAAATTCAGTTAACACTTCAAAGTTGGATTTTGAATCATTCTTTCCGAGAGGAGAAAAATCAGTGAGTTATAAATTGAGATAGCATTTTCTATGCGTCTTAATGGTTGGATCACCGAGTACAAATGTTGGCTGACTACATTGTTCAATAGTATGTGTATGATTCTAACATTATGTAGAGCTTGAATGAACCTTTAAATATGTATTAGTTCTATTTATTATCAGAAATGAAAGAATTCTTTGTGTGAGATGGAATAGAACTGATTCAACATGCACAGCTTTTAATAGAAATCAAGAATAGATCTGTCCAAAATATTAAAAGCTGTCTTTGGAAGTGAGGCATTTTACAGGTCAGCATCCCAGGCTATCTCCAGGGTGGTTCTCAGAAGTACTGCTCTTGCTGAAAGCCCTTAAATTTTTAACATACAGCGTTCTCTCTACCCTAGCATCACTTCCTTCTTTTGCAATGACTTGTCTCTGAAGGATATGACTTTCAACGAAGAAGTACTAGTATTATATGTAAGGATGTGATCTTGTTTCCCCTTACATTAAAAAGTTAAAGTCCTTACTGTGAATAGTGGGGAAAGACATTCAAGTAAGTCTTTTTTTATATTGTCTTAACTGCTCGTTAGTATATCATTAGTCTACCTGGTCGTCATTTGGCCCTTCCTCCTACCCCGCTTCACCTTGCCTACATGAGTTCTTTCTTGCAGACAATGTGCTCGGCACCTAACATGCATTGTCTCCTGTAATTTTCATAACAACTTCAAAAATAGTTACTTTATTTCCCCCATGTTAAAGATGAGTCCATTGCAGAGTAAGTAATGTGGCCAAGAGCCAGGATTGATAACCCTGATTCCAGGGCCCAAACACTTAGCAATGACACCTATTTCTTCCTTACTGGAAACAGGAGGAAAAGAACAAGTTCTGATCATAATTTAGTTTACCTTCTATACATGTACACAAAACCATGTAGACACAGAAATACAAAGTCAAGCTTAATGAAAGAGAAATGCCTCTTAAAACAAACACAACTCTGACGAGAATTCCACAAAGAAAACACCTTTTTCTTTTGCTTGAGTCTGTTTTTGAGAAAAGTTAATTATTTTACAATGTGAAAAAAATGAACTCGACGCAACTTTAAATCCTGGTCCACAGCAAGATTATTCATCTTTCTTTATGTGTAAACAGATTTACAATAAAAATTGCTCCCAATATTTTATAATCCCTTTATCTATATCTATAAACAAAATTACTGCAACCATCAGCACTTGTATTAAAATAATGGCTTAAGGTTACACTTGCAGAAGATTTCAGTTCTCTCTTGAGAACTGAATGATGATTCTCTCTTCAACCACTGATCTCCACAGCATAGAGTTAAATCACTATTCTAAGGTCTGGATATAGTAAACATTTTGAATGATAAACATTTGTGGCTCTGATGAAAATTCTCCAGGAAGGCTGTGACTGCTCCAGTGGCCTCTAGCTTGCAGAAGCTGGTAATTCTCTTCAGAGGACCAGGAAAGTTAAGAAGGGCGGCTTGTAAGCTCGCTGCTGCTTGAAATGACAAATCATTGAAAACCTGTCCCTGAGAACAGCTTGGGGAGTAAATGTGGATAATAATGGCGTATGTGTAGCTGCAAAACAATAATGAACCTGTCTAATCAACTGTTCTGAATAGCAGTAGATCACAGTGGAAGGAAAAATGCACATCCTTATTGACCCTTTGTGCATTCTGTTACCCATAACTCTTCCCAAAGGCAGAATTTAATATAAATAACTGAAACTGGAGTAGAAAGTAAACCCATTATCTTTTCTTCTTTATGGATATGATATATTATGATGGGAGGGTTATTTTTTTTTAATTTGAGTTTTTATTTTATTATTTTTAAAATTTTAATTAATTAATTTTTGGCTGCGTTGGGTCTTTGTTGCGGTGCGCGGGCTTCTCATTGCGGTGGCTTCTCCTGTCGTGGAGCACGGGCTCTGGGCGTGCGGGCTACAGTAGTTGTGTCACGTGGGCTCAGTAGTTGTGGCTCGTGGGCTCTAGAGCGCAGGCTCAGTAGTTGTGGCGCACGGGCTTACTTGCTCCGCGGCATGTGGGATCTTCCCGGACCAGGGCTTGAACCCCCGTACCCTGCACTGGCAGGCGGATTCTTAACCACTGCGCCACCAGGGAAGCCCCAGGAGAGTTACTTTAGAAAGGACTTAAAGAACAGACTCATATTCATAAATCAAAAAAAAAGTGAACTATGGCCTGATCTCACTTTATTAATTTTGGTTATCTTCATAATGGATGCATATTAGTACAGATAAAACGTATTTTGTTGTGCTCCTTAATGACTGATAAACTATTATATTATTGATTGTACTGGGCACATTGATTTTACATGTACGGACAGGCCATATGTTGAGGATTAAGTTATAGGAAACAACTTCTTTTTCTCCTCCAATTCCCACCACCTTTAGATTTCACACTTACGTCAACACATTTCATGTCATAGAGAGCTACTGAAAGGATTAGATTAGTTTATGAAGACGGTCGTGGCCCCAAATCCACTTGATACGCCAAAGATCACTATCACCACCAACAAACTGAACTATTTGTCAAGTAAAAATTTCATTTCATCCTGGGGTTAAATCTACCACACAAGAAGGAACAGAAAGTCTTCGCAATATCAACTTATGTCACAAGATGTTGTGAGAATCAAATGAGATAGCATTTAAAATTTTTAAAGGTTTCCATGAAGCTTATAATTAATATCTTTCACTTATCTAACCAAGTATAGTTCTTCCAGTTCAACTTGTGTAGTAAAAACCAAAGTGAATATAACGTATATTAGTCATCGGCTCAATGTGATGATTTCTGTGAAGTGATGCTACAAGTCTTCTAGGTTTGTCTTAATTTTAAACATTTATTTAATACCACCTGCACAGATCTGAAGATGAGCAAAAGGTATACAGGATTGAAAAATGGGTTCTCTCTTCCTGCAGTGATACATGATGTTGAGCCCCTGCACTCATTCAATAACTACTTCTTTTAATTAGTGAAGAAAATGTGCAACTTGGCCGAGTGCACTGCCTCGGACGAGGGAAGCAGACTTCTCAAAAAGAAACGTGATTTGTATGTGTAGGAGTTTGATCCATTTAACCTTATTAGTATTGATTTTCTATGGAGTATCTTTTTCATATCAAATTTTGGTGAGAATACCATCAAAATAATTTTTTTTTTGTTTGTTTTTTTTTGGCGGTACGCGGGCCTCTCACTGTTGTGGCCTCTCCCGTTGCGGAGCACAGGCTCCGGACGCGCAGGCTCTGCGGCCATGGCTCACGGGCCCAGCCGCTCCGCGGCATGTGGGATCTTCCCGGACCGGGGCACGAACCCGTGTCCCCTGCATCGGCAGGCGGACTCTCAACCACTGCGCCACCAGGGAAGCCCCAAAGTATTTTTTTTTTATGTTTATCTAGACAAACTGCTTTGCAGGTTAGTATTTTAAATCAGTTAAACCTTTATCTGAAGGGGTCATCGTTTCTTTAATTTGGATAACTTAAATTGGACCCAAATCCTTGATTTCAATTAAATTGTACATTATTTTTGTAATCATAATTTCTCAGACCACTCTCTCCATCTGAAGTATATTTAAGAAAAAAGTTTGCTTTGCCTAAATTTAGAAAAAAGATACAATCTAATTTGGAGTGGTGAGCTATTCTGATTGTGGTTTTGTTTCTTTGCAATATTATGACTAGATTAGAAACTTCACAATAGGAAAATTACTAGGCAACTCAATATAGATTTATAAATTTGGAGATACCACAGATATATGTGTATATTCATGTGGGTATCTGTTTCTGTATATGGATGAATAGATTAGATAGATATGTCTGTATATCTGTGTTTCTTAGTATAGTTTTATACTTTGCCATTGTTTTAAAATAAACTAAGCTAACAGTGTCTTGGCAGTATTTACTCCCGGATGCTTTAAAAATAATACAATTAAGAATCTACCTTCTTTTTCTCGATTTACTCTTTTCTTAATACATATTTACACCTGTAAAAGAATCAGTGCATCACAGAGAACTTTCAGTCTGATATATAATATAAAGTACAATACCATCCTTTTTGTGAGATTCATTCTTCGATTACCCTTTTTTGGTTATCCTTTTATACCGAGAGCTTTTAAATTCTGGGTTTTCCCTGATTGGTGACATGTTGTGGTCTTTCAAACAAGGTGGTTCTGCTGATGCATCCAACAATTTCAGTTACTTCACTTTGTAACTTTTTCATCATATTCAATATTACCCCTTAAAATTTTTTGATACTTCTTCTTTAGGAAGCAAGAATTCTGAAGAGTGAATTCTGATTAATATTAAACAATATAAATTTGTCTCTTTGTAAAAAAACCCCTATGTCCACATTTTCCTTTTCTTTGTATTACACATTATGGAATAGAAGTAGATTTCCACGTCTGTAATATAAATATTCTAAGCTAAGCACGTTTAGCTGCTCGCTCACAGTATCTATGCTTAACACAATTTATCTGCTACTTACTGCTTTGCTAAAACTATTTGCTTTAGCAACGTTTTTTTTCAATAAAATAATGGTATTGATTTTTCAGTAAGGAATGGTATTTATTATGTGAATTCAAAATGACTTGATAGTGATATACTCTGTGGAATGCTAGCCGGCTATCACCTGGGGATGTAACCCTTATTCTAATTTTTCCAAGTGCCTTGTTGCCACAGATTTTGCTGGGCAACCTTAAATTAAGGCATTTTCCTCCCTGATGACCTGGTGTAATTTTTTTATAATGTGAATAATTGTGATGACAGAATTAATTTGAGTATGAAAATATGAGGAAAAAAGTCATTACATTTAACTCAAGTTAATTGTTAATTTTGTGAAAGTAGATAGTACGAGCAAACTGAAATTTAGAATGTCAATTCCAAGCTAGTTTCTTGAGTCAATTTTTGAGTTTTTCAAGGGCTTAATGTAATGTGAGGTATGATTTAAAAAGTAACAATTATTATTTGGTGATAAATTAGAAGAATAAAATATTTAATTCGAGTCATATATGTATACATGTATATGTACACACATATATATTTTAAATGAGGATTTCCAAAATTCTCAGATTTACTAACTAGATTCTTATTGTTATACCACAGGGTGATGTCTCATTTTGGATATGCAGAAAGAAAAAATCAGTCAGTATTGAGTTGTTCTCCTTAAAGACAACTTGAATCTCAAGTTTCTTTTAATAGGGAAAAAGGAACAATTAAAGGGATATTTTAAATTACTGAAAAAGGAAAAAGTACACCCAAACTCAAATTTTATTAATAGCTCTTCTGCTAATAGCATAATTACAGATGACACTAAAAAATTCCTACACAGAAAAATGTATAAAAAGGTAACATCTATTATAACAGGGAAATGAATTACCATATAAGAGGGCTTTTTAGTTTTCCTACAGATTTTATTCTGTGGCTCTTTTGACCAAAATGAAAAGGCAAAGCATTATTAACAATACTATTCGGTAATGTAGACTGAGGAACTATTTAGAAAACATTACTATAATTACTAAACAAACCTATAATTCTTTATACTATATATTATTGGTTTCAAGTCACCACAATCTACATAAACTAAAATTCTGCCTAAAGCAGCTTAAACTTTCTAAAAACAAATTAATATTTTTCACCTAAAGCAAATATTTATTTAATAACTTATATTTGAGTTATAATACATATCCTGCCTAATTTATATTCAATTTCCTTAATATTCAAATTTGGTCTCAGTAAAATATACTTTAGTAAAAGAAAATTGACAAAGAAAAACAAGAGTACTGCAATTTTTTTCCCATCCCAAGTTAATATCCCTTTGGAAATATCCCAGTTTGCATGCTATATAGACTACGTAAAATATAAAACAAAATTTTAAAAGCACTGCTTACTTGATGACTTCGTTTTTGAAAAAGAGCGTTTCAGTAAACTTTGTCCTGCTTCGAGAGAACAGAGCTCCTTTTAAAAATGCAGCAAATAGTTTCGGCATGATCTTTTCCTTTATGTTTTATTTAAAATGTTAATGGAGTAAATCCACAATTCACATAATTTATTGGGAAACCCTTTTGTTCCAAATAATGCATTGTAAGAACAGTGATATCCAGGCAAGTCCCCTTACAGAACACGCATCAGTTCAGTTCCCTTTTGAAGCATATTGCAAATGCCCTCTAACAGGGCACAGCAACATTACATAAATCATCTTCTATGAAAAATTAACATGACATCAAATATTTATAAATATTAATGTGTGTGTTAATGTAACCAAAGCTGTAACAAACAATCGTAACCTTGCCGAGTTCCCTAGGACAGGCGCCGCTGGTAATGATATCCATTATCTCTGGAGGAACGCACAATTAGGAAAGTTATACACAGGATGCTATGTTCTTAGCCGCTTTTAAATTTATCCATTAAATGTCCACCTTATATATGATATTAACCCCTTATGCACACATTCTTAAGAAATAGAAAGGCGGTTCTTGTGGGTATCTTAAACATCATTTTTATTTAATCATTTACATGGAAAGTCCCTGATTTTTCCTATGACTTTATGCATAACTGGAGTATACGGTATCCTACAAATTAATTCACTTGGACTCTTCTCATCAACATGCATTTAAGTCCACGTATGCATTTAAGCGTATGTATGCTACACCTCGTTTAAGAAAGCCACGCTTTGCAAAGATGGATCTGAGGTTCTGAAATGTAATATGCTATGCTATCCCTACTCTGCCCAGGAAAGTTCTCTTTCTAAGTGTCTGTGCTAAGAATAGGGTGAGAGTCAGTAATTCTTGGGCTTGACTGAACACAGGGCTGTCAAGTCCTTAGGCAGAGATTTTGCTCAGACCCTATGGGATCCATGGGTCATAGGCGTGGTCTTCCAGCAAAGTTTTATTTGGGGCTCCTTTTCCAGATTCAGCACTGTCAGCAGGTATGGTTAATTTAGTCAACCAGCACTAAAGCAATGTGATTTCAGATGAGAGGGAAAAGGGCATCATTTTGTATAAGTGCACTTGCTGCAGCTCAGTCAAATCAGGTTCGGAATCCAACAGGTTTTCAAGGGCAAAGCAAGAAGATAACTTTGAGGACAAACACACTTACGGATTGAAGATGCTTTGCTTCCCCGAAGGAGAGCTCAGTAAGAAGCCTCCTGAACCCACCCACCTAAACCTGCTCCCAGCTAGCAGGTTCTTCATTGTAAAGCACCCGATTTCTATTTCCAGTCTGACTCCTCAGTGTGACAAATAGACTCTGCTTTTGCGGTGTTGGACTCTGGAGAGAATCTGTTCTTTGTCACTTACGGCGGGGACGGGTTTAGCTGTGGGTAGTGGGGAAGAGGTGTGAGCCGTGTTTCTACTTTAAAGACTTTTGTCCATTTCTTTGATCTAGGCTTCTGTTTGGGGCATTTTCTTTCTGGATAACAATACTAACTCAGCTTATTTTACTCTCCGAAAAAGAAAATATATAACGAGTAATGTCTCAAGTGGTCCAAAAATGCCACCCAAAATACCTTCCAGTTAGAGATTCATTTTACTGCAAATTGTTAAAAATATAATAGACTTTAGATGGGATGTCAAGCCTAACACGCACTTTAGTTCTAGTTGTTTTAATCATATAAGAGATCAAGACTTACTTAACTGGTATCATTCTACAGTGGGTCAGAATTTTGAATGGGATGCAAAAGGGTCAATTTGCAGACTAGATGTTACTTATTGATTTAAACATGTATTTTATAGTCTTTCAAATCCCCCCAAAATATGTTATCATATTTGCTATCAGTAATTTTACCCTTTGGTCATTATCCCAAATAGTTATTGCTTTCATCTTAAAAAAAAGAAAGCTTTATCTTAACGTCTCTGCCATCTGCTGCCTCTTTTAATTTAATTAATTATTTTTGCTCTCCCTGTAGAAAAAAATCCATAAAGGATTGCCTCCACTTGATGTCTCCAAATGCTCTACTCCCACCTTGCTTAAATCCATTCAAGCTTTTATCCACAGAAGCCACTCTTGTCGAGGCAGCCCAGCATCTCTCCACCTAAATCCCAAGGTCGATCCTCAGTCTTCATTTTACTTGAATCCGTCAGCAGCATTTGACATAGTATATCACTTCCCCCTCCTTAATACACTTGCATTCACTTGGCTTTCAGGACACTGTATTCTGATTTCCCACCTACTTCACACGCCACGCCTTTTCAGGTCCTTCAGGGATTCTCATCCCCACCCTTTTAATTTTGGAGGGCCCCAGGGCTCAGCCATTCTTCCTCTTTATATTTCTAGATTCATCCCTCGGGGAACTCTCGAGTCTCAAAACTTCAGTACCGTTTCCATGCTGGCACCTTCCATATTTATATTCCCACTTCAGATCTCTTTCTCTCTCCTTAAATTCAGATTCATATATGCAATTATCTACTCGTCATTTCTACACGGTTGCCTAAAGACGCAATTTCAAGTAAATATGTGTGAACCAGAACTTCTGAATTCTAAAATCTACTCTTTTTGCAATCCTTCCAATCTCAGTCAATGGCCACTCCAACACTTCCAGTTACTCTGGTCAAAACCCTTGGTGGGGGGCTTCCCTGGTGGTGCAGTGTTTAAGAACCTGCCTGCCAATGCAGGGGACACGGGTTCGAGCCCTGGTCCGGGAAGATCCCACATGCCGCGGAGCAACTAAGCCCATGCACCACAACTACTGAGCCCGTGTGCTGCAACTACTGAAGCCTGTGCACCTAGAGCCCGTGCTCCGCAACAAGAGAAGCCACCGCAATGAGAAGCCCACGCACCGCAACAAAGAGTAGCCCCAGCTCGCCGCAGCTAGAGAAAGCTTGCACTCAGCAATGAAGACCCAACACAGCTAAAGATAAATAAATAAATAAATAAATAAACAAAAAAACCCTTGGTGGTCATATTTATATTTGATCCCTCTCTTTCTCTCACTCCCCTCTTCTGATCTATGAGGAAATACTTTTTAGCTCTACCTTAAAAATATATCCAGATTTGGACCTATTCTCCATTTCAATCACTCTTATGTTGAGCTGCAGCCATCTTTTGCCTGTATTATTGCAATAGCCTCCCGACTATTCTCTCTCTATCTGCACTTGCCCGCCCCTAACTATGTATTCTCAACCCAGCGGCCAGAGTGAACCTTTCAAAATATGTCAGATGGGGCTTCCCTGGTGGCGCAGTGGTTGGAAGTCCGCCTGCCGATGCAGGGGACGTGGGTTCGTGCCCCATTCCGGGAAGATCCCACGTGCCGTGGAGCGGCTGGGCCCGTGGGCCATGGCTGCTGGGCCTGCGCGTCCGGAGCCTGTGCTCCGCAACGGGAGAGGCCACAACAGTGAGAGGCCCGCATACCACACACACAAAAAATATGTCAGATGATGTCATGCCTTTGCTGGAAATCCTGCAATGCTTCTACCTGTCACTCAGCACACGAGCCATGGTCCCTATAATGACTTACGAAGGCCTCGCATGATCTGAACCCGTTACCTCTTTGACCTCAGCTTCTAGAATCCTCCCTTTTCATTCCACTCCACAATCTCCTTGCTGTTCCCTAAACACACCAGGCAAGCTTACTCAAAGTCTTTATTCAAATTTCTTTTGCTCAGGGAGGCTTCATTTGAAAGCCCTATATTTAAAATTGCAAACGGCTCCTCCCCCATCCACTGGTATGCCTGATCTCACCTACCCCGCTCTATGGGATATTCTACTGTATATATTCTTTTCAAATTTAGGTGTAAGTCTACCTAAATATTAACAAAATCTGTAGTAGGAGAAATATGAAACTGGTGAAAGATATCAAAGAAGCAATAAATAAATGGTGACATATTCCATGCTAACACACAGGAAGACGCAATATCGTCAAGAAGTCAGTTCTTCCCAACAGGATCTACGGATTCAGCACAACCTCAATCAAAATCCCAGCAAGTTATTTGTGGATATTGACACACTGATTCTAAAGATTATGTCGAGAGCAAAAGGCCCTGAATAACCAACATGGTATGGAAGGAAAAGAACAAAGTTGGAGGACAGACACTACCCAACTTCAAGACTTACCATAAAGCTACACTCACCAACACAGTGAGGTCTTAGAAAAAGAACAGAGAAATAGTTCAGTGGAACAGAATAGAGAGTTCAGAAATAGGTCCACATAAATGTAGTTATCTGGTCTTCAACAAGAGAGCAAAGGCAATACCAGAAATCAAAAAGAGTCTTTTCACCAACTGGTGCTCGAACAACTGAACATCCACATGCAAAAACGTGAACCTAGATATAGTCCTTACACCTTTCCCAAAAGCGGACTCCAAACAGATCACAGACTAAATGTAAAACACAATAGGGAGGGTGGGAGGGAGGGAGACACAAGAGGGAAGAGATATGGGAGCATATGTATATGTATAACTGATTCACTTTGTTATAAAGCAGAAACTAACACACCATTGTAAAGCAATTATACTCCAATAAAGATGTCAAAAAAAATGTAAAACACAGAACTACAAAAGTCCTAAAAGATAACAGAGCAATAAACCTAATATTCTAGGATATAGTGGTGACTTTTTATTTTTATTTTATTTTATTTTATTTTTTTTGCGGTATGCGGGCCTCTCACTGCTGTGGGTTCTCCCGTTGCGGGGCACAGGCTCCGGACGCGCAGGCTCGGCGGCCATGGCTCACGGGCCCAGCCGCTCCGCGGCACGTGGGATCTTCCCGGACCGGGGCACGAACCCGTGTCCCCCGCATCGGCAGGTGGACTCTCAACCTCTGCGCCACCAGGGAAGCCCAGTGGTGACTTTTTAGATACAACATCAAAACCATGATCTGTGAATGAAGTAATTGATAAGCTGGACTTCAATAAAATGAAAAACTTCTGTTATGTGAAAGCCAATGTCAAGAGAATGAGAAGTCTAGCCACAGACTTGGAGAAAGTGTTTGTAAAAGACTGTTACTTAAAATATACAAAGAGGGTAGGATAGGGAGGATGGGAGGGAGACGCCAGAGGGAGGGGATATGGGGATATATGTATACATATAACTGATTCACTTTGTTATACAGCAGAAATGAAATTGTATAATTGTATAATTATAAAAAAAGTATAGTCGTAAAGCAATTATACTCCAATAAAGATGTTAAAAAACATATACACAAAGAACACTTAAAACTCAATAATAAGAAAATTAACAACCAGATTAAAACATGGGCAAAAACCTGAACAGACATCTCACCAAAGAAGATATACAGATGGCAAATAAATATATGAAGGAATGTTCCACATCATATGTCATTAAGGAACTGCAAATTAAAACAACAAGATACCACTGCACACCTATTAGAATGGTCAAAATCCGAAACGCCGACAGCACCAAATGCTGGTGAGGGTGTGTAACAACAGGAACGCTCATTTATTCTCATTCTCACCATTATTAATTTTACTTAATAGGAAATGTTTCTTATGTATACATCAAATATACACTACACATGTGTACGTGTATATACAGAAATACATTTTTCAAGGAAAATTATTTTATATACGCACATATTATACAAGCAATCTTTAGTGTAAATTCCTCCATCCCACCCCAAATTTACACCTTCTTATATGGAACTCAGTAGTATGGCGACTTTGACTATGATCAAGAAAAAAAGAAGGGAAGAAGGAGGAGAAAGAGAAGGAATTGTTTTGAGTGGTTTAAATAGTTATTCAAAAGTTCTCAGGCTAAATTCTATGCATTTCACTCACAAGAACTTCTAAGTTCTTCCTCGGCAACTTGTACTTTGTAGAGAACTCTAACAAACTTGATTACATGGCTTTGAAATGTGTAGTGGTTTAGATACAGAAAATCAGAGTCTACCTATAGGCATTGAAAAGAGGAATGCTGAACAAAAACATATTTGAAGTAGACAGAGGTACTCATAAAAGCTGGGTTGTCTGACTTCAGCTGATATAAAACGGAACTATCTTCTTAGAAAGTCATTGTGCAATATTTATAATGTTGGCCCTGCATCGTTAGAAGTTGAAATTATGTGTATAACCTCAACATATTCTGGTTAAGAAATTAGGAAGCAGTTCACTTAGGTAATGCCTCATCAAAATGGTTAAAAGTAGCCAGAGTGATTCACTTCCTGATGCTTCCAGAGTATAAAAATGTGACTTTCATTCATTCTCTCCCCTCTCCCTCCCTCCTCCCCCCCCCCACTTGATTTTAGTTATAATACTTCTTTGGTGTTTTGAGTTGTTTCAGACTAACTTTGCTAGCATGGTGTGGGTTTATATTTAAGAAAATACAGATATAATGAGATGCTAGTTCCTTGAGAGTAATCCAACATTTTCACCGATATATTAAAAAATGAATTGGGCATATATTCATTATTCATTTAAGTCCAGTCAACTCTCAATTATCTCTGGTAATAGAGAGTAAGGACAGAATGAACAGATGGAACCTATTCCTAGAGTCCCCAAACACAACTTTCAATCTCCTCTCTCTGAGTCCTTTACAAGACAGCAATGCTTCCTTTCCCCTTCTTTGTAGGCTCATTTCAATTGTGGAATGACCTTAAGAAAAACAACCCAAGAGAGAAAAAAAAAGCAAAGCACAGGATGATCTCTTAAATCCTCTGCTAAAATTAAGATAACAAATGAAATTTTTAATGACTTATCAAAGAAAATGAACTGGCATGATTTTTCAAATATTGTCTCTGCAAGTGTGGGTCACTTACAGATAAAACAGTTGATTGTCCTTTATTAAACTGCACCAACTATTTTGCAAACCATTTAATCATTTTAAAAGGCAGCTTTAAGAATATGTGTTTTAACTTTCAGAAGAGCAGTTAGATTTTAAAATGTGAATATCTTTATACATTTTATAGTCTGCAGATGAGGAAGACAAGGGAGTCTTCATTTAATAACATTGTCAAACGTGGAATTAACAAAGTCTTACAAACATGCCATGCCATCCAGAGTCTCAGCATTAGAACAGGCTTCGTAGCTGTTCCTTAACTAGCAATAATATTGACCTTTTTACTAAGTGTGAACAGCATTTATTCAACACGGAATCAATACTGAACTGGAACTCCAAGGTCTTAGCAGCTAATTCTAAAGAACATCACTCAGTAGAGATTCTGGGGTGGTGATTAGCATAAATGCAACAATGAAAAGATCCCGTACACAAATGGGTAAGATTTGTGTACAGTTTTATATTTGATAGTTACTGAACACTGAGAAAAATGGGAACAGAACTTGAAGCCTGATGTTTTTTCCCTTCAAAAAGAGTAAAATAAAATCCTTTCAGACACACAACAGAACATTATCATCTAATATCTGTTGTGCTGTGGGATGTCAATAGTCATTGATTACTTTCTTTTTGAAGACCCAGTGAAATCCTAAAAACTAGCATTAACTTTGATGTTACAAAGGGTCACAGTATTTTAAAACACTATTACTGATGCTGCTATTTTTTTATTTTTATTCATCTGAAGAACCTAGTCAGATGTGTATTGTATACAAAAATCTGTGTTCCCCACAAGGTGATGAAGGGAGGGAAGAGAGGTCAGCTTATGAATGTGGCTCCAAGAAACTGCTCTGGAAGAGAGGATAAGGAAGCTCATCTGGGAGAGTTCAACTGACAGTCCTGTCAACGCGGTCATGTTAGTAGATAGATATTTGGATGGAAAAAGAAAAAGATAGTAAGAAGGAAAAGATAGTAAGAAGGAAAAAGATAGTAAGAAGGAAAGATAGTAAGAAGGAAAAATAGGTACGGCATTGTATATGATGGATAGAATTTTTCTAGATTTATAGATAGAACTTTTACCACTGAGAAAATGTGTTATTGTGGCCCAGCCTGGGGTCTATGTGCTCTAGAGGATAAACTGATTTAAATGTTAATTCTATTGACAATAGCTTTTAAACTGGTCCTTCCTCTATTACTCCATCTCTGTGGGACTCTCTGTTATAACAAAGAGAACTTGGATATTCTGCCCTACCCTGAGTTATGCCAAGACATTCTCCATTGGGAACACTTCCAGAATCATTTTACAAGGCCAGCATTATCCTGATACCAAAGCAAGATAAAGATACTACAGGAAAACTACAGGTCAATATCCCTGATAAACACAGATGTAAAATTTCTCAAAAAAGTACTAGCAAACCTAATTCAATGGCACCTTAAAAGGACAGTATACCATGATCATACACCTGGGATGCAAGGATGGTTCAACATACACAAATCAATAAATGTGATACAGTACATTAATGGAATGAAAGGTTAAAATTATATGATTATCTTAATAGATGCAGAAAAAGCATCTGACAAAATTCAACATCCTTTCTTGATAAAAACTGTCAAATTGGGTATAAAGACGTACCTCAACATAATAAAGGCCATATATGACAAGCCCACAGCTAACATCATACTCAATGATGAAAAGTTGAAAAGCTTTCCCTCTGAGATGAGGAATGAAACAAGGGTGCCCACTCTCACCACTCCTATTCCACATAGTACTGGAATTTGTAGCCAGAGAAAGTAGCCAAGAAATAATAAATAAAAGGCATCCAGATCAGAAAAGAAGACATAAAACTGCCTCTATTTGCAGAAGACATGATATTATATATACAAAACCCTAAAGACTCCATGAAAAAGCTCTTAGAACTAATAAACTAATTCAGTAAAGATGCAGGATACAAAATCAATATAAAAAATCAGCTGTGTTTCTATACACTAACCATGAACTACATGAAAAAGAAATAAAGAAAATGATCCCATTCACAATAGCATCAAAAGCAATAAAATGCTTAGGAATAAATCTAACCAAGGAGGTGAAGTTTTGTACACTGAAAACTATAATACATTACTGAAAAAATTAAAGAAGATAAAAATAAATGGAAAAACATCCATGTTCAAGAACTTAGCATGGAACCACAAGACCCCTCGAATTGCCAAAGAAACCTTAAGAAAGAAGAACAAAGCAGAAGCATCACACTTCCTAGTTTCAAATTACACTACAAAGCTATAGTAATCAAAACAGTATGGTACTGGCATAAAACAGACACATAGACCAATGGAACAGAATCAAAAGTCTATAAATAGATATGGCCAAATAATATTTGACAAGGGAGCCAAGAATACTCAATGGGGAAGAGATAGTCTCTTCAATAAATTGTGTCGGAAAGTGGAAATCCACATACAAAAGAATGAAACTGGACCCTTATCTTACATCCCTCACAAAAATTAACTGGAAATGAATTAAAGACTTAAGTGTAAGACCTGAAACTCCTAGAAGAAAACATATGGAAAAACATTCACTGATAATGGTCTTGGCAATGATTTTTTGGATATAATATCAAAGCACAAGCAACAAAAGCAAAAATAAAAAAGTGAGACTACATCAAACTAAAAAGCTTTTGCACAGCAAAACCAACAATCAAAATTAAAAAGGAAAAAAGAGAAGAAAAAGAAAAAGTAACCTATTGAATGGAAGAAAATATTTGCAAATCATATATCTGATAAGGGGTTATATCCATAACATATAAGAAACTCATACAACTCCGTATCAGAAAAACAAATAATCCAATTTAAAAAATGGGCAAAGGACCCAAAAAGATGTTTTCTGAAGAAGATACACAAATGGTCAGCAGAGACAGGAAAAGGTGCTCAGCATCATCAGTTATCAGGGAAGTGCAAATCAAAACCACAACGAGATATGTCACCTCACACATATTAGACTGGCTACCAACAAAAAGACAATAAATTGGGCATATACCCAGAGAAAACCATAATTTAAAAAGACACATGCACCCCAATGTTCATTGCAGCACTGTTTACAATAGCCAGGTCATGGAAGCAACCTAAATGCCCATCGACAGACTAATGGATAAAGAAGATGTGGTACATATATACGATGGAATATTACTCAGCCATAAAAAGAAATGAAATTGGGTCATTTGTAGAGACCTGGATGGACCTAGAGACTGTCATACAGAGTGAAATAAGTCAGAAAGAGAAAAACAAATATCATATATTAACGCATATATGTGGAAGATAGAAAAATGGTACAGATGAGCCAGTTTGCAAGGCAGAAACAGAGACACAGATGTAGAGAACAAACGTATGGACACCAAGGGTGGAAAGTGGGGTGGTGGGGGGGGGATGAATTGAGCGATTGGGGTTGACATATACACACTAATATGTATAAAATAGGTAACTAATAAAAAATAGAGAATCTTGAACTTCAAAAAAAAAAGACAATAAACAACAAGTGCTGTTAACAATAAACAACAAGTGATGAGGGTGTGGAGAAAACAGAAGCCCTGTGCGCTGTTGGCAGGAATGTAAATTGGTGCAGTCACTATAGAAAACAGTATGGAGGTTTCTCAAAAAATTAAAATTAGAACTACTGTATAATCCAGCAATTCCTCTCCTGGGTAAGGAAATAAAAACATTAACCCAAAAATGTATTTGCACCCTCATGTTCATTACAGCATTATTTACAATAGCCAAGATATGGAAACAACCTAAGTGTCCTTCAATGAATGAATGGTAAAGAAATGTGACAAATATATACAATGGAATGTTATTCAGCTATAAAAAAAGAAGAAAATATTGCCATTTGTAAAAACGTGGATGGACCTTGAGGGCATTATGCTAAGTGAAATAAGTCAGACAGAGAAAGACAAATACTGTATGATCTCACTTATATATGGACCCTGAAAACACTTAACTCATAGAAACAGAGAGTAGATTCGTGGTTGCCTGGAGGGAAGGGGAAAGGGGAACTTGGTGATGGTGATCTAAGCGTACAAACTTCTAGTTATAAAGTGAATACGTTTTCAAAATGTAATGTACAACATGGTGACGACAGCTAACAATACTGTATTGCATACCTGAAAATTGCTAAGAGAGTTGATCTTAAAAGTTCTCAACACACACACACACACACACACACACACGCACACACACACAAAGACAACTATGTGAGGCGATGGTGTGTTAATTAACCTTACTGTGATAATCATTTTGCAGTTACACATACATCAAATCATCACACTATACACCATAAAATGATACAATGTTATATGTCAATTATATCTCAGTATAGCTGGGAAAAAACAAACCAGAAAAACCCCCCATCTTCCATCAAGGAAAGAAAATGAATCTCCTGCAACTACCTCATTGAAATGGGGAAACTGGCTTTAGGTGGTGAACAGTGGAATCCCAAAGGTAGGTTAGGAAAAAGCTCCCTTGTCATCCATCCATAGAAGCATAGCAATCTGGGGGCCAACATTTGTCTCAAAACGTATTATCCTTCTATTACACATGCATCCATAAACACTTGATCTCTGGTCTTGAATGCGAACATCCTTATTCAATTGAGTAGATGCCCTTTGAAAAGGTGTTCTGTGTTTGGCTTGCAAGAATCAGGCCATTCTAGACAACAGGGCACCACCAGAGGAGTTCTTATGACTTATCATCTCTATGATCCATGAATTAAAAGGCTTTGGTGAGTGAGACCATTATGGTTTATTGCTTCTGGGAGCCGAGTACTACAGAGTATGTGAAGAGAAGCCGGCATTAGTGTCTGAGCAATAAAAATCCCTAAATGCTGATTTACCTGACGGACTAAACTGGCTCTGAAAGAATGCTAACTAAAAAAACAAACTTGTAAATAAAGATTTAGAGTCCTTTTATCCCAGACATTTTAATAGAAATCTATATCATTTTCACATGAAACTATGAGGAAAATTGTACATAACCATTTGTATTTCATTATTGGTTGACCTCTTTTGGTTTAGATTACAAAGAAATTGAGAATACCCACAAAAAATGATATGGAAGCTTTCAAAATGCTAACAATATCACTTTTGCTTCTTAGCTGGTTAAAGGGCCCTGAAATTGCACATTTTCACAAAATCATAGTCTAAAAGTTACTTACTCTAACTAGGTTATAATGGTCTTCCAGTTGCTCTCTTCTGGTCTGGGTGATCTATTGGGTCCTCAGCTTCAGCCCCATCTCTTCAGGCAGGCCGAAATCTAAACTATGCCAAACTGCTGAGTGTCTACTCAATGCTTTTACATCTTCAGAGAATTCCACTATTTTAGTTTGAAAGCACATCAGGCATCATACATAACATCACATATGGGAAGATTTCTCTTATTACTGTCAATACCCCTGCCCAAATTGAAAACCCCCTTCCCTAATTCTGGACTAGGCTTTCAAGATCCTTACAAAGCAGCGCAGATACCTGTATTCTCGAACGGGGACCAGCAAACATTTTCTCTGAAGCACCAGAGAGTAAATATTCTTGGCTTTGCAGGCCACGGGATCCCTATAGCAACGCTTCAACTCTGCCACAGTGGCATGAAAGCCATTATAGACAAGACGTAAGTGAGTGAACATAGCTGTGCTCCAACGAACTGTTACTCGTGGACACTGGAATCTGAATTTCATGTAATTTCTACATGTCATGGAATAGTCTTTTTTCCTCTAGCATCTGAAAATGTAAAATCCATTCTCATCTCGTGGGCTGTGCAGACAACATGCGGCACAGGCTGCATTTGGCGCAGGCCCTAGTTCGCCAGCCCCTGGTCCGGAGGATGCGGTTCTCAGGGTTTCTAAGCCTCATCCACCCGTGTTATTTTAGGGGAGAGAGCCATTAATTTTACTTCACTTTCTGTTGTAAATCATCAACACATTTCCTAGGGTACTTTCTGTAACAAGGTCTGGAGGACAAAGGGGAAAGCGAAAATCAGACATCAATGTGGCGTTCCAACTTCAGTCACAAAACCAGGGTAGCTGAGAGGGCAGACGTGAGCTGTCCGGACTGTGTTACTGTAGACACACCTGAGAGGCACCAGTGCATCCTTCCTCATCTTGTCTTTATGCTGAAATGCATTGATTTTCTTACAGGGTCTTTTTTTTTTTTTTGCGGTACGCGGGTCTCTCACTGTTGCAGCCTCTCCCGTTGCGGAGCACAGGCTCCGGATGCGCAGGCCCAGCGGCCATGGCTCACGGGCCCAGCCGCTCCGTGGCATGTGGGATCTTCCCGGACCGGGGCACGAACCCGTGTCCCCTGCATCGGCAGGCGGACTCTCAACCACTGCGCCACCAGGGAAGCCCTTTTTTAACATTTTAAATCAATTTGGTAGCTTTCATAGTGTGTGAGGTTAAGTGTCGTATTTTTCTTTCTGTCATGGTGAGAATGAGTCACTATCTGAAACTCTTTGTCTACATTATCCAAATCTCACTGATTCTATATAAAGTATAGCATAATCACAACATTTGCATGAACCTGATACGAAGTACTTTTTTATCAAAATGTTGGTGGAATCATCCAAAATTCCATTTTCCAAACAGGTGCTTTGTAGAATTGGGGCCTAATATGTTGGCCATGTAAATTAGCTTCAGGTTCTAAAGCTAGTACAATTGGCATGCTAACGACTTAGAAATCTTAGCAGACAATAAAATACTTTAGGTATAAGAAGTTGAGCTAACTAGGACCACTAATATGCTTTTTGGACGATAAATTTTCTGTTTCATCATGCCACTATAAAAGCAAAGGATATGCCTCAGTTTAAATAATTAATAATGAAAGTCTCTAAGTTGTTTAATAAGGGGAACATAAACAGTAAGACCTTGGAGATAATATTTTGAGTCATAATTTCCACCCTGTGTGCTTTCTTGGTTTTCTCTTTATCCCACCGTGAAGAGCAGCTGGCCAATACCTTTGGAATTATTTGCTTCCATGATCCAACCACCCCTCCCCATATTAGCCTCCCAGCTCTTAGAAGTGAGGGAATATGTCTTGTTCATTTCATATTCCCCAGACTGAGCAAAATGCCTATAGTCATGTAAATGCTTAATGCATTTCTGTAGAATGGGTGCATTGTATTATCTTGCGAATCAACTTGTCTGGATTAATTACAAAAAGACATCTCGTATTTCTCTATTCTATCTTCGTATATAGGAAATGGTGATTTTGATTCAGTTGCCTTGGCCTGAGAGCTTCAAGGAAGCAAAGAAAAATCTCTTATATCTGAAGTTCCCTTACTGGAGCCTCACCGTCAAGACTTCATAATACAGACATTTTAAAGATCTCAGTGTGAACTGCAGCAACCTTAGTCATGGTAACAGCAGATAAGGTGTTTTCTGTAACTTCTTACGAGCCTGTGGGCAACGGCAAGATGTGATGTCTGAGGGCTTGGGATAGTGGTAGGGTTATCCGTGCAGGCTGGGCGTTTGGTGATGCTACAAACTAGGCTGTAAGCTGACAGGTCTAAATGGAGATTCAAGCTATGGTAGGGGTTAACACAGGGCATACAAAGTCGTGCTATTTGTTTTACTGGTGTTATATATGAGATGCTTCTCTGACTGTGATAAAGTACAGAAAATGTCAAAACAAACTTAAAGTGACTTTAAGAACCTTGATTTACGCTCCTTGAAAATGCTAAGCATTTTATTGTATTGCACTTACCTATCTAAAAAATGGGTAAAGTAACGACTTAAATATTCTAAGGACTGTGAAACTATTTGGAAATAAGTCCTTTAGATATCCAGTGGCTCTAACTGAACCTGTCTCTTGAAGTTAAGCATCATAAGGAAAAAATCTAAGCCTGAGTACTCAGCAAATCCAGAAACTTCCTGCCAGATTTTCATCAACTCATTCAGAATGTGTCATTAAATGAAAAAAGGAAAATCTTTTCAGGTGACTGCCCTCCTTTAAAAGGCTACGACTCTGTAAGTTCACAGATGGGTTTATCCTTCACTGGAAATAAGCTGAGTTTCTGCAAAGGGGCAGTGGCGCTTCAGTGGGGAAAAGTCCAAACAGCAGAATGTATTTCAGACAGCTGCAAACTAGATGGAGTGGGGTGAGAACGGAAGGTGAGCTGAGAAGGGTGGTGGTCCGAGCTCCTGTTCTACGTGGGCAAATCTCAGCCCCCTCCTGGAGGCTGTATTGTAGCAGGGACTCCACTTGTACCTTTTCCCTACGCCCAGCTTTCATCTTGGGATATTTTCTCATCCTTGGTGTCCTTTGAGCTGGATTACACTTCTGGTTTCATTTCCACACACAGTAGGCCAACTCTGGCAGCTCTGCACAGCTAATACTAACACTATTAATACTAGCGAACTTTTACACAGCACTTACGGCCAAGCCTCAGAGGTGCTCAGAGATGGATCTGGTATTTGACGCTTTTGTTAAATAATCCTGAAAACCGTGAAGGACTTATTTTTGGTCGTGGCTGATGACTGGGAACCATCTTCAAGAAATGAAATCTGAGCGCACCTCTCAGCAGCCTCAAGCAGAAAGCTCAGCTCTGGGAGATGTGTTTTCGGTGACCAAGAGGGCTTTGAGAAGGCAAAAGTCTGACTCCTGATGGAAGTTACCTTTGCAAGCGTTTTGCAAGGGGTGGGTGTGTAGCAAAGAGTGTAACCTTGCCCTGGAAGAGGTCAGACCTTTGCCCTGGAGGTAATGTTTGTTTGCTTTGGTGTCTTCCACTAGCCAAATAGTAACAATGTGATTTAGGGTGGGAGCTATGGGTCAACAGACCTAGAGACTGAGAGCAGCCGGGTGGGTAACCAGTCATTCATACCTATGTAATGGAGCTCCAGTAAGAATTCGGAATACTGAGACGTGAGTGGCCTTCCTGGTTGGCAAGACCACATGTGTACCATCACACAGCAATACTGGGAAAGTGAGGCATCCTGACTCCACAAGGAAAGCACCGCAAAAGCTCTGTGTTTGGTACTTTCCCAGCCAATGCCCATGCATGTCTTCCCTTGGCCGCTTTTAATCTGTATTTTTCCTGTAATAACACGTTAACTGTGAGTATAACGACTTTCAGTGAGTTCTATGAGTCCTTCTAGCGAATTATGAAACCTGACAGTGGTTTTGGAAACCTCCCTGAACTTGCAATTGATGTTACAAGTGAGGATGGTCTTGTGTCGAGTGTTCCCTCTAAACTTCATAGTTGGCCAAAAGTCCTTGCAGTGGCCCAGACTCAGCAGTCAGTATCAGAACTCCCTGGGGCGGTGGTTTAAAATACAGCTTCCCTGAGCCACTCAAAACTACTGAATCAGAACCGGGGGGAGGTTGGGAAGTTGCATGATTAGCAAGTTCCCCAGGTGATTCTTAAGGCTCTCGGAAGGTGAGCATCACTGTCCTAGAGAATGAGGACCCAAACTTAGAAGAAAATAACCTGCCCCACAACGAGAAATACGCCAGAGAATCCTGAAACGCAATCCCAGCATCTTTACCTGTTCAGCTTTCTAGGTAATACCAGGCTTGGAAAATAATCCAACGCGTAAAAGAAGAGCCGGAAGTGACCACCCTGGATGATCTGTTACTGAAACCGAGCAGGACCCTGTGGGGCTCCTGGGCATGCGAGCCTTTCTGTCCCCCTCCAGCCTCCAGGACCTTCCCCGGGTTCCAAAGGGCACATTCGAACAGCTGCTAATCAAGGGAGGAGCAGCCAGGAAACCACCTGAGGCGAGATTCAAGGGGCCAGAGAAGCTCCTCAAGATTATCTGAGACCAGATTAGAGGGGCGCAGGCCCTGAACATGTCCTAATCTTGTCAGCAACCCCACCCGTGAACTATTGGTATAAAACCCTTCATCAAGTCCCCCCTCCCGTACCCCGCCCCGGTTGGGACACACAGTTTTTCGAGGGCCGGAGCCCACTGTGGCCCCCTTTTCCTGGCAAAGCACTAAAGCTATTCTTTTCTATGTCACCCAGAACTGTCTCTGAGATTTGATTCAGCACCGGTGCACAGAGGCCAAGCTTTCGGCGTCATTAGGAAGGCTCCAGCAAAGGGTTATTCCTTTTTCAATTCGCTGGCTTTTCCCAGTCACTTTCCAGGTCCCAGGAAAGCAGTGACCAATAAGGTGTGGTGGTGGGATTTACCAAAGAAAAGTAGAAGCAGCGGGAGCCCGTTTAAAGGGATCGTGTTGAATAACGAGCGCCTGGTCTCACTTGGCTTTCTGGTTGTTTCCCTGGAACACACTGGTTCAGGGAAGATCTGGGGTTCAAGCCAGTGGTGTGCTGGCATGGGCTCACAACACGTATGAAAGCTGATCGTGTGTATTCCTTCCCCGGCTCACCTTCAGTGATATCACATGGTAGGTTGACATTGGTCACGGAGGGAGTATTTACACCACAGAAATCTGCAAATTATACAAATGAGGCCCCTGACCCGCTGGTTGTTGAATATTTACCCGCACTTCACTGGTGCAAGCCCAGGCTGGTGCCAAAGGGAGAGACTGATATTTTCTCATCCTTTTATACCTGCACTGAATAAGAGAGCCGTGACAGACATTCAAAAACCTGCATCTGACTCTAGAAGAATGCAGAGTGCAATACCTGCAAACAAACCAAAAGGACACCTGACACAATAAAGGTCACTTGCTTATCTGTGTCGGTCTGTGAAAGACAGGGTTCATCTTAATTTTAGGAGTGACACTACAGAAAACTTGGAAGGGGTCATTTGAATATCAAGTATTATTTGTCACCCAGTATGCATATAACCATTATGATAATGGTACACCCATAATGGTTTAAAAAGAGCCGTAACAGTCAGGCTCTGATTTCAAAGAGGGAGTTTTTCTGAAGTTGACTGAAGAGAATTCCTTTCCTTTGGTTTTGAGGTCAGCAGAAAAAAGGCACCACTGTAGGCAACGTGATAAGTGATGGGTATCTTTGGATGGCAGGTCTTTGTGAGCTGGGATTTGTGTAGTAGTGAAGATGTAAGTGAGCCATCAGTTGTGTGTTCACTGGCATTCCATTCTACTTTATCTTTCATTGTAATTTAAAAATTTGAGTTGAGAAATTTCATTATCAGGCAATTGACTGAATTCAAACTAGTACTGTCAGAAAATGTAAAATTCTTTTTTTTTTTGCACTTAATTATTAAAATCTTATAGGTGAAATGAAAGAAAAATTGATTTCTGCCTTTATTCTTACCAGATTTTAGTATTTAAAATATTTATCCAATCCCTTGGGCAATATTAACAGTGTGTCTTAGTTGCGTTAACTGTTTAATTCTCTAGAATGAACTCACTAGGTACATTTACACATACAGGGACTTTTTAGATGGTGAGCCTACTTTTTACAAACTGTTCAGATTAACATATATATTTATAGAAATTTTGTAAATATCAGTTGAGTATAATTCTATGTCAGCCTCTCGTCTCTTGTGAAACATTTTTTTTAAGTGGGTCAACTTTTAGACTTGTAAAAAAATATTTATTTTGGTGACTGCCTATTTTTAACTGAAAGAACAAAAATGGTCGCATGAGAGATATACCATGTTCTTGGATTGGAAGAATTAACGTTGTGAAAATGACTATACTACCTAAAGCAATCTACAGATTCAATGCAATCCCTATTAAACTACCAATGACATTTTTCACAGCACTAGAACGAAAAATTTCACAATTTGTATGGAGACACAAAAGACCCCGAATAGCCAAAGCGATCTTGAGAAAGAAAAACCAAGCTGGAGGAATCAGGCTCCTGGACTTCAGACTATACTACAAAGCTACAGTAATCAAGACAGTATGGTACTGGCACAAAAACGGAAATATAGATCAATGGAACAGGACAGAAAGCCCAGAGATAAACCCACACCCATATGGTCACCTTATCTTTGATAAAGGAGGCAAGAATGTACAATGGAGAAAAGACAGCTTCTTCAATAAGTGGTGCTGGGAAAACTGGACAGCTATATGTAAAAGAATGAAATTAGAACACTCCCTAACACCATACTCAAAAATAAACTCAAAATGGATTAAAGACCTAAATGTAAGGCCAGACACTATGAAACTCTTAGAGGAAAACATAGACAGAACACTCTATGACATAAATCACAGCAACATTCTTTTTGATCCACCTCCTAGAAAAATGGAAATAAAAACAAGAATAAACAAATGGGACCTAGTGAAACTTAAAAGCTTTTGCACAGCAAAGGAAAATATAAACAAGACGAAAAGACAACCCTCAGAATGGGAGAAAATATTTGCAAACAAAGCAACTGACAAAGGATTAATCTCCAAAATATACAAGTAGCTCATGCAGCTCAATATCAAAAAAACAAACAACCCAATCCAAAGATGGGCAGAAAATCTAAATAGACATTTCTCCAAAGAAGACATACAGATGGCCAAGAAGCACATGAAAGGATGCTCAACATCACTAATCATTAGAGAAATGCAAATCAAAACTACAGTGAGATATCACCTCATAGCAGTCAGAATGGACATCATCAAAAAATCTACAAACAATAAATGCTGGAGAGGGTGTGGAGAAAAGGGGACCCTCTTGCACTGTTGGTGGGAATGTAAATTGATACAGCCACTATGGAGAACAGTATGGCGGTTCCTTAAAAAAGTAAAAATAGAACTACCATATGAACCAGCAATCCCACTACTGGGCATATACCCTGAGAAAACCATAATTCAAAAAGAGTCATGTACCATAATGTTCATTGCAGCTCTACTTACAATAGCCAGGACATGGAAGCAACCTACGTGTCCATCGACAGATGAATGGATAAAGAAGATGTGGCACATATATACAATGGAATATTACTCAGCCATGAAAAGAAACGAAATTGAGTTATTTGTAGTGAGGTGGATGGACCTAGAGTCTGTCATACAGAGGGAAGTAAGTCAGAAAGAGAAAAACAAATACCGTATGCTAACACATATATATGGAATCTAAAAAAAAAAAAAAACCAAAAAATGATTCTGATGAACCTTGGGGCAGGACAGGAATAAAGGCGCAGATGTAGAGAATGGACTTGAGGACACGGGGAGGGAGAAGGGTAAGCTGGGACGAAGTGAGAGAGTGGCATGGACATATATACACTACCAAACGTAAAACAGATAGCTCGTGGGAAGCAGCCGCATAGCACAGGGAGATCAGCTCGGTGCTTTGTGACCACCTAGAGGGGTGGGATAGGGAGGGTGGGAGGGAGACGCAAGAGGGAGGGGATATGGGGATATATGTATATGTATAGCTGATTCACTTTGTTATACAGCAGAAGCTAACACAACACTGTAAAGCAATTATACTCCAATAAAGATTTTTTAAAAAAAGAAAGAAATTAGAGTAAACACATTTGCTAAGTTGGGCTAAAGATATTTGCTGTACTAGATTATTGATAGATTTTGAAGCAATTTATGAAGTTAAAGGCATAATAAAATGTGATCTATTATTTAAAAAATGGTTACAATTTCTCATAAAGCTGATTCACTTTAATACCGTTTCCTTAAATTGCCCCTCTTAATACGGTTTTCTGATGCAAAAGATAATGCAGTTGAGAGACTAGGGACATTTACTGAGCACTTACTGAGTGCCAGACTCTCTCCTAAGTACTTGAGGTACTTTATCTCATTTAATCCTCTCACTATCCCTAGGAGATAAGCACAAATCTGATCCCAGTTTGCAGATAAGACGACTTGCAGTTTAAAGGGGCTAGGAAACTGACCAAGGTCAACAGATTCTAAGAGGCAGAGGCAGGGCCAGCCTAGACAGTCTCTTACCCAAGGCTGTGCTCTCACCTCTCTTCCTATTTGGTCTCAGACTCCAGACAGGACAGAGCCAGGGAAGACCCCAGAACTGATTCACCACATACATGTGATTCTGAAATAATTGTAGCTCAGTTTGAGGGGTTCCTAGGAGAGAGCTGTTTTGCATCATTTGATAAAATGAGATTAAATTCCCAACAAGAGCATCTTGAGTCTTGGCCACGGTGTTGACTGGAATCCCAAATACTCAAACAATCAAGTTTTGTCTCCTAGTCATTGCTAGTAATTGATTGACGGATGGATCAATTGAACAAGTCTAGCAGATCAATCACATCATTCTCATGGATTTGCCAGTTTTGCGAGCAGATGTGGAAGGATAACTCCCAGTACAGGGTAGTCTGATCACCAGGATCATGACTGGGTTCGTTACTTCAGGGCACAAAAGTATTTTACTTTTTAAATAAACTGCTGGACCCTCCCACGTTCTTACTAGCTGGAAGTTCAAAGTCTCCTCCTGGAACCCACTCCCTAGTGTTTTCTTAAAGGGTTATGTGCTTGCATAGGCCTCAGCTATGTCCCACTGAGGGTTGCCGTCACCTTAGTTTTTACTCATCTGTTCAGTGTCACATATCGTTCCTGAGTGTATGGTGCTCTATCAGGGTGGCTGGGCCCCAAGAGACTTTCAGCTTCAGCCACAGGCTCTGGTAGGCAAGCTCTCCCCCAGGAAAGCTTAGTCCCTACACGTGAGCGCTGGATACCAGCCAAGATGCTTCTACTTTTGAGTTTCCCTTTTGCCCACAGTTTAAGGAATAGATCTGTGAACGGAACTTGAAATGCCAGACTCCAGTCCTGACCAATAATTATTTTGTTATCTGCTTGTCATAAGAAAGGTCTAGAGGGCTGGGCTAAGGTCAGTCGGTGGGGGGCGAGAGATGCTATGGAGGAAGGCCTTGGAGTTTGGGCTTCACTCAACGAGCAGTAAGTGTAGCCACTGGAGAATCCGAGTAGGGAGATACATGAAGAAATGGACGCTCAGGTAATTTAAACTGAGGCGGTACCACCCCTCTCATGTGGGAGCACTGGAATGGAAAGAAAAAGTTGGTTTATGATCCTTACATTTTAGAGAATTTGTAAGCATTTCATTAAGCTCTGCAATCACGAGCTCAAGTCATTTGTTACTGTTGGTGGTCATGGTGGAAGACTGAGGGGAACCTGGGGTCAGAGAAGAGAACGAAAGCCAAGCTGTGTGTTAGACCTTTTCAGCTTACCAGAAACAGAGATGCGCTTTATTTTTCCCCAGGTGACTTGGTGTTTATTGCATGGAAACATAAAGAAATAAGGCAGAACACTAACTGAGACCGTGAACCACTGTAGAGCGAGCGTAGAACACGTCTCGCGGGACAAGCGTTGGAAGTGGTGTGTGTTCCTCTAAGATGATGGTGTCTCAGCTACTCTTGCCTTCTCTCCTGCCTCTGCTCTCCTCTTTAACTCATAGCTTCTGTTTGCTGATAGACTCCACTGCCATAGGGCTTCTGATTACTGCTGTTTTCTCCTTTCTCTCTTTAAGTTCACCCATTTATTATCTAGCTCAGAAGTCTCTAAGCTTTTTCTCTAAAAGGCCAGATAGTATATATTTTAAGCTTTGCAGGCAATACGGTCTCTGTTGCAACTATTCGACTCTGCCAGCGGGCACAAAAGCAGCCAAAGACAATGTGTACATGGATGGGTGTGACTGTGTGCCAATAAAGCTTTATTAATGAAAACTGAAATGTGAATTTTGTGTAAGTTTTACAGGTCACAAAATAGTATCCCTCTTGTATATTTTTCTAACCATTTAAAAATGGCAAAAACATTCTTCACGCACAGACCACGTAAAAATGGCTGGCATGGCTGGCTATGGCCTGAAGGCTGTAGTTTGTCCAGCCTCGGGCTGGATCCTTCTCTAAATCACATTCATGTTTTCCAACAGAGAGGACATATACTGGTTTAGCTAGTGACTACGTTTAGGGTCTTGGGTTCTGACGCTGAATGGCTTGAGTTTGAATTCCAGATTCCAGTACTTAGCCACATAAACTAAAGCAAGTCTATGTTGAATGAATTTATAGACCCTTAGTTTTATCAACTGTGAGTGGGGTTAGAAGAGACCCACGTGACAAAGCATAGTGACCTAGATATAAGGAATTCCAGGTATCTCTCTCTCAGAAGGGGTATGTGGGCAGGGCGGGCTCTCAGATCACCATGTTCTGCGCTATAATCATGACTAATATTCACTGATCGTCTAATATAACAAGGAAGAAAGAAGAAACATGTCAGAGGATGGAGTCTAGGGAGGGATAGGAGGGGTAGAGTTGTTACAATAAGATAAAGAAGTTGTTTTAGGAAAAGAAGAAGTAACAGTAAAACAGCTGCTCTCAGGGCTTTTTAGTTTTAAAATCTTTTCATTTCAACCAGAGACACAGAAAACACGCAAATCAAATGTGTGTCTCAATAAATTACTGTAAGGAGGACCCCACCCCGGTCAAGAAAGAGACCCACTGTCTAACAGAAGCTGCTTCCACTGACCCACCTCAGTCATAACCCCCTTCCTTCTGCCCTAAGTAACTATTATTCTGACTTTTAGAGTAATCTCTTCTTTGAGTTTTTCTTCTCATAGTTTTATCCCCCTAATATGCATTCCTACAAATGGTAGCTTAGCTCATCCATTAAAAAATTTGATATGTCTTTTAAGTCCCTTTTAATCTATAGGTTTCTCCCAGATCCCTTTCATTTTCTTACATTTTACTGAAGAGCTTGGGCTGTTTCACCTGTAGTGTTCCCCGTAGTCTATATCCTGCTAATGCGATACTCTCAGGGCAGATCAACTTGCTCCTCTGTTTTTTGAATTTCCTGAACATTGGCAGCTGAATCCAGAGACTGGGTCCGACCCAGGTTCGATCCCTTTGGCAACGCTAAAGTTGTCTTTATATCCCCTAGTGTCCCTCCTAGTTTAGTCATCATTTCCACAATGTTTTTTGGAAGGACTATTTGGGGCACGCGATATCTGTTTATCTCACTTTCTGTGATCTTAGCAGCCATTGATCCTAAATGCCCACATCTACTCATTCGTGAAGGCTGCAAAAATAGTGATGTTCTAATTCTATCATTTCCTTTTCACATATTAGGTGAATACTTATATAAATAGACACCTACTTCATCTACTAGTTGCTCCCCAGTGGATTCTTTCCCTTTATTTTCCATTTTTCAAGATAATCGATTCCTTATCTTGTGAAGATAACCAGTGCTTATTTAAAAAGCTGTATCATTACGAACTCATGAATTTAAACAAATTGTCTCGGTCTGATCGACTGCAATGTTTATCATTATCGAAGTTCCACTTGTCCAGTCTTTGGCTGGTAGAGCCTCTTGGATGGCTGTTGAATCCCTCTGACATGACCTTCGAAGTCTCTGATAGCTTCTTTGCTACCTTCTGTTAGAAGATGTTCCAGGTTCCACTTGTATATTTTTTGCCCCAGAAATAGAGTTAGCCATTTCTCCCAGAAATTCCAGTTTTTTTTTTTAGTGAAAGAAGATATTCAAGTCCACAAGCTGCCAGGGGGCGATCATGGTTACTAGGCTGACCATTGTTTCTAGCCCTTTTAAATGCACAGAACCAGGAGATATATGCATGCCTTTAAATTTCATGAATTCCTGTTTATATTCTAATTCTAGTTGAAGATTATGAAGCTTTTACTTAACTTCTCTATTTCATCAGTGTCCCTTCCTACCTTCCATAGCTCCATCTCTATAACACCTTATTTCCCTTTTTTTAAAACCCTGAATTTTTTTTCTTAAGGAACAAAAAATGATAAAATTAGAAGATCCCATAATAACGCATCTGCTTTTATCTCATATCACACACACACCAATCTCAAAATAACAGTACGAGTATCACCACCAATATGATAGCTGAAAACTTAAAATAAGGTTTTTTATATATGTTCTCCCCTCATTTTTTAGTAGTCATAACTACACTGTCAGAGCCTCTAACCATTACATAATATACTCTCTCTGCCTTTTAACCCTCATTTCCTCTCACTTTTACTGGTAAATATATATTTCACGCTCACCACCAGCCCTTAAGTGAATGTCTCTCTAGGCATAAGCTCAGTCCCTACTCGATTCTCCAAGAAGGGCTCATGGGAACGATAGTCCCAGAGTTCTTGCATGTTGATAACGGTTTAACTGTCCCCTCTATACTTGAAAGTCAGTTTTGTGAGATAGCAAATCCTTCGCTTACACTTTCTTTCTATGTTAAATATATTACTCTGTTTTTCTTCTGGCATGAAGCATTGTTGTTGAAAAGTCTGAGGAGAATCTAATTTCCTTTTCCTTATAGTCACGATTTTTTTTCCTAAGATGCTCCCCCATTTTCGCTTTGTATTTACAGTGCAATGATGTTACTAGTCTTGATGTTGGTAGTTGTGGAGTCTCAGGAACGCACTGCACACTTTTCATCTGTAGCTATGAATCCTTATTTCAGGGAACTCTTCCAAGTTACTGTTTTTAGTATTTATTCTGTTTTCTTGTTTGGGTTTTCATCTTCAGAAACTCCTATCAATCACTGGTTTGATTTCCTTTTCATTCCTTCAATATTGATCATTTTCTCTCGAATCCCTTTTGTCTATTTCATTTCTTTTTGATGTTTAAACATCCCTCCTTTTCACTTTCTATTTCACCTGAGACATTACCCACCGCGTCTATAAGCTCTGGTGCTCCTTCTGCTCTAGTCTTCATCGCTAAAATGATTTTCCCTTTAATTTATAACTCTTTCCTGGAGTCTGTCACTTCTCCTCTGAGGTGTTCTGACTCGTGATTCCTGTTGCACTTTCAGGTATTGTATCACTTTGTTAATGTTTTCTTAATGTTCCTTAGCTTGTTTGGAAACAGCAGGCTGCCGATCTGATCTTTTTTGAGGACACATCTTTCTGGTGCGCTTTCATTGTCTGTTGGGATGTTATTCTTCCACATGGTTTCTTCTTTCTCTCATCATAACACTGTGTGGGATTTGACCTCAATACTTTTCTGTTGTTCCTTTCTATATGAAATTAGTTTTCTTGAACTTTAGGAGTGAGGCTGGATTCAGGGTAGCTTTTCTAATTTCCCAGGGCTCCCTCTTCTGTTGCTTTTCTGTAAAAGTGTGCTGGCTCGCTTTCCCAAGTTTCCTGGCTCTCTTCCCCTCTACCCTTGCTCTGGATTTTCCCTTGACTTTGTCACTATTGTCCCCACGCCCTGCTCGCCTCTTTCTACTCTGCAGGGGGCCCAGGGCTGCATCACGATGTCTGTGGCTCCTAGGCCCTTGTGGGCCCCTTCCTCCATTAAAAACGTTAATAAATTACCCTTTACAACTGCGCTGGTATTAAAATGAATATATTAAAACATTTTCTTTGGCCTAAAAGTGCATTTTTCCTTCTGATTTTAAAAGAAATATAAACATTCCATGGGTCCCCAAAAGGCCAGTGGGCCCCAGGCATTGTGGCTACTGTGCCTGATGGAGAGTTTGGTCCTGAAGGGGCCCTGTCCTGGAAGAGTGCCCCAGAGGGTCACTGGAGAGCACCCTCCTGGCTCCACTGCACCAACCCTGCCAGGCTTGTGGGCTTCTTACGCCCCCTCCTACCATCCTCCTACACAGACTTGGCACCCATGCAGCTCTTAGGCTATTGGTGGTTCATCTCCATCTCCTTGTATTTTGGCATGTGTGGGATAACTTGTTATGCAGCTTTGTTGTAAATATTGTCCAGGGAGTTTCGGTTTTGCCCTCTAGTAGTTCTGTCTGCTTTTACGTGTGGATTTACAGACGGAAAAGCTGTGCTGCCGTTGACACCATCTTCCTTTCTCCGAGCTTTTAATAAGCTTCCCAACTCAGTAATTCATGAGGACCTCCTCACTTGCCTGATAAATGCAAAGTAAGATCCTGTTGCTCCCCAACATGTCCCTCTTCCTAAAATTCTAACAGTAAAGGATTGATTTGGAGGTGACGAGCATAGCTTAAGTTACAGGTATCTTTGAGATGGTTACAGGAGAGTAATCAGCTAGTCATACATCGGAGTGAATGGTTTCCAGAGAACTTGGCTCTCCATAGCGCGGCATTAAGAGATGACGGTGAGGTGGAGGTGAGAGAGAATTCTGAAGTTGGGACATCTGGCAGCGAACCAGCTTCTGGGTACACAGTGTCTCTAGGCTTCACGTCCTTTCTTTTACACCCTGCTTCATGGTGCTAGGGCTCGGAGTCCGCAAACTACATTTCCCGCACTCCCTTGCACTTGGCAACTTGTAGGCTTCCGCAAACGGTAGACAATTGGAAGGCAGGAGGAAGGAAAATAAAAACTTCTTTTTTGTTCCCAGGTCCTGTTGGCACCGCCCCAATAGAAGAAGAGCGCTAAGGCGCAAGCCTCCATCTCCCTTTGGCACTGTCGGCGCCAGCTACGCCGTGCCCCGCGGGGTACCATCCTGCCCTTTGCTAGCCAAACCACCAGGCACTTGCTGACCTCGGAGGTTTGAGCACCAAGTACGCAGGGCCCCTCCTTTCAGCTCCGAGGCTGCAGAAATCTCAGCTCTTGCCTTTAGCTCCCCTGGCGGAGGGTTGCAAGCTACTCTCTGCAGTCGCTGCTACCTGGGTGGCCTCAGCCCTACAGGTTGGAGTTGCTTCTAGTGATTACGGATATTTAGGTAATACTTCGGCATCCCTTTCTTTATTTCTTTACTCTTTCATCCTTCCAACTAATACTTGGTATAAAATTTCTTCAGGTCTATATACCTAGTGTAGTTTTTGTTTTCCTGACTCGTTATTTGAACTTGTTTTGCAAGTTCTCCCGGTTTTTCAGCTGATTTTCTCAAACTGGTCTGCCATGTTCTTTTAGTGAATATATGTTGGTATGTTGGCCCTCAGGAAGGGCTCACGTCTTTCGTTTTTTTTGAGTGGGAATTATGATTTTCACTTTCGCCCATTGAAACTTGGTCAATGGATATGTGCTTAATGAAAGTATTTAAATACCTATATCTGAATACTAACTTTGTTATTACAAGGGGAAATGATAATTTTATAACTCAATTTTGTTAAAGCATCTAATATACTCAAATCATTATGCCAGGAAAATTAGATTTAGATTAACAATGATATTTTAGAAGTAGGACAAAGGGATTAGAAGATAAAACCTAAGAAGGAAGATTAAATAAGCTGTTATTATTTCTCTAAAGAAGCCAGAAAGCATGTGTAATATTAAAATTATGAATGATTTTATGGAAGATAATAAATAGCTATAATAATATCCATTTTGGGATGACATGACTGTGTTTCTGCCACTGAATGTGGAATAGAGGCTGGATTACAATGGATTTCTTGCCGTGAAGGTTGTTAATAAAATCAGCTGATAAGAAATAATGGGAATCTCATTCTCTGCATACATACAAACACACTAGGTATACAGACACACATATATTTCTATATATACTGAAAAAATGTATATATATTTCTTGTCTTCCTAGGATGAGTTATTGGAGTCCTGCCAAGGGCATGGTATGACCAACTAACCTCTAAATGTTTTTTTCAGCTTTTAGAACTGTATTTCCAAGAATTTATGATCTTCTTAGCTGTATTCACTCCTAGCTCTTGTTTTGTTGTTGAAAAGCATACCCAGGGATTTTATTCAGTTGGAGGGGCTGCTAATTGATTTAAAAAAATGCCTTTTGTCCCTGGTCATTAATTGACTGATGGAGCAGCTGTTGGTCTGACAAAAACCAGGCTGAAAAGCGGTTCCCACTATGGGGTGGTCTGTTGCTAAACATTATTGCTTTTGCTTGTCCATCAAAAAAGCACACCCTACATATTCCCACGGATCGGGGGAATGTTTCATTTAAAAGTATTTCTTCACTGTCTTTAAAATAATGTCACCTTGAGCAATCACTAGGTAAAGTTCAGTTAACCTTAGATATTACATAGAGAATTTAAGGTTTGCTACCGTTCAGTAGTTCTAAGAGTTTAAAAGCATGAGCCTGATCATCAAAAAAAAAAAATTCTCCAGATACTGAAAATCTTCAAGTCTAATGAGACTTCAGTTGGTTAATAATGAAAATGACTTTTTGTTCTTGGAGTACAGACCCGTTGGACTGAGTCAATATTGCCTTTATGAATATGATAGCATATTAAAAGCATTAAATATACTATGAAGTAATATACCATGTCTTTTCCTCAAAGATACTTGTAGCTAATACTATATGGTATTGATTTATATTCGGTGGCATTGGCTAAAAACTCTTAATAACTAGTGTGGTACCAGATGAATAGATAAATGCAATAGTGATTTATGAAAGTAAAACCTCAGATACAAATAATAGGAAATCGAAGGGCTCAGTCATAAATTAAGCAAATACGTGTATTTTAGATATCACGGGAATGAACTAAAACCAGAATCCTGGCGTCTCTAAGTAACCCAATGACTATGTTTACTTTTTGGCAGCCATAGGGGTAAGAAGCGGAAAAGTTTTGTCTTCTGCAATAGGAGAGACAGAGGGAGACTGGTAGTTTCTACAAGTCGATAAAGCCTTACTAGGCATTAGCCTCTTGGAAATTATTGTGACTAGCGGGGAGTGTAGGTCAAGGCTGGTGTCTTGGTTGACTGTAGATTTTCCGTTCCTTGTGACTCCCTGCGTTGCTGCCGTAGAGACCCATGTTGGGGTGACCCAGACTAATCTAGGAAGGTCTATTTTTCTCTTAGCACTTTCCTGCAACCTAGGCAAGCCCTGACTGGACTGGGTGTCAGGATACCTAATTTCCGGTCACGCTTCATGCACCCCATAGTTACGTGGCATAACCTTGGCAAAGATCTCTGTGCCTAAGCTTTCTGTTAGCAACACGGTTCCTTCTCTCTCTCTTTTTGTGTTAAAGATTAGTGGCTTTCGTTATGTTTAAAGCAGTGAATACTTCTCTACAGAGAAGCCCAATGTATTACTGTATCAAACCCATGGAAGTGGACTTCTCTGTTGAAGGGATGGAGGTGGCCTATGTCCCTTTATCTGCCTTCCTGTTTCCTGCTGGCCCTTAGGGTACTTGAAGGAACCCCTAGGTGACAAGGGATACCCTCTGAAGGCCATAAGGTCAGATGATCTATATGCTGCTGCATTCCAATTATAAGACACAGTTCTAACCTACAGTTACTTTATGATCCAGAAAACCCTATGGCTCTTTTCATATTCATAACAAAAGTCATTTGTAAACATAACACTTAAAGTATTCAATATCAACCCACGATGGAAAAATTCCCTATATATTTTATCTGGATTCACTGGTGTAAAATTATTTTTAGAAATATATATGTACACCTACATGGTCAGATATGTGTCTATAACTACAGTGGGATAGAAAGGTGAAAATACGATCATATGAAACGGTTCCGAATCTGACAATACAATTCAATTCAGTTCCATTCAATGAGCATTTATAGAGCACCTACTGTGCGGAGGCCACAGTGCCCAACCGTCTATAAGGCTCCCAAAGGTTACAAAGACGAATGCCAGAGTCTTTCCTCCATTTATTTTTAAAGCCTTCCCTGTCAGAGACTGTAACTTTTTAATACATTTTAAGTATAAGAAGTGTAAGCTACCTAGGGAAAAATTGGCTTGAAGCACAGAGAATAAATAAATCAATAAAAAAGTGTCACCGAATAGGGCAAACATCTTGCAGCCGTGTGTGGGCAGTGTGGACCACGCGTCACGTAGAACCGTCCCTGAAGGGACAGCTATCTGGTGCTTCTTGTTTATTAATGCCGACCCATCTCCACTAATGGATTTAGCGTGAAAGGAAGTAGGGAGGCAGTCAGCAAGTGCAAGTCGTCAGATCTCAGACTTCCATCCTTCATTGATAGTAATGCTATCTTCTACCAGCGCAAGTCGGTACGACATGGTCTGGAAGCTTAATACGAGAGAAAGAGTTCGGATGCTTTATTTTCATGTATTCATTGACATCAAGCACCAGACGATCTCATATGACATCACGTGCCTTCATTTTTATCCAATGAAGAGGAATTTCCCTTCGGAGTTGGTCACAGTCTTGATTTTGGGTGTTTCCCCCCAAAAGTGTATTATTATTTTTTTTGTCATGAAAACTGAAATTTATTTATTTTTTCCAGCTATATTGAGATATACATGAATATTAACATTGTGTAAGTTGAAGGTGTACAACATGTTGATTTGATATACTTAATATTGAAGAATGATTACCACCCTACTGTTAGATAATACCTGCATTATGTCAGCTATTTCCATTTCTTTTTTGTGGTGAGAGCATTTAAGATCTACTCTCACAGCAACTCGTGAGGATATAGTACAGTATTAAAAGTGTATTATTTTGGGCTTCCCTGGTGGTGCAGTGGTTGAGAGTCCGCCTGCCGATGCAGGGGACACGGGTTCGTGCCCCGGTCCGGCAAGATCCCATGTGCAGCGGAGCGGCTGGGCCCGTGAGCCATGGCCGCTGGGCCTGCGCGTCCGGAGCTTGTGCTCCGCAACGGGAGAGGTCACAACAGTGAGAGGCCCGCGTACCGCAAAAAAGAAAGAAAGAAAGAAAAATAAAAGTGTGTTATTTTAAACATTTTTTCACTTCTACGGACCTGCAACAACCCTGAATGAAAACAGACTTAGCTTGTAGGAATGAACTTATTGTGTAAATCTGCATAAAATAAGCATTTCTTTTTTTTTTTCTTTTTTTTTTTAACATCTTTATTGGGGTATAATTGCTTTACAATGGTGTGTTAGTTTCTGCTTTATAACAAAGTGAATCAGTCATACATAAACATATGTTCCCATATGTCTTCCCTAAGCATTTCTTTTAATTAGTACATTTGCTTTTGTAGTCTCTGATTTCAATGATGGGAACCCTAAGCCTATAGCCCCTGAGCCCTGGGCAGCCCATGGACTTGAGGAAGTTCAGGATGCGTTTGAGTGATCACCTGAGAGGTTTTGTGACTATATTTATGATGGGTTAGCAGCTCTGCTCTGGATTTCTTTTTTTGTCTTTTTTTTTGCGGTACGCGGGCCTCTCACTGTTGTGGCCTCTCCCGCTGCGGAGCACAGGCTCCGGACGCGCAGGCTCAGCGGCCATGGCTCACGGGCCCAGCCGCCCCGCGGCACGTGGGATCTTGCCGGACCGGGGCACGAACCCGTGTCCCCTGCATCGGCAGGCGGACTCTCAACCACTGCGCCACCAGGGAAGCCCTGGATTTCTTTGTGAAATACAAGTTAAAGAAAAAAAAAAGTGTTCTATTTCTTCTTTGCACCAAATACACTTTGGGAGAATTCAAAATATTCATTTACAATGTTAGAATAATCTTAGAAGTAACAAATCGAGGCCCACAGAGGTTATACGACTTGTTCAAAACTACGCAGTGAATAACTGCAACGTTGGTACTTTCCAAGGCCTTCTGCGTCCCAGTGCAGGATTCTCTATATTTAGTCCATGTGTTTTCAATTCCTCAGAGCCATAATCTGTGATTTAGAGACCCATTTTTATCTCTGAGAGTACTCAACCCCAAAACAAAACAAAAGAAGGAGATTTTTGCAACTATAACCTAATTCTACTGCAGTTTACTGCTGCATGTTACCTTTAATCTACTGTTCAACCTTTCTTACTCAAAAGCAAACTCCAGCACAATTGATGCCAGAAATAGAGCAAAAAAAAAAAAAACAAAACGAAGAGAAAACACCTTCCTGTAAAAAGCCCATAAAATGAACTTGAAAGAAAACTAATGAATATATTTCAAATCTCTCTCCCCTTTTCTTCCTCAGCCATAGCTCGCTTCCCCGTTTCTCATGTAATATTCAAGGGTCTGCGCTCCACGGCAGGTAGACAGATGCGTCAAGAAGCAGACATGTGGAAGGTAAAAAAGTTTTGGTTTTTTTTTAAATATCAACAGATTTTTAGAATTCGCAAATGCTAATCCTTGTGCAATGGTGTCTTCACTAGCTTCCTACAGGATCAGGGCTATAACGATAGTGTTAGCTTCTGCCACATCTGGGAGACGCCCATCTGGTGTGTCACAGTTTGTTCGTGACTCCAGAGTGGGCTGCTCTGAAAGGCCTGAGCCAGTCAGGCCAGTAGCTGGGAGGCAGAAGACAATTCTTGCTCTAAGTCCCACTGTAAAGGTTTAATGTTTACATCCGAACGTTCCCCAAAAAATAAACAAAGCCCTCCGACTGCCCTAACACCAATGCCAACGCATTTCAAAGGAAGAGCAACTATTGCTACTCTACTTACGCTATTAAAATTTACAAGCTGTGATTGAGATTACACATTTCAACTTAGAGTAGTCCCTCAGAGTTGAAGGGAAAAGCTTGCTGAAAACGACAGAGGTTAGAAAGAGTTGGTGGTTTTCAAGATTCGTATTTCTTTTTACATTTAGGGGACAGAAGCAAGAAAAACATTATAAGAGGAATGGTTTTAAATATTCAGTAGAAAAATGCAATATATATGTACAAAACAGATGCTTCGTTTGAGTCAGTATTTACATGTTTCCTGAGCCCAAATAATATATGTTTTTCATTATTCTAGTAAAATTAAAGAATGGGCATTCAGCGCTCTTTAAATTTTCATATTGCTCACGCTAGTTCAGGCACGCCAGATCACTCTGGTGTAACAAATTCCTCCGTGAGTGTTGCACGGATACTAAAAGACACTGTAATATTTTTCTTTTAAGTGTGAATTGGAGAAAAAATATTAACAGATAGCTACATTTTTTTTATGTTAGCCATTATTAGAATTTACTAATGAGAAATCTGACATGCTACTTCTTATTGCTTTAATATGTTTTATACTATAGAATGGTTTTCCACATTCTAGGCATTAATGGCATAATGTGAAAAACAATTCTTTGCAACCTCGTGTGATTTATGGGCCTGTCAGTGGTGACTAGGTGTGGGAGAACTTTGGCTTTTGTGGACTTGCGGGGGGAAAGGCTGTGTGAAAAGTCGAGGAAGCCCAATTAGAGAGAGGCGCTAAGAACAATTTTTAAAAATCTACCCTGCTGAGAGGCAGGCATTTTTTCTGGATGACAAATGTCTGGAGTTCTCAGTTTTACAAAAAAAAAAGTGCTCACCCCTGGCCTCTCCCCCTTTTGTCATGTAGGTAACCTAAGCTGTGGAAAAAAAGAGACCATCTGGAACGAATGCTGTGGCTTCACAGAGACAACATTATTCTCTGCCCCTTCCTCTTCCTCTCTCTTTATGGATGGCAAACAGTGTTCAGATGACAGGTTTTGGAAACTTGTCTTCGGAGATAAATCCTCAGGCAGGTCCAGTGTGCTGGGATTTTGGAGGTTTCTGTGCATTTTGTCAAACGGTTAAGGAAGCTGATAGGCTTTTTGTGAACTGTGGAGCATGAAGAACCCTTTTACCTTCCACTCAGTTTTTTGTTTTATAAATTTATTTATTTTTGGCTGCATTGGGTCTTCATTGCTGCGTGTGGGTTTTCTCTAGTTGTGGCGAGCGGGGGCTACTCTGTTGCGGTGCGCGGGCTTCTCACTGCGGTGGCTTCTCTTGTTGCAGAGCGCGGGCACTAGGCGCGCGGACTTCAGTAGTTGTGGCTCGTGGGCTTCGGTGGTTGTGGCTCACAGGCTCTAGAGCACAGGCTCAGTAGCTGTGGCACATGCGTTCATTAGTTGTGGCTCGCGGGCTCTAGAGCGCAGGCTCAGTAGTTGTGGTGCACGGGCTTAGCTTCTCTGAGGCATGTGGGATCCTCCTGGGCCAGGGCTCGAACTCGTGTCCCCTGCACTGGCAGGCAGACTCTTAACCACCGCGCCACCAGGGAAGCCCCTCCCACCCCGTTTTAATTGAGCAATTGATGGAATTTTGCTATCTTGTGAGGTTAAGTTAGACATACACGCCTTGTGATTTATATGTGAATGGTTTTTCATTGTATATTGACATGAATCTTATGAGTGCACTACACTTTTCAGCTATCATGGTCAACTGAAGAAAGTCTGCACCAGTTTTCCTTCTAAGGGAAAAATGAAGTGCATTCTTCACATTGTCCATGATACTATATACTTATACTTTTATCATGCTATCCCTTCACTAGAATTGACAGCTTATATGGCATCCTGTTCCTTGTTCAGGTGAAAGAACAAGGTTTAATACGGAGAAATAGAGAAAATTTGCAGCTTACGTTATCCTAAAAGAGGTACAATATTTCAGCCAGCTAATGGGTGTGGAAAAACCATCCTGAGAAAGAAATCTACAAGTGAATGCTACTGATTTTAAAAGGCATCTTCTTGACAAGAACCAGATGAACACTATCTCTAAAAATCTAATCCGATGGCAAAACAGATTTGTTAGTGTGATTATTGAAACAATTGCCACCTTCTGGTGTAAAGTGATGTCAGCAGGAAACTATCAAGGGAAGTCTCTCGCTTGGGGACAGTCAAGCCCTCAAAGCTACCGTGAAATAGGATTGGACGGGACCTTTCATTTCATATGAGAATTAATTCTCTAAAGGCAGTGAAGAGGAGGCAGCTTACTCTCTTCCCCCAGGCAAGCAGCTAGAAACAAGTCTGCAGGAGGCCATATTTTTTCTTATCCATTTCTTAGTGTGTGCACGTCTATGTTACCAAGTATTCTGCCAATTAATTTATTCTTTACGTGTAGTTCCATCAGAAAAGAAAAGAAACGGCAGAACTTCTCCAAAGGTTTTATGACTTAAAAAGAAAACTACAGTTCTACA
Source organism: Stenella coeruleoalba (assembly GCF_951394435.1). NCBI lineage: Eukaryota > Metazoa > Chordata > Mammalia > Artiodactyla > Delphinidae > Stenella > Stenella coeruleoalba. The sequence continues at coordinate 35,466,158 of NC_137167.1, read as the reverse complement.
TCTAAATTGTATATGAAGGACTGAATTCAAAGGTTCCATTTCTTTCACTGCACACAAACTTCCCAGTTGCTTCGGCACCGTCTTTAAGGGAGCACGGATTCATGCTGGGCTGACCCCAGAGAGAGCCACACACATGTAATTTGTGGCAAACCTCAGTTACGAAGACTTTCTACTCTTCTCGACAAAGTTAGGTTGGCAACCTTACAGGAAAGAAATGCCACATATATTCAATTATCGAATATCCTGCACTGTGTATTCAAAGCATTTTGAAAGTAATAATTCTACCGCATGGTACCTTGGATTTAAGAACTCACTGACCTTAAATGAATTCAAAGTAGATAAACAAACATTATTTATGTGACTTTATATCTAAATTTTGTCTTTTGCATCTCATGAAATTGTCCTTTGTGGAAAATCTGTTAACGATGCCCTTAATTTTAAAAATTCTGTACGTTTATCACTTCTTGAGCTTCTACAGTTGATAGAACAAATAGAAGAGTTAAAAACATCAAAGATTAGGTGATCAATAACACATTTCTTCTCCATCAGATTCTTTTTTTGTGCACAGAATTCCTATTTGATTTTTCAATTATTCAAAATGTCAGAATGATAGATATGAGAGTAACCAACTAACCAGGGAAAGCTCTGCCTGGTAATGTTCAGTCTAAAGATGCAGAATGATGCTCATGACGGATTAGCTTTTCGCCCGTTCTGCCTCATTAGGGTTCTCCCAGTTTGACCCAATCCAAACCTATTACTTAATATATATCTAAAAGTAAAACTGCAAAAATGTTCACTGGTACAGTAGAAGCTAGATGAGCAGCTTCAGATAATTTAATTAAGTTGTAGGTCTTCTAATATAATTCTGTAAGTATGTGAACTTTTAACTTGTGTTAACTCAATTTCCTTACGCTTCCATTTACCATTTCTTGGGGACATTACAGTGATTAGCCAAAGTCCTTCCAGCGCCTCATGTTCGCCATAAATTCTTATTTAAATTGACTGTCACTGTCTCATTATAATAAAGTAGGTATTTGACATCTCAAAAAAGACAGCTGGTCTAGTAGAGTACGTTGTGAAAAAGTGGAACTCTTTTTTTTTCCTCTATCACAGAAAATCCACATAAAATACACCTTAAAAAAGGCCGTCAAGGTCACACAGAATGAAGTGGGTTGAGTACTGAATGTTCATAGGCATGTTTATGCTGCAGAATTTCTTGAGAAAATGGGCTTCTGTGTGACCTTGGTATTGAAAACAGGCACGATGCCATGTTCCCATCTAATTGTTGTATATTTGGTGGCTGTTCACGTGTAGCTGTTGAGTCTGTCAGCATTTGGGAACACTCAGTAGTAAGATAGGAAAGTAACGGCTGCTATACTTCAAAGAGGTCAAATGGGCTAAACCCAGATGAGTCTCCCATACTTTCTCAACTCTGATAACTAAAGGGGTAAGTTGTATAATTGTGCTTCGAAAATTTTCAGTGAATATATTTGTTGTTGAACACAGCCCTAAAAACAAGTGAAATGACCTTCCCGGGAATATATATTTACCCCAAATTCTCTTTAGTTCCCATAAAATGGCATGGCCAAAAAGGTTTTGTTATTGCCAATGACTGTCCTTGACGTTATCTAGACAGTCCAAAAATAGAGGCCTCAGTTCAGGGTCTGGAGTGATCTAAAAAACCCAGGAATGGTATCAGGCATGTTTCCCAGGTTTAGTGCTGGAATTTCTGCACTGGATAGACCAAGAATCCACAGGCAGCCAGAGCTACTTAAAAGTATCAGGAAGGCTGCAAGATAACCGCACGGCAAAGGACAGGGAGTGTCAGTCCCTCTGGCTAACGGCTTCACGTAAACCACTGCTTTTATAATCTGTGTGGCATCAGTCACTTGAGCCAGCCTCTTTCAAGCACTTTTCGTCCACAAAATGTAACACTCCACTGCAGAACCTTCCTGGTACCTATTCAAGATGAATATAAGGATAAATACAGTGATAGTAAAATTAACTAATGTATATTGGAAGCGTACTATATGCTGAGCAATTTGTAAATATGTTTTTCATCTATTTGTACGACTCTAGAATTAGCAACTATTAGGACCCCCGTTTTATAAATAGGACCCTGGGGCACAGTGAGATTGATTCATCTTTGCCAAAGGTGGCAAAGCAAGGCTGCCCAATTTTGGAGTCAGTGTTCTCCGCCATTACACTAAATTGGCCTTGTTATAGCCCTGTTTCACCTACTGGATGGCATTACAGTGAGACTCCCATGCATACTGACGAATATTGAATGCTACATCTTAAGATATACGTTTTCTTGTAATATAAGTAGTGCACGATTGTAAGAAATTTAGATGATACAGGTAATCCAAAAGAAGAAAATAAAACTTGTGACTAATTTATATATATTAGTGCATATATGTTAATCCCAAACTCCTAATTTATCTCCCGCTGCCCAGACCCCCCTGCCCCGCGATCCCCTTTGGTAACCATAAGATTGTTTTCTGTGAGTCTATTTCTGCTTTGTAAATAAATTCATTTGCATCATTTTTTTAAAAAATTTATTTATTTATTTTTGGCTGTGTTGGGTCTTCATTGCTGTGCACGGGCTTTCTCTAGTTGTGGTAAGTGGGTGGCCACTCCCTGTCGTGGTGCGCAGGCTTCTCATTGCGGTGGCTTCTCTTGTTGCGGAGCACGGGCCCTGGCCTCACAGAAGCACATGGGCTTAGCTGCTCCGCTGCATGTGGGATCCTTCCGGACCAGGGGTCGAACCCGTGTCCCCTGCATTGGCAGGCGGACTCCCAACCACTGTGCCACCAGGGAAGCCCCATTTGCATCATTTTTTAAGATTCCATGTATAAGTGATATCATATGATATTTGTCTTTCTCTGCCTCACTTCACTTAATATAAAATAGGTAAACAACAAAAACCTATTGTATAGCACAGGGAACTATACTCAATATCTTGTGATAACCTATAATGGAAAAGAATCTGAAAAAGAATATATATATATATATACATGTATGTATAACTGAATCATTTTGCTGTACACTTGAAACTAACACAACATGGTAAGCTACCTGTAGGTCAATAAAAAAAGAATAACAGTAAAAGAAAGTTGTTACTAATTTCACTACATAGTGATGACGACTTTTAGGATTTTACTTTATATTCTTCAAGTTGTTTTTTTATACCTGTTTGAAGAATAAGAATTCAGTTCTACTGAGCACGATCTCTTATGATCGAATATTTGATCTAACAATTTCTCATGAACATCTTCCAGCGTCCTGAAATACATTTCTATAACATCTCTTTGAACGACTGCATACTTGACTATTCTGATTTTGAGAGAAATCAAGGCGCAACATTTCACAGCCCTGAGTCGGAATCTGAACTTCACAACTGGACTCGGGTGGAACCACTGCCACGGCTTTATTCCTAGAGGGTTTTCAAACGGGGGCTATGCAGAGGGCAGAGGGGATCAGGATTACGTACAAGGTCAGGAACAAGGGCAGCTCGCGCACACCTTTGGAGATCACTCTTCAAGCTGCCTTGTTTTTCTTCTTCAGCATCTCTGCGTGGTCAAGACAAGTGACTATTTTACACACAACAGTTTTGTAATGGGTACCCCCAAGTAAAGGGGTAAAATAACTGGCTAACAGTGGGGTTAGTGTGAAGCCTTGGAAGCAAGGGAAAAAGGATTCCTGACCTTTAGCGGAGAGCCCTGGGCACCCGAGTTTCTTTTGCTTTCCTTGCTGACTTGCCTGAGGGTACGGGGTCAAGTGTCATCTCTACCGAGCCCTCCCCGGTCAGATGCAATCAGATTGACTGATAGCTTTCAGAGAACTAAACAAAATTCTCCTACCTGGGCTGCCTATGCTGGCCAGAGAAATGACTGATGAAGAGTCACTCTGAGCTGGAACTAGACGACCCTTTCAACATCTCATTTAAAACTGCAGCGAGTTAAGGTGGTTTTTGAATTATGTATTAAACTCAGCTTCCAAATATAGCTTGGGTTGTCTCTGAAACATCAACGTCCGCAAATCACGGCTCTTGTTCTCTTATTTGTTAGTCTGGTTGTCACTTCCTATTACCTTTTACCCTGGACTCAGGTGTGTGGCGTCCAACACTGAACCGTCAATATTAAACCACCCTCCGCCTCCTTGGTCTTCCTTCTTCGTCTTGAGCCATGAAGGCTGCCGACACCACCAGTTTTCCTAAAACTGCATGAACTCTGCCTGCAATCTTGATGGAAGCCCAAACCAGCACTTATTTTCCGGTGGGGAGCACTTAGCTCTGTCATCCTTTCTCCAGGATCAAAGCCGCAGTTATACTCTCACTAATAATCACTAATGGAAGTTGTAATGCTCAGGGCAGCCTTGAGATTCATCAGGACCAGCGCTCAAAATACTCCCCGGGGACTTAGCTGCTGGTGCCAAGAGTCGGTCTTGGCATCTGAACCTCTTTCTAAACTCTACCCTCCTCCCGCACTCCCTTCCCATTCCTCCCCACCCCCCTTTCTTCCATTCATTTCTAGAACAAAAAATATCAACCAAGTCCTGTTAAAGCTGCCTCCTCAATACCTACAGCGTCTATTTCTCTCTCTCCATTTCCACCGCTACTCACCAACTAGCTTAGGACACACTCATCTATGACTTGGATTTCTGCAATAGCATAGCCACTGGTCTCCTCACCTTGACACAGCGTCTCCCCAGATCAGTTATCTGCAGTGAGCCAAGTGATCTTTCTAAAAAATGTAGTCATGTTAAAAAGTTTACGTGACCTATGAGTAGGCTATGCATACGTCCCAGTTTTCTGGAACAGTACCAGTTTCTGCTTGTTGTCATGATTAATAATGCCTCTTTCACTCTCAAGAGCGCTCTGTTTCAGAGAAAAAAATTATACGGTCATACTACCTTCTCTCAACCGGCCTCTGTTTACCTCTGAGCTGGACCTTTCCTGCCCCTGCAGTTCCTGAGTTGTGCCACGTTCCCTCTACCCAGGACCTTTGTTTATGCTTTCCCTCTTTCCTGAATATCTTTTCAGATCCTCTTTGCGTTCTACGTAACTTCTATTCATTCTTCAGATCCCACTAGAAAACAAGTTCTACGAAGGCAGGAACTTCTGTCTGTTTGGATCACGACTCTATTCCAAGTGCTCAGAATTGTGTCTGACACATAACAGGCACTAAATAAATACTGGCTGAATAGGTGAATCTTTTTTTCTTTTTTTTTTTTACCATTAAAAAAAATGAAGTATAGTTGATGTACCATATTATATAAGTTACCGGCGTACAATACAGTGATTCGCAATTTTAAACGTTGTACTCCATCTGTAGTTATTATAAGATACTGACTCTAGTCCCGGTATTGTACAAGATCCTTACAGCTTATTTTATACATAATAGTTTGAGTTAGTGAATCTTGACTCAAGTCTCACTTCCTCCGGGAAGACAGCCCTGCCTTTTCCCCCCACTCTTCCCCAGGATTTGTTTAGAAAACCATGCATCTCTTTCGGAGCATTTTGGATCATACAATCACTGGTTTGCTAGACTTTGTCGTCAACGGGAGCAAGAAGCCTTCCCTTCTGCTTATTGTTTTGAGTCTGCGTCACACACCATGCTGATCTAAAAATAGGCTTGGAATAGGTGTACGATGCCAGTGACATCATAGTAGGCATTTTAGCAAAATTCTAAAGAAAAATTATGCATGGTCTTATTCTCTAGAAGCTTATACTTTATCAGAGGGAAAGAAAAGGCTAAAATGTACAAGCAGGTGGCAGTACAAGATGACAGATTACTCAGAATTTGAGAACAAAGAAGCCTAGAAATTACATAGATCAACCCTAGCTCATCACAGTGGCATTAAGTGATTGTTACACAGTGATTGTGACAGTCCCATGAGGTGTCTGGATAACAGGCACTTATAGAGGTTCAGAAGTGAAAAATACTGCTGTGTCCTTGAGTGTCAAGGAAAGATTATGAAAGAAGTAAACTTGAATTGAGTTTTGAAGAATTCATCCTCTGACAAATACTTGTTAACTATCTATTATATACTAACAAGAATAAGACACAATCCTTGCCCACGGAGATTAAGGGGCGGCAAGCCACCGCCCTCAGGCCAAAGCTGGCCATGTGGTTTTGAAAATAAAGCTTTGTGGGAGCACAGTCACTCCTATTTACTTACATCTTCTTTACAGCTGTTTTTTTGTTTTTTTTTCTTTACTACAGTGGCAGAACAGAGTAGTTCCAACAGAGATCGTATGGAAAATATTTACTGTTTGGCCCTTTACAGAAAAGGTTTGCTAATTGCTGAGTGAAACTCTCAGGCTTGAGTGGAGGAGATAGGCATAAAACACCAAAATTGCACGACATATGGGCTTAGAACAGACACATTGGAAGCTTCATGGACAAGGTGAGAAAGAGGAAGGGCTTAATTAGTCAGGAAAGGGAGCCCGGAAGAGAGGACATGTGAGTGATGTCTTGAAGGATCAGATGATCAGTAGGAAACTGATTATCAAGAAATAGAAGAAAGAAAAAGAGGATACACTAAGAACTAAGGTGAGAATGCAGGAATGAACAACTCTTCTTTGGGGGGAAATACATAGTACTTCCAGGTGGGACCAAAGATTCCCACTGGGAAGCACAGGGTGAAAATTTCATTGAATGAGGCCAAGGGAACGATACAGAGCGTCTTGAGCATTAGCTGAAACATTCAGAATTCACCACGAAGGCAATGGGCAGACTTGGAAGGCTCTGGTCCAGGACAAGGAGAATGAAAACGGGAATAGATCTGTAGACTCTGAGTCTGATGACTTGAAATGGAAAGGAATTCTGGGGGACCACTAAAGCAGTCTACTGAAGAGGGTGGAAAAAATTGGAGCTCTGAGAGCAAACTTAGCCCACAGAGCAGTCTTTCTTTGTCTACACGGTACTTGAACATTTCAAAAAATTAGTTGTCCGCGTTCATGAAAGGATATTTTGCATAAGAATCTAGATTTCTATGGGTTTTTATCAATCAGAGTATCTGGCAACACCGGGCCTGCATCGTTGCTCGCCAGCAATGGACCGGGGCTGAGCTGTGCGGTGTGGTCTGGGCCAGAGCAGGCTGAATTTACTCGTGCAACATAACCCCTGCGGGCGTTGCGATTTGTGGTCTATGTTGCCATCACCTGGACATAAAGTTTGAAAAAATCTTTAATTGGGGTGGAGCTAATACATTCACCTTTCTTTTCCTGCCCTGAACTCATATCTACTGACTGTCCTTTCTGAAGCTTTCTGAAGGTCCACCTGTTTCATTTTTGAACGCTGGGGATTTTGTGCCTGTTTGTGTGTTTTTTAGACTCTTAATTAGAGTATGATAGATCATGTATGTGAACATCTGCCTTGGGGTTCGGACCTCTGATTTAATTCCAGTGTGGCATATCTTTCTCTTTTCTCCCTCACTAATTTCTTAGAGCCCACATCTTACCTGCAGACCAAACATTCTGACCCCCTGGCCCCATTTCCTAATATTGTAGTTTCCATCTATTCCTTCTTTGCTTAAAGAACCACAACAGCTTTTGTCGGTGCTTTTCAGTAGAGTTTTATTTTGAATTCTTCCTCAAACAAAAACTGTTCCTCCCAAGAAGTTTTTTTAAGAGGGTAGCTTGAGTTACAGTCCCAAGAGGGTTCTTCAAAATCCTTCCTAGGACATTTTCCTAGTGTTGCCTGGTTGCTAAAAATAGGCTACAATGCATTTCAATATAACTCCTGATGGATATGTGATTCCAAGGGAGGGAAATGCTATAAATGGTAGTTAATCTCCTTGCACTCCTGCTGAGTTGGGGTGCTTCCCCGTCACCCCTCCCTGGGACTCTGAACACACGTTGATGCACTGCTCCGTATGTGGGGAGCAGACCCCATCCTGGATTCTGCTGAGCAAGCATTAGAGATACACGTCCATGTCTAAAGCCTGGTTTTGATCTGGTTACATGTGTATTATGTTTTGAGAAAAATGATTTGGTCCTTGAAAAACAGGTTAGTCCAGAAATCTGTGTCAAAAGCAGGCTATAACAGCTGGGACCCTGCCAGAAGACTGAATAACTAATTTTTTTAGTATTTTATAAGAAATGCATAGGATAGCAGGTCTGTGCTATTGCAGACCAAAAATGTAAGGCAAGGTCTTATCCTAGTTGGAAAAGGCCAGCCACAAACCTAATTCCATGACCTTCACTTTCCCCTGCCTTGTCTGCAAAGGGAAGGCGTTAAAACAGATGATCCTAAGGCAATGCTGCGCTAGCTCTGTGAGTTGAGAGGTGGATGAGGGAGCAGTTCCTGCCCATTGGGAATCCAGGTTTTCATGGTGCTTGCGCCAAACTGCATGGACCAAGACGCTGCTGAAAGCCCCTGTTCCTCCCTGGGGTAAGGACTGAGCTGGGGCAAGACTGAGTGCCTCTGCAGAAAGCCTGTGTGATGAGCGGGAAAATGTGGGCTTTGACTTCAGACAGACTAATGTCCCCATTCGAGTTCTTCAACCTCATGTTATTTACTCAATCCCTCTGCCTTTAGGTTTCCTCTTTTACTAAAGAGGCTGATGCCTATTTTATTTGTCTGCCTGCGCTGCCCAAGCAAAATGCCACAGACTGGGAGGGCTTAAACAACTGAAGTCTACTTTCTCATGCTTCTGGAGGCTGGAAGTCAAGGTCAAGGTGCCATCAGAGTTGGTTTCTGGTGAGGCTCTTCCTATCTGGCTTGGAGATGGCCACCTTCTCAATATGTCCTTCATGTGGCCTTTCCTCTGGGCATGTGTGGAGACAGAAACATCTCTGGTACCTCTTCATCTTCCTATAAGGTCACCAGTATTATGGGATGAGGGCCCCACCCTTATGAGCTCATTTAAACTTAATTACCTACCTAAAGGTTCTATTTCCAAATACAGTCTCATTGGGGGTTATGGCTTCAACGTACGAAGTTTGGAGAACACAATTCAGTCCGTAACACCTCCCTTAAACGGCTGTTGTGAAGAGGAGAGACAATGAAATGAGATGACACAGCGAAACACCCGACAAAAAGTTCCTGGCCCACTTCAGAGCCCTACCTGGAACCACATGCGGAACCCAAAGAATGGCTTCCCTTCAGAAAGAGTCCTCACCTCACTATACAGTCCCTAAAGAAAATGACTAAGCAGCAATTTTGATAAATTTTAAGTTTACTTTGCAGAAGACTTGATTATGCCTACAGTAGGGTGTATATTTCTTTAAATATTGTTTTGAATCATTTATTGCTTTATTATCAATAAGGTGAAATTTAGTTGCTTTATAGACTCCCTGCAGTTTTCTAGGTCAAGCAAAATTGATTGGGTGGGGGTGAAACGGACCAGGACCCTATGGCCCCTGCCTCCTCCACCGCCATGTCCTCTGCCCACCTTTCATCTGTAGAAAATCTTTTGCCAAAGCATAAGTTTAATCAGAGAAGCGAGAAAATTCAGAAGTAAAGGAAAACAGTCAAATAGGACAAAATAATAATAGTTTAGTCATAAAGCAAAGTCAAGGACTTTTAATTCTTCTTCAAGGGCTACAGATAATATTCTGAGCCATATCCTGGGAGCTGTCTTGTAGATACTGAAATCCCCACCAGGTGGAAGGAGTTAACTACATGATGACCAGTCTGTAGCCGTGACATAAGCTGCCACAATTCCGAGAACTGGCCTCAAGGAAATGGGAACAAATCAACCCTGGAACTGAAGACTAACTGTACTTAAGACCATCAAAATGACGCTGGTCAGACCACTGCATGACCATCTTCAAGATGACGGTCGGAGCTGACCGGGCTGTTTCTGCAGGTAGCCCCTCCCTCCGCCTATACCCCCCTGAAACTCCCCTTTAAAAGCGCTTGCCCACTGACTGTCAGTGGGGAGCTGGCCTCTGGTTGCGAGTCCACCCCCAGCCCCCCACTGCTGGCCTCCAAAATAAAGCAAACTTTCCTTTCCATAGACCTTGCCTCTTGAGTATTGGCTTTCGAGTGGCGAGCAGCTGGATCCCACTTGTGGTAACAGAAGGATGCTGCCCAGTGCCTGCCCCTTCCTGGTGGGCTTCGCCTGCCTGTACGTCTAGTGCTCTACAAGCAGGTGCCGACCGACTGGAACGTGTAACTGGATCAACAGCTCATCCGAGGCTGCTGCTTGATCTGACGAGCAACGTCTGTGCTATTGCTCCCCAGGAGAAATAATAGAAGTAATGGAAAGTATGTATATATATATGTACATATACACACACACACACACGTATACACACACACACACACACACACGTATACACACACACACACACACACGTATACACACACATATGTATTGCAATGTATTTATATTGTATATCATCTACATCTACACTTATACCTATACCTATATCTATATCTATATAAGAGAAATAGAAAGACTGAAAGAGACAGACAGAGAGAGATCCTAGATGGACTTGAGAGTTGAAAAGTACCCCAAAGGAATATCTTCATAGAAAGAAGACAAGACAAGACAACTGGGTGGCCAGAAATGTCTTCAAGCTGTGTACGGCTAATCAGACATTGATAGCATTATCTATCATTTTTGCTGAAATCAGCTCCTCATGAATAAGAAAAAATTTCTACGATTTGACACTGCCTCAAACATTAGTGTTCTTTTGGCTTCTAAATAATTTTTGAAAAGTTTGAATGTGATTTTTAGGCTTCTGTAGCTACCAAACCACATTTACAAAGCCCTGAAATACAAGAATTGTCCAAAGAAGATAAATGGTTAAGAAGAATCATCAGGGGTGTTCACTATTTAAGTCCTGAATGACGGGAATGGACAGAGAGAAGATGTACGCACACTTTTGACTCTGCAATCTACACACATGATTAGGCAGGATCCAGGCGGTAGCTGAGTGGGTATTAGACCAAATACAATTGTTCACATTTGGGGATGCCTTGAGCCTTTCCTGAGACAACTCAGAACCACCAATGTTCAGAGTAGATTTATTAGTGCCAATCAATATGTCAGGCACTGGATAACATGAGAACATATTTTGAAGGTAGAACAGCCCTATATGTTAATACATCAAGATTATTTGAATAGAATGCTCTTCCTGAATCTATATTTCTACAGTTTTTTTTTTTTTTCCTCTCAGGAGAAAGGAACCAATGCTTTGCCCAGTTGAAATGTCAGTAGCAGACTTTGAAAGTGGGTCCTGAGGTTTCTGGGTTCACCGTCAAGGGGAAGTTAGAGCACGAGCTGGAATGAAAGGGAAAGGTCTGAGGTTCAAGTCCTTGGAAGAGGCAGAGAGCAAACCATTTCAACAGAAGCAAGGGTTGCAGGGATTGTCTCAAAGGAACCCAGAGCAGTTTCAGGAGGTGCCGAATAGAAAGAGTGGAAAGGTGCCCTCACGTCACAGAACGGGAGCTTATCGTGAGAGTATCTTCTGAGTCTGCGATCACAGCTGATCTTTCAGAGAGTACCTTCCCCAATGACTGGAATTAAGAGAAATAAGTACCATCTCTCAGGAAGTAGTTGATTGAATGCCAACCTTACTTTATTAATCTGGAATCCTCTCCATCTTCGGATCTTAGATTTCTGCATGACTGACTCATCTTTCACTGCTGGAAAGTACTTTCCTCATTCGACATTTTTATTCTGTATATGTGTATTCTTAATCTTCAATTCAATACCGTGTGTTTGTAAGGCTTTATCTGAGACTTCAGAGCTGTGCAAGGACAGACAGGATGTCCTGCTTGTGCATAAAGCATTTGGGGTCAAGGGGCGAATGGCCATGAGCCTAACTAATAGCGGGACACTGTCCCTGCCCACAGGTGTAGTGTGCACCCTGCGACGCAGTCATGCGGAATGCTTTTAGGTACACGATATATTGGGTCACGTCATGCCTCGGTATCTCCACACAGTCTGAAGCTTCCACATGGAAACACTCCTAGCTTCCTTCTTGCCTTAACAAACCCTTATTTAACACTCACCTCGAGTCTAACCTCTGGGAATGCTTCTCTGACATCCCAGTTTGAAGTCAATGATCTTAAGTTAACTCTCATGCTGTATTATTATAATGCCTTGCGTTATAATGGTCTGTTTAACTGGCTGTCTTTACCATAAAGAAGGGGCAGAAACTCCTTCTTTATCTGTAGTCCCAGTGTCTGGTATGTAGGGAGTTAGGAGGCCCTTCAAGATTTCTGAGCAGAAGGAGGGATGTCTGACCTGATTCTCTCATCTCTTAGGTGTCAGTGTCCGTGTGTGTGTGTATGTGTGTTGTGTGCATGAATGCATGTGTGTATTTTCCTGAGAGTGTCCCAGGTTTTGGAAATAGGAAGAAATAATTAACATTTGCCTGGTGTGTAACACACCTGGCAAAACTGAATATAAAGTTTGCACACTAGACTAAGTCTGGTAAAAGGACAAATAAACAAATATGGGGTGTGTATTCAAGTTGAGAGCCCAAAAAGGAGGCATCAGTGAAATAAGACGGAACAGGAATGGGAGGAATTCCTGGAGATTTGGTTCCAATCGTGTCCTTCCTGTGAGTCTCCTTCAATTCTAATGAGCAGGGGAAAGGCCTGAGAAAGAGTGTACTGCAAGTGGCTGGATTCATTTTATGATGTTATGATACAAAGCAATGTAATATAATACCAAAACCCTGTACAATGGAACACTGATATTTCAGTGTCACAATGTAATTGGAATATTCGGCTTCCGATGAAACAAATTATAGTTCTGCTGCCTCATTTATTATTCTCTTTTTTCAGAGTTACCTCTACAAATTCTTTAAATCCATTTTCTTTTTACTTTGCCGCCTATTAGTGGGTCTACAAGTGACATGGAACTAGGTACTTTGCTTTATTACCTTTAACCCTACTCATGAAGCATTTTGTTTCTTCCTCTTGCGGTGAATTAGGTTCAGAAGATTTTCTAACTCTGTATAATTTTATTTCATTTTGCGATGTCTTTTTTCTCTCAGTCTAATTTTTAAATCCATTTTCCGTGCGGATTTAATCTTGTATAAAATCTAATGCCTATTAATTTGTACTGATTTACAACATTTATTTCAGTATACTAGAAAATGTTCATTTTTAACATTTGTACTCATAGATAATGCAAATCATGAAGTTTTAATGTAAATCACTAATACATTTTTTCATCTTTAACTACCAAAGTTCTTCATGTTTACAGATCATTACTCAAATGTTTTGTAGGATTCATTAAAATACATCACCAGCCATGTTTTTCTTTACAACATCTTTGTGCATGTGTGTGGGTAGGAAAGACCCTAGTACCAGAATATTTTAGGAAGATTTAGAATAAAAAGAAAGTAAGGTTCATACTCCTATTCAGAAGTTAATTAAATATTCTTTTGAGAATATAACATTTGAAGCTCTTTTCATCAAGTAGGGAATTATATTACTTTTCTGGGTTTCTTTTTTTTTACATTTATCAATTACATTTAGACAGTTTAACTGCTATAATGAAAAATTTCCTTAATTCCCATTCTGGGGGCCAAAAGATGTTTATTGCTTGGTATAAGCAATTGTGAATGGCGATGAAACTCCACGTAGAGGTAGCGTTTGTTTTTTAAAGTTAAAGGGTCTCTATTCTCATTAGTCTCAAGAATGAGAAGCGTTTTGCCAAGTCCCACTGCTGTTCTCAACCCCTTAATTTGGTAGCCTTTACAAATTTGGTAGCCTTCAGGTGAAAACAAATCTGGATGTCTTTGCCCAACTGACTCTCCCAGCAACAAGTCCTTTAGAAATGTGTTTCTGTTCTACCAGCAGAGAGTTTGGTGGAAAGAACGTAGGCTCGGGTTAGACACGGCTCCACTCAAATCCCCACTCTGCTACCCACTGACTACAGAACTATGGGAACTCTCTGAACCTCAGCATTCAGGTAAAATGGGAATGATGTCACTGCCAATCTCAGGAATTGCCTCAGGAGTGATATACGCAGCATGGTGCATCGTGCAGAAGGTGTTCCAGAAACTTCTAGCTCCTTTTCCTGGCAGACAGTGCAAGTCCACTAATGCAAAGTACAGAACGACGGCTAAAATCATGGTAACGTAACTGAACAGAAAAAAAAAAAAATGACCCTCAAAAGCAGTCCTAGATAGAGAAATCAGACTGTCAGTTAACAGAAGCACAAACTTTTAAAACATAATTAAAACATGTTTGAAAGTAAGTAGATTAAACTCATCCTACACTGCAGAGACCAGGCACGGCTAGTCCCTGAGCAGAGAGAGGGAATCTCACTGCACCTGAAGGGCCTTGGAGAAATCACCAAGACGCCAGCAACGGAGTCAGATCCATCTCAGGAGGCAGAACTGGGTTTCTCCAGGTAACTCAGAATTCTTAAAAGCCCACTAGGGTTTTCCTCTCTCCTTTGAAACGGCTGGGATTTAATATAGACGGGAAGATTCTTTTTTAATTATTGCTTTGGGTCGTATCTTCCAAAGCTTTGGTCAGGCATATTATAAGTTGATGGTATTGCTACCGTGGCTTTTATTTTGGCCTTAAACTCACAGTAAATCCATGCAATAATATCTTTGTAGCCTTCCCTGGGAAACACTGAACCCTGAGCAGGGGATGGGGGAGCAATCGTTTACGGCCATGGGCCATGAACAAGCTGCTTTAGTCTGAGGCAGCCCAGCCTCACCAGGCCCTTTCATGAACACTCCATTCATCTAAGATGGGTCCCTGCACCAGATATCGTATCTGGCTTCTGCAGTTGTATTTCAGCATCACTCAGCAGCGAGCAGATAAGGTAATATCTCTGAAAGCTCCTAGACGGAAGGCTGCCAGACTCTCCGCACTGAAATCTCACTCTCCTTTCAGGTCTGAAGGGCTGCAGACGTGAAGGGAGGACGGAAGACAGAGGAAGGAAGACAGAAAGGACACTTGCATGGACTGAAGATAAGGAAGCTCCCAGGGCAGAGATACCCACAGTAGGTCCCAGCAGAGCCTAGATCCGTGAAAGGGGATGCCAAGATGCCACTGGAAAATGTGGCTGGCTCTGCGAATGTGTCCTCCGTATTCAAGCTTGTATTTTCAGTATAATCCCTATTTTCACATATGCAAAAAAATCAACAAAATTTAAAAGAGCCCAAGTCAGGGAGTCAGCACTTTCTCCGTCTCTATTTTTAAATTTATTTCCTAATGGATTCGGCTAAAGACACAAACTTTGGCTGTGGTGGAGCCCAGACCAGAATCCAAATCTCTTTATTATTATTGTTGTTGTTACTGCTGTTAACTTTGTTATTGCTAGCTGCTGTTTATAGACTGCTTACTGTTTTCTTCGCAATATGTTTAGTACTTCGCATACATAAAAGCATTTGAGTTGACTTGAATAGGTATTTCTCCGAAGAAGATATACAAATGGGCAACAAGCACATGGAAAGATGTTCACCATCAGTAGTTATTAAGGAAATGCAAATAAAAACCACAGTGAGGTGTCATCTGACACTCACTAGAACGGCTATGATGCAAAAAATGGGGGAAAGCTGTATTGGCTGGGATTTGGAAGAATGGAACACTTGACCATCACTGGCCGGAGTATAAAATAGAATACGGCCCTGTGGGAAACAGTTCAGCTGGTCCCCAACAGGTTACACATAGAATTACTCTATGACTCAGCAATTCCACTCCTAAATATATACCCCCCCAGCCCCGCAAATTGAAAACAGGTACTCAAACAAATGCTCACACAAATGTTCACAGCAGCATTATTCACAATAGTTAAAAGGCAGAGACAACCTGAATGTTCATTAACAGGTGATGGTTAATGGTACTGTACATACACTCAATGGAATACTATTGAGCCATAAAAGGAGTGAACTACTGACACATGCTACAATGTGGATGAACTTCAGAAACATTGTGCTAAGTGAACGAAGGCAGACACAAGGGTCACATGATGTGTGACTGCATTTCTATGAGATATGCAGAAGAGCTAAATCCAGAAACAGAAAACAGATTCCTGGCTACCAGGAGCTGCGGGAGGGAGGGACGGGGAAATGACGGGCAACCGGGGGCTGAGTTCCTTTTGGGGTGATGAAAATGTTTTGGAACTAGATAGAAGTGGTGGTTGTACAACGTTGTGAATGTCCTAAATGACGCTGAACTGTTCACTTTACAATGGTATTGTTACGTTGATATGAATTTCTCCTCAACTAAAAACCACTTGAAATCATTTAACCCTTATGATAAACCTGTGATGAGGGCATGATTTCCCCCGTTGTTCAGATGATTCAAGGCTTATTTCCACTGAGACACGTATTATTTTTAGCAGAAGAAAGGTGGCATTATCTTCAGGATCGGACTTCATAAATGATGGAAAATCTAGGAATGTATCTTTGGAGGAAGGCATAAAATGACCAACACACGTGGGTCAGGTTTAGCTGATGCTATGCTACCGAGTCCCCTTTGCCCCTGGCACATTGGGTGGAATCACAGTCCTAAGCAATAGAGCCAGAGACCACCTCCCTAGCAGTCTGTAATGAACTAGCCAGTAAGAAAAACGATTTGGTAACAGAGTAGGCAAAAAAGGCTAAGATATGTCTGTTTCATTCTCCTCTGCGCTATAGAATCTTCCATCCGTATTTCATTTCAGAGGGGTGTTGGATGTGTGAGATGAAGGGGAAAAACCCAGGGAAGGAAGTTGGAGGGAAATTTCTGAACAAAGGGGTGTGAGAAGTTCAACTCCAGCTAGCTTTCCCCACCTCCCCTCAATTGCCAACATGTATCTCAAAAAAGACACACCACCAAGGTTCTGTTCCTATTTTTCTGCTGTGACTGTTACAGCAATAATATGCAGAGAGAGCCCTTAGTGAGTAGGTTTCTTCCTAGAGAGTCAGCTCTAACCAGATCCACAACGCACGATTTATTTTCCGAACATTCCTGTTCTAGCTCCGCTTCCATGCCCTACGGCAGACCCGCCTCACCTCGTGTCTAGTCAGCCAGGGGAATAGCTTCTCTTCTCTAGTCTCCCCCCTCTCCCTGCTCCACAAGCAACTGTAGCCCGACTCCTCACTAGGGTTCCTAAGCACTGTTCCATGATGTCTTCTCTCTATGCAAAAATTTTGAGTGGGTCCCCAATGAAATCAAATTTCTTAGTCTAGCTTTCCGAGTTGTCCTCTGCTTTTTAGACTTATATCCTAGAACTTCTCTATGTGAGGCCAAATTGGATCTTTTCTACTTAAAAAAAATTAATACTATTAGCTAATAGCTAAGATTGATTGAAGGTTAATTACATACCTATTGGAGGCTCAACGCTAAGCGCTCCACATACATCATCTCATTTACGTTTGACAATGCCCAGCAAGCCAGCTATTGTACAAGTGAGGAGACTACAGATAGAGAGACCCAATCGATTATATAACTAGTGCAACTCAGAAGTAGGATTTGAACCCAGGTCTGTTTGGTGTCCAAATCCATGGTTTTAGGCACTGGTCTTGATTTTACCTTTTACGTTCCTGTTTTCATATCTTGGGTTCCCTCATTCTGTTCCTAACACCAACTCCACTCTCTTCTGCTTTTCTCCAACTACCATTCATGACCCTCAGGGCTGGAGTCTTCTCTTTATTTGAGTTCACATAGGTGAGCAAATGTTTTCTGTCTGTTGCTGGCATGTATCTTTTCATAGTTCTAATCATCACACCACTAGTTCAATGACAGTGCTAAGGAGGGCAGGAACCACGTCCAATACTTGTATCTCTGACTCTGTCTAGCACAATGCCTTGTTCACAATAGGTGTTCAATAACTATTTATTTGTTCAATAATTCTCATAGATTACCTGCCAGGGAAATATTTTTTTATAGAGCTGTTTGTTAAAAGTTCTTCATAAAACTGGATTTCACCTCTTCCATCTTTTACAAAAATGTAATTTTTTGAAATTTGGGGAGCATCAAATAAATAGAGTGAGCATTAGTAAAAATATTTCTAATTTTAACATATGACTAAAGTGCTTAAAATATTAAGTGTTAAAACTTATTTTTATCCAAGTGCTTACTTGAACCAACATTGAGACTAAAGGGAAAAGAAATTACTCTTTGTAAATCTGTTACTTTAAACCTCGTATTCTCCTGAGTTTCATGAGAGGTCCATATAGAGAAATTAATTTATAGAAGTAGTCAGCATATCCGCTAAAAAATGCAAGCCTAAACTACTATGCACTTTTCCCTTTGTGAGACTCCTGCATATTTCAATATTTCGTTCACCACCTTTAAGGTGTTCAACTTCACCAGCTGTAAGAATACTTATCAGATTATAGTACAGCACTAAAAATAAGCTGGTGTTATGGAAAATAAATGAATCAGCACTTTCTTAGCTGAATTGTTTTCTCATGTGACTCATACTACTTAACTAACGTTTTCTTTGCGATTGTTCATTTATCATATCAAACGTTTCTTTGGACATCTGCTTCTTTAAGTACAAATGTGCAGGCTTGATGAAAATGTTCAGTAGAAAAAGAAAATAACTCTCTGGTCTGGATTTATAAAAGCAAGACATTAATGGGCTCAGTTACCATGGCTTTAGCTGAAGATCTTTCTTCATTTTTTAGCCTATAAAGAATGCGATAGAATTTTCGATGTCGGTGCAGTCTGTTTACCAATAAAATTTCATATACGTGGGACTCATGGTACTCAACTTCAAAAAGCCCTTCTGTTTAGTTTGGACCAGAGGATATTCTTGATAGATCTCATCTCAAAATCACTTGGACTCCCAAGTGTCCATGCAAAACCATTAATCTCAAAATGTGTCTAAATACCAACTTTGAGACAGGCTACAATTTACTGTTCTCTGTGACAGACAAATAGCTAGGGGAGTGCTGTCATTTAACCCCAATGCTTTCTTTGGTAGTCATGGAAAGAAAGGTTTTTTAATACTGCCTTGTCATAAAAAGACTACAAAATCCATCAACACTGTATAACTTTACATATAAAAGTAATGTATGCATAGATATTTCAGTCATCGTGTGAAAAATAAACAAGACAGCCTTTAAATCAACGTCATTCCCAAGGAATCAGCATGGACATGTACTGACTCATTTTACAGCTAAAATAGAAAATAGATGTAAATTTGACTGCTCTATTTTGACATGGAGGCTCTTGGCCATATCTTTATGGCCAAAAAACCTGTATACACACACACCAAATTGGGAAGGAGTCGCATTTGCAAAAGCTGGGCTTGTCCTCCTTATAGGTGCTCAGATAGGCTTCTGCTGGATGAAGTGTCTGACTATAGGATATGTATTTTGCAAAATGCAAGTTAGCCCAAAAGTCTGGCATATATTTGGACACGCAATCAAATGCATGCTGAGAGTCTCAGTGAAGTGGATTGAAATGGCAACCCCATAAATGGTTACCCAGGAATATGTTTGCTTTTTAGAAACTGGCTAAAAAATTAAAAGCTTCAACAATGCAAATTTAAAACAAATTATTTTACTGCGGTGAGAACACTTATCACGAGATCTACCTTCTTAACAAATTGTAAAATACAGTGTACGATACAGTGTTGTGTAGTGTTCAGTCCAGTGTACCATACAGTATTGCTGGCTGTGGGTACAATCAAGTAGGTAATTTTTAAATTTATTTTTTACTTTAAAAGCACATATGAATGTAAGAGGAAAGACAGTTTCCACTGATTTTGCATAACCCTATGCCAATTACTAAATAAATACACACATGGATATGTAGAGGAGCATTCCATAAAGTATTTGGACAAGGTAATAATCACATGAAGACTCTCTTCAGGTATGGCAACAGGACCTATTCGTACAGCACTGAGGGTAATGAAAACTGATGTGTGAAGTTCACACAAGGTCTAAAGTGACAGCCCAGGGAAAAAACCCCAACGACTTAGTCTTTTAAATAACTTTGCAGGTTTTTTGTTTTTTATTTTAATGTCAGATGACTGAAGGCAGACACGCACCAAGATGGAAAAGTGAGCAGCTATTAGGTGCCATGCGGGTACCCGGCCCGACACTCCATCCGTGCCACCAAAGTCGTGCACATCAGCCGAAGGGACTGCCTTTCACCTGCCGGTCATCGTTTTGCACGGGGAGCCCACTTCCCCATCAGTAGTGATTTGAAAGCTGTGCAAGGAACTAGAGGTGACCGAGATAAGTCAACGGACAACAGTCAGCTCCAACACCATCTGCAACTGCTTCCCTGCTCTTTCCATGAAGGAGTTCTGGTCCGCAACTCAGAGCAGCCCAAATGTAGGCATTTTGTAGAGAATGACTCATTTTTGAATCACGTAAGTGAAACCCTATTTGGTGAGTTCCACCTCATAAACAAAATTTGAACTAGATCCTGAACTTTCAGAGATGGTGACGTATTGAGATAGGGAACATGGACCCTTAACGTGTATTTTAATGCCGTAAATTGCAGATGCCACAGTCGGAGTTACTGCATATATGTGTCTAGGCAACAGACGCTTCTGAATTTCTAGGTATATGTGACCTATAATACTGCACAGTCATTTTTTTGAGATTTTAATTCCATAGCAAGTGAGAACACCAGAAATATTCCCTTGACTGACGTCAGCAATTTTAAGTGTATTATGATATCTTAAAAATCATCTTCAGCTTTTGTGTGTGTGTGGCAAGTTGAACGTTTAAAACTTGGGATTTGCTATAGAAAATGTATTTAGCTGATGGTTCTAGGTAGCCCATAGTCTACTCCTAAGAAGATACCATAATACTGTACCGGGAATATTTTCCTCAAAATGAATGAGTGCATCTGTGAGTAGTAACTTACACTTTTCGTTGAACTTCCCTTCCACTAGGGCACCAAAACCTTTGTTCCTATTTTATGTAAAATTAGCTCAATATCTGTTTTAGAAACGTTACTGAAATACAAAAGCAACCTCAGCAAAAAGAATCTGTGATTCCTCATATGCATTTTGGTAAAACTGGTTAAGAATTTTGACATTGATTTTCTTTAGGTGATAGGGTTCTTCTCAAATGCTGTAAATTCAAAATTGTTTGGTAAGGGCAAAGCAAAGCTTAAAGAAATCAATACGATAAAAAGTGTAATAAAGTTGATTGCTCTTGAAAATCAAGGGGAGCATAAAGTTGAAGTCATACTGCTTAAAATCATGTCTGTAGCATGAAAACTGCATTGAGTTGCTTATAAAATGGACCAAGTCTCCCATTTTCATCCTTTTCTCATCCTGTCTCTTCACAACTCTTTTCGCCTAATCCTGCCCCAGCCACTCAGCGTCTGATTTCTGGATACTATTTCTGATCTCTTTTCACTTAGCTGACTCTAGCTTCCAAGAAAAAAGCAAGGAAGAGCTTATGGTTTCTTCCTCAAAATTTTGGTTTTTGCTCCTTCAAAGATAAGAAAAAATGATTTCAAATTTCTATCATCTGCCTTTATCATACTCCAGAGCATCTTAACAACCATTCTGCTTCTTCAAAGATTAAAATGTTGTCCTTCATGAATAGAAAGGAAAATGTTAATAATCAAAGATAGGAGCTTTAAGTAGTTTCTTAGAGAATGAAAAGAACAATTGAAAATCAGACTGATTTATTTCTCAGAGGTTCAGATATAATTGAAGAGTTGAATCACAGATATATAAAGATATTAGAAGTAGGATGTATTTATCATTTTTACTATAGACCTCTATAAAAAAGGTACAAGAGCACATTTGCTCGTGACCAATTTACTTAATGTTCAAAGTAAAGTGACCTTTCTTTTCTATATCTGGGGCCAGTTTTACTCTCTTCCTGGCAAGACTCTCAAAGCCAAACCTGAATTTTATTACATGTATTTAGTAAGTTGCTAAATTGGGTAAAATAAAGTAGGGTCAACATAAGACCTCAAATCTCATTGGCTTTTTGACCTGTTTCTAACTAAGTTTTGCATTTCAAAAAATGCAGTTTGTATTTCACTAAGTACAGCAAACAGCTCTAGAGTAGAAATACACCATAGCTCTTGATTTTCACGTGCAGTTAATTGGTAGCCATACAACTATCTACAGCCCTAGGACTCACCCTACTTGGAGATAAAATCAAATGTCCTCCAGTGGAATTGTGTCCTTGCTTAAAAACAAAACAAAACCAAAAGCAGACAAAAAAACCCCATCTTATCATATGATTGAAAAGAGCCAGGAGGTAACTTCTGAGCTATTCCTCTCCCACTAAATTAAGCATTTGCAAACCTGAAGTCCTTGTAACCTGTCCTCTGACTTTACTATGTACGCAGGGCATCCTGCGCCTTAGCTAAGGTGGCTCTTTTAACATAGTCAGTGACATACATGTGTTTAAAAACGGATTTAAAAAAAACCATTAATCTGCACTCTCCCGTAAAGCTTGAGGCCTTTATCTGGGATACAAAGGTGCTAAGTTTCTCGGCAGAAATCCTCCAAGAGGATTTCCAGCTTGCCTTGGAATCCTTTGAGGTGAAGAGTCCTTCTTACGACGTTGCCTTTTATGCCCAACTGTTTGATTACCTAACGATGCTGGTCGTGTGCGGGTAGGGAGAGGGCCACGTGATCAACCAGGGGTCAAACGAGAGATGTGGGTCCAGGTAGAGAGAATCCATTGTCTTTCTTTCTGCAGCTCCTCTCATTATCTCCCTCCACCCCCTCCATCCCCCCCAGATACATTTCTCGACTTAAACCTTAAAATATTTGATTCCTTCGGTGTCCATCCACAGCCTCGGAGGTTCACGCTTTACTCTCCCTTGGGATCCATTCCTCTCTAAACACTTACCAGCCAATGTATTGTGTAAAGAGAATTCCCAGCAGTAGGTTTTAAAATGAAAGAGAAAGCGTTGAGCATCTGAGTGTTCTCAGGTGCTGGTGTCAGTACCGGATGCCTCCTGTTGACAAGGACGGGCTATCGCGGGGGGCACCTGAGATCTCTCTATTCTGAGCAGTCTTCAGAAATCAGTTGTATCTGATTGTTCTTTCCGATCAAACAAAGTAGGAAGACAAAGTAAGCTGAGCATATTCTTTCACTCTGCACTTTGTTGTTAAAAGAGGGAGGAATCCCACTAGGGCCCCTAACTCAGTTTTAGATATTACCAAACTTTTGTAAGAATTCCTATTCTTCCTCCCAGCCCTTCCTCCCCCTGCCCCTCCCCTCTCCGTCAGTTCACTGATTGGGATGAATAAAGTTTCTTTACTCCTCTAAGACTTGTGCCATGCTGCTAAAAATTAACTGTGAATAATACCACGGCAGGGCACGGACGAACGAAACGCAAGGGCATTTGCTGTTTTCAGAGGATGTGGCATGCAGCTACCTGTATTTAGCTCAGGAAAGGATCACGTCCCTCTCTTAAAAAGAATACTTGGAAACTTCCCAGTATCACTCTCGGAACTCATGTCGTGGGGTCTTTTTCAAGGTTGCTTATATAGTGCAAAATGCAAAACACTATAGTTTGCAATCAGAGGTGGGCACGTGACAAGGATGCCGGCCTAAGCCCGTCTGTTTTACCAGGAACAACCTCTGTTGCTGATAATTGGCCTTCTGAAGACAGATGTGGCAAAGTGCCTGCCATTGGAAACAGCAAGGAAAATAAGTGTAGTCGGCATGCTTCCTAAAATATATTTCTTGTTGGACACAGGAAGTAATTTTCCATCAGATCGGGACGTGACATAACGTAATGTGTCAAAGACAGTGTTAAAAAAACAAACCAGCTGGAATTGAGGTGCATTGGGTTAGTCGTAGATCTCTCGGTCAGTTTCACACATTAAGACCGTCGAACACGGCAGAGCTTATAACTTTTCCTGTTGGAGAGGTTTTTGGAGAATTTCACAAAACTCAGTGGGATCTTGGTGGGGAGACTGACATTTACCGCTGAGTTCTGTAATGACAGCTAAACCAAAGATGCCGCCCCTAAGTTACTCGAGTAGAATTCAATAGCACAACAAGGCAAATGCAGAGCATTGTTCTTTTATGAGACCGATTCTTGTGCTATGATTTTTAACTCTTTTAGTTACCAGAGACTTCAAATTGCTTCACAAAGCCTGCATTCTCATCCCGTGCATGCATTTTTTAATATAATGATTCTGTTTTTCTTCCTTCAGTACTTTCTGCTGTCACTAGTCATACATATCATATACACACATTTCAGGCCTTCCAACTTACATCATACGGCCTTATAGCTCCTGCCCACGCGCCCCTAGAACTATGTCCTATGCCTACCAGAGTGGCAAATAGCTTATCACTTCTCAGTTCTACAAGACATCCCAGTGTCATGCCATTTCCTACTCAGCCAGGACAGTTGACCAAATGATCAGGCAATTAGGACTGTTGGCTATGAAAGGAATAGAGTAAGGATCACATTACCTGCCAGCCCCACAAGGAAAGGTCTCCTGCCTCTGCTGAGTATTGAGCTTCCACTCTACTGAACCACCTGGGGGAATGCGGATGGGTGTGGCAAAGTGGACAGAAAGAGGGGAGGGTCATCGTGGCTCTGCTGTGGGGGACTTCCAAAGTGAATCCGACATGCATGCTGCCCTTAGGGGAGGTGAGATAAATGAAGGTAGACATAGCACAAGAGAGGAACAGACAAGGCACATGGGAATTCAAGGAAGTAACTGCTATTTCCAACTGAGGGCTAGAGTGGGCAGGTTGGTGGTGGGAAAAAGCATCATGGAAACAGCCTGAAAGGTGGCGTTTTCCTGCCTCAGAGTCGTGTTTGCTGCCCTTTGCTCTTCCCCCAACTCTCAGCTTGAATGGCATCTCCAAAGAGTTGCCCGTGATTCTCCTTCTAAGAGTCTCCTGTTATATTCTGTCACAGGACCCTGTGAATGTCCCTCCTAACAATACGGCCCACTTTGTAAGTACTTAATTAATTAATTTGTTTCATATAAGCTGCTGCTGAAGAATTTAAACTCCACAAGGGACCTTGACCCTCTTGATCACTTCTGTATGCCCAGCACTGTGCATACCGCCTGACACATAGAAGATACATAATAAATATTTGTTGAGCAGGAGAGTGAATGAATCAGACAGACCGGGTTACACAGGGATGGGTGGGGATGCAGGAAGGAGGAGAGGGAGGGAGAGAGGGAGGGAGAGAGAGAGAAAGGGAGGCCATTCCTGGCAGAGCAAATGGTACGAGTTTCTTACCTAGAGGCATGAAAACGCTTCAGCTTGGCTTGAAGCACATGGAAGATGAAGGAATTGAGGAAAAAAATTGAAAAAAGGTAAATTAGGATCAGGATCCTGGGCTACAGACTTTGCACTTTACTCTTTAGGTAACAGCAGTTTTTGATTAGGAGACCAATATAACTGGCTCTAGATCATCTTATGTCTTCAACCTACAGACTTTGAAGGAAGAGCATGTCTTTGCTTTAACTGCCTCTAGTGTCAAAGCTATGATCTTTTGACCAGACCCGTAGACCTCAGAGACAGTTGCTTGGAGCTGTCAGGGGCCTTGGATTTAAACTGAAATGAGTTCCAGTGACCTGCTGAGTCCTACAGTGTGAAGGTTCACATCGGGCCAAGCCCAGCAGCCTAGATCATTTCAAGTCAACAGATTAAATGCCCCCAGGGTGTGCTCAGTCCGTGGTGAGATACAAAACAAATCCAAGGCGGGTTCCCCTGCCTTAAAGAGCAGAGGAGGGCCGTCTCTGATGGAACTGCTCTTAAATGACCTCCCCACTTGAAGGTGTGCGAGGGAATCGAGCACAACTCAGGCACACAGGACCCCTTCCTGAACAGTGCTCCCCGTGAAATGACTCAGCACGCTGGGATGCAGGGAACAGTCCCATCCCGCCGTAGACCCCTGTGACTGTGTGTCTGTCCGGGTCCAGACAAGCCCAGAGACGCAACATGAAAGAGCCTTGGGTGGGGTGTCAGCTTCGCAGGACTCTAGACCCATTACTAAGAAACCATGACTCATTGGGGAAGTCGTCTTAATGATCAGAATGTTTTGTCATTTTCAAAACATTGGGCATTTGTTAATTTATCAGCTCCATTATGCATCCATTCAATGCTAGGCTCTGCACTGAAAGAGGCCCAGCTGTCCGGGGCTCATACGAGAAACAAGTGAACACACAGGAAATGTGTTCTCCGACTGTAAATCCCTCTACCACGTGAATCATTCTGAGTTGGTGGAGAGCCCGTAAAGCTGCCTGACGCAGCCTGGGAGTGTTTGTATCATTTGGTCATAGAAAATTCTGCTAAAATGCCATCTTTAAACCAGGTCTTTGAGACCTAAAATACAATGAAATTTACAAACATAAAAGCTCATTAGATTTTCAGGACATGTTATAAAAATCTATTTGTGTTGTAATGTCCTAATGGAACCAGAGTCGGATTGCCATTCATACAAATAAGAATTTGGGAAAATATCCCCATCCTTGGTTGACAGAAGCACATAGCTCCCAATGCACCCCTGGCAATAAGGACAGGTCTTTCTGTGCCCATTTCCCAGCTGCTGTGACCATATGGTGACTAAGTGGCCCAGAGTAGAGAAGCCGGCTGGGGGGAAGGCTGAGCAGGGTGGAAAGTATGGTGCATGGGGCCTTGGAGTAGGGGCCAATGAGGGGGACCTCAGGGCACGGGCTCTGAGGTGAAGGTCTGAATGAAATCACAGAGGGGCAAAGAAGCCAGGTTGGCAGTTTCGAAAAGAAGAAGAAAAGCTAAGTCCTTGATGCAAATGAACAGGCAGCAATGGGCGGCAAGCCACCAACAGCACAGCTGGCCCTTGAGAGGTGATGCCTCTTACTGTAGCTCTCACGTTGGTCACTGGCGTCTGGAAGCCCGTTTCCAGCCTGTTGACGAGGATCTCAGTTCGCTTACTTCTCGCCCAGTGAAGTCTGCATTCTGGCTTATCTCCTCCTTCTCCGCTCCAACTTTTGGACAATTTTCTCTTGCTTCCGATGACACGATCGCTATCTAGCCAAGTTCTCTGACTGTCTAGCCGGGGTGTCTGTTCCTTCGTATCAGGCCTCTCCATGCAGAACCTTCATTGCTTCTGGGGCTCACGATTAGTGACTCGAGGAGGAATTAAGTCAAAAAGTTTCCCAACCTTGGTGGTATTGACATTTTAGGCTGGATAATTCTTGACTGTGTGTAGCCGTCCTGTGCATCGGAAGATCTTTTGCGGCATCCCTGGCCTCTACCCACTGGATGCCAATGGCACCCCGTCCCCAAGCTGTGACACCCAAAAAACGTCTCCTGAAATTACACCAAATGTCTCCAGAGGGGCAAAACTGTCCCCTCTTGGGACCACTGCCCTAAGCAAATGAATAGGCACAACACTTTAGGAAAACCCTTAGTGCTTTACCTCTGACATGACTTTCTGATGAGGCAACTAAATTATTCCAGTGATCTTAGGTACTCAAAGCATTTAAACTTTAAAATCTTAAACGATCTAATTGTACTATTCAGGGTGGCCTTTACTATAACTGTAAATCATGAGTCCAGAAAATAGCACATTTGTTTGCCATACTCAGAAGTAGGCACTTAGGAAACACTTGTTAAGTGAATAAATGTTGCTTTTTAAGAACAGAGAAGTGCTTCATTTGCGTTCAGCTCTGGCCCCATGGGCCTCAAAAGTACCTCTCTCTGTTACGCCAATTGGCCTGCCAAGAGCAGACATGAACTAAGCCCACAACAGAATACGGGCATTTTATGTCCCCACCAGCCATGTCCCTCTGCCAACCTCCAGTGGCTGAAGGTCATCTCTGGAGACGGGTGGAACATCCCTGTGGCAAATGCTTTCAACAGGAGAACTGTGTTTAAGAAAGCCTGCACTAATTTCCCCCTTCCTCTTAATTCCCGCGTCACGTCATGGGGACCTCTGCTGCGTCATGCGTCACTTTATTTGATGTGTTTTCTTATGACTATTTCCCTCAGCAGACTCAGAGCTCTTTGCGGGTCAGATACATGTTTGACGCATTTTCTGTATCCCTCCCAAGGACCCAGCACATGACAGTAAATCAACATGTTTTTAAGGGTGTGCCCTGGCCTTTGCGGGACTCAATTTCTCCTCTAAGCCAATTTTCTCCAATGCAGGCCAGACAAAACCTGCACTCTGAGGTGGGCGAGGGAAGGACTGGGAGTCTGGGATTAGCAGATGCGAACTAGGATGGATAAACAACAAGGTCCTACTGTATAGTACAGGGAACTATATTCAAGATCCCGTGATAAACCATAATGGAAAAGAATATGAAAAAGAATATATACATGTACAACTGAATCACTTGCTGTACAGCAGAAATTAACATAGCATTGCAAATCAACTGTAGTTCAGTTAAAAAAACAAACACACACACCCTCCAATGTCTGAGTTCTAACACTTTTAGTCTGAAAGGACCAAAACCACGCTCTTCATTGTTCCCTGAGCTACACTCTCTACTCCCCCAGAGATATTTCTATACACTCACGGAGCTCATGTGCACAGTAGAGATAAATACCATCTAAACTAAGATGCAGTCGCCTCTTACTGACACCCAAATCCTTCTTAGATGTTCCTTTTCCCCCTTCAGTAGTCATCAGATCCCTCTTTGAGGGCCACTTTATCTTGATTTTGAGATTCGGCAATTAATATAATTGTGACCTTAAAAATCCGTCAAGAACAGGGAAATGGCTCGCGTACGTGGGACACGTCATACGCTCACTCTGCGCGCTGAGCTTCCCGGCTGGATCTAACGGGCGGCGTTTGAGTCGGGGTGGAGGACGTGGGAGGCGATTCCCAGAAACACCGGCTCGCTGAGCACTTTGCAGAGGAGAAGAGCCAAAGCGCTGTCTCCGCCCACCTCCCGCGGGCCCTTTCCAGGCCAGAGGAAAGGAACTCTTCCAGCTGGCCACAGACTCTACTAAGGTCGGGCTCCAGGTCAAAATGTGACACAGCAGAGGGAGCACTCATCCAGACTTCTCTCTGCACACCTCGTTCTTTGGATAAAGGGCGATCGCACTTCGTCTAAACCTAGTCTAAGATCACACGCGCACCAGGGAACTTTTGTTCGCCAAGTGTGTCAATGGTAAGTAACTGAACAGAGAGAGTGGGTGACGCGTGGGTCTGTAGCTGGACTTTTAACTACGCGCACACAGAACTGTCGATGTCTCCTTGGGGAACTGGGAGAGACGATGGCTGACTCCCCCATGCTAAGTAGGTCAGGAGGAATGAGAACCCAACTAGAAAAAAAAATCACAGCAAAACGTCCCCTCAGTTGGTCCTAAGGAGTTACAAAAAGCTCCCCTAACTGACCACATCAGAGGAGGGTTTGAAGTTCTTGCATGAAAACAACTTACCATTCCTGGTGACAACACCGTTTACGATGAGGTTTTACACAAAGTGTTCAAGGGTAATAGAAACAGTATTTTTAAATAAATGTGTTGCAACATGCAGGCAGTATTTTCAAAAGCATCACCTGCTCCCCTTTTAGAAAGGTAGGCTGCTGCACTGCTGCAAAAGTGAGATTGGCGCTCATGAAATTTTTTTC
The DNA here is from genome assembly GCF_951394435.1 of Stenella coeruleoalba. Lineage (NCBI taxonomy): Eukaryota > Metazoa > Chordata > Mammalia > Artiodactyla > Delphinidae > Stenella > Stenella coeruleoalba. Next base: position 35,436,749 of record NC_137167.1, on the reverse strand, counting down.
AATAAACAGTGTCTGAGAGGGATTTTTTTCAGCACTTAAATGACATACGTGTGAAAAGAGAAAGTTCCCTTTATAGAGGCACAAAAAATATCTTTTACCGTGAACGTGCTATTCAACTGAAGTCACCTTTGTTAATTCAACTGAGTTTTATTATGTTCACAAGTCAGATTTTTTTTTTTTTTTTGGCATTTGACTCTTCTAGAAAATTGCTGTAGTGAAACAATTCGTCACTATTAGCATCATTTAGATGTTACAAATCAACAAGGACGGTGATTATCTGGTGAACCTACGTATTTGGATAAAGCAAACATCAAACAGCAAAATCTGGAACTAAGGAAATACTATTCTCAAGGGAATGAGCAAAAAGAAGGAAAGATATAGAAGTAGGTAGAAATCTATGACATCAGTACTGTACTTTGATATTCACCTAAACCTGTAATATTTACTAATTAAAAATACTTTGTTATTAGGTAACAATCCCTTTCTAGACAATCATATTTTATCACAGTTTAATAGCCATTATCATTTGAACTCCACAGTATCTAAATTTGTACAATAAAATACTTTGCTAAAATTGGGGGGATATCTATGAGAAGGTACTTTTAGCTTATAACATTCAAAGTGATTAAATAAATTCTTATATGAGAAACTTTTGGTGAATTATAAGGGAATTTGAAGAAGCTTATTTAGGTAATATCTGAGTGGCAACCACAATCTCATATAGAATATTCCTTGGGGCCACTGCTGGCTGCATTTGCTATGACATTTCTTATACGGTCAGGCTCACAAAATAAGAAATACATTAGCTAAACATCATAAACAACTTCACAGTTGTAAAGAAGTTTATCAAAAGATCTCAAAGCACCTTTCTTCTAATTAGGCTCAGGCTGGAGATACACACAGCAGAAAGGTGAGGGGAAGAAGCACTGCTGTGATGCCGAAATCCAAGATGCTCAAAGCCAAGGAATGCTGAGTGGCCGCCTCCACACAGGGTTGGCAATGTCTGCTGTGATCATTAGAAGCCATCTCTGAGCTCCTAGAACAAAGACCACCTAGAATATTATTTCCCAGGAAAATGGTTCATTTATTCACGCATTCAGCACATACTTCGGGAACTTTCACTATGTACTTGACACAGAGTATTTGGCCAGGGCCGGGGACAGAGAAGCAAATAGATTGATGTCTGCCCTTTCTGTACTGGAGTTCTCTGGAGCGAGCCATGGAAGTTTAGGTTTTTTGCTAGCCATTCTAACCCTCCTATTTGTCAGGCTTATTTACTTCTGGTAATCTTCCATAAAGCAGAGTCTTCCATTCAGAAGCTAACAAGAAAGATGGCTTGCAGAGAACACAGGCAATTGGCTACATTTCCTAGAGGTAAAGCCTTCAACGTTCATTGCACCTCCCTAAATCTTCCCATCGCGGTCTGATCCGAGAGGTGGAACGGGGCCTGCTTGAGTTGTGGCTGAGCCACTAAAAAGAAATTCTCGGCATTGCCTGTTTCTATTCCTTCTTCTACTCATCAAGTTTAAATTTCATCCCTTCTCTGTCAATAAATATCTTATAAATATGATAAAATATAAGGAGGTTGAAAATATCTGCACTCTGTCGCTTACCTAATGGGTCTTAGAAAAGGAAGTTCAAAATAGAGACCTGCTGTAGAACGTCGTGCTCTTGTAAAATAACTACCTTCAATAATAATAGTTATAGTTTATTGAGCATTATATATATAGGAACCTTGGTATATTAACCACATTTTCTCTTCATAAAAGGACAGTAGGGAGGTTTATCATTCCCATTTTACAGATTAAGAAACTGAGAAGTGAATTACCATTGCCAAGTTTTTAAGGCAATGAGGTTTTACGCGAAGTGTTCAAGAATAATAGACAGTATTGCCACGCTGCCATCATTACGTCGAACAACATCTGCCGTAGCATTGCATTTATTTGTTTATTTTTACTGATTGGAAAACTGAAGGCGAACTGGTACCACCTATTAGCAAAACACTGTCCATATAATCCCTGAGGAGATATTTTCTGATTCCTGAGTTAATAAACAGAAGATTTGTTCCTCTGCCTTTTCGTCATCTTGCCTGGCCTCCCTCCTACTTGTTCTCTGTTGATAGTGTTTTAAAGACTGGTTTCCTACATGGTTCCCTGTGGGCTGGGCCACAGCTGTGAAGCGAGTGGTCTGGTCTCAGCTGATGGGAAGCGTCTGAGGGGTATCACTTTATTCCAGGCGACGCATTTCCACAGCCTTGGCTCTCGGCGTAAGACAGAGGACGCTCAGAATCCCATGGGGCCAGGGCTTTGGTGGCAGAAGACATTAGGACATGAAGAAGCCCCTTGGGGCTGGCGGACATGTCTCAGCATGGGTACACCCACCCCATGGTGCTCTTCAAGCACACAGTTTTCCGTCTGTGCAAATCCATGCAAATGGCAACTCATGACCAATGACCAAGCCACGCACTTGTGCAGAAAGCAATTTGTCACATCAGTTTACAGTATGGCCCCTATCCAGGTCCCAGAATAACGACACTGTGGTTTTTTAGGGGCCTTGGAATATCTACCAACCTTAACTTAGTGAGAGCAATGCTTTATAGCTGATATAAGGCAAAACTGAAATAATCAAATTACGAGCGGTGCTTCCTAGCATGTGAGTGCCGATGCCTCTTCTTCATTAATTAGTTATTTCTGCCATTTCTTCACTAGCCCTGGGACAGCCCTAACAAATCCATTTTGCTCGTTCTCTAACTTCCTAATATAGAGTAAATTACTGTTCAATTTTAATTCACGATTTAAAAAAAGCAGTGACCTAATAAAAGGAAATTTTTTGTAACCACCTTGTCCTTTGTTCCTATTCCCCCATAGGTTATATATTTTAACAGGAAAATCTGTTTATGCCCCATCAATTTTTTTTTTTTAATTGAGGCTGAGGGTCACACTGGCTCAATGACAGAAGACAGACATGGGCACTGTACTTGGCGAACCCCTCCTGTAAAGTCACATGCAAACACGAACAGTCAAAGCACTCAGTCAGGCTGAATGCTCCCTTGGGTACAGACTTCCCCAAATTGTGAGATCAGACTGGCATCTTCAGAAAGCTCAGACATTCTTTCCCAAGTCTCAGGCCAAGCAGGACTCCTTGAGCCACACTGCTGGGGCCAGGCGCCAGGATAATCCTTCTTACCCAGGAGGAAGGGACCAAGAAGCACAGTGAAAAATTACCACAGTATCTCACAAATTTTAAACTCTAACATTTCCCTTGCACCAAATGCTGTGTCTGCAAAACACCGAAGCGTCCAGATGAAAAGTAAAACCTGGAGTCAGCATTCTGACTTTTGTTCCGCACGGCAACAAACACAGAGATACTTATAATCGTCGGAATGGCTTATGATTTTTTTTGACATATTGTTAATTTATGCTGTTTCTTTCATTCCGTTGAATTCTTTGATTACCCACCAAATAGTGATATAATCGGTGCCCCATCCCAGTCAAGGCAGGGAGGGAATATTCAGTTTGAGTATTATTGGGTTCTTTGCTTTTCTCTTTCTCTTTTGACCAATGTTGATCGAAGGGAAAAAAAAATTATACAATCAAAGGTTTTATAATTTTGAGTTCAATTTTATAAAGCCCTGGGAAAGGGTGGGGCTTACTGGCTAAAAATGAGAAGCTCTGGCTTATCTGAGGATTTCAATTATTTACGATATTCCTCATCTCCAATTCTAAAATGGACCACATTCTACGTGTTTTCCATTCTTCCTACCAACTTTTAAACAACAGCAAGATTCTGTGCTTGGAAATTGTGTGATATTTAGTTCCAGGTGCAATTTTTTGCAAAACATCATTTTGTCATTTTTTTAATTGAGGAAATGTTTCGGCATCTTTGTTGGGCTTAGTTAAAAATATCTGGCGAACCTTAGGACATTTAAAGTACGTTTACAATCACACTGAAAAATATTACCTAAAGCCTATACCCTAAAGCGTATTCACAACATCACCTCTAAATCATAACAGGCAAACTCTGAAATCTTCCTGGAGAATAGAGTTTGGAAAGACTCTTTTAGCATTGTTTTGTTTTGTTTTGGTTTGGTTTGGGTGTCTTTCCCAGGCTAGAAAACAGGCAGTCGATTTGCCTGATTTAGGAAGAGTTTGGGGGTATGTGGAAGGTAACCTTTTGTTTCTTCACCAAGATATATGCTTATATGTGAGTTTCTAAGGCAGCAGCCTACCTACATAGCAGCAACTGTCTCATATGAAAAGTTATCATTCAATGTGAATCTCAGAGGAGCACTAAAGCATTTGAGTTTATATGTTAGCTATTAAAGACTAGATGCTTGTTGTCGAGAACCTCCGGGTATGGGAAGAGTGCTTTTCATGAACTGACAAGAGAAGGGTTTGAAGAGAGGGTACTTAGAAAACAAGGGGAGGTCGACATGTTTTATGATCACGGCATTTATAGGAAGAGCTTTTGCTAGGGTGAAATGCTGGAGATCCGAAGGAATCTCATCAACAATGGATTTCAGAGAACCAAGTACTGCTTTTGCACTGAATATCGCGTTATCTTTTTATAGGAGAAAACATAGGTGATTACATTTCAGGTTACGGTGTTTGAAATTAGGTGCGTAGCTCCCATTCATAATAAGAAGAGCTACACACCTAATTCCAGAATACTTCAGTGACAATCTATCCTAAAAATGTAATTTATTTGAAGTCTATTATCAAACTATATGGGTAGGTTTTTCACAGCCTTCGTCATGATTCACATTTGAATGAAAGGTCAGGAGGAGAATTTGAGGAAAGTATCAGCAAAGCAACTTGGGTAAATCACTTCTTATCTAAGATATCTATCTATCTATCTATCATCTATCTATATTGCACATACATTCCCAGGGTCTTTGTTTCCATGGACTGTGTGCAAAATATAATGCTAAAATTCTTAGAAAGAATCTTAACAGCTACTGAGGAAAATATAGATGGTAAATTATAAGTCTATTTTGTATTAACTGTTTTATCTTAACAGAAGAATCTCCCCATTACCTAAACCGAGATCAAGGGGAAAAAATTACCCTGCATGCAGGAGGTGGCACATAACAGCCACTCACACCAGAGCTTTATTTTAGTTTTGGTTAATTACTGAGCATGTAAGGATGTGCGTGTGTGTCTGCAAGAACTTTATTAAAGGATTCTCCTATTGCTTTTCTCTGAGACATGCTTACCTGAAAAGTAAAAACATAAGTGCCGGGAAAGAATATTGAAAGAAAACAACAGTGGTTGCTACCATTGTGTGTAGCAATTACACCACAACTGTATTGTTAAAAAAATCCCTTCTATTTTCTCTTTGCCCTTCTCTAAGCTGAAAAGCAAAAAAACTCTTCTGCAAGTATAAATTTATGTCAACTTCAAAGGAGGAAAAAAAATAAAAGATTACTTATTTTGGATATACAGTTAATTCAAATCTAGTAACCTGAATAGAAAATTATATCAGCAACACGACCGTAGCTATTGTCATAGACTCAAGATGTGGGTACTTAACCTCTAAACTTCTGCAATGATTTATTTTTCATCTGAAAAAGGAACAGTATATTGTCTTTGAACGAAGAGCATCAGAAAGAAATATGTACTAGTAACTCAATTTTTCTGACGTAAAAATGTTGTCATTCTTACACATTTGTATTTCATAATTATTTCACAATCTAGAAAACCCTTTCTCCAAGGGAAAATTTTACTGAATTATGTATTAAAAGAAGAAACAAGCCATCGATCAAGCAAAGTCAAAGAACTCAAAGAATTCAACCCATTAAGCCAAAGAGTCAGGCACTTTCTGAATGATTTACTCTAGGAAACTGGATCTTCTAGGCGAACCACTGTATATACACATCCTGGGCAGGACATTTATCAGATTTTCTGTTGTAAATTCTTTCATAGCTTTCTAGTAGAAAACGCTTTTCATTTTGAGGAAACCCGTCAGAATAAGGTTTTAAATGAATCTGTTTCCAAGGTTCAAAAGCTTTAAATTACTAGACCATGGTTACCATTGAGAAAACGCACTGAGCTATATCAAGGAGAGAACAAAAATAACCAGGTACAAGTTCAAGTCTCTAAGGTTGCCATGTAAGTGCTGCTTAGAAAGGATTAAGACTCCCTGGGAAGAAAAGAGCTTCCAAACAAATCACTTACAAAGTGGGGAAACACACATGCTCTATAATCCATTGTTTGGTCTACTCCGTCCTAGTGGAAAATTCTCTCTAGTTACAAAGCAGAGATTCCATATTTTAGGATGTTCTCATTCAGCTAATTTTTCAGAAATAAAAAAGCTGTAGAAATGCTATTGCTTTCATATTATCAGAAAGAATAAGAAAATCAGCTTAATCACACTTTTTGGAATCATTTACCTACAGCTAATTCACAGAGGTTAACAGCATTAGTAATGAGCTACAAGGTACACGGCAGCTTAGCGCAAGGGTCTTATTTTGTCAAGACAAACAAGTTGTGTATTTTAAGAAGACTTTTTTGTCTTATCTGGTAGGTCTGGAGACATTGTTGTCCCCGGGACTTACCTTCTCTTCTTCTTTAAAGACGCCTTGAGTTTTCTTGCTTGCACAGAAATTCGAAATCACTTTGTCTCAGAAGAGTAGGAAATCTAAAACAAAATAAGTGAAATATATAAACTGGAAGAAAGCTTGATCTGATGTTTTATATGCATAATTTCAGTTCTGAAACTCTTAAAAAGCTGAGATGCATGGTAACGAGAGATTACTGCTGACTTAAAACAAATGGAACAATTCTTTTTTTTTGAATTTTATTTATTTATTTTTTATACAGCAGGTTCTTATTAGTTACTTATTTTATACATATTAGTGTATATATGTCAATCCCAATCTCCACATTCATGAATGGAAAAAATTCTTAATAATCATAAAAAGTCTACCGTAGCAGTGTGTTAAGCTAAACTTTATTTCATGAGTCCATCTAGAGCCTTTTTGCTTTTTTCTTCTAGTAGTAAAAGCAAGAAATTTATATGCTGATTTATCTTTGCGAAAAGTGAAATGTTTGTGAATTTATCTAAGACCTGCCACCTTTTTGTCTTGTTTAAAGCCCCTCCCACTCAGTCCCTGTTGCTAATTCCGATTATACATGATGATAATTAGATTAAGGGTAGGACAAACTTTAGGCCACACTGCATTCCCAGAGCCCAAGATTATGTTTACTACTGTGTGAATTTACAAATACTTGTTTCTGGTTCTGTTGAAGGGAAAAAATGCATGTGTTCCTCGTTTTTGCATTTTACTTAGTCATTTTAAACAGCAATCACAGCTAAAATGAATCCATTCCTTGAGTTTTAACATTTAGTTTTCATTTTAGCATCATCGTCCTTTGGAATAACTTCCAAGTGTCAAACAATGAGTCTTATTCTCTCTGTTCCTCCCTTTCCTTCTTTCTCAACTATACCAAGAAACAAAAAATGAAAATAACAACAAAGAAACAAAAATACAGGGAGGATATAAGATAGGTCAGAAATTACTTTTAGGTTTTGAACATTGTTGACTAAGAGATAATTGATGTAATTATTAGAAAAAGGGAAGTGAAGAGAAAGAGCTCGTTTTTCAGAAAGCCGTTGTATTTGTTTTCAAGGGGCCACATCAATATCTAGTTAATACATTCGCTGAAAGTGTTGAGTTGCAGTGTGGGGAGTCATGGAATGGACGTCATTCTCCAAGAGATGCAGAGAAGCTGGTCTACTCTTGAGGAAATATCTACGTACAGTGTCGGGGAAGGAAGAGTCAGGAAAGGAGACAGAGGACAAGAATCTGGTCAAGGAGTCACACTGGAGGCCGTGGAGTGTTTTGTGAAGAGCTAATTGGTAAACAGTTGTGGAGGAAGAATGCCACCTGCCACATGAGTAAACAAAGGATGCTCTGGCCATCAAGCTATCAGACTCTGCAGCCACGTCCAACTGGCTCCTTGCTCACCTCTTTGGAGCAGTCCCTCAGGGCTATCTGAGAGGCTGTCTCCCGGATCTAAGTCCCCAGCAAGTCCACTGAATCAACATAATTCTCAGCTTTTACGTTGTGCCTCTTTTTTTTTTCAGGCACCACAGTGTTAAACGCTACTGGTAGATTTGAAAGGACGACAACTGTCTGAAAATCATAGATTTGATTTTGGAAAACATTTGTGTCTTCTGAGACAGATATTGTGGTCACATAGAGGGTATAAAAGTTGACTTACAGGAGGAGGAAATCTGGATCACGACAAGAAGAGGGAAAGAAAAAGTACGACAGAGTTGAGGAAAATGTCTTCTTGGTGGTCATTTTGCTTTTGGTAACTTACGGATGAGTCAGCTTGAGCATGTGACTGCAACAGAGGTAGAGACCACTGAGGAGAGGAGGGTAATTAAGGTCAAGGGTAGGCAGGAGGTTTGGCTGTAAAGGAGGAGAGATGCCATTTTTTGAGGCAGGAAGGAGAAAGTCATTTGAGAGGGACATGGGTGGAGCTGATGACTTGAGAAACTGTGAAACATGAAAGTGACTGGAGAGGATGCTTGGGCACCACGATTAGGTGTTAAACGTCAACGAACACACAAGGTCGGGTAGGGATCCAGTGAGACTGAGCAGGATAGGTTTATCCTGGATTCTCATGATTTTCTCATGATTTTCTCAAGAAACTCTTCATGAGTCTCCAGCTAAGAAAATGAAAGGTGAAGCTAACCAAGGTTGGGGATCTTGGGTTGGCCAAAAACTGGTTAGTCAAGGAGATGTACAAGAGTCAAGGAATGGGTGATTTTGGAGACAGGGCTGGATGTTTCAATTGGTTGACTAAGCCCTTTCCCTCCTGCCCTCCCTCCCTCGCTTCCTTCCTCTAATTCCTCACTTATTTATTTATTAAACAGATACTTACTGAGAACTTTCTTTCCTCTAAGCTCTGTGCTAGGCATCAGAGAGAGAAGTAAGTGGCTCTTAGATCAAGAGTTTGTGGAGGAGGTGAGGTTACTTCCTAGTACTTTTTCTAACCATAATCATGTCAGCCACATTCATCAATCCTAGGCGCACTATCTCTCTGTGTAATACGTGTATATTCGTATGGGTAGACCTTTCTCTCTCTATATATATATGGCTTCATTCGTGCTTGTCTTCTCTCTCACATGAATTCATCTGATCTTTGCACACAGTGGGTACTTGATATACGACACAGATATGATATATATGTCCTCTGTGTTTTCATTTTTTATCGAGTTAGAATTAACATGCACTATTATAGTAGTGTCAGGTGTACAACATAGTGATTCAGTAAAAACCTCGTGCTCCTTCAGGCTGAGTGCTGGGGGTCTAAGGATGCAGCCCGGCCACAGTGCTACTGTTGCACAGCCAATAACGGCTACAGATGAGTCCACATGAAGGGAGATTTCTACAAAATATCAAGGGGGAGGGGGGAGTGATGAGGCACCCTGAAGTTGGAAATGGTTTCTTGAGCAGAGAAAAGTAATTCAACTCTGGTATGTGGTGATCTATGCCCACGGATCAGTATTCCTTTATTGAAAGAAAAAATAAAATAAAAGCATCTTTTGACCAAGAAAACAGGATTCTAACATCTCATGGACTCTGTGTGGGAGCCACTGTGCACTGGAGAGCAAACGAGCAGTGAAGTAAAGGCTCTGGCTCTGTAGTACCGGGGATTTCAACTACAATCCTCTGCTCTACCAGCTGAGCTACTGAAGGGACCAGGGGACTTGGAATGGCTCCTGGAAACCCAAGGTTTGGAGGAAGTGTTCCAGGGTTCCTCGAAAGTTGGATTTGAATTTCATCTTTTAAAATGTGTACTGCAGTTTCTTGCAGATATTCAAGAAGTTCATAGCTCTGCTTTCGTCTTGAACGCTAGACTCTGTGGCTCTTTCCATATGTAATTGCTGATGGGTGAGCCCCGCTACAGCACCTATGTTTCAGGTTGAGGGAAGGCCCAGGCTGGGCTTGGGCCTCTGGCTCTGACACTAACCCTCAATGATCTCACAGCACCATTAGGGTTGTTACGTTTGGTGTTACTTGTCCTAGTCACATGTGTAAGATTCTGAAAGGGCAGGTTCTGAAACCCAATTCCTGTGGATGAACCCCAGCTTTGCTACGGAACGGCCATGACTGTGTAACCTTGAGTGAGACAGTCAGTCTCTCTGTGCCTTCATTACTTCACCTTTAAAATGGGGAGAGAATGAAATCTTCCATGCATTTACCGAGATAGAGTTAATATTCGTAAGCACTTAGAGTGCTAGCTAATATTTTAAAATGCTGTTTAATTCTAATTATTATTAATATTTATACATTAAAATAGCTTTTTCCTAGTCAGCTGCAATCATTGCTTTTAAGAGTAGGAACAGAATCTTCATGGGTAGTGGGGTATTTTAAATGGACATTTTTCAAGGGATGTTTGGATTGATTGGATTCATAATGAAAACAGTCACATTATTCTAGAACTAACGTTTCAATTCGTATCAACCATCCTGAACAACAAACTGAAGGAGGAGGGAACACCTGTTGAAAATGCTCATGTAAAATCAGGTAAAGCAGAGAAAGTATAGTGATAATTGTCCTTAGGTTTCATCTTTTAGGCTGATTAAAATGATCGTAAATCCTCAGTGTCTTTCTGTAGTGAATATAACCTCTACTCCCCACCAAGTTTCAATTTTATCTCGAAACAAAGCATAGTGAGCAAAACAATAAGATGCAGATTCTTTCTGTATAAACTGACTGATTTGGAGAAGAGACCTTCAAGATGGTGGAGGAATAAGACGCGGAGATCACCTTCCTCCCCACAGATACACCAGAAATACAACTGCACGTGGAACAACTCCTACAGAACACATACTGAAGGCTGGCAGAAGACCTCAGACCTCCCAAAAGACAAGAAACCCCCCCACGTACCTGGGTAGGACAAAAGAAAACAGAATAAACAGAGACAAAGAATAGGGACGGGACCTGCACCAGTGGGAGGGAGCCGTGAAGTAGGAAAGGTGTCCACACACTAGGAGCCCCTTCGCGGGCGGAGACTGCGGGTGGCGGCAGAGGTGCGAGCTTCGGGGCCGTGGAGGAGAGCACAGCAACAGGGGTGCGGAGGGCAAAGCGGAGAGATTCCCGCACAGAGGATCGGTGCCGACCGGCACTCACCTGCCCGAGAGGCTTGTCTGCTCCCCCGCCGGGGCGGGCGGGGCTGGGAGCTGAGGCTTGGGCTTCGGTCGGAGCGCAGGGAGAGGACTGTGGTTGGCGGCGTGAACACAGCCTGCAGGGGGTTAGTGCGCCACGGCTAGCCGGGAGGGAGTCCGGGAAAAGTCTGGAGCTGCCGAAGAGGCAAGAGACTTTTTCTTCCCTCTGTGTTTCCTGGTGCGCGAGGAGAGGGGATTAAGAACGCTGCTTAAAGGAGCTCCAGAGACGGGCGCGAGCCGCGGCTAACAGCGCGGACCCCAGAGACGGGCGGGAGACGCTAAGGATGCTGCTGCCGCCACCAAGAAGCCTGTGTGCGAGCACAGGTCACTCTCCACACCCCCCATTCCAGGGAGCCTGTGCAGCCCGCCACTGCCAGGGTCCCGGGATCCAGGGACAACTTTCCCGGGAGAACGCACGGCGGGCCTCAGGCTGGTGCAACGTCACGCCGGCCTCTGCCGCAACGTCACGCTGGCCGCTGCCGCCGCAGGCGCGCCCCGCACTCCCTGCCCCTCCCACCCCCCCGGCCTGAGTGAGCCAGAGCCCGCGAAGCAGCGGCTCCTTTAACCCCGTCCTGTCTGAGCGAAGCACAGACGCCCTCCAGCAACCTACACACAGAGGCGGGGCCGTATCCAAAGCTGAGCCCCCGGGAGCTGTGAGAACAAAGAAGAGAAAGGGAAATCTCTCCCAGCCGCCTCAGGAACAGCGGATTAAAGCTCCACAATCAACTTGATGTACCTGCATCTGTGGAATACCTGAATAGACAACGAATCATCCCAAATTGAGGAGGTGGACTTTGAGAGCAAGGTTTATGATTTTTCCCCCTTTTCCTTTTTTTGTGAGTGTGTATGTGTATGCTTCTGTGTGAGATTTTTGTCTGTATAGCTTTGCTTCCACCATTTGTCCCACAGTTCTATCCGTCCGTTTTTTGGGGTTTTTTCTCTTAATAATTAATTTTTTATTTTAATAATTTTATTATATTTTATGTTACTTTATTTTATTTTACTTTATCTTCTTTCTTTCTTTTTTCCTTCCTTCCCTCCTTCCTTCCTTCCTCCCTCCCTCCCTCCCTCCTTCCTTTCTTTCTTTCTACTTCTACTAATTCTTTCTTTCTACTTTTTCTCCCTTTTATTCTGAGCCGTGTGGATGAAAGGCTCTTGGTGCTCCAGCCAGGCATCAGGGCTGTGCCTCTGACGTGGGAGAGCCAACTTCAGGACACTGGTCCACAAGAGACCTCCCAGCTCCACATAATATCAAACGTCGAAAATCTCCCAGAGATCTCCATCTCAACACCAGCACCCAGCTTCACTCAACGAACAGCAAGCTACAGTGCTGGACATCCTATGCCAAACAACTAGCAAGACAGGAACACAACCCCACCCATTAGCAGAGAGGCTGCCTAAAATCATAAGTCCACAGACACCCCAAAACACACCACTGGACACGGACCTGCCCACCAGAAAGACAAGATCCAGCCTCATCCACCAGAACACAGGCACTAGTCCCCTCCACCAGGAAGCCTACACAACCCACTGAACCAACCTTAGGCACTGGGGACAGACACCGAAAACAACCGGAACTACAAACCTGCAGCCTGCAAAAAGGAGACCCCAAACACAGTAAGATAAGCAAAATGAGAAGACAGAAAAACACACAGCAGATGAAGGAGTAAGGCAAAACCCCACCAGACCAAACAAATGAGGAGGAAACAGGCAGTCTACCTGAAAAAGAATTCAGAGTAATGATAGTAAAGAGGATCCCAAATCTTGGAAATAGAATGGAGAGAATACAAGAAACGTTTAACAAGGACCCAGAAGAACTAAAGAGGAAACAGATAATGATGAACAACACAATAAATGAAATTAAAAATTCTCTAGAAGGAATCAATAGCAGAATAACTGAGGCAGAAGAAGGGATAAGTGACCTGGAAGATAAAGTAGGGGAAATAACTGCTGCAGAGCAGAATAAAGAAAATAGAATGAAAAGAATTGAGAACAGTTTCAGAGACCTCTGGGATAACATTAAATGCACCAACATTCAAATTAGAGGGGTTCCAGAAGAAGAGAAAAAAAAAGGGACTGAGAAAATATTTGAAGAGATTATAGTTGAAAACTTCCCTAATATGGGAAAGGAAATAGTCAATCAAGTCCAGGAAGCACAGAGAGGCCCATATAGGATAAATCCAAGGAGAAACATGCCAAGACACATATTAATCAAAGTGTCAAAATTAAATATGAAGAAAAAATATTAAAAGCAGCAAGGGAAAAACAACAAATAACATACAAGGGAATCCCCATAAGGTTAACAACTGATCTTTCAGCAGAAACTGCAAGCCAGAAGGGAGTGGCAGGACATATTTAAAGTGATGAAAGGGAAAAACATACAACCAAGATTACTCTATCCAGCAAGCAGCTCATTAAGATTTGACAGAGAAATTAAAACCTTTACAGACAAGCAAAAGCTAAGAGAATTCAGCGCCACCAAACCAGCTTTACAAGAAATTCTAAAGGAACTTCTCTAGGCAGGAAACACAAGAAAAGGAAAAGACCTACAAAAACAAATGCAAAACAATTAAGAAAATGGTAATAGGAACATACATATCGATATCTACCTTAAGTGTAAATGGATTAAGTGCTCCAACCAAAAGACACAGACTGGCTGAATGGATACAAAAAACAGGACCCGTATATATTCTGTCTGCAAGAGACCCACTTCAGACCTAGGGACACAAACAGCCTGAAAGTGAGGGGATGGAAAAAGATATTCCATGCAAATGGACATCAAAAGAAAGCTGGAATAGCAATTCTCATATCAGACAAAAGGGACTTTAAGAGAAAGAGTATTACAAGAGACAAAGAAGGACACTACATAGTGATCAAGGGATCAATCCAAGAAAAAGATATAACAATTGTAACTATTTATGCACCCAACAAAGGAGCACCTCAATACATAAAGCAAATGCTAACAGCCATAAAAGGGGAAATCGACAGTAACACAATCATAGTAGGGGACTTGAACACCCCACTTTCACCAATGGACAGATCATCCAAAATGAAAATAAATAAGGAAATACAAGCTTTAAATGATACATTAGACAAGAGGGACTTAATTGATACTTATAGGACATTCCATCCAAAAACAACAGAATACACTTTCTTTGCAAGTGCTCATGGAACATTCTCCAGGATACATCCTATCTTGGGTCACAAATCAAGCCTTGGTAAATTTAAGAAAATTGGAATCGTATCAAGTATCTTTTCCAACCACAATGCTATGAGACTAGATATCAATTACAGGAAAAAATCTGTAAAAAATTCAAACACATGGAGGCTAAACAATGCACCACTAAATAACGAAGAAATCACTGAAGAAATCAAAGAGGAAATCAAAAAATACCTAGAAACAAATGAAAATGAAAACACGATGACCCAAAACCTATGGGATGCAGCAAAAGCAGTTCTAAGAGGGAAGTCTATAGCAATACAATCCTGCCTCAAGAAACAAGAAACATCTCAAATAAACAAGCTAACCTTACACCTAAAGCAATTAGAGAAAGAAGAACAAAACAAGCACAAAGTTAGCAGAGGGAAAGAAATCATAAAGATCAGATCAGAAATAAATGAAAAAGAAATGAAGGAAACCGGAGCAAAGGTCAATAAATCTAAAAGCTGGTTCTTTGAGAAGATAAACTAAATTGATAAACCATTATTCAGACTCATCAAGAAAAAAAGGGAGAAGACTAAAATCAATAGAATTAGAAATGAAAAAGGAGAAGTAACAACTGACACTGCAGAAATACAAAGGACCATGAGAGATTACTACAAGCAACTATAGGCCAATAAAATGGACAACCTGGAAGAAATGGAGAAATTCTTAGAAAAGCACAACCTTCTGAGAATGAACCAGGAAGAAACAGAAAATATAAACAGACCAATCACAAGCACTGAAATTGAGACTGTGATTAAAAATCTCCCAAGAAACAAAAGCCCAGGGCCAGACTGCTTCACAGGTGAATTCTATCAAACATTTAGAGAAGAGCTAACACCTATCCTGCTCAAGCTCTTCCAAAATATAGGCGAGGGAGGAACATTCCCAAACTCATTCTACAAGGCCAACATCACCCTGATACCAAAACCAGACAAAGACGTCACAAAGAAAGAAAACTACAGGCCAATATCACTGATGAACACAGATGCAAAAATCCTCAACAAAATACTAGCAAACAGAATCCAACAGCACATTAAAAGGATCATACACCATGATCAAGTGGGATTTATCCCAGGGATGCAAGGATTCTTCAATATACGCAAATCTATCAATGTGATAAACCATATTAACAAACTGAAGGAGAAAAACCATATGATCATCTCAATAGATGCAGAGAAAGCTTTTGACAAAATTCAACACCCATTTATGATAAAAACCCTCCAGGAAGTAGGCATAAAGGGAACTTATCTCAACATAATAAAGGCCATATATGACAAACCCACAGACAACATCATTCTTAGTGGTGAAAAACTGAAACCATTTCCTCTAAGATCAGGAACAAGACAAGGTTGCCCACTCTCACCACTATTAGTCAACATAGTTTTGGAAGTTTTAGCCACAGCAATCAGAGAAGATAAAGAAATAAAAGGAATCCAAATCTGAAAAGAAGAAGTAAAGCTGTCACTGTTTGCAGATGACACGGTACTATATATAGAGAATCCTAAAGATGCTACCAGAAAACTACTAGAGCTTATCAATGAATTTGGTAAAGTAGCAGGATACAAAATTAATGCACAGAAGTCTCTTGCATTCCTATACACTAATGATGAAAAATCTGAAAGAGAAATTAAGGAAACACTCCCATTTACCACTGCAACAAAAAGAATAAAATACCTGGGAATAAACCTACCTAAGGAGAAGAGAACCTGTATGAAGAAAACTATAGGCACTGATGAAAGAAATTAAAACAGAAATAAACAAATGGGACCTAATGAAACTTAAAAGCTTTTGCACAGCAAAGGAAAATATAAAGAAGCTGAAAATACAGCCCTCAGAATAGGAGAAAATATTTGCAAATGAAGCCACTGACACAGGCTTAATCTCCAAAATTTACAAACAACTCATGAAGCTCAATATCAAAAAAACAAACAACCCAATCCAAAAACGGGAAGAAGACCTAAATAGACATTTCTCCAAAGAAGATATACAGATGGCCAACAAACACATGAAAGGATGCTCAACATCACTGATCATTAGAGAAATGCAAGTCAAAACTACAATGAGGTATCACTTCACACCAGTCAGAATGGCTGTCATTAAAACATCTACGAACAACAAATGCTGGAGAGGGTGTGGAGAAAAGGGAACCCTCTTGCACTGTTGGTGGGAATGTAAATTGATACAGCCTCTATGGAGAACAGTATGGAGGTTCCTTAAAAACATAAAAATAGAACTACTATATGACCCAGCCATAACAAGAAACGAAATTGAGTTATTTGTAGTGAGGTTGAGGGACCTAGAGTCTGTCATACAGAGTGAAGCAAGTCAGAAAGAGAAAAACAAATACCATATGCTAACACACATATACGGAATTAAAAAAAAATGGTTCTGAAGAACTTAAGGGCAGGACAGGAATAAAGAAACAGATGTAGAGTATGGACTTGAGGACACAGGGAGGGGGAAGGGTAAGATGGGACGAAGTGAGAGAGTGGCATGGACATATATACACTACCAAACGTAAAATAGATAGCTAGTGGGAAGCAGCCGCATAGCACAGGGAGGTCAGCTCAGTGCTTTGTGACCACCTAGAGGGGTGGGATAGGGAGGGTGGGAGGGAGATGCAAGAGGGAGGCAATATGGGGATACATATATACATATTGCTGCTTCACTTTGTTATACAGCAGAAACTAACACAACATTGTAGAGCAATTACACTCCAATAAAGATGTCAAGAAAAATTGATTAGCTTAACACCGTAGGAAAAAAAATGTACAGCAACAAAATTTAAATATGCCAATGAAAATAGAGGAATAACATCATTCAAGGAAAGTTACTGTCTCACTCTCGAGGTGGCAGGTGACTCTTGCAGAAAAATTATTAAACCCAGTTCTGCTGATAGCAGGCAATTACCTACTTTGAAAATACAAGTGGTATAAACGTTTGGTAATATAGTCTGGAGAAGAATCTGAAGCTGTATTTTAAAGTTTGGAGATGAAGATGATTTGAATTATTTACAATTCAACAGAATCAGAGTATAGATAGACAGAACCCTGTTCTCCTTAATTTTGTTTTTTAGAGCCTTGTATTACACATAAATATTAGAAAGATTCTTTATGAAAATACATAACATTCAAGAGGAGGAGACACTTTAGGCGATGAGGGTGGTTTTAACACGAAAGAAGCTGACAACAATACAGTCAGGTCTGTGGACTGTCAAAACCATTTCAAAAAGCAAACTGAGCTTGTTATAGAGAATCTCAGCAAGAAAAATCAGTTCAATAAAGTTATGGCTGAGAAATATCTAAGTAATTTTTTTCTAATCGGCAAAATTAATAGCATGTTTTTGGTGTCTCACTTTCCATTTTAATATGAGAAACACATGAAAAAAGCAAGAGTGGTGGCTTCTATACACAGTACTTTGAAAATTCATTCAAGTGGGCTTTGCATTATGGGAAGTGGTCTTTGCATTATGGGAAGTGGTCTTTGCATTACGGGAAGATAAAACTAGCTGACTGGAACACCTTCTTAGTTACATGTATATTGGTTTGTTCAGCAAATACGATGGGGCATGTTTATGTGTCAGGCACTGTTAGGTTTTACGGATAAAGGTGAGCAAAGGCAGAATCAGCCTTTGTCCTCATGTAGCTGGGGGCAGTTATTAAACAAATTATCACACAAACATAGCTGTATACACAGCACAATGGTGAGTAGTGCAAGACCACACAGCAGAAAGACCTGACAGGCCTAGAAAAGGCTCTTTGAGGAAGATGGTAGGATTTACCCGGGCCCAATGGAGGAGGCTTGAGAAACGGGAGTGGAGAATCTCGCAGACTGAGGGAATAGCTTATCCAGAGGCCCTGTGGTAGAAGGGAGAATGGTGAGCTTGAAGACCTGAGAGAGACCAGTTCTGGGGGCTCAGGGCCCTGGGCGTGGGCTCTGCTGGTGCAGAGGAGGTTGGGTGGTCAAGAAGGGGCCAGCCTTGACAGTGCGTGGTGGGGCGCATTAAGGATTTTCATTGTTATTCTGAGGCCAGCGGAAAGCTTCAAAGGGATTCAAGCAGGAGACATGTGGTCACGTTTGCATGTTGAGTACTGTGGCCACAGCTTGGAGACTCATTGGGAACTATGTCAATAGCCACAGCAGAAGCAAGAGAAAAGTCACAGTGAGAGACACCCATGCAGCTGAAGAACAAAGGATCTGGGTGAGGTTTACGAGGTGAGATAACAGTACTAGTCAGTAGAAAATGTCACACTCATGTTCAATAAACAGAACGTTTCAGAGCTCTGCAAATTCTACTGCTTGTGAGTTCCAGAATTCCTGTTCTCATAAATTCTAAAGTTTCAAAGATTCAAGTTTGCTGCGTGTCCTGGGTGCCTTTTAGTATTAAAATGGCAAAGCGAGACCAAAGTATGCTATTGATTTTGCTGATCAAAATAACATGATCTACATACTTCTCAGTCACGACTTCATTAAGCTAATTTATTTATCTTGCTGTTGTTTTTGATAACAAGCTCTATCTGCTCATTTGAGTTGTTGTTACCACACTTTCAATTTTATGTAAAGCAGAAATAACGCAATTTAAACTTTGGAAATCGACGTGCAAAATGAAACAATTTAAATAACACACTTTGAGTTATTTCTGATAGAAACAAATCTTAAGGTCTTGCGATAGATGAGACTTCGGAAAGTGTCATTGTAGGATGTCTCATGATGTCACAAGATGTATTTGAAAGGTGTTTTCTGCCAAACGATGACGTTAAAATTCAAACTGTGTGGGGAGCCCGTGAACCAACTTCCTCCAACCTGAATATTTACCCAATGGTAAGGATGTGAGCAGTCGAATATTATGAATGATCCAACTAAGTCTCAATATTCTATGGCTCATCTTTGCAATGCTCTTAGTTTATCTGAATTTAAAAAGTTGAAAATATCCAAGTCCAATATATTTTCTTTTTACATCTCTCCTTTTCATATCAATATAAGGATAATAGGGACTTCCCTGGTGGCGCAGTGGTTAAGAATCCACCAGCCAATGCAGGGCACACGGGTTCAAGCCCCGGTCCTGGAAGATCCCACATGCCGCAGGGCAACGAAGCCCGTGCGCCACAACTACTGAGCCTGTGCTCTAGAACCCACGAGCCACAGCTACTGAAGCCCACGTGCTGCAACTACTGAAGCCCGTGCGCCTAGAGCCCGTGCTCCGCAGCAAGAGAAGCCACCGCAACGAGAAGCCCACGCGCCACAACGAAGACCCAACACAGGCAAAAATAAATAAATAAAATAAATAAATTTATTTTTTAAATAAATAATCAGGATAATGTGAAGACTGTTTAAATGTTTCATATGCATCTTACAGTTTTAGTAATAAAAATGACAGTTCATTTTATACATTAGTTACCTCAAGATTTAGCTGCCTTAAATCCTTTTTGAAAGAAGGCAGAGTGTCAATAAATACTACATGCATAAATATCTCATGAGCAAACCACCGTCAAGATCCACCTCACTTCCCCAACAGGTAGTAAACGTTCTATACTTTTGTGATTTACTTAAAGTGCTACAGCGTCGCAGTTTTACTCTCCTCCCCTCTACCCGCACTGTTCAACTCCTGATGGATGGATGTATTTAGTACAGACTTTTTGAGAAATCCACTTTCTTGTAAGCAAAACAAATACAAGATACAACAATGCCCGCCTTATTTATTTACTTATCTTTGTAAAGAAGTGTTCCAGCTTTTTGAAGGAAAAATATTACTCTTAGAATCCTGACTCTGAGTTTTCTTTCTGACCAATAGTTAATCTTTTGAAGGCTGCTCTCCCCCCGCCATCCAGTTTACCTTCAATATTTTTTCTTCGTCGTCAACAACACATTTAAAAACTGAAATGTATAATTGTGAGTGCGTTATTATAATGTGCTCTTACAGGGAAATAAAATAACTTAACAGTACAAGAGCAGCAAAGAATTGTGTGTAAAGAATTTTCGGCACAGAAAGTGCCGAAAATTTAGACTCACGTAGCTCCACGACCTCTACAGCGTCGGGAATGCTTCTAAATTATTTTATCATCAATGCGCCATAGGCACGAGTACGACAACCAAGGCATTACAATTATAGTGGATTTTGGTGGACATGATATCTTATACTGCTACAAATTATATAAATGAGAAAAACATTTCCTTGATCTTTCAAAATAAGCTTCCTTGGTGGCATATTGTCCACAAAATACTCCGCTGTCAGGAAATGTCTAAGACAAACACACAAACACATGAACAGCCTTTTCACCAGATTTGAGGGAGCGCCCACTGAGATAGAATTTTCCGCACACAGGCGGCCAACGATCGGTCACACACACAAGGTCAGTGGTACCATAAGCTAGAAAGGGCCAGTCAGAAACTCCTCACTGTGACGTAACCTATGTTCAAAATTTGTCTGATATCAGGGTAGGTCTATATCTTTTTTGACAAAAAACCCAAATGTGTCTGTGTCCAGGAGGGAAAGAGAAACCTATTATAACTCTAACTGAGACAAACTCAAAAGCTATTGAGTCCGTACTTCCCCTCTATATGTATTCTCAGATTCATCAGGCTTTAACAAACATTAAAGGTCTAAAAATAAATAGTAGCAGCCCCAAACCCCAAGCTTTTTAAACAGCCAAGCTGGCCAGTATCTTCAAATGCCTTCATGATGTGTGGAATGGATCGCTGTTATTGGTAAGTGGAAAGGAGGGGGGAAAAGTTTAGAAGAGGACTGTGTTCATAAAAAATGAACGTCAAGAAGAACTTTTGGGCCGTGCTTTCAGAGCCATTTCAAAGCGACAAATAAGCGAAAACAAATAAACCAGCCCCTCATTTTGACCTAGATTACTGTTTAAACAAAGGTACATGCTCTTAATTTACATGGAAAGCAATTAGACCTGGCGCTGACTGCACTGTGAAAAATGCATCTGCTTAGGACAAGCTTTTACATTTGAGAAGAAAAAGAGCTGGAAGAGGTTTTTACATTTGAGATAAAAAAAAAAGAGCTGGACGAGGTCCCCCGAGCCCCCGCCAAACCTTACCCACTTATCCACTTTGGGCCAGAAATGCTATTAAAAGTTTTAAGCTTGTTGAGACAAGAGTTATTATTGACACATGTTTAAAGGGTGTTTAAAATTATGTTCGATTCAGACTTCGAGCCCAAATTTTGACATTTTATGATGATGTTTGATATTTAAGAAATGGCTAGAAAGTGATATAATTTTTTTCCTTCTCCGGAATGCTTTGTGAACAAGCTAGACTTTGAAATACAAGGTAAAAAATGAATTGAGAACACCGTAGCGGGAATAATATTCATATTTACATTTATTCATATTATTAAAATACGAATTCGTAGTTTATATTTTTAGAGTATGTTTATTTTTCTGTAGAGTCAAGATTTTATCAATTCAGTAAACGCCTCTTTCCTTTTTTCTTTCTTTTCTTTTGGAACTTTTTTTTTTTTGTTTTGTTTTGTTTTTCTGGTGAGAAGGATGGTACATGTTCTTTTCAAGAAGTAAACATTTAAAGGAGAAAGTAAGAGATTGACTACTCTTGACATTTTGAAATTACATTTTCCCACTTACATTTATTTATTCAGCAAATATTCATTGTTCAGCTGTTGTCTAGTTGAATATTCCTAGGCGATAAGGGACACAGTGGTTAACAAGGCAAGCTCCACTCTTGCCCTCACAGAGTAAGAAGTCTAGAAGACCATTACACCAGTGGATAAATGCATTATAACTACAAATTTGACAAATCTTTAAAAAATATTTTTAGGGGCTTCCCTGGTGGCGCAGTGGTTGAGAGTCTGCCTGCCGATGCAGGGGACGCGGGTTCGAGCCCCGGTCCGGGAAGACCCCACATGCCGTGGAGTGGCTGGGCCCGTGAGCCACGGCCGCTGAGGCTGCGCGTCCGGAGCCTGTGCTCCGCAACGGGAGAGGCCGCAACAGTGAGAGGCCCGCGTACCGCAAAAAAACAAAAACAAAAAAAAAAAAAAAAAAATATTATTATTTTTTAATTGAAGTATAGTTGATCTACAATGTTGTATTCGTTTCTGGTGTACAGCAAAGTGATTCAGTTATATATACACATATGTATATGAATATATATGTATTCTTTTTAATATTCTTTTCCATTACAGTTTATTATCAGATATTGAGTAGAGTTCCCTGTGCTATACAGTAGGACCCTGTTGTTTATCTATTTTATATATAGTCGTTTGTACCTGCTAATCTTACACTCCTAATTTATCCCTCCCCCAGCCCTCCTCTCCCTTTTGGTAACCATACATTTGTTTCCTACGTCTGTGAGTCTGTTTCTGCTTTTGAAAAGTTCTTTTAGTGAAAAAATAAATGATGGTGTATGGAAGAATACAACAGAGGGTCAATTCCAGTCTTGGGTGTATGTTAACGCTTTCCTGTGGGAGTTTGAGTGGGACGTGACAAATAAGTAGAAGTATTAGGTGGAGTGGGAAAGAGAGGAGGAAGAAGGAAGAGGGAAGGATGTGCCAAGGTTTGGAAAGCGAGGCTGCCGGTCGGTCAGCGCGCTGCAGGACTGAGCGGCGAGGAGGGCGTGGTACCAGGTACGGCTGCAGAAGAGGGCGGCAGCCTGATCTCACCGTGCCTGAAGCCCACTGTGAAGACTGTGTTTGTTATCCCTGAAGGGATGGAAAACCACTAGAGGATTTTTAAGTTGGGAAGTGAAATGATTCAATTCAAATAGCCACTTTGAATGACTGCTTTTAAAACACAGTAAGTATATTGAAGATATTCCCAGAGCTTCACGAGTCATGAGTTTCAGGGCCAGGGGAAGCGATGGATACTTCTAAAATGGAGCTGGCCAGAGATTCCTGGCTCCGTGCAACGATAAAAACAGAGCAATTCGTTGGCTTCCTTCAGGCCTCTGAGTCTCATGCAACAAAGCAGAAAAACCCAACTAAATCTTTTTTCTACCATAACATTTCCGAGAGAAATGAGGGCAAGGCTACAGGTCAATTTTGGTCTGGAGGTAAAACGTCTAGTCTGTTTAAAGTCTTACTTTGTTTTTATCCTTTCATACCAGGACTGGTACATACAGGCAAGACCACTCAGTGAAAAATACTGTGCAAACTAATCTGGGTAGTCGACTTGGGGGTGTTGGCAATAAAACTGAGGGACGTTCAGACATTATGTGTACAGGGAGGGTGGAAATGTCCACATGAGGGACTGTAGCTAGTCTGCAACGCCTCAGCTCATCCCTGACGTAGGACACTGGACCAGAGGGAGCTTCGCCAGAGGCACTGGAACCAGCCCAAGTGACACGGGCAGGATCTGGCTTACATGACTCAGGGCATTTGCAGTTTTTACTTCAGTTCCACACAAATCTGGAGAGAGGGAGGGCAGATCTCCAAGCTGGGAGGGGCAGTTGCTCCCAGGGCGCTGGGCAGCCGAGAAACACCAAACATCCACTGAAGGGATCAGATGCTGAGAGCAGCAAAGGGAAATAACAACGCTGTCATTAAACATGCAATCAGCTGAGGCAAGAGGGCAACTGAATCCGACTCAGGCGTTTCCGCGAGTTTGTTTCACGTGTACGTCCATGAGATACAACTTTTGCGTGGTTTGCTTTTCGTTATCCTGGGAGGTTACAGATGTTGTACAAGGGTCTGGACACTGCCACTTACGCTACGGATGATCCTGGGAAGATTTCTTAGTCTTTTACCATGAAAATAAGAAGAAAATCCTGCACAGGATTGTTCTAGAATTAAATGAGATGATGTACGATGTCTGACGCAAAGTGATTGTTTAGCAAATATTAGCTCTTATTATATTTCAAAATCTGTGGTAAAATGCAATTTCTCTGGGTTTTTTGGTTTATACATCTATGTAACAGGAAGCGCCCAACTGTTAAATGGCTTGCATTTGTAACGCATGCAGAGTCTTAGAGGGAATACCACTTTATCAGTGTGAAGGATTCTGAAAAATGCAATGGAAGATTTCATCTAAGCTAGATAAATATTATTATCCTCATTACATAAAGGTCAGAGTGATGCAGGGAACTAAAGTAACTTGTCAAAGAATGTCAGCGTTTGAGATTACGATTCTGTCTTTCCTAGGTCCTGAGAATGCTGTTAGACAGAGGCGCTCTGAAGCAAAACATCCTCCATTTAAGTCATTTCAAACGTGCCAAATGCTGACAGCTCAGCCACTTCTTTTGTTGTTGTCGTTTTTCTCCATTCAGCGCACATCTCCGAATTAAGCAAACAGTTAAGGAAAAAGGAAATACAAGTTTGTGCCATTATGGCATTGGCTAATCAGGGAGGATGGCTACAGGGAATGAAAGGCTCAGGATTCTCCTTGCGTATACTTACAAGAAGACCAGGAGAAAGTTAGCGATTCCATCTCAATTAATTAACATTGAAAACCAAAAGACTCATTCATTACCAGCACAGAAATAAGCAGTAGTTTATCTGGGGCTACAAACCAAATAACTACTCACTCAGAATTAGCTGTTCCCTAACTCCAAACATTCACAGCACCACTTCCAGCTCCAGGCAAATACGCAATGTGTTCTCCTGCCTCACCATAGCTTCTCGAGGTTTGCATTATCATCTGATATAATAAGCTCCGTACCTTGCGCAAAAGCTTTAAGATCTGTATTGTCTTTATTCTTCCTCTGAAGACATCACAAATTAATCATAAAGTGTGCCCTTAGCTTGTAAAAGAGCAAGGGAAGATCACCTTAGTCAATCTCTCTGAACATGTTCATGGGCTCATGACAAGTTCCGGTTGGGGTACTGATGTAAGTTTGTCACACAGATTGATGCTGTGACAATTTATAGGATTCTATGCCTCCTATCATATGGGCCTCATGTAAAGCATGCAATAACTAGAAGAAAAACTGCTTAAAAAGCCTGCATCATTATTTTAACCCACGGGACTACATTTCTTAGGTTCCTATCCAAATAAGTTGCGTGTGTGTGTATCTGGATATCATAATGTTGACACAAACTTATTAATAAAGAGTTTATGGTGAACAAATGCTTCTCAAAAATCATATTCACCTTTCAAAGCAGAACAGGCTAAATACTGCATATAAGAATAAGCAGTGCTATCTCTCTCACTATTACACTAATCTTAATGACTAAGTGAAACTCAACCCAGGAAAAAGTCCATTTCATTATACACACGAGCATAATCTTCACTAGACGTGGTAGAAGATCAAAGACAAACCAGCCAACCAACCTCTCCATCAACCTACGTTCCTGAACCACAAAACTTCTTGCTCTTCTCATACCTGTATTTTGGGGGGGCAGGGTGAAGCAGAGCTTCAGCAGGGGGTCGGGGGACTGGATGAGGGTGGCAGCCATGGGGAACACTGGCAAGGGAGCAATAACTAGGGGGGCAGGACTGGCCTTGAGAGGCCTTGAGCTAAGCCCACAGCCCGCTCTGTGGCCTCCGTCTAAGATCCAGAGACGGCCTAAATTTGTGCATCATCTTGTCCACGTTTGGAATGTGTATTAATTACAAGGCAAACAATGGGGGTGATTTGGAGGATTTTATGACTTTTGGAAAATGAATTCTTGATCAAATCTAGGAAAAAAATGTAATGGCCCAAATCACAAATGCTATGTTTTATGTTTTAAATTGTTTGTATTGTCAGTTAATTCGTATGAAAATATTAAAAATGATTGTCACTTTATTATTTTGTGCGTAAAACTAATCAACACTGGAAAAAATCTAAATAGTATACTAATAACAAATTTCAAGAAATTACAAAGAGAACACATCTGATTTGTATATACTAATGGCCTGTGTTCACTGGCAAAGAAGTAATTTTTAGTTCATGATGTGATTATTTAATGATATTATGGGTATATTTTGAACCCAAGCACATAATTTTTTTTTTTTTTTTTTTTTTTTTTGCGGTACGCGGGCCTCTCACTGCTGTGGCCTCTCCCGCTGCAGAGCACAGGCTCTGGACGCGCAGGCTCAGTGGCCATGGCTCACGGGCCCAGCCGTTCCACGGCATGTGGGATCTTCCCGGACCGGGGCACGAACCCGTGTCCCCTGCATCGGCAGGCGGACTCTCAAACCACTGCGCCACCAGGGAAGCCCCAAGCACATATTTTTAATACTCTGTTAAGCAAATACATTTTGCCTGTGGAGAATGTTACAGACATTAGTATGGCGGATGGATGTCATCACATTTTGTAGTTACAACTCAGTTCTGTAATTACTCTGTACTCAGAGGTCCCGCTGAAGCCCAAGGTTTTCTCAAAGAACTTCATGGGGGACATCGGTGAGGAAGAGGACAAAGCAGCTGTGAAACCAGCTTTTATAAACATGGTGTCAGGTAAAAAATCGAAAACCCAGAACAGGTCATGCTAATAAGGAGTGAAAGCAAACTGCGTTCCTACTTGAGAATTTAGAATTAAGTCTATTTTCATAAATGGGGTGAGAAGTCTCACTGTCTGGGAAACTTTTGTGGATCAGACAACCTCAAGTGCCTTGATTAGAACACCAAGAACTGGAGAAATTCAAGGTGACGAAGAAACAAGAATAGAAAAGTGGATATGATACTATTTTGCTTTATGCAGCACATTTCTGCAGGGTTTATTTACCTCAGCCAGTGCTGCTTCGAAGGATAAATGTCTCTGAAACAGGAAAAAGAACAACTCACCCCACGTTAAATTAAGGCGTCAGATCGGATCTTTAATCACTCAGGTATTTTAAGGGGCTGAAAATATCAGGTTGCCAAAATAATCAATAAAGATTATGAATCGGTTCATTGATACAAGCCTAAAAATTCCCAAGATCTTTAAAGAACAAACTCCATGTTTCTAAGGTAATGAAGTTTATCTCTAATACACTGCAAAGTGTGATTAAAATGGTCCCCTTAAAACTGGAAGATTATGAATTTAAAAAAATGTAAAACGATGAAATTTCTGGGGTTTCTGAACACCTGCACCAGAAATGACTGTGCTTGGTGATCGCTGCCGCTCTATGAAATCTAGCAGGAAGTCCAAATGGAGAAAAACAAAGATGTTCAGGACGCTAAATTTTCAGCGTGCCTTTTCTCTTTTCCCCGCTATGAAGGTTCTAACAAGAGGGAAGGGGGTTTACGGACTACAAGACCACCTGGCTGCCATTATGTAGAGCTGAGTCCTCAGCCACTGTAACAACTAAATGGTCTTTGCAGGAGGGTGCGGGCAGTCGTGGTGGTCCCAGGGGAGGCCTGGGCTCGCACAGAAGCACCCCAGACAGCACCCGGCGCCAGCTAACACTGTAAAGGTGGCTCTGAACACTGGTTGTTGTGAAGAAGTAGAGAGAAACAGTAGAGTGCAGTTTAATTCCCCTTAAATTCCCTTTGAGAAATGGGGTATGTCTTGCGTCCCTTAATTTAAAAACCTAAGTCTCATTTTGATCATTTGTAAGAATGTGCATTTCCACTCATACTGGACTTTGCTTTTATAGCAGATACAGCCAGGAGTGGTGTAATTGGCTTAATGAACTTTACCATTAATTATATATTCTGTTAATCTCTCTGCACGTCAGTTGGAAAGGTGGACCCCTTCGAGCTAGGTCTCTGGTCCCAGCGTCTGCTCTCAGGAGCTCAGAGATTTCTGCTAGGACGACCACCCCAGTGCACCTCATTAGGACTGGCTGCCTGGGGTTCTGTGAGGCTGAATACTTCCCTGGTGCCCCGTCCGTCCTGCTGCAACTTATTTGTTTTGTTTCTCATCTCAGGATCAGCCTGCCTGTGCCTTCCAACGTGACAATTAACTAATTTCATCAATCTAATTTAACCTCGTGCTGCAGTGAGCAGACTCTAGGAGGGGCCCTGGGGTCATCTCTAGGTTCCTTCTTCCCCTGCTGGCATTCTCTGTTCCTCATGAAATCCCAGTTTTCATCATAGATTTCTGGAGAAAATGCGCTCCCCTCTCTTTCTGAAATGGCAAGTAAATTCTATTTTCTGAGGCAACTTAGATGGACAGGTGAGGACATGGCTGTGGTGAGGACGGTGAAGTGTGCTCTAGGCTTTGTGGGAAAGGGTTTTAGGATTGATTAGTGACGTCTCCCCCGGGTCAAAAATGGCCCCATATTTGCTGACTTTGTGTCTATTTCATAGAGCGGGAGGTTAATAGTAGGTAGCTGCCTGGTGTGTCTTCATATCAGCTCACGATTTTACTACTTTTAGGGTAACCAACATTGTCAAAATTATATATAGAATACTCACAGAGAAAGGTTATGTCTTTCATTCAAATGAAAATGTAATTTTGGGAAAAATTTGACTTTTCCTGGTCAAATTCAGAGTGCTCAGTTAATTGTATCCATGGCATTCTTAGATGCTGATTCAACAGATTCTCCCCAAGCCATAGCTTTTCTTCCCAGAGGCATTTCCCTCAGTTCTAGACTGGTCCCTACAAGTCCCTGAGCTGCTGACTTCAGTATCAGAGGAGAAGGAGAGGCACAGAGTAAAGTGGGAACAAGGGACATGAGTAGGAAAAGAAAAATATGCTGGAACAGGAAAAGTGGTCAGTGAACCCAGAGTAATGAAACTAATATTCTTCTGCAAATGGAAGGTCCTCTCCATGGCAACTGCAACTCACACGGAACCAGGGTAATGGGGCTGAGAACACACGGGCCTCCCGAGAAACCTAGGTTGGAGGAGGACACATCTGCTTGTATAATATAAGCTCTAGCGTACCTACTAGGGAGAAAAATCAGTGTTATTATCGCAGTCATAAATTGGATCCTTACCTGTAATTTTAAAAAGAAATGAAAAATTGCAAACCTGATAAGGGGTTAATATCCAAAACACATAATCAGCTCATACAACTCAATGGCAAAAAAAAAAAAAATCTGATTTAAAAATGAGCAGATGACCTGAATAGCCATTTTTCCAAAGAAGACGTATAGATCATGGCCAATAGATAACATGAAAATGCTCAGTGTCGCTCATCATCAGTGAAATACATGTCAAAACTGCAATGAGGTAGCACCTCACGCTTGTCAGAACGGCTACCATAAAAGAGACAACAGATAACGAGGGTTGACGAGGGTTTGGAGAAAAGGGAAGCCCTGTGCCCTGTTGCTGGGAATGTCAATTGGTGCATCCACTATGGAAACCAGCATGGAGGTCCCTCAAAAAATTAAAAATAGAACTACCGTATGATCCAGCGTTTCCACTTCTGGGTGTTTATGTGAAGAAAGGGAAACGCTAACTCAAAAAAATATATGCACCCTAATGTTCATTGCAGCATTGTTTACAATAGCAAAGATGTGGAAACAACCTAAGTGCCCACTGATGGATGAACGGGCTGATTTAGGCAGAGAGTATTATAGAGCATTTGGTGTGAATGCTTGAACAAGGATGCTCTTTCTTTCTTGTTGGATGTAAGCGAAGAAGCATACACCCCAGGAACAGCTGTAGCCCCTTTGGACCCCTAGAGGAGGAAGGGTTAGGGTGAGGCCAACCCCATAGGTGGCAGAATAGAGAGACAAAAAGAATTCAGACCCTGGATCATATGGTTGGTTGGGCTGTTGGATCAAGGCTCTCCAGAACACAATGTTACCTCTGGCCTTTATGAATATGTAAGCATATACATTTCCTTTGTTATGTAAGCGCTATGAGGTAGGATTTCTGTTACTTGAAACAGAAAAAATCTGGGACAGAGGCAAACACCCACCCCTGTCCCAACTGGTGTTCCTCTGCAGTGAAGAGAACCATCCCAAAAGCTGTCATGATATCAACTCATCCGTCTTGCTCACAGGGATACGTCCAATGTCTACCAAAGTAAGTGGCACAGGATAGACATTCAATAAAGTTTTCCTAATGAAAAAAAAAGGATGCTGTGTATTTATACAACGGAATATTACTCAGCCACAAAAAAGAATGAAATCTTGCCATTTGTAACAACATGGATGGACCTTGAAGGCATTACGCTAAATGAAATAAGTCAGACAGAGAAAGACAATTGCCATACGATCTCATTTACTGTAGAATCCAAAAACCAAAATCCCAAGCTCTGAGATACACAGACCAGACTGGTGGCTGCCAGAGGCGGGAGGTGGGCAGGTGGGCACAATAGGTGAAGGAGTCAAAAGATGATACAAACTTCCAGTTATAAAATACATGTGTCATGGGGATATAATGTATAGCTCTGTGACTGAAGTTAATGATACTATGTTGCACATTTGAAAGTTGCTAAGAGAGTAGATCTTAAAAGTCTCATGACAAGGACAAAAATCTGTAACCATATGAGGTGATGAATGTTAACTAGATTTATTGAGGTGATCATTTCACAATACACACAAATATCGAATCATGATGTCATACACCTGAAATTAATATAATGCTCTATGCCAATTATACCTCAATAAAAAAAGAAATAAAAACTAAACAAACCCCAAAGCTTCGCTTTCATAACAGCAATAATCTGGTATAAGACAAAGTACTGGGCTCAAGACTGAGATAGAGTCTTTGGAGGCAATTTCAGAATCGAACATATCCATCTGTCTCTTAGCATGCCCACCATTCATTCATTCATTCAAAAAGAAAAGCAGAGAGCTTTGATATAATGAACCAGTAAATTGGTGGGAGGGTTATTTGAGAGGCTGGAATGCTTAAAATATAATGAAGGTGCAAGGGGAAACTGCTCTGATGAATTACCGGCTCTAGCAGAAGAAATTGTGCATGCTTATGGGAAACTCTGTGAAAGTGAAACATAAACATAAAACAGACTATCTGGACCTTTCATAAAAAATGTCTCAAGTGGTCCTGTGTGTGCTCACAGTTATTCTCAGTTTTCCCTGATCTAATGCAGCTCCGCCATTTTTTATCACCCTTGTAAGAATATTCCCCAGACTGTGGTGAGAGAACAACAGCTGTAGATGCTTTGACAGTGGTTATTCTAACCTTGACCTGAAGTGAGTAAGAACTTCTTACCAGGAGGTAAGAAATTACTAAAAACTTAAAAATGATCCAAAAAGTGTTATCCAGCACATAATACCGGGCATGAAATATGGGTTGATTTCCTTCTTGTTTTTCTTAGATTTTAGTAAAGATTTAGCTTCCAGGATGCCTGAGGCCATGTGTCTGATGTCCATGGCAAATCAGACAATTCCACCGTTCTTTCCATCCATTCCTCTGGTACAGGATATGTGGGCTTCTGGTCATGCATTCTTTATAACTATATTGCCCTTTGCTGAAATACGAGCTAATTTCTGAAGGATAAGAAAACATTAATCATTGAGTGGTTACTGAGGATCTGTGTAGAGAAGTTCAGGAGAGGAAAAGTGCTAAAACAGGAGATGGTGTCTCAGAGCCAGGGACTGAGAGAGGCCAGGGTGACTGTTCGGATCATCTAATGCTGCATATAGCAAATCACCCCATTAAGTGAACGGCATAAAACAACCATTGGTTCTGGTCACAGATTCTAAGGGTCAAGAATTTGGACACGGCACAGTGGGGATGGCTGGTCTCTGCTCCACGATCTCTGGGGACTTAACTGGCAGACCTAAAGGCTGGAGACTGGAATGATCTGAAGGCTGGTCATTCATATGCTGTTGGCTGAGGGCCTCAGCTGCTCTTTATCTCGGCCTCTCCATGAGGTCTCTTTGAATGGGCTAGGTTTGGACTTCCTCACAACTTAGTGGTTCATTTCCCAAAGGACGAATCCCCAAAAGAGAAGCCAGGTGGGAGCTGTATTCCTTTAAAATGCCCTGGCATCAAAAGTCACACAGCATCACTTGTGCCCTAATCTATTGTTTGCAGCAGTCATCAACCTGCTTGAGTTCAAAGGGAAGGTGAATAGAGTCCACCTCTTGATGGAGAATGGTAAACGGGAAGGTTCTAGAACAGCATGAGTCTAGAGATAGTATTGTGGCTCCTTCTGGAAGATACAATGCAGCAGTAATTGAAGTACAGGAGCCAGTGGGAAAGTGGCTCAGAATGAAGCTGGTGAGGTAGGCAGGGACCAGATTATTCAGAATGTCGTATGTTACGTTAAGACTGTTGGTCTTTTTTCTAAAGCACGTGGAAAGTCATTAAGAAGTTTACACACAGGAATATCAAACTAAGGTTTGCCACAGCACAGAGAATAGACTGGAAAGTAGTAAAGTTGGATATGAAGAGCCTGGTTAAGAAGTTAGGGTGCTAAGTAAGGCAAGATGTAGGTGAGTTTGGACCAGGGATATGGCAAGAGATAGAGAGCAGTGAACAGATTTAAGAAACATATGAGGGAAAATCTAGCGGGTCTGGATATGAGGAACGAGAGACAGGGTGCTATGAAAAATGACTCCCAATGTCTGGGTTGTGCAACTGTGAGTGTGGTGTGTCTATCACCAAGGTAGGGAGAACTGGAAGATCATCAGGGTTTGAGGGGAAGATCCTGAACTCAATTTTGAGCGTCAGAGAGATATGACTGCACATGTTCAGGTGTGCAGTGGGAATCAAGGGCTGGATGCCCAAGGAGAGGCCAGGGCTGGAGGTCTGGATTTGAGTCATCCAAGTATAGGTAGTAGTTGTAGCTGCTAGCATAGATAGGGTTTTCTTGAGAGTGTAAACATTCGATACAGAATGTTGGCTGAATATAAAGGCAATTCTGCAAAGTGTCTAGGGAAGGTGCTGCAGAGAAATTAGAGGGAAGCTGAAGACAGAAGCCAAGAGAAAAGGCCCATAACTCCTGATCGTGTAGAATGCGTCTAAGGCTTCACATCAGATGAGGTCTAAACGTGTTCATTCCGGGATAAGACAACTTCTTAGCATGAGACACAGGAACTTGCTTAATGAACTAAAAGGTTTTGTTGCTGTTATAATTTTCTAATATTTCACACTAAAAATAAGATAAAAATGATAAAAGTGGTATGCATTTCATAAAGCATAATATAATACCATGCTATATGAAGCACAATATTATTTTTTCCACTAAAGGCATCAGAAAATAAGAGAGAGAACGTTTCAATGTCGAGTTGAATATCAAGCCTTTCCCAGGAACACAGTCCATACTATCTTTTTCTTTGAAAAGTCAAATTTTCATTACTTTATTTTCATCTACAGCACTTTTTATAACACATCAGCTGATAATTATTTATTTCTAAACTAGAAAATCCTGTATGTATTGGAATATGCATAATTATGTATGTAACATACATGAAAATGGTCTTCAACCATATTCCGATAACTTCTCTAAAGCACATTTCCATGACCAGATGGTCAATTTTTAAGACATTTACATATATGTGTATATGCATGTATTTTGTATGCATGCAGGGATACTATTAAGCATAATGTGAATGTCTTTTCCAGAATGAAATTCAATTCAGTGACTCTAAATTAAAGAGAAGAAAAAAGTAATGCTTCATTATACTTTTACAAAGAGCTATATTGTTGATCAAGACTAGCTTATTTTTAACGTACGCCAACCACAATATGGTTACAGATCCAAAATTCCTCATATCTGTTGACTTACAAAAATAAATGTACTTTTCCACTGGCCTTAAAATAATGAGAATAAGAAAAAAGGTTAAGTTTTAAAAGGTCTGATTTCTTTTTTCAGTATTCATAAATGGATTAACTAAATAAAACCACATGTTATGTTTAAAATGCTCAATGGAACAGCAAACATATGCACTGAGAAATATTTTTCAAAGCCAAATACCTATAAGGTTAAAAGTAGTTTCAAGAGAATTGCACATGGCCAAAAAAAAGGTGTAGGATTGTAAAGCTAATCACTGCTTTATAAAAAGTTGGAGCAGTTGACAAATGTAGTGACTGATAAACTTTAGTGGGATATAATTGCCCTAGTCAACCTCAAGAATACAGTGACTAAACAACAAGAAAACAAAGTCAGTATGTCATTATGCACGTAACAGTGGTGTGTCAACTCCCAAAGAAAAATTTAAAAAATCAAATCATTATGGGAAAACCAAATTTCACTTAATTTTAAATGTATTCTTATAATTAATTATAAGATATTTTATCAAAATGACTAACACGCATATATGTTTAGTGAGTTTTAAGCTGGTGTCCCATCATGGGTATAATATATTCGGTCTAATTTTATTTCCAAACTTTTATACGGAGTTGTCTAACTTCAGGGGAATTGGGAAGAAGCACAGGCTGTATGCTTAGATCACAGTATTCTAAACTGCAAGAAAACGTTGGTAGCCCACCTTCTTACACTACTGTACACACAGTGTTCTCTTCTAAGAATCCTGATAAGATGGACATGAAATATACTTGTAATTAGAGAGAGGCTGGACTATCAGAAAGTAGGTGGGTACTTAGTCATCAAGAATACCTGCTAGGGCTTCCCTGGTGGCGCAGTGGTTGGGAGTCCGCCTGCCGATGCAGGGGACACGGGTTTGTGCCCCGGTCCGGGAGGATCCCACGTGCCGCGGAGCGGCTGGGCCCGTGAGCCATGGCCGCTGAGCCTGCGCGTCCGGAGCCTGTGCTCCGCAACGGGAGAGGCCACAACAGCGAGAGGCCCGCGTACCGCAAAAAAAAAAAAAAATACCCGCTGACTCCCAGGCAGAGTTAGTACTTAACTTACCTGCATGCTGTGCTTCTCCTACTTGTATTTCTGAAAATAACTATTATTCAAAACACTAGTAGCCACCCAATTAAAAAAATAACCAATGTATCCCACTTGAACAAGTATAATATGTCAATTGATCCAGTGACAAAGTTTATGTTAAAAGAATGGCTTACTGACACTGGCGTCAGGCTCAATATAATGGTCTAGGACGCAAGACAGGAAAAGTCAAGGGTCAAGGCCAATATGAGCTTTGGGAAGAAGGCTGAGTATTAGGAGATGACAGTAAAGCCGAGTTTTGGTTGCTTTAAGGAAAAGCATGTAAGAGCACGGACGTGAGGGTAGGCCCTCGGGAGGAACAGGTGGCCTGTGACCTACAGGTATGAAGAGCAAAACGCCTCAATTCAAGGACCATTACGGATGGTCAGTGATGTCAATACGCCCAAAACCAAGACAGGCAAGACGACAAGTTCAACTGAAATCTGGGAAAACGTTAATGACATTTAAAGCCCATGCAGAAAGTTCCTTTACTGGTATATGGAGTTAATTCAGGGTTCTGTGCTGAATGATCTATGGAATTTACAAAGTTACAATCATTGAGCCAATCAGCTTGATCTAACTAGCTTCTTTTTTCCCTTCATTTGAGAAACACCCCAGGTCTTGCATATAGAATAAAATCCACCTAAATGGTCTTTTCAAAAAGGCTGTTTGTCCCTCTCTGAATTTTGCCATGTTGCTTCTCTCTCTGAATTTTTAACGAATATCAATATATATGCTAACATTCTTTTAAGGGACTCAATGCACTTCAGAGACATACAACGGGATTCTCTAAGTGCACAGGGAGTGCTATGAGGAATACACTTTTTTACAAAAGAGGCAAGTGGCAAAAGTTGTAGTTGAGGGACTTCTAATTTACTGTCGTTTTCCACTGGTTTGAAAGAGTCATTATAGCTCCTAAAAGAAACAACCTTCATGCAGGAAGTTTTGGTTTGCTATCCTGTTTGGTTAGTTCCTGAGCAGTAACTTGGTGTGATACACTACATTCAAGCCAAGGCAGTTTCTGGGTAATGGATGGAAAAACAGAAGCCCAGAGAAGTTCACTTCCCTTCAGAGTCTGGGCATATATAGAGCAAGAAACAGAGACCACTTCTTTTTATGCCAAAACAAATGATAGTTTCAAAAGACCTCCCATACTTGCTATGTTATTCTGTTTCTTCTGTGCACAGCCAATTTAATAGTTTAAATATATATATATATATATTTAAATACACAAAGACCCATTAAGCTAGGAAAAACATCTTATATTTGAACTATCTAATGCCGAACTGCTTGGCCACAAATAGGTTATATAACAGGATGAAAGCGAGACATTTCAGACAGAGGTTTAAATTCAAATAACTTGGTGGGTGGTGGTGGTGAGGGTAGCTCTGAAGCTTTAGAACAAATAAGATTTTCTGGTTTGTTCTATTGCAGGAATTCCTTTAAAAAATAAAAAGGAAGGAAGAGAGAAAACTACCTTCCTGTGGTTTGGTCAGTCCTCAGACTACTTTTAATTAATTCTTCAAAACACTTCCGACATTGCTCTTGTTTTCAACTTGTTTGAACTTTCATGTACAAAATTATTATTTTAGGCTTTCTTGTTATACAGTCACCCTTCAACTCCTCCCTAACTGACTCAAGATAGTGGTCTTTGGGATTTAATAGATAGCTCTAACAAAAATCTAAGTTTTCACTGATTTTCCTTTCTTTTTTTTCCCCAATCCAGCAAATGATAACCTTTCTACTCTTCCCAGGTTGACTGTAGACTCCCATTTTCTTAAATGAAGCAAGAAATACTTTAGAATTTTAGAATATATTGCTTCTTATGTATTTCTTCTAATGCCACATTTGCACTGGTTTAAACATTTTAAGGGTGGCCTACAACCAAACAGGCAGTGATGCCCAGACCTTGTGGGTTCATAATAAATAACGCACTGAGCTCAGTATTTCTGATGGCAATGACACTGCAAAGCAAGAGCAAATACTTGATAATGTGACTTAGGGAGAACTGATTTTCGGCCAGACAAGGGCTGTGGTGATGGAGGCAGTCCCAGTGGTATAGTTTTAGCTTTTGCAGAATTTTCCATTGCTTATTTCAGCACTACTGCTATTTCATCATTGCCATGATTGCTCCCCCAGCACTGACTGACGAGTTTACTGGATGCAGAAGGGGCTGAGTTGGATTACATTTCACTGAACAGCTACACCGCCTGTGTAAAAACAGCCTTTGGAAATGAAATAATCCCACCTAATAGACTGAAGAGAAACAATAACGCCAGTTGGTGTGAGGTAGACAACCCAAATCCAGAGCACAGACTAAGTTTTCACCAAATTAAGATCTCTGACATTTATAGATGATAATTTCCATCAGATGGATGAAACTAAGGATTAAACGTTTTGCCACTTTGTAAGGTACAGTGTTTCTTATTATTTTATATTTAACATAAAGGTTAAACTCATTAAATACTTAATAAGCATAAAGTTTCTAGGAGTTTATGAACTGCTGCTCTTTTCCATAACGAATTTATATCAAACTGGAGGACGCAGTTTGAGGTTGAAAATGAATCCCTCCTATGTCCTATCCTGAATAGAGCATTGTGCTATTGGCGTTTCCGTCATAACAAAACATCTTTTAGACTGTGTTGTCATCTAGACGTATGGATGGCTTGTAATCTGAAGAGGGATACAGGCTATTTTTATACTGAAGAACACTGGAGGTTTCTCCTCATTCTTCTTCTGAGGTTTTGTGTGACATGTGACAGCTCACGCCGTGCTGTTCTTTCACATGCTAATAATGCAAGCTCGTATCACTTCAGGAACACTCTGTCACTGACGCTATTCCACGGAAGCACCGTGTGCTCATTGCTTCACAAGTTTTGTGTACGTGTAACATTCTTTCTCGTCTTTGCAAAGTCACCTGAAGAGTCACCGGTAAAGCAGCCTCTCTCTTGCAATAGCCGAGAAGTGGATGGTGCAAGTGAATCAGAGCAGGTGATACGTTAGGCCAACCTCAGAACTTCGCTCGTCTGTCCTGGTTCCTTTGTACCATCTACTTATTGGATATTCCAGGACGACTTGCCGTGCCCTGGAGTACCTCCCTAGCCTTTAAATCCTGACTTTTTTTCTTTATTTTTTTTGCGGTACGCGGGCCTCTCACTGCTGTGGCCCCTCCCGTTGCGGAGCACAGGCTCCGGACGCGCAGGCTCAGCGGCCATGGCTCACGGGCCCAGCCGCTCTGCGGCATGTGGGATCTTCCCGGACCGGGGCACGAACCCGTGTCCCCTGCATCGGCAGGCGGACTCCCAACCACTGCGCCACCGGGGAAGCCCCTGACTTTTTTTCTTTTCATGCTCGTCTCAGCATTCACAAAGTCTCTTTTCAGTAGGAGGGAACTACGAAACAGTCTATGAAGTCAAGCCTATCCTGTGACAGGAGGATGAGAAGCAGGACTGTTGGCGCTATAGGAAGGCCTGGCAATTGTCACAGGGGCCCAAAATCTTGGGCTAAAGGGAAGGACTCAGGAAACGAAAACCAAGTCCACAGAACGGAAGTAGCAGCTAGCAATTAACCGTGAGCAAGAGGTCTGCTAGCTGCTTTCCACGGAGTAGTTCTAATTCTTCCAGAAGTGGATAAAGGATAGTTTACTGTGACCATTTTACATTTGAATAAAACTGAAGTTCAGAGAGGTTCAGTATCTTTCCCAAGCTCACAGAACTAGTAATTGTTGGAGCTGGGAATCTAACCAAGTCAATCTGATTAAAAAGCCTACATTCTAAGTAGTATGTTATGCTGCTTCTAGATAACTCTAGTGGGCCCAAGGCTTTTGCACAATAAAGAAGGCAAAAATAGTTATTGGAACTAGGATGGGAAGTCCTAACAAGAGTGGGTTAATGATGAGCGAGGGCCTGGTAAGTTTTGAGCGATTCCCCTGAGGTCACGGGGAGGGGGGAATGGGTCTCACATCTGAGGTGGAGTTGCGTTGGCTTAAATGGTCTCCCAGAATCTTGGCAAATGGAGGAATTACTGAGTAGGGAACCAGGCAGCTAATTACACATCATAAACAGGAGGAAGGTTGTCCAGTCAGGCTATTTAGGTGTGCTTTGGTCTTGGTGCCTGGCTACGATACGGGGGAAACAATGTTTCTCTCTTGAATATCTTGGGGTCAGGGATGGATTCAGGTACAGGAGAGAACAAAGCCTAATTTCTCATTTTTTTGAGCTTCCTACTCTTTTTCTTTCAGTTTGTTCAATATTGGCTTCTGCAGGTGACGTTAATGTAAGTACTACTGGTAAGAGTGACCCCTCTTACATTGGCAAAGTCATTGCCAGTAGAGCGCAAATCACTTCCGATTAACACAAGGGTCAGTAGGCAATCATCAGCTAACGAAAACTTTTGCATTCTGTGCATGATTT
The DNA here is from genome assembly GCF_951394435.1 of Stenella coeruleoalba. Classification (NCBI taxonomy): domain Eukaryota; kingdom Metazoa; phylum Chordata; class Mammalia; order Artiodactyla; family Delphinidae; genus Stenella; species Stenella coeruleoalba. Next base: position 35,397,379 of record NC_137167.1, on the reverse strand, counting down.
TAAAAAGGGCCAAACATTTAGAAATGACAATGACTCTCATCAGATGTTCGTGAGAAAAGAAAACCACTTGTACATTCCACAGCACTTCAGTGATTTAAAGAATTTTACTGGCAAATAGCAACACTGCTTGAAGAGCTGCTGAAGCAGTGGTGGAGACTAGTTGTCTATTACTTTGGCTACCAATTCCTTTAACTATGAGAATCTGTACAGATCTTCTTGCCCTGATGAGACTGTGAAATCTTCCGTAACTTTTCAAGTAAAAGGTAAAGCAGAATTTCTATGTAAAGTAATATAATTGTTTAAGCAAGACTATAAATCTTATTCTTGCAGCAATAAAAGTGGTTTGGCTTTAATTTTTTTTTTTTTTTTTTTGCGGTACGCGGGCCTCTCACAGTTGCGGCCTCTCCCATTGAGGAGCACAGCCTCCGGACACACAGGCTCAGCGGCCATGGCTCACGGGCCCAGCCGCTCCGCGGCATGTGGGATCCTCCCGGACCCAGGCATGAACCCGTGTCCCCTGCATCGGCAGGCGGACTCTCAACCACTGCGCCACCAGGGAAGCCCTGACTTTAATTATTTTGTACACTTGAAATACCTTAGTTTCTCCTTATTAGCTAGTCTTAAAAATGAATTCCTATTGAATTAGGGGAGTCTCACTGTTTCTCTTTTACAGATAAACAATCTGAGGAACTTGCAGGTCATGACTTATGCTGTATTACACGCTACATTTCTACCACAGCCTGTACCCAAATTCCCAGCAAGGCATCCTTTGGGCTGTGGATATCTCAGTGAGATGCTCCATCACTGATTTCACCTCCATGCTCTTGGCAAACACACATCAATTCCATTTATCTCCTGCCTGGCATTTTGATGTGGCCTTTCATGAAATGAAAGAGATCTTCAACAGAGAGCCCTAGGCACCTGTGCTCCCCTTGTGAGGACAGGAGGACAGGGCTAACCTCATGAGATTAGATAGAAACATTCATCTTGATGACACTCCACGGACATTAAGCAAGCGTCCATAGGCACACACTCGCCAGCCTCAGTTGGGTGGTCCACGTTTTTCATCTCACTTGAAAGGCATCCCCCTTGCACAGGCAGCCTCCAACTCACCTACCAAGGTCTGAATTGCAAAATAACCCATCAAGGTTAATAGCCACTGCCACCTTTGCTCCACATGACACAAATAAAGACGGGCTATTTAGAAATCAGATGGAGACGTTGGACAATTCATGATGTTTGAAGGGGACCAAGTGCAAACAATTTGAATGGTAAGGCTGATGTACACAGCAAGTGTGACTTACCTCTAACATTACTCTCAGCCTCTCCCCTAAATCTATATCTATGCTTATGCTATATTTTTTATTTTGCTACCATAATGGCTAAAATTCTATCACAAATTATTTCTGTGCATCAAAATTTACTGGTTGCAAAGGAGACTTACAGGACCATCAGTCATCCATTCACTGTATGTTATCCCACAAAAATCCAGTCCTCAGAAGAGCTAGTCCAAACTGGCCCGGCCCCAAGTCTTCCCTCTGTGTCAACACCACCACCAGAAACCTGCTTTTCAGACTGCAAAATCTGGTGGCCATGTTTGACCCTATATCCAAGGCATCTCCAAGTACGGCCGATCCCTGTTCATTCTTCCCCCACATACATCCAAACCTGAACACTTCTCTGAAGTACCACTGGAATAACCGTGACCTAAGTCACAGTTGTCTCCCAGCCTGACTTTCGACTTTTCCACCCCCTTCTGAGCCACCTTCCCTTAGAGTCCATTCTCCACTCAGCAGACAGAATGATGGGGAAGAAAAGGGAATCGAATCAAGTCAGCATCTCTTCCCTAAAAACACTCCCATGGCGACCAGGGCTCCTATCCCCACCAGGCTGCCACCACTTTCCCCCTTTGACTCGCTGCTCCAGCTGTACTGGCTTTTCTCTTTTCTTGCCTTAAAACTGATAAGCTCTTCCGCCTCTCAGAGGCTCTGTGCTTGATGTGTTCTGCTTGTAAGCCCCTCCCCCACAAGTCTTAGACGATGTCTCCCTTCATCACTCAGTCTCAGCTCAAGTCCACCTCTTTGGGAAGTTTTCCTAACTCTACCAGTTAAAGTGGATTCCCTCCTTCCCCTGCGACTCTCCCTACCCCACCAGTCACCTCGCCCTTTCCTTTTCTTCATGACTCTGACCACTCACTATCGGCTTATCTGTTTCTGTGCGTGTCTTTCTTCCCACAGGAGAAGGTAAACTTGAAGGCAGGAATCTTGTGTTTTCATTACAGTGGCTTCTTCAGTGGAAGCTGGCATATAGTAGGTGCTCAATAAACAGTGCTCGTCCACCAGCACATTGCGTTCGTCTGAACACCCAGCTGTGGTCAGCTGCTGTGGGTGATGGAGTTCTCGCCTGAGGAAGAACGGGGCCCACTTTGGGGTCTGGAGCTCTTAAGGGAGGAGAGGAAGGTCGGTGAGGTGTCACCGTAGGGACTAAACACTGTATTCATCTACAGAGCCATTTGGGACCTGCTAGAAGAGACAGAAGCTTCCTCCTGTAATCCTACTTATTTTAAAACCTGGGCAATATCTGAGCTAAGGATGAAGGATCTGGCTTTGAATCCTGAAATAGATGACTATTTCTTCTTTTAGAATTCAATTATATTCAGGGTTAATTAAGCTTAGAACCACCATTTAAAGTAGTTTCTATGGGAAATTGTATACCTAAACAACCAACTCCCATATAAATGCCTTTTGGAATACAACCTGGTTGCACTTTGAGAATTACTTGTCATGAAAAGTATCTGTGCTTGCATTTTGTTACCAAGATGCTTCTAAGTATACATTTTCTCAGGGTCCTATTTTTCCAGCACTCATTCCATTCTTAATGAACAACTGACTTAAAGCGAATGTTCACTGTACAAATGGGACAAACGCAGATGTGTAATTCATTCTATTTTTCTTAGAAACAAGAAACTAAATATAAACAAGAGTAATTCAAGCCTGATGAAGAGTAATCACTACGCTTTATAATACAAAGGAAACAAAAGGAATACAGAAGAACTTGTTACATTCGAATTGTATCTGAAAGGCTTATGTGATAGGTTGTGAAGGACCATTACATCCTAATTTATTCCAGTTTCTGTTATTTACTCTGTTTTTCGTTAGTGAGATGTTCTTGCCTGTGAAAGCCGCTTTAATCTTGGAGATGAACAGTTACGTAGGATGAAGCATGCAATTAAGTTTTTCCTTTTTATGATTTTGATTTCTTAATTATTTCTTTTAGTTACAAGAAAGTGTTCAATGTATAGGTCTTATCAATACAACTATTGGCTGCCTCAAGAAAACAATTCAAGCTACACAGAGTATAAACTGAGTTTACCAAAACACAAAGCAGAAACAAAAACACAAAAACCGACAGAAGCTGTTTTCTCAGGAAGCTTCTAAACTATTCTGTAATACTATTCAGAGAGCATGTCTTTTTGTTGACAGACATATGCTTGAAGAAATATGTTTCTTTATGTTGAGAATAAAATAATATATGTATACCACATGACATTTAAAATAATTACGTTCTAACAAAATTCTTATTGTATTTCCTTCCTATTCAGAGGGATCTGAAGAATAGGAACTTCGTAACTTCAGATCCCTCTGAATAGGAAGGAAATAAATAAATAAATAAATAAATAACTTAACTAAGTTAACTTCTTAACTTCTTCCTTGATTATCTCTTCCACCACCCAACTTGCACTCTTTACATGGGAAGTTTCCTGAAAGAAACTACTGTGAACTAACCTAATAATTATTTTATTGCTTACTGTAACACAATGTACTTTTGATTTTAAGGAGGTCCTATGATTTTATTACAATCTTACAATTGTACAATTGCAGGGTTTTACATAGTTTATTTCATGATGACAGCATAAACATATTAAAAAATCGAAACATAAACTAAGAACAGAAGATGATTGTGTGAATAGAATGAGTACCTTTCATGATATAAAGACATAAAACTTGGAGCTAAATCTATTTGTCAAAGGGAGAAGAAAAGCAAACCCACTCTTAATATTTCTCCTAAGTTCTCTAAGTTTCATCTGGGGACTCTGCTGAACCTTCTAAATTACTTATATATATAAAAAAATTCAGTCCTCAGAGAGCCAACAGGGAAAATTTTTAATTATATGTTTTGCTCTTTGCATATATGTAATTAGTTTTCTTTATAGCAGTTCAGTTCGAAAATTTTACAGATTAGTAATAACAATAACATTATTGTACTAGATCGACTTTAAATAAATGTCTTTCAAATTTGTGGCATGAGACATGGCGAGGTATAGGAAATAAAAGAGTTTCCTATTTTGAACGCCTCCTATAGCTTAAATGCAAAACACGGGTATAGATTCATGGTAATTCTCACGACTGCTCTGAGGAGTCACAAATGACTGTTTCTGAAATCAGTTCATTAATTTATCTAATTTATTATGTCCATCCAGAAATGCCTTCCACAGCAGAAACAGCAAAGCTGTTCTCTCATATTTAACTACCAATTAATTAGCAAGACTTCAAGTTGCTCACTATTACTAGAACAGCAATATAGTTTTTATGTTCAATAAGCTACATCATCTAACATTTCGAAGAAGGATGCTATTTAAGTGGGTAAGTCCAAGATTATCACAAAGTATACTGACCCTTTAATAGCAACAACATAATGAGCCAAGTTAGCATCTGTACCTCCCAAATAAAAACGTAACATCAACACGCCTATTAACAAAATGAGAAAAAAACTAATTAAAGCAAATTAGCCTAATGTGCACAGGCTGGATAAGACAGATTACTTCTAAAAATCGAAGAAGTTAATGGTACCCATATGGGACATGTTTTTGGCATTTTTCATATAAATTGGACAGTTTTAGAGGATAAATATGGTACAAAAGTCCTCACAGGCAATTATGTCTTTACAATGCTGGTGTCTGACATCATAAAAGTATAACTTTAATTGCTATTAATTGCATTAAGTCTAGTCTTATTGAATACTTAATGCCATCTCTGACAGTGGTATTAATTTATATACTTTAATGAAGCTTCACGGTAGAAGGCTGGAATTTAGAGCTACGAAAACCATGTCTTAAAGAGCACATTTTACCCGTCAAGACGTACTAGACACAAAGGAACTTCATTGGATATTTTTTCTTTAAGAACATGTTTGCATTTCCCCTGCTTTTTCTGTGTGTGATAAAGCGATGTTGCCGGGTTTTTTTCTTTTTCTTTTTTCTAAGATAATTTTTGAAAAACGCTTCTAGTAATGTTTCCTACACATTTAAAGCAGCTGCTGACTCTCCGACGTGTCAGGTCTTGGACTATATCTGATAAAATACCCAAAATTATTAACTGGCAAAATTTAGCTACCATAGTTCCAGGCCTCTGATTTCAGAAGAAAGTAGTCATTTATAACATAAAAGGTGAAGAGACACAGAGTAAATAACAAATATCATAAAAGGCAGAAACATTTCTGAATAAAGCAACAAGATGGATAGCTCTATCAATATTACATTTATCAGCTGGCGTTCGTAGTAATTCTAGTGCCACTGGTTACTGGAGGTCTCTACTGTTAGTGGGATTTGCATTATTAAATTATGAGAAATTCATTCATCTCAATCAGTGCTAGTCTCAATATTTGTGAATTAGTAATCTGCCTGGTTGCACTAATGGGAGAATGCATCCATTATTGCCTTTTCCATTTGTTTTCATGTTCATTGACTAAAAACATGCTATTTGAAATGGTAAAGACACCATACATGAGAGAAATTGAGGGCAAGGGAAATCTTTGCTCTCAGATACTGAGACTTTTGGTAAACTCCAGCCTGTTATTTCTGCTCAGAAAGGCATGGTTAATAAAGTGAAGAGCACAAATGTCAGGTAAGATATGTCATGTACTTTCCGATGCCCTACCAATTTTTCCTATAATTAAAGGGATGAACACACACTGTTTGGTAATAATGAAGCTAGATCTCCTTTTGAGAAGTTTTTAAAGGTTTAGCAAAGTCAGTTCCAGCCGGTTGCCTTTTGGTAAAATATCTTTGCTCAAATTTCCCTAGGGATATCTAAGTAAAAGGCAGGATTGTGAGGGGCGGAAGGCTGAGAATTTTAGAAGTCTCCAGAAGTTTCAGTTTCCTTAAGTTCAGCATCCAGTGCCTGTGGAAAAGGGGTTGGGCTAAGACCTCTGGAAATAGACATCTGCCTTTCCATTACAGCAACAGCAGTAACTCCTTCAGTGCTGTGCTGTCCTTTGCCATCTTAGCCTAACTTCGAAGGCTATTTTAGAGATTAGTCTCTTTATTCACTCTTTCACGCTGAGAGTATCAACCAATTAGTGCTACTTTATGTAAGGAGACTGACACTGGTCCATAAGGAATTAGACTGACACCACCGACCCATTTTGCATGGGCCAATGAGTAGCCATGGGTTGGTGACAACTTTTGATCACACCTGCATTTGGGTTCAAACCAATTACTTAACGGCGAGAGCTTCCATACCACCTGATTAGGCCTATGTGTCATTCGGGGACCCAGGTTAATTGAAACAACAACTAGGTGGAAAACTTTTTTTTTTTTTTTTTTTGCGGTACACGGGCCTCTCACTGCTGTGGCCTCTCCCGTTGCGGAGCACAGGCTCCGGACGCGCAGGCTCAGCGGCCATGGCTCACGGGCCCAGCCTCTCCGCGGCATCTGGGATCTTCCCGGACCGGGGCACGAACCTGTGTCCCCTGCATCGGCAGGCGGACTCTCAACCGCTGCGCCACCAGGGAAGCCCTAGGTGGAAACCTTTTACATAACTTATTTCCACTGCTGAAACGGAGAAGGCAAGCTAGTGCGAATCAATACTGACGCGCGGAGGGAAGGCTCCTGTTCTCTAGAAAAAGAGCAAAAGGATCGGTCTACACCGAAAGATGGGGAGGAAGTAGCGTCCTGATATTTTTGAGAAGAAATTAGAGGAGGAGTTTTTCTTTTTCTTACGGGAAAAAATATTTTGTAGAATAGTTCATTTAATGTGTATGTCCTTTTGCCTTAAAATTATTTCCTAATTATGAAAGCAATTCCTGCTAAAGGCTGCATTCTTCAGAATACAGAAAAGCCTCCCCTAATCACTTATAACCCCACCACAGAGGTAACGAATTATTGTTAATAGTTAGCTGAATACCTTCTCGTTTATTTTATTTGCATGTGCTTCTACCTCATGGAATCGGTCACTTTCTGCTGCTCTGTTGTCTGCTTAGAAAATATTTTGGGAAGCTTTTTTTTTTTTTTTTAATCAATAATGCAATCCCATGATTCGGGCTTTTGCTTTTCTTCTTCTCTTCCTTTCTTTCTTTCAAATTGTCTGATTGGCTCTCTAAGGCAAGGAGGCAAGGAGGCAAGGAGTACTGCGGTTGAATATTGATGTTTATTTATTACTATTAGTTTTGAATTTTCGGGTGCCTTTAGTTGTAAACTTCAGGGAGTGGGCTGTGCGTGGGCTTCTGTCCGCAGTAGCAATCTATTGACAATGGCTCCTTGCCTGCTGGCTTATGACTATACAAAGGGAAAATCCAGTTCAGTGGGATTTTAGACGCAATTCTCCCCTGTGGCTTTAGAGTGGCTCTATGTCACTCCTGTAGAATCAAATATCTTGCCTCTAGGACGGTAATCTTTTCAGGTTCAAAGACATATGGCTCTGGTTTCTGTAATCTGTTGGCTGGAATGTGGTGTTCGTCTATGAGATCTGATTGAGGATACCGGATTGCTATTCAAGGAATTAAAAAAAATAACTTAAGTCAGGGGAACTCAGAATGAGATACAAATTCTAAGAAGATTTCGAAGATTTCTAAGAATATATAAGTATATTTACTTGTATGCATGTGGTTATTCACGGTCACTCTGAACTTGCTTACTTGTATTGTTTCAGTGGGTCCAGGCTGTACATCCAAGAATCCTTAGATTTCCTTATTATTTATAATGTATGATGAGCTTGGATGAAGCTTAAAGAACACACTTTAAAAGTATCTTTAATAGAATATGCACTTTTACAGAGGCAATATGTACCAGCTTAGAAGAACCAGCCTTTTTGTAGCTGTTTACCACTATGCACTGCATACTAAAGAAGATACTTGCATGTGTGGTAAGCCGAGGTTAGCCCTGATTAGACTCTGAAAATGCTGATAATTTGGCAATGAATTATTTTTATATGTACCGTAAAGCAGAAATACTCTCACGTGTGACTCAGCTTAGTTTTAGCAAGTATATTGCTGTCTGAAGCTAATACTACTATATTTCTTGTAAATAATATTTATCTGTGCATCACATTACATTTAATTAAGTCTGACCTGTTTGTCAATTTTTCCAATCACATATTTGTCGATTTTTTTCAGATGTAAGCATCACAAGGTAGCTCTTGGTGGGACAGATCTATTCTCTCAGAACATTTTGCCAGGTTGACGCCAATAGCCGTACGCAGGAGACTGAGAATTGCTGATGACCTAGATAGCTAACGTAAGGTGGTTTATGATGTCGTAATCCTCTCATTTTACGGGCACAGACAGCCAGTTTGACTTAACATTAATTGTTTCATATCAACAGTCATCTAAAACTTAGTGAGGAAAAACTAAAAGAAAGAAAGATGATTAAACTGAGATGTCATAAGTGATTTTAAGATGCAAGCATATTACTGGGATATTGGCATCATCCTTTTGAAAACTCTTAGTTTGTTTATCTCTTTATCTATTTATTTATTGGCCGCACTGTGTGGCATGTGGGACCTCAGTTCCCTGGCCAGGGATCAAACCCGCGCCCCCAGGAGGGGAAGCACGGAGTCTTAACCATTAGGCCACCAGGAAAGTCCTGAAAACTCTTAGTTTAGGTAGCTTTATAGATATGCTAAAGAAAATTTCTAAAGATTTTTCAGCAGCTTGTAAACCAGTATTTATAAACCAGCTTGAAAAGCAATCCATACTTCCTATTAGGTACTTTATTCTTACTATTTCACTCTTTATACCTAGGCTGAGAGATACACCGTTTGGCCAACAGCTGAAGTGAGCTCTCCTCCAAACACAGTTTCCAGGAAAACACCGTCCGCACTCTTCTTCCCTTTCTTTTTGTGCCTCAGGACGCAGAGCTGTTCCCTTTGGGTTTCAGGACAGGTGCGTTTCCTTGGCAATTGTATTCTTGGCGCACAGCCCAGCACTTCTCAATGACCCTCTTCACTCTGATCTCCTCGAGCACATAAAGAGTTCCCCATAAATGCTACTAAATTAATAAACAAATGAATGGGACGTGTGGGTCTTAACGTCAGGACTTGGGATTTAGCATCTCAGAAAAGAAGGTGAGGCAAAGATGTCCTAATCACTAAAGGGGCACCCCATTGGGCAGGAGGTGAGAAAACAGGAAGTGTCCGGTCACAGGATGCTGATAGATTTGGGGCAGGGAGAGGTGTCTCTGGTACTTCGATTGAGTACTGATCAACTCATCCCAAGTTCCTCAAGAGAGGGCACTATAAAAAACATGAGCAGACTGCCTTTCGGGTGTCTAATAAGTAACTATATCCATGGCAGTGAAAGCAGAGCTGTGTGACCTTGGGCAAGTTAGTTAACACATCTGTATTTCAGTTCCTTCGTAAGCCGGGAGTAGTTAGGGTACCATTTTAGAAGGAGATTGTGAGATTTAAGTGAATAATTTCATGCAAAATATCTAGAAGAGTGCTTGGTACATAATCTGATTCAATTAATGTTAGATATTATTATTATTATTCCATCATCATCATCATCTACCACGAGAGAAATGGTGGCAATAAAGACAACTGTACTGTTCCTGGCTTGCATTCTCACCAACTGGTCTTTGCAGACAGCATTAGGCAAAGGCAGAGGAAGCGGAAAGAGCTGTTGCCACTGAAGTAAGTCCCCAAATGGGTGAACAACCACAGCTTAGTGGAAGATTAGCAGAAGTGATAGGTAAGGGGTTGCTAGGAGAGGATGATGATTAAAAATGGAAGGATTTAAGGTGATATATTATATTATGCGGAGAGAACTAGGCTATGATAATGGTGGCACAGCAGGAAATATGATACAGGCAAAATAAAGCAAAAGGAATTAGAGAACATTAGGAAGTTCAAGAAGTAAAAAGATACGATAGTGAAGGAAGGCGTGCGATGAAATGAGATAGGGAGGCTGCAGAGATACCCAGGGCGTGAGGACGAGAAGCAAGGGAGAGATCCTGTTTCTTCTGGAAACTGGGCCGGGAGTTTTCATTTCTTTTGACTCTCATTTTTTAAAAATCCATTTCCTTGTTTAACCCCCTACCCCGTTTAATTACCAAGCTACCCATGTTTCCACTTCTAGCTCGCCCTGTCTTCCTCCAGCTCGTCATGCTTCTCTATGTCTCTCCAGTGACATCACTGTGCGTTCCTCCCATGTCTGTGCATCAGTGTCTCACCCCGGGAGCTCGTCCTTCTGCCCTTATGACATTTGCTGGAACGCTGTCACTCATCCAGAGAAGAAAGATTTTTTTTTTTTTTTGCTCAGCACCATTAAGCCAAAGGAAACTGGAAATGTGTACTTCAGCTATGACATTTTCCTTATGCTGTTGTCTGACAGAAATTTAGAAAAATAACTAAACCCAAAGGCGATTCCGTCGGAGTTCTGCGCTTTAAATGGCATGCTGAAGGACTGCCGTGTATGCGTACGTACAGAGCGGGTTTCTCGTTCTGCAGGTTCCACTGTAACCGGTGGCCGAGTGGATCCCGCGAATAACGGTCAAGGCTGTGTGAAAGGACTGTCAACCAGAGAAACTGGGAAGCACGACTTCTTTGAATTTGTATCAAACTGAGAGGAAGATTGTTCAGCCCCACGGTCAACGTGGGGTGCACGTTGTAGTGTAGTGTAGTGTAGCACGTGTAGTGCACGTTGCCGAGGGGGAGCAGCCTTTTATGCCTCCCTCAGGGGCTCCGGCTGGTCGTGTTTCCCATCGGATTCCCTTACACAACTGCAAAGGTAGCTTTGTTCACGTTTCCTGATTGCCAGGGGCTTGGGACGATGCAAAGAGCAGGACATTTGGAGTCAGACAGCCTAGATTCCAATCCCACCTTTGCCACTTACTAACTCTGTGACCTTGGGAAGAGAACAGATGGGGACACGGCCAGAGGAGTAGATTGAGGTCAAGAGCAAAACAGAAAATACTAGAAGGGAGCCAGGTTTAGGCCAGAATTTGATGAGTTTCGTTTTGAGATGAGTTGGTTTTGAAATTCTGTTGCGACTTCAAGGAAGATACGTTATAAACGGAGATATAAATTTAGGGGATTTATAAGCATTGTAAAAACTTTGGAAGAAAATAACATATATTCATTCTCCCATCATTACACTGTAACTGCGATTCATATGTTGAATTTCTTTATAGATCTATTCAATTTTTCCCACTAAATGCTACGTAATTAACACATGCCTGTGTCTATAGATGTATGTTATCATTTAATGGCTGCGTATAATTTCCTATGTTCCCTATTAATCCTGGCGATTTTGGAGCTCTAAGTACGATTCCCAAGAAAACATACAGAGGGAGGACATAGGTGACCGGAGAAAGGAGAGGGCACAGTGGCAGAGGGTGGGAAGAAGATGTGTTTGGAACAAGACGGAAAGCAAACATGCCATGGTGTTTGTTGTAGATTTGGACCAATGGAAGTTTGGAGTGTACTGAAGACGTGTCATGGAGACTCACACCAAAGCAAACCTCCACTGCATTTTGAGAGGAGAATGTTGTTAATGGTCTTCAGAAAACAGACGAGGTTGGGGTTAGGAACAAATGAGCTCCTAGAGATGTTGACAGCCAGAGAACAGAGCTGCGACCCTTGGAAGAGGCCAAACTTGCCAGAGAAGTGGGATACAGACGAGGCAACCAAGTGGGGGATGCAGGATGGAGAAGGTCAAAGATACACAAAGCAAAGTTGGACTCTGAAAGCACTGGGGACATCGTGTCCTTCAAGAGAGAAAGGAAGGAGAAGTGAGCTGAAATGAAGATTTCTGAAGTGCCGAAGAGGAAAGATGAAGAAAATGCACTGCCTTATCTTGTCAGTGGACAGAAGAGGCTGACAGAGATTAGGTGAGCGGAAGAGCCGCTCTGGAACATGCTTTAGGCAGTCAACAGAAATCCACACCAGCGATCATCCAGCCAGTCAGAGTCCTAATAGAATAATGGGAATTTGTAGCCCACTGAATCGCTGCATTTTGACCCTGGCTAGTGGGTCCTGCCAAGTATTTGGGTGGAGCCAGAACCCTGGGCTCTGTCCTAGACTGAGGCATGTGAAACACACATAAAGGAGGAAAGCAGGTAATTAGAGGCAGGTGAAGAAAGAGAAGAGGCGACCTTAACTAGAAGAGCAATGGAAAAGTATTGAATTATAGGCTGCACTTGCTTTCAAAACAACCACGATACCACACTCAAAAGCTGTAAAGTAGATAAACGATGGAGTGTAGTCACATTATAAAAAGATTCTTTATGTTACGAAAAAACCCACCCCGGCTTCTCTCTGATGCTCATTGTTTATTTAAAATACAATTTGCCTGAAAAATATCAATCTGCAAGCATTTTTCCGAGACACACTTATCCGAAGTGAGGTTTACTCCCATTGTTCTGCTTATGCGGAAATTAAAGCAAGGGTGGGTCGTGCAAAGATGTAGGACTTAGTCCACCATCAGTTTCCTTGCAGGCTCTGCGGATGTGGTTTTCCTTGAGCCGTTTAAGCCCTGATCTGTTCCCTTCGTTCACGAAACCAAGAGAATAATCTCCGCCTGTGTCAGAGATGGAGATTATTTTACCTAGTGAGGATTAATGACCTGATTATCAGAGAAGCAGTCTCAGCTACCTGCAGATTAAAAAGTACGTGTCCCGAGATCCCTATATTAGTTCATTGTTTTTCCTCCATGGGAACCTTAGCCGATTTGCCCCAATAAAGGCTTGGGATATTTCCAGCGGGTATGTGATGTACTAGGGGTACAGAATTTTATAACATGTTGGATTTTTTTTCTTTTATGAATGCTACCATGTCAAATGATGCAATTATAAAAATTCTTCTACTATAATGAAAAATTTTCAAAGCAGCAAAGTACATATTTTATGTATTAAGATATTGCTACACTTGTGAGAGAAATGAGCTACAATATGGGTGAAAAATCAAGACACATAAGAATGAATGAGCATTTCCCTTTTCTTTTTTTTTTTTAAAGATTGTATCTGATGTCTTCCCATTAGCAGCAGTCACTATTGGCGAGTGCAACAGCTGCAGAGTGATCTCTTTCCCCCCCAGCATAATTCCATCTCTCTGCTCTGTTTATAAGGCTTCTCCCTGATCGTCTCTCCAGTGAATTATTTTGACTTTCACACAGCAGTGGACACATTTAGAGTCAAAATTCTTTCTTTCTTTTAAAGGGACCCACACACCGCTTTTTTTGTTTGTTTTAAACAAGAAGCAAGCCACAAAAAGCCTTTGAGGTTCTGGCATTTCTTATAAAATATATACTTTAGTGCATTACTGTCACAGTAATGCCAAATATTGTTACTCCATAATTTACTAGAGATTACTTAGCTTTAGAACATGCTACTCTGAGCCTTTTGTCTTTGGCTTAATGGGCAAATAATATACAGTTTATAATCCTTTGCAAAAGGTTTTTTCAAATACACAGTAAACTGGAACACACATACACACATAATGTGAGTAAATAATGCTGAATTCATGATTCAAAGCAAGCTAGAACAACTGTCAAGAATTCTACAAAGGAAAAAGAAAGTCACTTTTCTTTCTTTATGCAAACTTCTAAAAATCCATAAAACAGAAAATACCAACATTCCTGCCCTTATTTACTTTAAGGGGTTATTATAGGCATACATTTTCTAGAAATTGCTTTGGATTTCATGGTCAAAGGAACATGCAGATATGATATATGCCCCAATAATTTTGGTGCATACATTTGTTTACTTGTGTGTGCATTAAATACAACATGTGAGTAGTAGGATGAGTCCAAAGGAGAGCATGGTGGCCCACGGGCTGTGAGGACTGAAGTGGTGCCGTGTAACTGCTCTGAGATCAGAGGAAAATGCAAAGAACCGAGGAGGATTAAAGACACTCCAGGCAGCTTTAGGAGTCCCTCAGCGAAGGGACGGAGAGAGAAGTGGGAGAGGGAAGAACGAAAGCAACGGGGCGTGTTATTCCATCACCAAAAAGGCAGAGTCACACTTAAAATATATGTGAGAATTCATACCCATAAACACTATGATAATCAGAGTGAAAAGATTATTTCTCTTTTTCAGAAGGGAAGGTCAAGGGCGCATCTTATCAGGTTTTAAAAACACTCTTGTTGTTTTATGACTGCACAGATACAGAGTACAAAGATTTAGGATTTTGAGAAGAGCTCATTATATTAAAACTGAATTCAGCTGTGCCGTATTTCTGTGTCACTGTTTTTCTCAAGTAGATATAAAGAACACACATTATTTTAGCTGGGAAAAATTCAATCCCAGTGGATACAGACTAGTACGTGGAAACAGAATATTATGTAGGAAATATAGTTGATACATAACAGAAAATGGTTGAAAAAATGGAATCTTCTCACATTACCTCTGCTTATATTCGTAACTGTACTTAGTAACTCTTTTGAAAAGGTCGAGTAAACTTTGACCTAAATAGGGGGCAAACTTTAATAAGGAACTATATGGCTTAGCAACCCCAGAGGTTCTAATGAAATGGACACAATACTAATAAAAATGACCACATATTTCTGTTGCTGAGATAGAAGATGTTGATTGTGGACATAACCACTTGAGATGTATAAGCAATTATATACTAAGCCTCAGAGTTCAGTCATTCTGGGAAAGGATACGATGATGTTGGCAGGTAAAAGCTATCTCGCATGTGTGTCCTATTCAATCTTGAATTCTACGTGTAATTGTTTCATCGGTATCCCTACCTTAGGTCACAAGTTCTTTTTGTGTAAGATCTCCGTCTCTTCCTATAACGTACTGTCTGCGGTGCGGAGCATATAACATGCAGAAGGAATTAAAAGAAAATTTAATACCTACTCAGGTGCTTCTGTAGACATCTGAGTACTCCTGAACATGTATACTGACACACTAGCTGAGAATAACTTGGCATTGATTCACGTGCTAATGGCTTCCTATTCTATTCTTTATTAAACAGCATAGTGCTAAAGTGTTCTGGCATGCTGAGACGTAAAATACAAACATTTGTACAAAGCTACAGAATGGCCTCTTCCAGAGCGGACATAAAGACTGTTCCCAAATCTACTAGTTCCTCGGTATCCCTCCCACCCTCTAAACCCCAAATCTTCGGGTAACAAAGGTAAAATTAAAATAAAGTAGTTTGCTTTGGCAAATCAAAGACTCTCCGTTTATTTTCTGCAACTATCTTTCCTTTCAGGACTCGGAAAACAGATTACCAAAGGAAAATGTGGCAGTAGGTGCATAGTTTTTAAATGCAAGAAATTGTTCCCCAGAACTTTTCAATAAGAGAAAGCATGTGACCTCCTTTCTGGGAGACCCACAGTACAGTAAACAATTGAATCCATATTCAGCCAGATGCTTCCAGTGTGTAAATTACTCCCAGGGTAAATGTTAGGCACTTCTGGAGCCGCGTTAACTCTTTCGGGCTTCGCGTATGCAATTTAGTAAATTACTGCTGCCTGTGCTTAATGGTGCTCCAGGGACCGAAAAAGATTAATGTAGCTACAGAAGTGCCTAAGCTACTCTCGGGGAGAGCATCTGACTGAATGGAAGGGGCTTGTGTCTAATCATTCTGTGTAAAAGGAGGTATTCTTTAAAGCTACCTTCATTTTCAATACTGCACATTCCCTCCCCAAAACGTATAGTATGCTAAGAAACCTGGGATTTCTTTTTTCCTATTGGAGACAAGGTTTATTTTTGGAAAAGTTTTCACTGACCCTTTTCTCTGTAAAAAAAAAAAATCACAGAAGCCATTATTTCTTGTTCAAAGAGGTCTTTTTGTCATTTTGGTGCAGTTGATTTCATTCTGCTTAATCGCTTCTCTGAAATTCCCTCCCCTGAAATCATCCCTTACTGCTTTTCCTATCACTTCTTTGATAGCCATCGTCTTTCTTTCCTATTGTTTTCCCTTCTAGCCCCACTGATATTTATTACGGACCCCAGCTTGGCTTCCTCCCGCCATCCATACCCACAGGGCTTGTTCGATCTCTTCCAGGTTCACAGTCTCGTGTGGGTGGGACCTGCTCTTTCAGACAAACGTCCACTTCCCCCTTTACACCTACCATCTCAAATTCGAGTCTATGGGTTATCTGAAATGGGGTGTCACACCACCAGTTAGGGACGTAATGAAAACATATGGAGCCCATCTCTTGGATCAACTCACTACATCTTTTCTTCTCTAGCCACAGGGCATCTGTCAGCAGCCTGGAGCAGTTACCAGCCTGATAATACTACTAAACCTTTCCTTTCCGCATAAAGCCAGCTGGTCTAGGATGTGCTACCTTTTTTCACTATGGTTTTTTTTTTTTTATCCTTGTAGTAGTCTCTTATGAATGCTCCCATTCCTTTTTATTCTGTGTCATTTTGGACTAGTTTTATTAACTCCCTTTTTATACCTGATGATAAATTCTCATTTTGCTTACCCATTTTTCCAAAACCCTACCAAAGCCCAGCTTCCACCTGACTAAATGGAAGTACTTTAGTACTCTTCTTTTCTATTGTATTTTGATGAAAAACTTGTTTCTCTACACAGAATTATACTTTTTAAAAAGCTAACATGATAGTCATATACCTACCTATGATCTTTTGTCTTTAATAACTCTATGTTTTGGTATTGATAGATTTGAATATTCATGTTGATTTCTGTTATTAAATTTTTAAAGTACAGCGATTATACCTGTTACATTTTAATAATAGTTATTCATTATATAGGTCCTCAAGTCCTTCTACTGAGCTTAAGGCTGTTGGAGGTACCCAAAAGCAAATAGGAGAGTCAAGATATGCCCAGAGTATTAACAGAAGCAATAAAATACCTAAATCAGTTTACCTAGGGAAGGGGTTGGTACTAAATGGTATATAGAGACTTTGAGGAAGACAGCCAAGCATATGAGCTCTAGTAATAAAAGAATACTTTATGAAAACATTTGGGGCTCGATGAGTGAGATTTGGAGAGACAGGGTAGAAGGAAGAGATCCTTAAAGATGATAAGACCAGTCTGAAAAGAGGCATGGCAGTGAAATTAGCATGGCACATGCTAGGGCACTGGGGCCATGGGCTGCCTCTTGTACAACGATGAGACATACTCAGTATCCATCCATTTTTATCTTGTTTCTCCATGTTTCTTGAAATAACCATCTAATGCTTAGTTCAGTAGATTTATTTTGAGTATACGTAATTCCTTAGAGGAGAAACAGTTTCGAAATTAAAAAACATAGGCATAAGTTTCAGGATTTTACAAAGATGAGAGCCCAAATCCAACACTGTCTTATATCGCAGTGAAGGAACTACCATTTTCATTTGTATTCTACTTATTGTTAAATAGCTAGTGGGTACTTTGGATGTAAAAATTAGAAATTAGATATCTGGAGCTGTGATTTTTAAGATTACAAGACAATGTAAGTAAGCTGATTTGGCCCAACTTTACCACACTTATTAAACATCCCAAATGGGATTATGGTACACGTATTATTCGGTCGAACGTATGAAATTGCCACAATTCAACCATTTCTGACTTCCTCCAAACGGGCACTTTCATGTGGCTCAACGCAGACACTGTAAATAAACACGTTTGGATATTAAACTATTTTACAGATGTAACTTTCTTGCAGCCCTAGCCTGGCTCTCCTTCCAGACCCTGATTTCCCAGGTGACACAGGACCCTGGAGGAGAGGTTGCAACGCGGGAGAGACGAGTTAACGTGAAGACAACCACGGCTTCCAAGGAGGCACGTGGGCCCCCAGGGGAGACCACCATCTATCCGAGAGAGAACTTCACCAACATACACAGATACCAAGTTACCCTGAGGATTAAAATATTGCCTTTGACATTGGGAAACTGAAGATCCCCCCACCACCCCCATTTTTAAATACAAGACTTGGCCACCTTTGAGTGAAGCTGGTAAGACAGACCAGGGACCTCCAGGGAAAATGCCTTCTAGTTTGTTTGTGCCCGAGGCAACTTTCTTCAAGAAGAAGCTTTCAATCTGCCTGGCTTTTTTAAGTCCATTCTGGATCCCAGGTGGTAACTAGTGGACCAGCTATCCCCAGAGAACCCCAGCCATGGCTATCAGTAAACTCATCATGAGGTCTGTGTTGAAAATGGAAAAAGAAAAGAGGAGAAAGAGAGAGAGAGAACCGTTTCATCTTGAACTCTAGACCTGTCATGTTTAGCTGTGTGCTATGAAGCAGATCAGTTGACATCTCTGAGCTACTTTTCTTAGAAGGTCCCACCCGCCATGTCTGCCTCACAGTGTAGGGCAGAGTGAGAAGAAAGGTGTGAGAGTGCTGTGTACGCTGTACGTTGTTCAGGGGCTTCGCCAATGCTGAGCATCATTACTTGCCCAAAAGCCTGACAGACAACACTGGTCCTCACACAAGCAGCTCTGGTGCCTCCAATCCCACACGTAAGCCCCAGGTTCTCCCTGCCTCAAGTCCTCTGTGTGCGAGAGAACTGCGGGGTTAGGGCAAAGCTCTTCCCACCCTGCTCAGCTTTTCACTCTTTATATACTTTACTTTTTCCTTTCCACGAAGTGCTTTACTTCAGCCATATTTTTTTTTCTGCTTTAGAAAGCCAATAAGAATTAATCAATCAGTAATTGCATTGATGGGGAAAAACTAATAAAAGCAGAACCATAACAGGACTTGAACTTAATAACTTTGAAATATAAAGGGGAGACTTTATCCATGGGAATTTACAGATATTATTTGGTCGCCAGACAGCTTCCATATTTCTTCATTACTGCAATACAAACATAAGAAATACGGAGGAAAACACTCCATATAAGTGCTATAAATTTCGAGCTGAATTCCCTAGCCCATAACATGGTAGTCATCCAAGGAATTTTTTTTTTTATAAAATCAGGCTTAATTTAGTGTATATTTTGCTTCTTCAACAAAAAATGTGGAATAGCTAAGTTTAAGAAAATATTTGTGCTATTTCCCGTTTACAAATAAGATAACTATCAAATGTCTTTTTTTCTTTTAACTTGCTAGTGTTCAGTTTTCAAAGTCTCCCTACACCCAGATAGTAACTTTTGTAACCCTTCATTCATTGCGTTACTTCTCAAAGGTCTTCTTATGTCCTATTAAACAGAAAGAAGGACCAGGATTCAGGTTTCCCTCCTCTATTTCTGGTCCTTTATTTCTTACTTTCCTAGGTTTAGATATGAAGTGTCCTTTTGCCGCTTAATTCCCACCTGACCCCTCCGTACAGGCTTTCTGTTCTTCCTTCCCTTTTAAAAAGACAAATCGGTCAGTAAATTCCCTTTCTGGCTTTAAGAAAGCCTGTCAAAATTGACCCTTCACTTCTGATCTAGCTCTTTCAAATCCTGGTTCTGCGAGAACTTGGGCATGTCGCTGGATTTCTCTAAACCTGGTTCCCTTCTTGTACGAAACAGTTCAAGGAGATGATGCCACAGGTCCTTCTAGCCCTAAAAGTTTATGAGTCTATTTTCATTGGTTTCATTTTCTCTATCAGCTGCTTTAAAATGATTCATTCCCTCCACTACCACTCCCCGTGATGATCCTTCCAGCCTTCACCTCTGTCATCCACACTTACACATCTTGTGAAAACTACTTTATTTTCTTTGCTTTACTGCAGCTTCTTTTGGAATAACTGGGCTTCATCATCACTGGGAAAGGGCTCTCCTGCACGGCCACTCGCTGTCCTCGACTCTCCTGGTGTCTTTGACACTGAGCATTCTCAGTTCCAATCCTCTTCAACCAGGACCTTGCGAACATTATCCTGTCCTAATTCTCTCTGGTCACTTTTTTCAGCGTGAACTTTAAACAGATATTCCTGGGCATCCCACCCCGGATGGTAAGTCCAGAAGGAAAGGATCAGCTCTAGGAGAGACAGGTGAGAGAAAACTCTTTCTCTTTTAGCCACCCTGAAAAACCTACGCCAGGTGCTCTATTTTCTGAGAAAGAGACCCTTTAGAGATGGCCGTTCCCACCCTAGACCCAGGTACCTTGGGCCCACTGATGATTCTCTTTTATTGTTTTCACATTCATATGACACCTTATCCTCTCTAAACTTCGTTTCCTATTAGTAAAACAGCTTTAACGCAGCCTTTCAAAACTGTCTCTCCATTTTCTCCAAATGATCAATTCCCCTAATTAGATTAATTAATCGACACTCATGATCAGGGAAGAGTCACTGATCTGATAGAAATAGGATAGGCTTTCAATACAGAACATCTTAGGTTCAAATCCTCTCTCTGCTTCTCTGGAGATGTGTGACTTGTAGCCAGTTTACTGAATTAACAGGTAAGGTGACAGGCCTTTTAAGGAACTTGAAAAACAATTCATTAAGTTTTTGAGTCTGAATTTCTCTAACCCTTATAAAAACCCCAGCAGTAGATACTGCTTCCACTTAACAGTTGAGGAATCTGAGGCACGAGAGGCAGAGCACCCTGCAGGAGATTTCAGAGCCAGTGATGGAGCAGAACGGGAACGTGAAGCCGAACCGTCGGGCTCGCGCTCTACAGCAGAATTCCACTCTACCTCTAAGCAAACCTCTCTCTCTCAGCCTGAACTGGCTCATCTGCACAGCTGAGGAGGCCATTTTCTTCGTAGTGCTGCTGGAGGGATTGGGGATAACATGTCCAGAACATGGAGCGCAGCGTCTGTCCCATAACCGGCTTCCAGTCCAAGGCACACGATGCCTCCCTTGTTTCCCGCTTTCCGCTCACCCCTTCTCAGTCATCTTTGCTCATTCCTTCTCTTCTCTCCTCTTTTAACTTTGAACAGGGCTTGGTCCTCGGCCCAGTCTTCATCTCATCCAGGATCACGACTTTAAATCCTATCCATCTGTATAATGACGACTCCAAAATTCATCTTTAGCCCAGGCTCATCTCCCTAGCTCTTCTTCATTTGATATAATTGCCTACTCGACATTACCACTTGATTTCTAATAAACATCTCAAAATGACTATATCCAAACCTGTTCCGCCTACAGCCTTCCACTTCTCAATTGGTGGCAATTCCATCTTTTCAGTCGTTTAGTGCAAAACTCTTGAATTTATCCTCAGTTACAGGTGGAACTGTGTCTCCCCTCCGCCCCGCCCATCCGCCCACGATGTTGAAGTCCTAAGTTCCTAGTACATGTCATTGTGACCTTATTCGGATGTGACGTCTCTGCAGATGATCAAGTTAAAATGAGGTCATTGGGCCTCCCTGGTGGCGCAGTGGTTGAGAGTCCACCTGCTGATGCAGGGGACACGGGTTTGTGCCCCAGTCCAGAAGATCCCACATGCCGCGGAGCGGCTGGGCCCGTGAGCCATGGCCGCTGAGCCTGCGCGTCTGGAGCCTGTGCTCCGCGACGGGAGAGGCCACAGCAGTGAGAGGCCCGCGTACCGCAAAAAAAAAAAAAAAAAAAAAAGAGGTCATTGGAGTGAGTCCTAATCCAATATCCTTATGCAAAGGCAGATTTGGACACAGAGAGACATGAGCAGACGGAAGACAGTGTGAAGACACAGGTCCACAGGTAGGATGCCATCTACAAGCCAGGGAATGCCTGAGGCCACCAGAAGCTTGGGGAGTCACGGGGAACAGAGTCTCCCTCACAGCCAGCAGAAGGGACCATCCCGGCCGACATCTTGCTTTCAGACTTGCGGCCTCCAGAGCTGTTGTTCAGGGTACCCAGTTTGCGACACTCTGTGATGGCAGCCCTAGGAAACGAGCACAGCCTCCAGCTTCCCTCTGTCTTAATGCCACATACAATCTCACAGCACATCTCCCTGGTTCCACCCTCCACACGTATCCACAACTGGGTCCCTCACCCCGTCTTTGCTACCACGGTGCCTGAATACCCTCACCTCTCCCTGGAACCCTGCACTAACCTCCTACCTAATCTCCCCGCTTTTACCTTGGTCCTCTCCCTACCCATCTTCTCCAGAGGAGTCAGAGTGATACTCTTAGAACACAAGTGAGCTCGGGTCACTTGCCTGTGCTCAAAACCACCGGTGTTTTCCACTGATATTAATTTATTCCACTCAGAGTAAAGCGCCAAAGCCCTTACACGAGCTCATGAAGCCCTAGATGATCTGACCCCTTCCCCTTCCGCTGCTGCAGTCCCATCACTCCCCGTTCATCACGTGAACACACCATGCATGCTCCTGCCTCCTGCCCTCCAAGAGAACCTGACTCCGAGCTCCCAGCCGTGCCCCAGCAGTGACTGTGATAATCCAGATGGAGGTGAGCACACCTCGAAGATAAAGGGCAGATGGGACATACATGAGCAGACTGAAACAGGAAGGAGAAGGAAGGAGATTAGCATGAGTAACAAGGAGGCCGTGACCCTGGAAGGCCAGGGAAAGAGCGTTCCCAGATCCAGGTGTGGAGAGTGACACGTGGTGATGGCTCTGTCAGAGAACTGGTCCCTAAAGATGTGCACGTAGTACTTGTTACTATTATTACTGGTCTATGACCAAAGATTTTCTGATTTAAGCCAAGGAACTTATAAGCCACACATATTTGTAAAAAGTGAAAGAACTACACTGGTGGGAGTGACAGCAGCGCCCCTACCCACACCCCTTCGGGCACTCGCTGTCCTGTACGGGCTCCTCACTGCACCTGCCCTCCCCGTCTGCCCGAGGGTGGTGCATGGCTGCAGGAATGCGGCAGGAAAATGGCAGGATAGGCCACAGTGCCGTGCAGTTGAGGCGTCTGGGGGAACCTGAGCCAGTGGCAGAAGGGAAACGGTGGACAAAACACCGCAGCCTCCTTGCCCTCGGGTGGGACAGCTCTGGAATGTTCCATGCAGTCCCTTAGAGGTCCCAGCAGAGCTCCTTGGAAGCCTCTTAAGGTCCCCAAGTGATCACCTCTTGATTGAACCTTCTGTTTCCCTCTTCCTTCCACCTCACGTTTCCATTTCCCTCCAAGGGCTTTCCGACATCCCTTTCCAATTAAACGACTCAAATCTTGCCTCAGGGACTGTTTCTAGGCAAACCCGAAACAAAAGACATCAGACAGTTTCAAACATTACACACAGTACTTGTGACAAGCAGGTTCCATTAGCCCAGAGCCCGGCTCGCCGCACCTCTCCTGGCCAGGCCCCATGCCCTCTGCTTTCCAAGACATTAGCCCCAGAATGTCTTAAGCCAGTTTTCCCCCAAACCGTCTCGTGTTTCTATCTGATAGCTCACTTTTCTTAGTACCGATTGCTTTTGTTACTGGTAGCAGGGTCCAAAGGAGCCCTAACCCCCAAATAACTTTTATTTCTGGTTTAAAAATGGGGGAAGCCTGGTAACCACTGGTTTGTTCTCTGTGAGTCTGTTTCTGTTTTGTTATTTTCATTCCTGCGTTTTTTTATATTCCACATATAAGTGAAAACATATGGTATTTGTTTCTGTCTGACGTACTGCACCAAGTACAAGAGGATTAAGAGGTACAAACCACTAGGCATTAAAACCACTACTGCTGTTAGGGTGTGTTCCCAGACACCCACTGCTTCCTGGGACTTTCACGGTGGAATTGTACAATTGGGTTCCACCAGGTAAGTCACGGCTTCCTTCTTGGCTTTAGGATTTCTGCACTGAGCTTTGCCCGGTGGGGATGGGTGAGAGTAAAGGTACAATGGTAGGCTTGGCTGGAAAGAGTGAAGAATGTAATAGGTGGACATGGGGAAGATGCAATTATTATTTTGAAAGCAACCCTATCTGCTGTTTTTGTTAACCTTCGCTAAGGCCATCAGCTATTCATGACCATAACTGCATGCAAACAACCAGGAATTCTTCCAGACTGGCCGCCTCAGGGTTTTGGATGAGGATGCCTCTTCCTGACTTTCCTGCTCTTTTTCACTCTCTCCCCCCACCCCCACATCCTTGTTTATTTCTCTAATCAATATATTTTGAGCGCCTCCTGCATGTCAGGCACCCTGCTAGGTGCAGGGGATAAAGCAGGAAACAGAACACACCTAATTCCTGTGCTTCTGGGGCTTGATCTGTTCCTTGCAATTCCATTCCTGGTCTAAAATACTACGTTTTGTATCGCATAATAAACACTCACTCTGATAATTATTTTAGTCTCCTGAGTACCATTTACAGATCACCAAGAAGGAAGCTTTAACCTCCCAGCACCCCGATTTCGCGGGCATTTGTTGTAGGGGCGCATTCGTAGCTAACAAAAAATGGAGTTCATTTCTACTTATTTTAAATTCTCCAAATACATGGTACGGAGCAAACCCAGAGTTATTCTTTTGGTCAAAGGCAGGCTGGCAAACCATGATTTGAGCGGCCAGCAGCAGACAAGGCCGAGAAATGCTGAGACAAAATGCACGTGGGGGAACAGATAAAGGAAACCCACGGGGCCTCTGTAACTCTGATTAAGTGGGCCCCTGAAATAACTTTAAAATGTAGACTTTAAAAGACATATCATATGGTCACATAAAGGAGATGGTTATGAATCTGATGGGGAAAAAGATCCTCAAGGAGAGTTCTAAAAACTGCTTGATGTTAAGCAGATGCATTACCTTTCGGATTGAACCCCAGGAAGTGAAAGTTTTAAGATGATAGACAAAAGAGTATTTTTTTTCTTTTATCTTGATCGTTGGGATAAAGTTTCTATCAAAAAATTCTAAGGTGAGCAATGATGAAAATAATTTTAGGTAGGTCAAAAAGCTTAATTATACGCTGTGTAGCCTTTTCATAAATATGCCACAGAAATTGACATCAATTATAATTCGGTTTTACATATATTGGAAATTTCACGTATAACGATTATTTATATACACATTGTAATGCTCACTATTATTTAAATGACTTCTGGTAATTTAGATTTAGGAATCAATGAAAGTCGTATAACACATATGCCTAGAAGAATACGATTTAGCTTTTATACTAAGCAAGTGTTTGAGATAAGGGTGTTAACTGAAAGCTATCAATTATAGCTCAGAGGTTTGCTTTCTGAAATTATCTAAGTGGAGCAAATGAGGAGCTGTTTTTGAAAGTTATTTTACAATTAAAATCAGGCACAAAGTAACAATTCTATTTATTTCTCTAAACCTCGTTTACTTGAATCTTGTTAATAGATAAAAAACACAGCTTAATGTATCTTTCATTTAAATCAGGTAACAAATGAAGTTCTGAGTTTCCTAATTGTTACTTGTCAGGTAGTAGCCAAACTTGCAAAATGTTTACCTACCTGGATGAAATTTCTGCAAAGTGAGAAACAGACCTTCCATTTTAATATAGTTACTGAAATAATAGCACCTTATTTGGTTGGGCACCTACAAATTCGCTGTGTATTTTAACACGATAGATCACAGTATCTTTGTTGTGAAACACTGGTAGACTTCATTTAGAACATTTTACTTATTTTACAGATTTAGGTATCCTAAATTCATCTGCGTTCTAAAGTCTTTCCTTATGTGAGAGCGACAAGACAGGTATTACAGCTAATGCTCATGGTATGCGTCGTACGTGAAAAATACGTCACGTGTCACGCATTTCACGGAGGCAGAAAGTTGGGAAAGACTGGTGAAAGCACCGTATCCTACCATGTTTAATGGTCACTATATATCGATATCCCAATTTTAAAGAGCAACTCAGAAACATTAAATAACTTGACGCAGGTCACATGATAGGGAAAGGGGTTAAATTCGAATTTTCCAGTCTTAACTATAAGAGCTTTCAAAGAACCACAATATTTGCAAGAATTATTATAAAACATAAAGGACTTTACTAATTTTTAATAATTGGGGTAAAGTTTCCAAGCAATTATCAGTAAATATCAATTTTAGTCAACACTCATAACATTAGCAGTGGAATAATACACTTAATTGGATTTTCTGGATCTCCAACTTCTCATTCCTTGAAGTT